>NC_092608.1:8345741-9053982 GCF_047663525.1 Anas platyrhynchos | reverse complement strand
GGCGGCTCGGGGAAGGAGATCCCAGGACACACTGGTCCGTCCACGGGCTGCATGCGTAGCAGCCGTGTCGTGAAACAGGAGGCTTTCATCCGCTGGCTCGGGGGCTGGCTGTCCCCGAGACGAAAGCGTCTGTCCTGTCCGGAGCGGCGGCCGTCATTCCCGGAGAGCCCCGCTCCGGTCCTGGGCGATGTGTGTGCTAGCCGCACTAGGTGCCGGTCGGACCTCTGTCGGCTCCGCTATTTCGATCGCAGGACACGAGTGTCCCTCCACGGGCAGCGTGGGTCCGGCTTCCCGAGCCCCTAGGCTCCGGTCCTGCGCGACGTGTGTGCTAGCCGCACCGGGGTCCGGGTCCCGTCTCCGGCGGACTGGGGACAACGATCCCAAGACACGGTTGTCCGGCCACGAGCGGCATGGGAGCCAGCCTTGCCGCGAAGCGTCAGGCTGTCGTTCACCGGCTCGGAGTAACGCCGTTCGGGGGACCGTCGATTCAGACAGTCCAGAGCGGCAGGCGTCCGGATGTGGACCCTGGGCTCCGGTCCTGCGCGAAGTGTGTGCTAGCCGCTCCGGGGTCCGGGTCCCGCCTTGGGCGGCTCGACGAAAGTGACCGCAAGACACGGGTGACCGGCCACACGCGGTGTGGGTGCCAGCCTTGCCGCGAAGCAGGAGGCTGTGTTCCGTTCGCTAGGGAACTGTCCGTCCCGGAGCGGCGGCCGTCCTTCCCGAACGCCAAGACTGCGGTCCTGGGAGACGTGTATGCTAGCCGCGCAAGGGTAAGAATCCCGTTTCGGGCGGATTGGGGACAACGATCCCACGACACGGATGTGCGGCCACGAGCCGCATGGGAGCCAGACTTGCCGCCAAGCGTGAGGCTGTCATGCGTTGGCTCGTGGGCTGGCAGTGGCGGGGACATGGGGTTCTGTCCTCTCCGGAGCGGCAGCCGTCCGTCCCGAACAACCAAGCTCCTATCCTGGGCGACGTGTGTGCTAGCCGCACTGGGGTCCGGGTGGGACCTCGGTCGGCTCCGCTATTTCGATCGCAGGACACGAGTGTCCCTCCACGGGCAGCGTGGGTCCGGCTTCCCGAGCCCTTTGGCTCCATCCTAGGTGTCGTGTTTGCTCGCCGCACCGGGGTCCGGATCCCATTTCGGGCGCCTCGGGGAAGGAGATCCTACGACACGGTTTTCTGGCCACGAACGGCGTGGGAGCCAGACTTGCCGCGAAGCGTCAGGCTGTAATCCGCCGGCTCGTGGGCTCGTAGTCGCGGGGACCGGGGATTCAAACAGTCCAGAGCGGCAGGCGTCCGGATGTGGACACTAGGCTCCGGTCCTGGGCGACGTGTGTGCCGGCTGCACCGGGGTCCGGGTTCTGTCTTGGGCGGCTCGGGGAAGGAGATCCCAGGACACACTGGTCCGTCCACGGGCTGCATGCGTAGCAGCCGTGTCGTGAAACAGGAGGCTATCATCCGCTGGCTCGGGGGCTGGCTGTCCCCGAGACGAAAGCGTCTGTCCTGTCCGGAGCGGCGGCCGTCATTCCCGGAGAGCCCCGCTCCGGTCCTGGGCGATGTGTGTGCTAGCCGCACTAGGTGCCGGTCGGACCTCTGTCGGCTCCGCTATTTCGATCGCAGGCCACGAGTGTCCCTCCACGGGCAGCGTGGGTCCAGCTTCCCGAGCCCCTAGGCTCTGGTCCTGCGCGACGTGTGTGCTAGCCGCACCGGGGTCCGGGTCCCGTCTCCGGCGGACTGGGGACAACGATCCCAAGACACGGTTGTCCGGCCACGAGCGGCATGGGAGCCAGCCTTGCCGCGAAGCGTCAGGCTGTCGTTCACCGGCTCGCAGTAACGCCGTTCGGGGGACCGTCGATTCAGACAGTCCAGAGCGGCAGGCGTCCGGATGTGGACCCTGGGCTCCGGTCCTGCGCGAAGTGTGTGCTAGCCGCTCCGGGGTCCGGGTCCCGCCTTGGGCGGCTCGACGAAAGTGACCGCAAGACACGGGTGACCGGCCACACGCGGTGTGGGTGCCAGCCTTGCCGCGAAGCAGGAGGCTGTGTTCCGTTCGCTCGGGAACTGTCCGTCCCGGAGCGGCGGCCGTCCTTCCCGAACGCCAAGACTGCGGTCCTGGGAGACGTGTATGCTAGCCGCGCAAGGGTAAGAATCCCGTTTCGGGCGGATTGGGGACAACGATCCCACGACACGGATGTGCGGCCACGAGCCGCATGGGAGCCAGACTTGCCGCCAAGCGTGAGGCTGTCATGCGTTGGCTCGTGGGCTGGCAGTGGCGGGGACATGGGGTTCTGTCCTCTCCGGAGCGGCAGCCGTCCGTCCCGAACAACCACGCTCCTATCCTGGGCGACGTGTGTGCTAGCCGCACTGGGGTCCGGGTGGGACCTCGGTCGGCTCCGCTATTTCGATCGCAGGACACGAGTGTCCCTCCACGGGCAGCGTGGGTCCGGCTTCCCGAGCCCTTTGGCTCCATCCTAGGTGTCGTGTTTGCTCGCCGCACCCCGGTCCGGATCCCATTTCGGGCGCCTCGGGGAAGGAGATCCTACGACACGGTTTTCTGGCCACGAACGGCGTGGGAGCCAGACTTGCCGCGAAGCGTCAGGCTGTAATCCGCCGGCTCGTGGGCTCGTAGTCGCGGGGACCGGGGATTCAAACAGTCCAGAGCGGCAGGCGTCCGGATGTGGACACTAGGCTCCGGTCCTGGGCGACGTGTGTGCCGGCTGCACCGGGGTCCGGGTTCTGTCTTGGGCGGCTCGGGGAAGGAGCTCCCACGACACAGTGGTCCGTCCACGAGCCGCATGCGTAGCAGCCGTGTCGTGAAACAGGAGGCTTTCATCCGCTGGCTCGGGGGCTGGCTGTCCCCGAGACGAAAGCTTCTGTTCTGTCCGGAGCGGCAGCCGTCCTTCCCGGAGAGCCCCGCTCCGGTCCTGGGCGATGTGTGTGCTAGCCGCACTAGGTGCCGGTCGGACCTCTGTCGGCTCCGCTATTTCGATCGCAGGACACGAGTGTCCCTCCACGGGCAGCGTGGGTCCGGCTTCCCGAGCCCTTTGGCTCCATCCTAGGTGTCGTGTTTGCTCGCCGCACCCCGGTCCGGATCCCATTTCGGGCGCCTCGGGGAAGGAGATCCTACGACACGGTTTTCTGGCCACGAACGGCGTGGGAGCCAGACTTGCCGCGAAGCGTCAGGCTGTAATCCGCCGGCTCGTGGGCTCGTAGTCGCGGGGACCGGGGATTCAAACAGTCCAGAGCGGCAGGCGTCCGGATGTGGACACTAGGCTCCGGTCCTGGGCGACGTGTGTGCTGGCTGCACCGGGGTCCGGGTTCTGTCTTGGGCGGCTCGGGGAAGGAGATCCCAGGACACACTGGTCCGTCCACGGGCTGCATGCGTAGCAGCCGTGTCGTGAAACAGGAGGCTATCATCCGCTGGCTCGGGGGCTGGCTGTCCCCGAGACGAAAGCGTCTGTCCTGTCCGGAGCGGCGGCCGTCATTCCCGGAGAGCCCCGCTCCGGTCCTGGGCGATGTGTGTGCTAGCCGCACTAGGTGCCGGTCGGACCTCTGTCGGCTCCGCTATTTCGATCGCAGGACACGAGTGTCCCTCCACGGGCAGCGTGGGTCCGGCTTCCCGAGCCCCTAGGCTCCGGTCCTACGCGACGTGTGTGCTAGCCGCACCGGGGTCCGGGTCCCGTCTCCGGCGGACTGGGGACAACGATCCCAAGACACGGTTGTCCGGCCACGAGCGGCATGGGAGCCAGCCTTGCCGCGAAGCGTCAGGCTGTCGTTCACCGGCTCGGAGTAACGCCGTTCGGGGGACCGTCGATTCAGACAGTCCAGAGCGGCAGGCGTCCGGATGTGGACCCTGGGCTCCGGTCCTGCGCGAAGTGTGTGCTAGCCGCTCCGGGGTCCGGGTCCCGCCTTGGGCGGCTCGACGAAAGTGACCGCAAGACACGGGTGACCGGCCACACGCGGTGTGGGTGCCAGCCTTGCCGCGAAGCAGGAGGCTGTGTTCCGTTCGCTCGGGAACTGTCCGTCCCGGAGCGGCGGCCGTCCTTCCCGAACGCCAAGACTGCGGTCCTGGGAGACGTGTATGCTAGCCGCGCAAGGGTAAGAATCCCGTTTCGGGCGGATTGGGGACAACGATCCCACGACACGGTTGTGCGGCCACGAGCCGCATGGGAGCCAGACTTGCCGCCAAGCGTGAGGCTGTCATGCGTTGGCTCGTGGGCTGGCAGTGGCGGGGACATGGGGTTCTGTCCTCTCCGGAGCGGCAGCCGTCCGTCCCGAACAACCAAGCTCCTATCCTGGGCGACGTGTGTGCTAGCCGCACTGGGGTCCGGGTGGGACCTCGGTCGGCTCCGCTATTTCGATCGCAGGACACGAGTGTCCCTCCACGGGCAGCGTGGGTCCGGCTTCCCGAGCCCTTTGGCTCCATCCTAGGTGTCGTGTTTGCTCGCCGCACCGGGGTCCGGATCCCATTTCGGGCGCCTCGGGGAAGGAGATCCTACGACACGGTTGTCCGGCCACAAGCGCTGTGACTGCCAGCCGTGTCGAGAAGTGGAGGTTTGTAGTTCACCGGCTCGGAGTTACGCAGTGCCGGGGACCGGGGATTGAAACAGTCCAGAGCGGCAGGCGTCCGGATGAGGACACTGGGCTCCGGTCCTGGGCGACGTGTGTGCTGGCTGCACCGGGGTCCGGGTTCTGTCTTGGGCGGCTCGGGGAAGGAGCTCCCACGACACAGTGGTCCGTCCACGAGCTGCATGCGTAGCAGCCGTGTCGTGAAACAGGAGGCTTTCATCCGCTGGCTCGGGGGCTGGCTGTCCCCGAGACGAAAGCTTCTGTTCTGTCCGGAGCGGCAGCCGTCCTTCCCGGAGAGCCCCGCTCCGGTCCTGGGCGATGTGTGTGCTAGCCGCACTAGGTGCCGGTCGGACCTCTGTCGGCTCCGCTATTTCGATCGCAGGACACGAGTGTCCCTCCACGGGCAGCGTGGGTCCGGCTTCCCGAGCCCTTTGGCTCCATCCTAGGTGTCGTGTTTGCTCGCCGCACCCCGGTCCGGATCCCATTTCGGGCGCCTCGGGGAAGGAGATCCTACGACACGGTTTTCTGGCCACGAACGGCGTGGGAGGCAGACTTGCCGCGAAGCGTCAGGCTGTAATCCGCCGGCTCGTGGGCTCGTAGTCGCGGGGACCGGGGATTCAAACAGTCCAGAGCGGCAGGCGTCCGGATGTGGACACTAGGCTCCGGTCCTGGGCGACGTGTGTGCTGGCTGCACCGGGGTCCGGGTTCTGTCTTGGGCGGCTCGGGGAAGGAGATCCCAGGACACACTGGTCCGTCCACGGGCTGCATGCGTAGCAGCCGTGTCGTGAAACAGGAGGCTATCATCCGCTGGCTCGGGGGCTGGCTGTCCCCGAGACGAAAGCGTCTGTCCTGTCCGGAGCGGCGGCCGTCATTCCCGGAGAGCCCCGCTCCGGTCCTGGGCGATGTGTGTGCTAGCCGCACTAGGTGCCGGTCGGACCTCTGTCGGCTCCGCTATTTCGATCGCAGGCCACGAGTGTCCCTCCACGGGCAGCGTGGGTCCGGCTTCCCGAGCCCCTAGGCTCCGGTCCTACGCGACGTGTGTGCTAGCCGCACCGGGGTCCGGGTCCCGTCTCCGGCGGACTGGGGACAACGATCCCAAGACACGGTTGTCCGGCCACGAGCGGCATGGGAGCCAGCCTTGCCGCGAAGCGTCAGGCTGTCGTTCACCGGCTCGGAGTAACGCCGTTCGGGGGACCGTCGATTCAGACAGTCCAGAGCGGCAGGCGTCCGGATGTGGACCCTGGGCTCCGGTCCTGCGCGAAGTGTGTGCTAGCCGCTCCGGGGTCCGGGTCCCGCCTTGGGCGGCTCGACGAAAGTGACCGCAAGACACGGGTGACCGGCCACACGCGGTGTGGGTGCCAGCCTTGCCGCGAAGCAGGAGGCTGTGTTCCGTTCGCTCGGGAACTGTCCGTCCCGGAGCGGCGGCCGTCCTTCCCGAACGCCAAGACTGCGGTCCTGGGAGACGTGTATGCTAGCCGCGCAAGGGTAAGAATCCCGTTTCGGGCGGATTGGGGACAACGATCCCACGACACGGATGTGCGGCCACGAGCCGCATGGGAGCCAGACTTGCCGCCAAGCGTGAGGCTGTCATGCGTTGGCTCGTGGGCTGGCAGTGGCGGGGACATGGGGTTCTGTCCTCTCCGGAGCGGCAGCCGTCCGTCCCGAACAACCAAGCTCCTATCCTGGGCGACGTGTGTGCTAGCCGCACTGGGGTCCGGGTGGGACCTCGGTCGGCTCCGCTATTTCGATCGCAGGACACGAGTGTCCCTCCACGGGCAGCG
This sequence comes from Anas platyrhynchos, assembly GCF_047663525.1. Classification (NCBI taxonomy): domain Eukaryota; kingdom Metazoa; phylum Chordata; class Aves; order Anseriformes; family Anatidae; genus Anas; species Anas platyrhynchos. The sequence goes on along the minus strand of NC_092608.1, from coordinate 9,047,632 downwards.
TGGGTCCGGCTTCCCGAGCCCTTTGGCTCCATCCTAGGTGTCGTGTTTGCTCGCCGCACCGGGGTCCGGATCCCATTTCGGGCGCCTCGGGGAAGGAGATCCTACGACACGGTTTTCTGGCCACGAACGGCGTGGGAGCCAGACTTGCCGCGAAGCGTCAGGCTGTAATCCGCCGGCTCGTGGGCTCGTAGTCGCGGGGACCGGGGATTCAAACAGTCCAGAGCGGCAGGCGTCCGGATGTGGACACTAGGCTCCGGTCCTGGGCGACGTGTGTGCCGGCTGCACCGGGGTCCGGGTTCTGTCTTGGGCGGCTCGGGGAAGGAGATCCCAGGACACACTGGTCCGTCCACGGGCTGCATGCGTAGCAGCCGTGTCGTGAAACAGGAGGCTATCATCCGCTGGCTCGGGGGCTGGCTGTCCCCGAGACGAAAGCGTCTGTCCTGTCCGGAGCGGCGGCCGTCATTCCCGGAGAGCCCCGCTCCGGTCCTGGGCGATGTGTGTGCTAGCCGCACTAGGTGCCGGTCGGACCTCTGTCGGCTCCGCTATTTCGATCGCAGGACACGAGTGTCCCTCCACGGGCAGCGTGGGTCCGGCTTCCCGAGCCCCTAGGCTCCGGTCCTACGCGACGTGTGTGCTAGCCGCACCGGGGTCCGGGTCCCGTCTCCGGCGGACTGGGGACAACGATCCCAAGACACGGTTGTCCGGCCACGAGCGGCATGGGAGCCAGCCTTGCCGCGAAGCGTCAGGCTGTCGTTCACCGGCTCGGAGTAACGCCGTTCGGGGGACCGTCGATTCAGACAGTCCAGAGCGGCAGGCGTCCGGATGTGGACCCTGGGCTCCGGTCCTGCGCGAAGTGTGTGCTAGCCGCTCCGGGGTCCGGGTCCCGCCTTGGGCGGCTCGACGAAAGTGACCGCAAGACACGGGTGACCGGCCACACGCGGTGTGGGTGCCAGCCTTGCCGCGAAGCAGGAGGCTGTGTTCCGTTCGCTCGGGAACTGTCCGTCCCGGAGCGGCGGCCGTCCTTCCCGAACGCCAAGACTGCGGTCCTGGGAGACGTGTATGCTAGCCGCGCAAGGGTAAGAATCCCGTTTCGGGCGGATTGGGGACAACGATCCCACGACACGGTTGTGCGGCCACGAGCCGCATGGGAGCCAGACTTGCCGCCAAGCGTGAGGCTGTCATGCGTTGGCTCGTGGGCTGGCAGTGGCGGGGACATGGGGTTCTGTCCTCTCCGGAGCGGCAGCCGTCCGTCCCGAACAACCAAGCTCCTATCCTGGGCGACGTGTGTGCTAGCCGCACTGGGGTCCGGGTGGGACCTCGGTCGGCTCCGCTATTTCGATCGCAGGACACGAGTGTCCCTCCACGGGCAGCGTGGGTCCGGCTTCCCGAGCCCTTTGGCTCCATCCTAGGTGTCGTGTTTGCTCGCCGCACCGGGGTCCGGATCCCATTTCGGGCGCCTCGGGGAAGGAGATCCTACGACACGGTTGTCCGGCCACAAGCGCTGTGACTGCCAGCCGTGTCGAGAAGTGGAGGTTTGTAGTTCACCGGCTCGGAGTTACGCAGTGCCGGGGACCGGGGATTGAAACAGTCCAGAGCGGCAGGCGTCCGGATGAGGACACTGGGCTCCGGTCCTGGGCGACGTGTGTGCTGGCTGCACCGGGGTCCGGGTTCTGTCTTGGGCGGCTCGGGGAAGGAGCTCCCACGACACAGTGGTCCGTCCACGAGCTGCATGCGTAGCAGCCGTGTCGTGAAACAGGAGGCTTTCATCCGCTGGCTCGGGGGCTGGCTGTCCCCGAGACGAAAGCTTCTGTTCTGTCCGGAGCGGCAGCCGTCCTTCCCGGAGAGCCCCGCTCCGGTCCTGGGCGATGTGTGTGCTAGCCGCACTAGGTGCCGGTCGGACCTCTGTCGGCTCCGCTATTTCGATCGCAGGACACGAGTGTCCCTCCACGGGCAGCGTGGGTCCGGCTTCCCGAGCCCTTTGGCTCCATCCTAGGTGTCGTGTTTGCTCGCCGCACCCCGGTCCGGATCCCATTTCGGGCGCCTCGGGGAAGGAGATCCTACGACACGGTTTTCTGGCCACGAACGGCGTGGGAGCCAGACTTGCCGCGAAGCGTCAGGCTGTAATCCGCCGGCTCGTGGGCTCGTAGTCGCGGGGACCGGGGATTCAAACAGTCCAGAGCGGCAGGCGTCCGGATGTGGACACTAGGCTCCGGTCCTGGGCGACGTGTGTGCTGGCTGCACCGGGGTCCGGGTTCTGTCTTGGGCGGCTCGGGGAAGGAGATCCCAGGACACACTGGTCCGTCCACGGGCTGCATGCGTAGCAGCCGTGTCGTGAAACAGGAGGCTATCATCCGCTGGCTCGGGGGCTGGCTGTCCCCGAGACGAAAGCGTCTGTCCTGTCCGGAGCGGCGGCCGTCATTCCCGGAGAGCCCCGCTCCGGTCCTGGGCGATGTGTGTGCTAGCCGCACTAGGTGCCGGTCGGACCTCTGTCGGCTCCGCTATTTCGATCGCAGGCCACGAGTGTCCCTCCACGGGCAGCGTGGGTCCGGCTTCCCGAGCCCCTAGGCTCCGGTCCTACGCGACGTGTGTGCTAGCCGCACCGGGGTCCGGGTCCCGTCTCCGGCGGACTGGGGACAACGATCCCAAGACACGGTTGTCCGGCCACGAGCGGCATGGGAGCCAGCCTTGCCGCGAAGCGTCAGGCTGTCGTTCACCGGCTCGGAGTAACGCCGTTCGGGGGACCGTCGATTCAGACAGTCCAGAGCGGCAGGCGTCCGGATGTGGACCCTGGGCTCCGGTCCTGCGCGAAGTGTGTGCTAGCCGCTCCGGGGTCCGGGTCCCGCCTTGGGCGGCTCGACGAAAGTGACCGCAAGACACGGGTGACCGGCCACACGCGGTGTGGGTGCCAGCCTTGCCGCGAAGCAGGAGGCTGTGTTCCGTTCGCTCGGGAACTGTCCGTCCCGGAGCGGCGGCCGTCCTTCCCGAACGCCAAGACTGCGGTCCTGGGAGACGTGTATGCTAGCCGCGCAAGGGTAAGAATCCCGTTTCGGGCGGATTGGGGACAACGATCCCACGACACGGATGTGCGGCCACGAGCCGCATGGGAGCCAGACTTGCCGCCAAGCGTGAGGCTGTCATGCGTTGGCTCGTGGGCTGGCAGTGGCGGGGACATGGGGTTCTGTCCTCTCCGGAGCGGCAGCCGTCCGTCCCGAACAACCAAGCTCCTATCCTGGGCGACGTGTGTGCTAGCCGCACTGGGGTCCGGGTGGGACCTCGGTCGGCTCCGCTATTTCGATCGCAGGACACGAGTGTCCCTCCACGGGCAGCGTGGGTCCGGCTTCCCGAGCCCTTTGGCTCCATCCTAGGTGTCGTGTTTGCTCGCCGCACCGGGGTCCGGATCCCATTTCGGGCGCCTCGGGGAAGGAGATCCTACGACACGGTTTTCTGGCCACGAACGGCGTGGGAGCCAGACTTGCCGCGAAGCGTCAGGCTGTAATCCGCCGGCTCGTGGGCTCGTAGTCGCGGGGACCGGGGATTCAAACAGTCCAGAGCGGCAGGCGTCCGGATGTGGACACTAGGCTCCGGTCCTGGGCGACGTGTGTGCCGGCTGCACCGGGGTCCGGGTTCTGTCTTGGGCGGCTCGGGGAAGGAGATCCCAGGACACACTGGTCCGTCCACGGGCTGCATGCGTAGCAGCCGTGTCGTGAAACAGGAGGCTTTCATCCGCTGGCTCGGGGGCTGGCTGTCCCCGAGACGAAAGCGTCTGTCCTGTCCGGAGCGGCGGCCGTCATTCCCGGAGAGCCCCGCTCCGGTCCTGGGCGATGTGTGTGCTAGCCGCACTAGGTGCCGGTCGGACCTCTGTCGGCTCCGCTATTTCGATCGCAGGACACGAGTGTCCCTCCACGGGCAGCGTGGGTCCGGCTTCCCGAGCCCCTAGGCTCCGGTCCTGCGCGACGTGTGTGCTAGCCGCACCGGGGTCCGGGTCCCGTCTCCGGCGGACTGGGGACAACGATCCCAAGACACGGTTGTCCGGCCACGAGCGGCATGGGAGCCAGCCTTGCCGCGAAGCGTCAGGCTGTCGTTCACCGGCTCGGAGTAACGCCGTTCGGGGGACCGTCGATTCAGACAGTCCAGAGCGGCAGGCGTCCGGATGTGGACCCTGGGCTCCGGTCCTGCGCGAAGTGTGTGCTAGCCGCTCCGGGGTCCGGGTCCCGCCTTGGGCGGCTCGACGAAAGTGACCGCAAGACACGGGTGACCGGCCACACGCGGTGTGGGTGCCAGCCTTGCCGCGAAGCAGGAGGCTGTGTTCCGTTCGCTCGGGAACTGTCCGTCCCGGAGCGGCGGCCGTCCTTCCCGAACGCCAAGACTGCGGTCCTGGGAGACGTGTATGCTAGCCGCGCAAGGGTAAGAATCCCGTTTCGGGCGGATTGGGGACAACGATCCCACGACACGGATGTGCGGCCACGAGCCGCATGGGAGCCAGACTTGCCGCCAAGCGTGAGGCTGTCATGCGTTGGCTCGTGGGCTGGCAGTGGCGGGGACATGGGGTTCTGTCCTCTCCGGAGCGGCAGCCGTCCGTCCCGAACAACCAAGCTCCTATCCTGGGCGACGTGTGTGCTAGCCGCACTGGGGTCCGGGTGGGACCTCGGTCGGCTCCGCTATTTCGATCGCAGGACACGAGTGTCCCTCCACGGGCAGCGTGGGTCCGGCTTCCCGAGCCCTTTGGCTCCATCCTAGGTGTCGTGTTTGCTCGCCGCACCGGGGTCCGGATCCCATTTCGGGCGCCTCGGGGAAGGAGATCCTACGACACGGTTTTCTGGCCACGAACGGCGTGGGAGCCAGACTTGCCGCGAAGCGTCAGGCTGTAATCCGCCGGCTCGTGGGCTCGTAGTCGCGGGGACCGGGGATTCAAACAGTCCAGAGCGGCAGGCGTCCGGATGTGGACACTAGGCTCCGGTCCTGGGCGACGTGTGTGCTGGCTGCACCGGGGTCCGGGTTCTGTCTTGGGCGGCTCGGGGAAGGAGATCCCAGGACACACTGGTCCGTCCACGGGCTGCATGCGTAGCAGCCGTGTCGTGAAACAGGAGGCTTTCATCCGCTGGCTCGGGGGCTGGCTGTCCCCGAGACGAAAGCGTCTGTCCTGTCCGGAGCGGCGGCCGTCATTCCCGGAGAGCCCCGCTCCGGTCCTGGGCGATGTGTGTGCTAGCCGCACTAGGTGCCGGTCGGACCTCTGTCGGCTCCGCTATTTCGATCGCAGGACACGAGTGTCCCTCCACGGGCAGCGTGGGTCCGGCTTCCCGAGCCCCTAGGCTCCGGTCCTGCGCGACGTGTGTGCTAGCCGCACCGGGGTCCGGGTCCCGTCTCCGGCGGACTGGGGACAACGATCCCAAGACACGGTTGTCCGGCCACGAGCGGCATGGGAGCCAGCCTTGCCGCGAAGCGTCAGGCTGTCGTTCACCGGCTCGGAGTAACGCCGTTCGGGGGACCGTCGATTCAGACAGTCCAGAGCGGCAGGCGTCCGGATGTGGACCCTGGGCTCCGGTCCTGCGCGAAGTGTGTGCTAGCCGCTCCGGGGTCCGGGTCCCGCCTTGGGCGGCTCGACGAAAGTGACCGCAAGACACGGGTGACCGGCCACACGCGGTGTGGGTGCCAGCCTTGCCGCGAAGCAGGAGGCTGTGTTCCGTTCGCTCGGGAACTGTCCGTCCCGGAGCGGCGGCCGTCCTTCCCGAACGCCAAGACTGCGGTCCTGGGAGACGTGTATGCTAGCCGCGCAAGGGTAAGAATCCCGTTTCGGGCGGATTGGGGACAACGATCCCACGACACGGATGTGCGGCCACGAGCCGCATGGGAGCCAGACTTGCCGCCAAGCGTGAGGCTGTCATGCGTTGGCTCGTGGGCTGGCAGTGGCGGGGACATGGGGTTCTGTCCTCTCCGGAGCGGCAGCCGTCCGTCCCGAACAACCAAGCTCCTATCCTGGGCGACGTGTGTGCTAGCCGCACTGGGGTCCGGGTGGGACCTCGGTCGGCTCCGCTATTTCGATCGCAGGACACGAGTGTCCCTCCACGGGCAGCGTGGGTCCGGCTTCCCGAGCCCTTTGGCTCCATCCTAGGTGTCGTGTTTGCTCGCCGCACCGGGGTCCGGATCCCATTTCGGGCGCCTCGGGGAAGGAGATCCTACGACACGGTTTTCTGGCCACGAACGGCGTGGGAGCCAGACTTGCCGCGAAGCGTCAGGCTGTAATCCGCCGGCTCGTGGGCTCGTAGTCGCGGGGACCGGGGATTCAAACAGTCCAGAGCGGCAGGCGTCCGGATGTGGACACTAGGCTCCGGTCCTGGGCGACGTGTGTGCCGGCTGCACCGGGGTCCGGGTTCTGTCTTGGGCGGCTCGGGGAAGGAGATCCCAGGACACACTGGTCCGTCCACGGGCTGCATGCGTAGCAGCCGTGTCGTGAAACAGGAGGCTATCATCCGCTGGCTCGGGGGCTGGCTGTCCCCGAGACGAAAGCGTCTGTCCTGTCCGGAGCGGCGGCCGTCATTCCCGGAGAGCCCCGCTCCGGTCCTGGGCGATGTGTGTGCTAGCCGCACTAGGTGCCGGTCGGACCTCTGTCGGCTCCGCTATTTCGATCGCAGGCCACGAGTGTCCCTCCACGGGCAGCGTGGGTCCAGCTTCCCGAGCCCCTAGGCTCCGGTCCTGCGCGACGTGTGTGCTAGCCGCACCGGGGTCCGGGTCCCGTCTCCGGCGGACTGGGGACAACGATCCCAAGACACGGTTGTCCGGCCACGAGCGGCATGGGAGCCAGCCTTGCCGCGAAGCGTCAGGCTGTCGTTCACCGGCTCGCAGTAACGCCGTTCGGGGGACCGTCGATTCAGACAGTCCAGAGCGGCAGGCGTCCGGATGTGGACCCTGGGCTCCGGTCCTGCGCGAAGTGTGTGCTAGCCGCTCCGGGGTCCGGGTCCCGCCTTGGGCGGCTCGACGAAAGTGACCGCAAGACACGGGTGACCGGCCACACGCGGTGTGGGTGCCAGCCTTGCCGCGAAGCAGGAGGCTGTGTTCCGTTCGCTCGGGAACTGTCCGTCCCGGAGCGGCGGCCGTCCTTCCCGAACGCCAAGACTGCGGTCCTGGGAGACGTGTATGCTAGCCGCGCAAGGGTAAGAATCCCGTTTCGGGCGGATTGGGGACAACGATCCCACGACACGGATGTGCGGCCACGAGCCGCATGGGAGCCAGACTTGCCGCCAAGCGTGAGGCTGTCATGCGTTGGCTCGTGGGCTGGCAGTGGCGGGGACATGGGGTTCTGTCCTCTCCGGAGCGGCAGCCGTCCGTCCCGAACAACCACGCTCCTATCCTGGGCGACGTGTGTGCTAGCCGCACTGGGGTCCGGGTGGGACCTCGGTCGGCTCCGCTATTTCGATCGCAGGACACGAGTGTCCCTCCACGGGCAGCGTGGGTCCGGCTTCCCGAGCCCTTTGGCTCCATCCTAGGTGTCGTGTTTGCTCGCCGCACCGGGGTCCGGATCCCATTTCGGGCGCCTCGGGGAAGGAGATCCTACGACACGGTTTTCTGGCCACGAACGGCGTGGGAGCCAGACTTGCCGCGAAGCGTCAGGCTGTAATCCGCCGGCTCGTGGGCTCGTAGTCGCGGGGACCGGGGATTCAAACAGTCCAGAGCGGCAGGCGTCCGGATGTGGACACTAGGCTCCGGTCCTGGGCGACGTGTGTGCTGGCTGCACCGGGGTCCGGGTTCTGTCTTGGGCGGCTCGGGGAAGGAGATCCCAGGACACACTGGTCCGTCCACGGGCTGCATGCGTAGCAGCCGTGTCGTGAAACAGGAGGCTATCATCCGCTGGCTCGGGGGCTGGCTGTCCCCGAGACGAAAGCGTCTGTCCTGTCCGGAGCGGCGGCCGTCATTCCCGGAGAGCCCCGCTCCGGTCCTGGGCGATGTGTGTGCTAGCCGCACTAGGTGCCGGTCGGACCTCTGTCGGCTCCGCTATTTCGATCGCAGGCCACGAGTGTCCCTCCACGGGCAGCGTGGGTCCGGCTTCCCGAGCCCCTAGGCTCCGGTCCTACGCGACGTGTGTGCTAGCCGCACCGGGGTCCGGGTCCCGTCTCCGGCGGACTGGGGACAACGATCCCAAGACACGGTTGTCCGGCCACGAGCGGCATGGGAGCCAGCCTTGCCGCGAAGCGTCAGGCTGTCGTTCACCGGCTCGGAGTAACGCCGTTCGGGGGACCGTCGATTCAGACAGTCCAGAGCGGCAGGCGTCCGGATGTGGACCCTGGGCTCCGGTCCTGCGCGAAGTGTGTGCTAGCCGCTCCGGGGTCCGGGTCCCGCCTTGGGCGGCTCGACGAAAGTGACCGCAAGACACGGGTGACCGGCCACACGCGGTGTGGGTGCCAGCCTTGCCGCGAAGCAGGAGGCTGTGTTCCGTTCGCTCGGGAACTGTCCGTCCCGGAGCGGCGGCCGTCCTTCCCGAACGCCAAGACTGCGGTCCTGGGAGACGTGTATGCTAGCCGCGCAAGGGTAAGAATCCCGTTTCGGGCGGATTGGGGACAACGATCCCACGACACGGTTGTGCGGCCACGAGCCGCATGGGAGCCAGACTTGCCGCCAAGCGTGAGGCTGTCATGCGTTGGCTCGTGGGCTGGCAGTGGCGGGGACATGGGGTTCTGTCCTCTCCGGAGCGGCAGCCGTCCGTCCCGAACAACCAAGCTCCTATCCTGGGCGACGTGTGTGCTAGCCGCACTGGGGTCCGGGTGGGACCTCGGTCGGCTCCGCTATTTCGATCGCAGGACACGAGTGTCCCACCACGGGCAGCGTGGGTCCGGCTTCCCGAGCCCTTTGGCTCCATCCTAGGTGTCGTGTTTGCTCGCCGCACCGGGGTCCGGATCCCATTTCGGGCGCCTCGGGGAAGGAGATCCTACGACACGGTTGTCCGGCCACAAGCGCTGTGACTGCCAGCCGTGTCGAGAAGTGGAGGTTTGTAGTTCACCGGCTCGGAGTTACGCAGTGCCGGGGACCGGGGATTCAAACAGTCCAGAGCGGCAGGCGTCCGGATGAGGACACTGGGCTCCGGTCCTGGGCGACGTGTGTGCTGGCTGCACCGGGGTCCGGGTTCTGTCTTGGGCGGCTCGGGGAAGGAGATCCCAGGACACACTGGTCCGTCCACGGGCTGCATGCGTAGCAGCCGTGTCGTGAAACAGGAGGCTATCATCCGCTGGCTCGGGGGCTGGCTGTCCCCGAGACGAAAGCGTCTGTCCTGTCCGGAGCGGCGGCCGTCATTCCCGGAGAGCCCCGCTCCGGTCCTGGGCGATGTGTGTGCTAGCCGCACTAGGTGCCGGTCGGACCTCTGTCGGCTCCGCTATTTCGATCGCAGGACACGAGTGTCCCTCCACGGGCAGCGTGGGTCCGGCTTCCCGAGCCCCTAGGCTCCGGTCCTACGCGACGTGTGTGCTAGCCGCACCGGGGTCCGGGTCCCGTCTCCGGCGGACTGGGGACAACGATCCCAAGACACGGTTGTCCGGCCACGAGCGGCATGGGAGCCAGCCTTGCCGCGAAGCGTCAGGCTGTCGTTCACCGGCTCGGAGTAACGCCGTTCGGGGGACCGTCGATTCAGACAGTCCAGAGCGGCAGGCGTCCGGATGTGGACCCTGGGCTCCGGTCCTGCGCGAAGTGTGTGCTAGCCGCTCCGGGGTCCGGGTCCCGCCTTGGGCGGCTCGACGAAAGTGACCGCAAGACACGGGTGACCGGCCACACGCGGTGTGGGTGCCAGCCTTGCCGCGAAGCAGGAGGCTGTGTTCCGTTCGCTCGGGAACTGTCCGTCCCGGAGCGGCGGCCGTCCTTCCCGAACGCCAAGACTGCGGTCCTGGGAGACGTGTATGCTAGCCGCGCAAGGGTAAGAATCCCGTTTCGGGCGGATTGGGGACAACGATCCCACGACACAGTTGTGCGGCCACGAGCCGCATGGGAGCCAGACTTGCCGCCAAGCGTGAGGCTGTCATGCGTTGGCTCGTGGGCTGGCAGTGGCGGGGACATGGGGTTCTGTCCTCTCCGGAGCGGCAGCCGTCCGTCCCGAACAACCAAGCTCCTATCCTGGGCGACGTGTGTGCTAGCCGCACTGGGGTCCGGGTGGGACCTCGGTCGGCTCCGCTATTTCGATCGCAGGACACGAGTGTCCCACCACGGGCAGCGTGGGTCCGGCTTCCCGAGCCCTTTGGCTCCATCCTAGGTGTCGTGTTTGCTCGCCGCACCGGGGTCCGGATCCCATTTCGGGCGCCTCGGGGAAGGAGATCCTACGACACGGTTGTCCGGCCACAAGCGCTGTGACTGCCAGCCGTGTCGAGAAGTGGAGGTTTGTAGTTCACCGGCTCGGAGTTACGCAGTGCCGGGGACCGGGGATTCAAACAGTCCAGAGCGGCAGGCGTCCGGATGAGGACACTGGGCTCCGGTCCTGGGCGACGTGTGTGCTGGCTGCACCGGGGTCCGGGTTCTGTCTTGGGCGGCTCGGGGAAGGAGCTCCCACGACACAGTGGTCCGTCCACGAGCTGCATGCGTAGCAGCCGTGTCGTGAAACAGGAGGCTTTCATCCGCTGGCTCGGGGGCTGGCTGTCCCCGAGACGAAAGCTTCTGTTCTGTCCGGAGCGGCAGCCGTCCTTCCCGGAGAGCCCCGCTCTGGTCCTGGGCGATGTGTGTGCTAGCCGCACTAGGTGCCGGTCGGACCTCTGTCGGCTCCGCTATTTCGATCGCAGGACACGAGTGTCCCTCCACGGGCAGCGTGGGTCCGGCTTCCCGAGCCCTTTGGCTCCATCCTAGGTGTCGTGTTTGCTCGCCGCACCGGGGTCCGGATCCCATTTCGGGCGCCTCGGGGAAGGAGATCCTACGACACGGTTTTCTGGCCACGAACGGCGTGGGAGCCAGACTTGCCGCGAAGCGTCAGGCTGTAATCCGCCGGCTCGTGGGCTCGTAGTCGCGGGTACCGGGGATTCAAACAGTCCAGAGCGGCAGGCGTCCGGATGTGGACACTAGGCTCCGGTCCTGGGCGACGTGTGTGCTGGCTGCACCGGGGTCCGGGTTCTGTCTTGGGCGGCTCGGGGAAGGAGATCCCAGGACACACTGGTCCGTCCACGGGCTGCATGCGTAGCAGCCGTGTCGTGAAACAGGAGGCTATCATCCGCTGGCTCGGGGGCTGGCTGTCCCCGAGACGAAAGCGTCTGTCCTGTCCGGAGCGGCGGCCGTCATTCCCGGAGAGCCCCGCTCCGGTCCTGGGCGATGTGTGTGCTAGCCGCACTAGGTGCCGGTCGGACCTCTGTCGGCTCCGCTATTTCGATCGCAGGCCACGAGTGTCCCTCCACGGGCAGCGTGGGTCCGGCTTCCCGAGCCCCTAGGCTCCGGTCCTACGCGACGTGTGTGCTAGCCGCACCGGGGTCCGGGTCCCGTCTCCGGCGGACTGGGGACAACGATCCCAAGACACGGTTGTCCGGCCACGAGCGGCATGGGAGCCAGCCTTGCCGCGAAGCGTCAGGCTGTCGTTCACCGGCTCGGAGTAACGCCGTTCGGGGGACCGTCGATTCAGACAGTCCAGAGCGGCAGGCGTCCGGATGTGGACCCTGGGCTCCGGTCCTGCGCGAAGTGTGTGCTAGCCGCTCCGGGGTCCGGGTCCCGCCTTGGGCGGCTCGACGAAAGTGACCGCAAGACACGGGTGACCGGCCACACGCGGTGTGGGTGCCAGCCTTGCCGCGAAGCAGGAGGCTGTGTTCCGTTCGCTCGGGAACTGTCCGTCCCGGAGCGGCGGCCGTCCTTCCCGAACGCCAAGACTGCGGTCCTGGGAGACGTGTATGCTAGCCGCGCAAGGGTAAGAATCCCGTTTCGGGCGGATTGGGGACAACGATCCCACGACACGGATGTGCGGCCACGAGCCGCATGGGAGCCAGACTTGCCGCCAAGCGTGAGGCTGTCATGCGTTGGCTCGTGGGCTGGCAGTGGCGGGGACATGGGGTTCTGTCCTCTCCGGAGCGGCAGCCGTCCGTCCCGAACAACCAAGCTCCTATCCTGGGCGACGTGTGTGCTAGCCGCACTGGGGTCCGGGTGGGACCTCGGTCGGCTCCGCTATTTCGATCGCAGGACACGAGTGTCCCTCCACGGGCAGCGTGGGTCCGGCTTCCCGAGCCCTTTGGCTCCATCCTAGGTGTCGTGTTTGCTCGCCGCACCGGGGTCCGGATCCCATTTCGGGCGCCTCGGGGAAGGAGATCCTACGACACGGTTGTCCGGCCACAAGCGCTGTGACTGCCAGCCGTGTCGAGAAGTGGAGGTTTGTAGTTCACCGGCTCGGAGTTACGCAGTGCCGGGGACCGGGGATTCAAACAGTCCAGAGCGGCAGGCGTCCGGATGTGGACACTAGGCTCCGGTCCTGGGCGACGTGTGTGCTGGCTGCACCGGGGTCCGGGTTCTGTCTTGGGCGGCTCGTGAAAGGAGCTCCCACGACACAGTGATCCGTCCACGAGCTGCATGCGTAGCAGCCGTGTCGTGAAACAGGAGGCTTTCATCCGCTGGCTCGGGGGCTGGCTGTCCCCGAGACGAAAGCTTCTGTTCTGTCCGGAGCGGCGGCCGTCCTTCCCGGAGAGCCCCGCTCTGGTCCTGGGCGATGTGTGTGCTAGCCGCACTAGGTGCCGGTCGGACCTCTGTCGGCTCCGCTATTTCGATCGCAGGACACGAGTGTCCCTCCACGGGCAGCGTGGGTCCGGCTTCCCGAGCCCTTTGGCTCCATCCTAGGTGTCGTGTTTGCTCGCCGCACCCCGGTCCGGATCCCATTTCGGGCGCCTCGGGGAAGGAGATCCTACGACACGGTTTTCTGGACACGAACGGCGTGGGAGCTAAACTTGCCGCGAAGCGTCAGGCTGTAATCCGCCGGCTCGTGGGCTCGTAGTCGCGGGGACCGGGGATTCAAACAGTCCAGAGCGGCAGGCATCCGGATGTGGACACTAGGCTCCGGTCCTGGGCGACGTGTGTGCCGGCTGCACCGGGGTCCGGGTTCTGTCTTGGGCGGCTCGGGGAAGGAGATCCCAGGACACACTGGTCCGTCCACGGGCTGCATGCGTAGCAGCCGTGTCGTGAAACAGGAGGCTATCATCCGCTGGCTCGGGGGCTGGCTGTCCCCGAGACGAAAGCGTCTGTCCTGTCCGGAGCGGCGGCCGTCATTCCCGGAGAGCCCCGCTCCGGTCCTGGGCGATGTGTGTGCTAGCCGCACTAGGTGCCGGTCGGACCTCTGTCGGCTCCGCTATTTCGATCGCAGGCCACGAGTGTCCCTCCACGGGCAGCGTGGGTCCGGCTTCCCGAGCCCCTAGGCTCCGGTCCTGCGCGACGTGTGTGCTAGCCGCACCGGGCTCCGGGTCCCGTCTCCGGCGGACTGGGGACAACGATCCCAAGACACGGTTGTCCGGCCACGAGCGGCATGGGAGCCAGCCTTGCCGCGAAGCGTCAGGCTGTCGTTCACCGGCTCGGAGTAACGCCGTTCGGGGGACCGTCGATTCAGACAGTCCAGAGCGGCAGGCGTCCGGATGTGGACCCTGGGCTCCGGTCCTGCGCGAAGTGTGTGCTAGCCGCTCCGGGGTCCGGGTCCCGCCTTGGGCGGCTCGACGAAAGTGACCGCAAGACACGGGTGACCGGCCACACGCGGTGTGGGTGCCAGCCTTGCCGCGAAGCAGGAGGCTGTGTTCCGTTCGCTCGGGAACTGTCCGTCCCGGAGCGGCGGCCGTCCTTCCCGAACGCCAAGACTGCGGTCCTGGGAGACGTGTATGCTAGCCGCGCAAGGGTAAGAATCCCGTTTCGGGCGGATTGGGGACAACGATCCCACGACACGGATGTGCGGCCACGAGCCGCATGGGAGCCAGACTTGCCGCCAAGCGTGAGGCTGTCATGCGTTGGCTCGTGGGCTGGCAGTGGCGGGGACATGGGGTCTGTCCTCTCCGGAGCGGCAGCCGTCCGTCCCGAACAACCAAGCTCCTGTCCTGGGCGACGTGTGTGCTAGCCGCACTGGGGTCCGGGTGGGACCTCGGTCGGCTCCGCTATTTCGATCGCAGGACACGAATGTCCCTCCACGGGCAGCGTGGGTCCGGCTTCCCGAGCCCTTTGGCTCCATCCTAGGTGTCGTGTTTGCTCGCCGCACCGGGGTCCGGATCCCATTTCGGGCGCCTCGGGGAAGGAGATCCTACGACACGGTTGTCCGGACACAAGCGCTGTGACTGCCAGCCGTGTCGAGAAGTGGAGGTTTGTAGTTCACCGGCTCGGAGTTACGCAGTACCGGGGACCGGGGATTCAAACAGTCCAGAGCGGCAGGCGTCCGGTGTGGACACTGGGCTCCGGTCCTGGGCGACGTGTGTGCTGGCTGCACCGGGGTCCGGGTCCCATCTCGGGCGGACTGGGGACAACGATCCCAAGACACGGTTGTCCGGCCACGAGCGGCATGGGAGGCAGCCTTGCCGCGAAGCGTCAGGCTGTCGTTCACCGGCTCGGAGTAACGCCGTTCGGGGGACCGGGGATTCAGACAGTCCAGAGCGGCAGGCGTCCGGATGTGGACCCTGGGCTCCGGTCCTGGGCGACGTGTGTGCTGGCTGCACCGGGGTCCGGGTTCTGTCTTGGGCGGCTCGGGAAAGGAGATCCCAAGACACACTGGTCCGTCCACGAGCTGCATGCGTAGCAGCCGTGTCGTGAAACAGGAGGCTCTCATCCGCTGGCTCGGGGGCTGGTTGTCCCCGAGACGAAAGCGTCTGTCCTGTCCGGAGCGGCGGCCGTCCTTCCCGGAGAGCCCCGCTCCGGTCCTGGGCGATGTGTGTGCTAGCCGCACTAGGTGCCGGTCGGACCTCTGTCGGCTCCGCTATTTCGATCGCGGGAAGCGTGAGTCCCTCCAAGGGCAGCGTGGGTCCGGCTTCCCGAGCCCCTAGGCTCCGGTCCTGCGCGACGTGTGTGCTAGCCGCACCGGGGTCCGGGTCCCGTCTCAGGCGGACTGAGGACAACGATCCCAAGACAAGGTTGTCAGGACACGAGCGGCATGGGAGCCAGCCCGTACAACTGAACTCCCCAGGGGAGCCTTTTTGCAGCCCCATATGCAACTGGACCCTCCGGGTTCGCTCTTTCACCGCAAGACTAAAAATAGACCCAGACTGCATCGGAGATGAATGAAAAATCGGGCCAAAGAAAACGCAATATAACCGGTTTCGGCCATTGAAAAGTGCCCGCAAAGGAAAGTTTTTGGTACATCTGAACTCCCCAGGAGAGCCTTTATGCAGCCCCACATGCAACTGGACCCTCCGCATTCCCTATTTCACAGTAAGACTATATAAATCCCTAGGCGGCATCGGAGACGACTGAAAAATCGGGCCCCAGAAAACGCATTCTGAGCCCCTTTCGCCCATCCAAAAGTGCCCCCAAAGGAAGGCTTTGGGTACAAGTGAACTCTCCAGGGGAGCCTTTAAGTAGTCCTACATGCAACTGGACCCTCAGCATTCGCTCTTTCACCCTAAGACTATACATAGCCGTGGCCCGCATGGTAGTCGACTGAAAAATCGGGCCCCAGAAAACATATTAAAAGCCCCATTCGCCCATCCAAAAGTGCCCCCAAAGGAAGGCTTTGGGTACATCTGAACTAGCCAGAGGAGCCTTTACGCAGCCCCACATGCAACTGGACCCTCCGGGTTCACCCTTTCTACGCAAGCCTAAATATACCCAAGCCGGCATCAGAGATGACTTAAAAATCGGGCCCCAGAAAACGCGTTACAAGCCAATTTCGTCCATCCAAAAGTGCCCCCAAAGGAAGGCTTGGGGTACATCTGAACTAGCCAGAGGAGCCTTTACGCAGCCCCACATGCAACTGGACCCTCCGGGTTCGCTGTTTCCGAGCAACCCTAAATATAACCCTAACCAGCATGGCAGAAGACTGAAAACTAGGACCCCAGAAAACGGTTTCAGAGCCCCTTTAGACCATCCAAAAGTGCCCCCAAAGTAAGGCTTTGGGTACAAGTGAACTCCCCAGGGGAGCCTTTACGCAGCCCCACATGCAACTGGAGACCTCCGGGTTCGCTCTTTCCGAGCAACCAAAAATATAGCCCTAGCCGCAAAGGAAGAAGACTGAAAAATCGGACCAAAGAAAACGGTACACAAGACCCTTTCACCCATCCAAAAGTGCCCCCAAGGAAAGGCTTTGGGTACAACTGAACTCCCCAGGGGAGCCTTTTTGCGGCCCCACATGCAACTGGACCCTTCGGGTTCACTCTTTCTACGCAAGCCTAAATATACCCTACGAGGCATCGGAGATGACTGAAAACTTGGTACCCAGAAAACGCGTTACAAGCCCCATTCACCCATCCAAAAGTGCCCCCAAAGGAAGGCTTTGGGTAAAACAGAACTCCCCAGGGGAGCCTTTAACCAGCCCCACATGCAACTGGACCCTCTGGGTTCGCTGTTTCCGAGCAAGCCTAAAGCTATGCCTAGGCGGCATCGGAGACGACTGAAAATTCGGGCCCCAGAAAACTCTTTAAATGCTCCATTCACCCATCCAAAAGTGCCCGCAAAGGAAGAATTTAGGTACAAGAGAATTCCCCAGGAGAGCCTTTAACCAGCCCCACAGGCAACTGGACCCTCCGGGTTCGCTGTTTCCGAGCAAGCCTAAAGATATCCCTAGGCGGCATCGGAGACGACTGAAAATTCGGGCCCCAGAAAACTCTTTAAATGCTCCATTCACCCATCCAAAAGTGCCCCCAAAGGAAGGCTTTGGGTACAAGAGAACTCCCCAGGGGAGCCTTTACGCAGCCCCACATGCAACTGGAGACCTCCGGGTTCGCTCTTTCCGAGCAACCAAAAATATAGCCCTAGCCGCAAAGGAAGAAGACTGAAAAATCGGACCAAAGAAAACGGTATACAAGACCCTTTCACCCATCCAAAAGTGCCCCCAAGGAAAGGCTTTGGGTACAACTGAACTCCCCAGGGGAGCCTTTTTGCAGCCCCACATGCGACTGGACCCTTCGGGTTCACTCTTTCTACGCAAGCCTAAATATAGCCCTAGGCGGCATCGGAGACGACTGAAAATTCGGGCCCCAGAAAACTCGTTAAAAGCCCCATTCACCCATCCAAAAGTGCCCCCAAAGGAAGGCTTTGGGTACAACTGAACTCCCCAGGGGAGCCCTTACGAAGCAGCATATGCAACTGGACCCTCCAGGTTCACTCTTTCCGAGCAACCCTAAACATAGCCCTAGCCGGCATCGGAGATCACTGAAAACTTGGTACCCAGAAAACGCGTTACAAGACCCTTTCGCCCATCCAAAAGAGTCCCCAAAGGAAGGCTTTGGGTACAAGTGAACTCCCCAGGGGAGCCTTTAACCATCCCCACATGCAACTGGACCCTTCGGGTTCACCCTTTCTACGCAAGCCTAAATATACCCAAGCCGGCATCAGAGATGACTTAAAAATCGGGCCCCAGAAAACGCGTTACAAGCCACTTTGGATCATGCTAAAGTGCCCCCAAAGGAAGGCTTTGGGTACAAGAGAATTCCCCAGGGGAGCCTTTTTTGCAGCCCCACAGGCAACTGGACCCTCCGGGTTCGCTGTTTCCGAGCAAGCCTAAAGATATCCCTAGGCGGCATCGGAGACGACTGAAAATTCGGGCCCCAGAAAACTCTTTAAATGCTCCATTCACCCATCCAAAAGTGCCCCCAAAGGAAGGCTTTGGGTACAAGAGAATTCCCCAGGGGAGCCTTTAACCAGCCCCACAGGCAACTGGACCCTCCGGGTTCGCTGTTTCCGAGCAAGTCTAAAGATATCCCTAGGCGGCATCGGAGACGACTGAAAATTCGGGCCCCAGAAAACTCTTTAAATGCTCCATTCACCCATCCAAAAGTGCCCCCAAAGGAAGGCTTTGGGTACAAGAGAATTCCCCAGGGGAGCCTTTTTGCAGCCCCACATGCAACTGGACCCTTCGGTTTCACCCTTTCTACGCAAGCCTAAATATACCCAAGCCGGCATCAGAGATGACTTAAAAATCGGGCCCCAGAAAACGCGTTACAAGCCAATTTCGTCCATCCAAAAGTGCCCCCAAAGGAAGGCTTGGGGTACATCTGAACTCCCCAGGGGAGCCTTTACGCAGCCCCACATGCAACTGGACCCTCCGGGTTCGCTGTTTCCGAGCAACCCTAAATATAACCCTAACCAGCATGGCAGAAGACTGAAAACTAGGACCCCAGAAAACGGTTTCCGAGCCCCATTCGCCCATCCAAAAGTGCCCCCAAAGTAAGGCTTTGGGTACAAGTGAACTCCCCAGGGGAGCCTTTACGCAGCCCCACATGCAACTGGAGACCTCCGGGTTCGCTCTTTCCGAGCAACCAAAAATATAGCCCTAGCCGCAAAGGAAGAAGACTGAAAAATCGGACCAAAGAAAACGGTATACAAGACCCTTTCACCCATCCAAAAGTGCCCCCAAGGAAAGGCTTTGGGTACAACTGAACTCCCCAGGGGAGCCTTTTTGCAGCCCCACATGCAACTGGACCCTTCGGGTTCACTCTTTCTACGCAAGCCTAAATATAGCCCTAGGCGGCATCGGAGACGACTGAAAATTCGGGCCCCAGAAAACTCGTTAAAAGCCCCATTCACCCATCCAAAAGTGCCCCCAAAGGAAGGCTTTGGGTACAACTGAACTCCCCAGGGGAGCCCTTACGAAGCAGCATATGCAACTGGACCCTCCAGGTTCACTCTTTCCGAGCAACCCTAAACATAGCCCTAGCCGGCATCGGAGATGACTGAAAACTTGGTACCCAGAAAACGCGTTACAAGACCCTTTCGCCCATCCAAAAGAGTCCCCAAAGGAAGGCTTTTGGTACAAGTGAACTCCCCAGGGGAGCCTTTAACCATCCCCACATGCAACTGGACCCTTCGGGTTCACTCTTTCTACGCAAGCCTAAATATACCCTAGCCGGCATCAGAGATGACTTAAAAATCGGGCCCCAGAAAACGCGTTACAAGCCACTTTGGACCATCCAAAAGTGCCCCCAAAGGAAGGCTTTGGGTACAAGTGAACTCCCCAGGGGAGCCTTTTTGCAGCCCCACATGCAACTGGATCCTCCGCATTCCCTATTTCACAGTAAGACTATATATAGCCCTAGGCGGCATCGGAGACGACTGAAAAATTGGTCCCCAGAAAACGCGTTACAAGACCCTTTCGCCCATCCAAAAGTGCCCCCAATGGAAGGTTTTGGGTACAAGTGAACTCCCCAGGGGAGCCTTTTTGCAGCCCCACATGCAACTGGACCCTTCGGGTTCACTCTTTCTACGCAAGCCTAAATATACCCTACGCGGCATCGGAGATGACTGAAAAATTGGTACCCAGAAAACGCGTTCCGAGCCCCTTTCGCCCATCCAAAAGTGCCCCCAAAGGAAGGCTCTGGGTAAAACAGTACTCCCCAGGGGAGCCTTTAACCAGCCCCACATGCAACTGGACCCTCTGGGTTCGCTGTTTCCGAGCAAGCCTAAAGCTATCCCTAGGCGGCATCGGAGACGACTGAAAATTCGGGCCCCAGAAAACTCTTTAAATGCTCCATTCACCCATCCAAAAGTGCCCCCAAAGGAAGGCTTTGGGTACAAGAGAATTCCCCAGGGGAGCCTTTTTTGCAGCCCCACATGCAACTGGACCCTCCGGGTTCGCTGTTTCCGAGCAAGCCTAAAGATATCCCTAGGCGGCATCAGAGATGACTTAAAAATCGGGCCCCAGAAAACGCGTTACAAGCCAATTTCGTCCATCCAAAAGTGCCCCCAAAGGAAGGCTTTGGATACAGGAGAACTCCCCAGGGGAGCCTTTACGCAGCCCCACATGCAACTGGACCCTCCGGGTTCGCTGTTTCCGAGCTACCCTAAATATAACCCTAACCAGCATGGCAGAAGACTGAAAACTAGGACCCCAGAATAAGGTTTCCGAGCCCCTTTAGACCATCCAAAAGTGCCCCCAAAGTAAGGCTTTGGGTACAAGTGAACTCCCCAGGGGAGCCTTTACGCAGCCCCACATGCAACTGGAGACCTCCGGGTTCGCTCTTTCCGAGCAACCAAAAATATAGCCCTAGCCGCAAAGGAAGAAGACTGAAAAATCGGACCAAAGAAAACGGTACACAAGACCCTTTCACCCATCCAAAAGTGCCCCCAAGGAAAGGCTTTGGGTACAACGGAACTCCCCAGGGGAGCCTTTTTGCAGCCCCACATGCAACTGGACCCTTCGGGTTCACTCTTTCTACGCAAGCCTAAATATAGCCCTAGGCGGCATCGGAGACGACTGAAAATTCGGGCCCCAGAAAACGCGTTAAAAGCCCCATTCACCCATCCAAAAGTGCCCCCAAAGGAAGGCTTTGGGTACAACTGAACTCCCCAGGGGAGCCCTTACGAAGCAGCATATGCAACTGGACCCTCCAGGTTCACTCTTTCCGAGCAACCCTAAACATAGCCCTAGCCGGCATCGGAGATGACTGAAAACTTGGTACCCAGAAAACGCGTTACAAGACCCTTTCGCCCATCCAAAAGAGTCCCCAAAGGAAGGCTTTTGGTACAAGTGAACTCCCCAGGGGAGCCTTTTTGCAGCCCCACATGCAACTGGACCCTTCGGGTTCACTCTTTCTACGCAAGCCTAAATATACCCTAGGCGGCATCGGAGATGACTGAAAACTTGGTACCCAGAAAACTCGTTCCGAGCCCCTTTCGCCCATCCAAAAGTGCCCCCAAAGGAAGGCTTTGGGTAAAACAGTACTCCCCAGGGGAGCCTTTAACCAGCCCCACATGCAACTGGACCCTCTGGGTTCGCTGTTTCCGAGCAAGCCTAAAGCTATCCCTAGGCGGCATCGGAGACGACTGAAAATTCGGGCCCCAGAAAACTCTTTAAATGCTCCATTCACCCATCCAAAAGTGCCCCCAAAGGAAGGCTTTGGGTACAAGAGAATTCCCCAGGGGAGCCTTTAACCAGCCCCACAGGCAACTGGACCCTCCGGGTTCGCTGTTTCCGAGCAAGCCTAAAGATATCCCTAGGCGGCATCGGAGACGACTGAAAATTCGGGCCCCAGAAAACTCTAAATGCTCCATTCACCCATCCAAAAGTGCCCCCAAAGGAAGGCTTTGGGTACAAGAGAATTCCCCAGGGGAGCCTTTTTTGCAGCCCCACAGGCAACTGGACCCTCCGGGTTCGCTGTTTCCGAGCAAGCCTAAAGATATCCCTAGGCGGCATCGGAGACGACTGAAAATTCGGGCCCCAGAAAACTCTTTAAATGCTCCATTCACCCATCCAAAAGTGCCCCCAAAGGAAGGCTTTGGGTACAAGAGAATTCCCCAGGGGAGCCTTTTTGCAGCCCCACATGCAACTGGACCCTTCGGGTTCACCCTTTCTACGCAAGCCTAAATATACCCAAGCCGGCATCAGAGATGACTTAAAAATAGGGCCCCAGAAAACGCGTTACAAGCCAATTTCGTCCATCCAAAAGTGCCCCCAAAGGAAGGCTTGGGGTACATCTGAACTCCCCAGGGGAGCCTTTACGCAGCCCCACATGCAACTGGACCCTCCGGGTTCGCTGTTTCCGAGCAACCCTAAATATAACCCTAACCAGCATGGCAGAAGACTGAAAACTAGGACCCCAGAATAAGGTTTCCGAGCCCCATTCGCCCATCCAAAAGTGCCCCCAAAGTAAGGCTTTGGGTACAAGTGAACTCCCCAGGGGAGCCTTTTTGCAGCCCCACATGCAACTGGATCCTCCGCATTCCCTATTTCACAGTAAGACTATATATAGCCCTAGGCGACATCGGAGACGACTGAAAAATTGGTCCCCAGAAAACGCGTTACAAGACCCTTTCGCCCATCCAAAAGTGCCCCCAATGGAAGGTTTTGGGTACAAGTGAACTCCCCAGGGGAGCCTTTTTGCAGCCCCACATGCAACTGGACCCTTCGGGTTCACTCTTTCTACGCAAGCCTAAATATACCCTAGGCGGCATCGGAGATGACTGAAAACTTGGTACCCAGAAAACGCGTTCCGAGCCCCTTTCGCCCATCCAAAAGTGCCCCCAAAGGAAGGCTCTGGGTAAAACAGTACTCCCCAGGGGAGCCTTTAACCAGCCCCACATGCAACTGGACCCTCTGGGTTCGCTGTTTCCGAGCAAGCCTAAAGCTATCCCTAGGCGGCATCGGAGACGACTGAAAATTCGGGCCCCAGAAAACTCTTTAAATGCTCCATTCACCCATCCAAAAGTGCCCCCAAAGGAAGGCTTTGGGTACAAGAGAATTCCCCAGGGGAGCCTTTAACCAGCCCCACAGGCAACTGGACCCTCCGGGTTCGCTGTTTCCGAGCAAGCCTAAAGATATCCCTAGGCGGCATCAGAGATGACTTAAAAATCGGGCCCCAGAAAACGCGTTACAAGCCAATTTCGTCCATCCAAAAGTGCCCCCAAAGGAAGGCTTTGGATACAGGAGAACTCCCCAGGGGAGCCTTTACGCAGCCCCACATGCAACTGGACCCTCCGGGTTCGCTGTTTCCGAGCTACCCTAAATATAACCCTAACCAGCATGGCAGAAGACTGAAAACTAGGACCCCAGAATAAGGTTTCCGAGCCCCTTTAGACCATCCAAAAGTGCCCCCAAAGTAAGGCTTTGGGTACAAGTGAACTCCCCAGGGGAGCCTTTACGCAGCCCCACATGCAACTGGACCCTTCGGGTTCACTCTTTCTACGCAAGCCTAAATATAGCCCTAGGCGGCATCGGAGACGACTGAAAATTCGGGCCCCAGAAAACGCGTTAAAAGCCCCATTCACCCATCCAAAAGTGCCCCCAAAGGAAGGCTTTGGGTACAACTGAACTCCCCAGGGGAGCCCTTACGAAGCAGCATATGCAACTGGACCCTCCAGGTTCACTCTTTCCGAGCAACCCTAAACATAGCCCTAGCCGGCATCGGAGATGACTGAAAACTTGGTACCCAGAAAACGCGTTACAAGACCCTTTCGCCCATCCAAAAGAGTCCCCAAAGGAAGGCTTTTGGTACAAGTGAACTCCCCAGGGGAGCCTTTTTGCAGCCCCACATGCAACTGGACCCTTCGGGTTCACTCTTTCTACGCAAACCTAAATATACCCTAGCCGGCATCAGAGATGACTTAAAAATCGGGCCCCAGAAAACGCGTTACAAGCCACTTTGGACCATCCAAAAGTGCCCCCAAAGGAAGGCTTTGGGTACAAGTGAACCTCCCAGGGGAGCCTTTACGCAGCCCCACATGCAACTGGACCCTCCGCATTCCCTATTTAAGAATAAGACTATATATAGCCCTAGGCGACATCGGAGACGACTGAAAAATTGGTCCCCAGAAAACGCGTTACAAGACCCTTTCGCCCATCCAAAAGTGCCCCCAATGGAAGGTTTTGGGTACAAGTGAACTCCCCAGGGGAGCCTTTTTGCAGCCCCACATGCAACTGGACCCTTCGGGTTCACTCTTTCTACGCAAGCCTAAATATACCCTAGGCGGCATCGGAGATGACTGAAAACTTGGTACCCAGAAAACGCGTTCCGAGCCCCTTTCGCCCATCCAAAAGTGCCCCCAAAGGAAGGCTTTGGGTAAAACAGTACTCCCCAGGGGAGCCTTTAACCAGCCCCACATGCAACTGGACCCTCTGGGTTCGCTGTTTCCGAGCAAGCCTAAAGCTATCCCTAGGCGGCATCGGAGACGACTGAAAATTCGGGCCCCAGAAAACTCTTTAAATGCTCCAATCACCCATCCAAAAGTGCCCCCAAAGGAAGGCTTTGGGTACAAGAGAATTCCCCAGGGGAGCCTTTAACCAGCCCCACAGGCAACTGGACCCTCCGGGTTCGCTGTTTCCGAGCAAGCCTAAAGATATCCCTAGGCGGCATCGGAGACGACTGAAAATTCGGGCCCCAGAAAACTCTAAATGCTCCATTCACCCATCCAAAAGTGCCCCCAAAGGAAGGCTTTGGGTACAAGAGAATTCCCCAGGGGAGCCTTTTTTGCAGCCCCACAGGCAACTGGACCCTCCGGGTTCGCTGTTTCCGAGCAAGCCTAAAGATATCCCTAGGCGGCATCGGAGACGACTGAAAATTCGGGCCCCAGAAAACTCTTTAAATGCTCCATTCACCCATCCAAAAGTGCCCCCAAAGGAAGGCTTTGGGTACAAGAGAATTCCCCAGGGGAGCCTTTTTGCAGCCCCACATGCAACTGGACCCTTCGGGTTCACCCTTTCTACGCAAGCCTAAATATACCCAAGCCGGCATCAGAGATGACTTAAAAATAGGGCCCCAGAAAACGCGTTACAAGCCAATTTCGTCCATCCAAAAGTGCCCCCAAAGGAAGGCTTGGGGTACATCTGAACTCCCCAGGGGAGCCTTTACGCAGCCCCACATGCAACTGGACCCTCCGGGTTCGCTGTTTCCGAGCAACCCTAAATATAACCCTAACCAGCATGGCAGAAGACTGAAAACTAGGACCCCAGAATAAGGTTTCCGAGCCCCATTCGCCCATCCAAAAGTGCCCCCAAAGTAAGGCTTTGGGTACAAGTGAACTCCCCAGGGGAGCCTTTACGCAGCCCCACATGCAACTGGAGACCTCCGGGTTCGCTCTTTCCGAGCAACCAAAAATATAGCCCTAGCCGCAAAGGAAGAAGACTGAAAAATCGGACCAAAGAAAACGGTATACAAGACCCTTTCACCCATCCAAAAGTGCCCCCAAGGAAAGGCTTTGGGTACAACTGAACTCCCCAGGGGAGCCTTTTTGCAGCCCCACATGCAACTGGACCCTTCGGGTTCACTCTTTCTACGCAAGCCTAAATATAGCCCTAGGCGGCATCGGAGACGACTGAAAATTCGGGCCCCAGAAAACTCGTTAAAAGCCCCATTCACCCATCCAAAAGTGCCCCCAAAGGAAGGCTTTGGGTACAACTGAACTCCCCAGGGGAGCCCTTACGAAGCAGCATATGCAACTGGACCCTCCAGGTTCACTCTTTCCGAGCAACCCTAAACATAGCCCTAGCCGGCATCGGAGATGACTGAAAACTTGGTACCCAGAAAACGCGTTACAAGACCCTTTCGCCCATCCAAAAGAGTCCCCAAAGGAAGGCTTTTGGTACAAGTGAACTCCCCAGGGGAGCCTTTAACCATCCCCACATGCAACTGGACCCTTCGGGTTCACTCTTTCTACGCAAGCCTAAATATACCCTAGCCGGCATCAGAGATGACTTAAAAATCGGGCCCCAGAAAACGCGTTACAAGCCACTTTGGACCATCCAAAAGTGCCCCCAAAGGAAGGCTTTGGGTACAAGTGAACTCCCCAGGGGAGCCTTTTTGCAGCCCCACATGCAACTGGATCTTCCGCATTCCCTATTTCACAGTAAGACTATATATAGCCCTAGGCGGCATCGGAGACGACTGAAAAATTGGTCCCCAGAAAACGCGTTACAAGACCCTTTCGCCCATCCAAAAGTGCCCCCAATGGAAGGTTTTGGGTACAAGTGAACTCCCCAGGGGAGCCTTTTTGCAGCCCCACATGCAACTGGACCCTTCGGGTTCACTCTTTCTACGCAAGCCTAAATATACCCTACGCGGCATCGGAGACGACTGAAAAATTGGTCCCCAGAAAACGCGTTCCGAGCCCCTTTCGCCCATCCAAAAGTGCCCCCAAAGGAAGGCTCTGGGTAAAACAGTACTCCCCAGGGGAGCCTTTAACCAGCCCCACATGCAACTGGACCCTCTGGGTTCGCTGTTTCCGAGCAAGCCTAAAGCTATCCCTAGGCGGCATCGGAGACGACTGAAAATTCGGGCCCCAGAAAACTCTTTAAATGCTCCATTCACCCATCCAAAAGTGCCCCCAAAGGAAGGCTTTGGGTACAAGAGAATTCCCCAGGGGAGCCTTTTTTGCAGCCCCACAGGCAACTGGACCCTCCGGGTTCGCTGTTTCCGAGCAAGCCTAAAGATATCCCTAGGCGGCATCAGAGATGACTTAAAAATCGGGCCCCAGAAAACGCGTTACAAGCCAATTTCGTCCATCCAAAAGTGCCCCCAAAGGAAGGCTTTGGATACAGGAGAACTCCCCAGGGGAGCCTTTACGCAGCCCCACATGCAACTGGACCCTCCGGGTTCGCTGTTTCCGAGCTACCCTAAATATAACCCTAACCAGCATGGCAGAAGACTGAAAACTAGGACCCCAGAATAAGGTTTCCGAGCCCCTTTAGACCATCCAAAAGTGCCCCCAAAGTAAGGCTTTGGGTACAAGTGAACTCCCCAGGGGAGCCTTTACGCAGCCCCACATGCAACTGGAGACCTCCGGGTTCGCTCTTTCCGAGCAACCAAAAATATAGCCCTAGCCGCAAAGGAAGAAGACTGAAAAATCGGACCAAAGAAAACGGTACACAAGACCCTTTCACCCATCCAAAAGTGCCCCCAAGGAAAGGCTTTGGGTACAACTGAACTCCCCAGGGGAGCCTTTTTGCAGCCCCACATGCAACTGGACCCTTCGGGTTCACTCTTTCTACGCAAGCCTAAATAAAGCCCTAGGCGGCATCGGAGACGACTGAAAATTCGGGCCCCAGAAAACGCGTTAAAAGCCCCATTCACCCATCCAAAAGTGCCCCCAAAGGAAGGCTTTGGGTACAACTGAACTCCCCAGGGGAGCCCTTACGAAGCAGCATATGCAACTGGACCCTCCAGGTTCACTCTTTCCGAGCAACCCTAAACATAGCCCTAGCCGGCATCGGAGATGACTGAAAACTTGGTACCCAGAAAACGCGTTACAAGACCCTTTCGCCCATCCAAAAGAGTCCCCAAAGGAAGGCTTTTGGTACAAGTGAACTCCCCAGGGGAGCCTTTTTGCAGCCCCACATGCAACTGGACCCTTCGGGTTCACTCTTTCTACGCAAGCCTAAATATACCCTAGCCGGCATCAGAGATGACTTAAAAATCGGGCCCCAGAAAACGCGTTACAAGCCACTTTGGACCATCCAAAAGTGCCCCCAAAGGAAGGCTTTGGGTACAAGTGAACCTCCCAGGGGAGCCTTTACGCAGCCCCACATGCAACTGGACCCTCCGCATTCCCTATTTAAGAATAAGACTATATATAGCCCTAGGCGACATCGGAGACGACTGAAAAATTGGTCCCCAGAAAACGCGTTACAAGACCCTTTCGCCCATCCAAAAGTGCCCCCAATGGAAGGTTTTGGGTACAAGTGAACTCCCCAGGGGAGCCTTTTTGCAGCCCCACATGCAACTGGACCCTTCGGGTTCACTCTTTCTACGCAAGCCTAAATATACCCTAGGCGGCATCGGAGATGACTGAAAACTTGGTACCCAGAAAACGCGTTCCGAGCCCCTTTCGCCCATCCAAAAGTGCCCCCAAAGGAAGGCTTTGGGTAAAACAGTACTCCCCAGGGGAGCCTTTAACCAGCCCCACATGCAACTGGACCCTCTGGGTTCGCTGTTTCCGAGCAAGCCTAAAGCTATCCCTAGGCGGCATCGGAGACGACTGAAAATTCGGGCCCCAGAAAACTCTTTAAATGCTCCATTCACCCATCCAAAAGTGCCCCCAAAGGAAGGCTTTGGGTACAAGAGAATTCCCCAGGGGAGCCTTTAACCAGCCCCACAGGCAACTGGACCCTCCGGGTTCACTGTTTCCGAGCAAGCCTAAAGATATCCCTAGGCGGCATCGGAGACGACTGAAAATTCGGGCCCCAGAAAACTCTAAATGCTCCATTCACCCATCCAAAAGTGCCCCCAAAGGAAGGCTTTGGGTACAAGAGAATTCCCCAGGGGAGCCTTTTTTGCAGCCCCACAGGCAACTGGACCCTCCGGGTTCGCTGTTTCCGAGCAAGCCTAAAGATATCCCTAGGCGGCATCGGAGACGACTGAAAATTCGGGCCCCAGAAAACTCTTTAAATGCTCCATTCACCCATCCAAAAGTGCCCCCAAAGGAAGGCTTTGGGTACAAGAGAATTCCCCAGGGGAGCCTTTTTGCAGCCCCACATGCAACTGGACCCTTCGGGTTCACCCTTTCTACGCAAGCCTAAATATACCCAAGCCGGCATCAGAGATGACTTAAAAATAGGGCCCCAGAAAACGCGTTACAAGCCAATTTCGTCCATCCAAAAGTGCCCCCAAAGGAAGGCTTGGGGTACATCTGAACTCCCCAGGGGAGCCTTTACGCAGCCCCACATGCAACTGGACCCTCCGGGTTCGCTGTTTCCGAGCAACCCTAAATATAACCCTAACCAGCATGGCAGAAGACTGAAAACTAGGACCCCAGAATAAGGTTTCCGAGCCCCATTCGCCCATCCAAAAGTGCCCCCAAAGTAAGGCTTTGGGTACAAGTGAACTCCCCAGGGGAGCCTTTACGCAGCCCCACATGCAACTGGAGACCTCCGGGTTCGCTCTTTCCGAGCAACCAAAAATATAGCCCTAGCCGCAAAGGAAGAAGACTGAAAAATCGGACCAAAGAAAACGGTATACAAGACCCTTTCACCCATCCAAAAGTGCCCCCAAGGAAAGGCTTTGGGTACAACTGAACTCCCCAGGGGAGCCTTTTTGCAGCCCCACATGCAACTGGACCCTTCGGGTTCACTCTTTCTACGCAAGCCTAAATATAGCCCTAGGCGGCATCGGAGACGACTGAAAATTCGGGCCCCAGAAAACTCGTTAAAAGCCCCATTCACCCATCCAAAAGTGCCCCCAAAGGAAGGCTTTGGGTACAACTGAACTCCCCAGGGGAGCCCTTACGAAGCAGCATATGCAACTGGACCCTCCAGGTTCACTCTTTCCGAGCAACCCTAAACATAGCCCTAGCCGGCATCGGAGATGACTGAAAACTTGGTACCCAGAAAACGCGTTACAAGACCCTTTCGCCCATCCAAAAGAGTCCCCAAAGGAAGGCTTTTGGTACAAGTGAACTCCCCAGGGGAGCCTTTAACCATCCCCACATGCAACTGGACCCTTCGGGTTCACTCTTTCTACGCAAGCCTAAATATACCCTAGCCGGCATCAGAGATGACTTAAAAATCGGGCCCCAGAAAACGCGTTACAAGCCACTTTGGACCATCCAAAAGTGCCCCCAAAGGAAGGCTTTGGGTACAAGTGAACCTCCCAGGGGAGCCTTTACGCAGCCCCACATGCAACTGGACCCTCCGCATTCCCTATTTAAGAATAAGACTATATATAGCCCTAGGCGACATCGGAGACGACTGAAAAATTGGTCCCCAGAAAACGCGTTCCGAGCCCCTTTCGCCCATCCAAAAGTGCCCCCAAAGGAAGGCTCTGGGTAAAACAGTACTCCCCAGGGGAGCCTTTAACCAGCCCCACATGCAACTGGACCCTCTGGGTTCGCTGTTTCCGAGCAAGCCTAAAGCTATCCCTAGGCGGCATCGGAGACGACTGAAAATTCGGGCCCCAGAAAACTCTTTAAATGCTCCATTCACCCATCCAAAAGTGCCCCCAAAGGAAGGCTTTGGGTACAAGAGAATTCCCCAGGGGAGCCTTTTTTGCAGCCCCACAGGCAACTGGACCCTCCGGGTTCGCTGTTTCCGAGCAAGCCTAAAGATATCCCTAGGCGGCATCAGAGATGACTTAAAAATCGGGCCCCAGAAAACGCGTTACAAGCCAATTTCGTCCATCCAAAAGTGCCCCCAAAGGAAGGCTTTGGATACAGGAGAACTCCCCAGGGGAGCCTTTACGCAGCCCCACATGCAACTGGACCCTCCGGGTTCGCTGTTTCCGAGCTACCCTAAATATAACCCTAACCAGCATGGCAGAAGACTGAAAACTAGGACCCCAGAATAAGGTTTCCGAGCCCCTTTAGACCATCCAAAAGTGCCCCCAAAGTAAGGCTTTGGGTACAAGTGAACTCCCCAGGGGAGCCTTTACGCAGCCCCACATGCAACTGGAGACCTCCGGGTTCGCTCTTTCCGAGCAACCAAAAATATAGCCCTAGCCGCAAAGGAAGAAGACTGAAAAATCGGACCAAAGAAAACGGTACACAAGACCCTTTCACCCATCCAAAAGTGCCCCCAAGGAAAGGCTTTGGGTACAACTGAACTCCCCAGGGGAGCCTTTTTGCAGCCCCACATGCAACTGGACCCTTCGGGTTCACTCTTTCTACGCAAGCCTAAATATAGCCCTAGGCGGCATCGGAGACGACTGAAAATTCGGGCCCCAGAAAACGCGTTAAAAGCCCCATTCACCCATCCAAAAGTGCCCCCAAAGGAAGGCTTTGGGTACAACTGAACTCCCCAGGGGAGCCCTTACGAAGCAGCATATGCAACTGGACCCTCCAGGTTCACTCTTTCCGAGCAACCCTAAACATAGCCCTAGCCGGCATCGGAGATGACTGAAAACTTGGTACCCAGAAAACGCGTTACAAGACCCTTTCGCCCATCCAAAAGAGTCCCCAAAGGAAGGCTTTTGGTACAAGTGAACTCCCCAGGGGAGCCTTTTTGCAGCCCCACATGCAACTGGACCCTTCGGGTTCACTCTTTCTACGCAAGCCTAAATATACCCTAGCCGGCATCAGAGATGACTTAAAAATCGGGCCCCAGAAAACGCGTTACAAGCCACTTTGGACCATCCAAAAGTGCCCCCAAAGGAAGGCTTTGGGTACAAGTGAACCTCCCAGGGGAGCCTTTACGCAGCCCCACATGCAACTGGACCCTCCGCATTCCCTATTTAAGAATAAGACTATATATAGCCCTAGGCGACATCGGAGACGACTGAAAAATTGGTCCCCAGAAAACGCGTTACAAGACCCTTTCGCCCATCCAAAAGTGCCCCCAATGGAAGGTTTTGGGTACAAGTGAACTCCCCAGGGGAGCCTTTTTGCAGCCCCACATGCAACTGGACCCTTCGGGTTCACTCTTTCTACGCAAGCCTAAATATACCCTAGGCGGCATCGGAGATGACTGAAAACTTGGTACCCAGAAAACGCGTTCCGAGCCCCTTTCGCCCATCCAAAAGTGCCCCCAAAGGAAGGCTTTGGGTAAAACAGTACTCCCCAGGGGAGCCTTTAACCAGCCCCACATGCAACTGGACCCTCTGGGTTCGCTGTTTCCGAGCAAGCCTAAAGCTATCCCTAGGCGGCATCGGAGACGACTGAAAATTCGGGCCCCAGAAAACTCTTTAAATGCTCCATTCACCCATCCAAGAGTGCCCCCAAAGGAAGGCTTTGGGTACAAGAGAATTCCCCAGGGGAGCCTTTTTTGCAGCCCCACAGGCAACTGGACCCTCCGGGTTCGCTGTTTCCGAGCAAGCCTAAAGATATCCCTAGGCGGCATCGGAGACGACTGAAAATTCGGGCCCCAGAAAACTCTTTAAATGCTCCATTCACCCATCCAAAAGTGCCCCCAAAGGAAGGCTTTGGGTACAAGAGAATTCCCCAGGGGAGCCTTTTTGCAGCCCCACATGCAACTGGACCCTTCGGGTTCACCCTTTCTACGCAAGCCTAAATATACCCAAGCCGGCATCAGAGATGACTTAAAAATAGGGCCCCAGAAAACGCGTTACAAGCCAATTTCGTCCATCCAAAAGTGCCCCCAAAGGAAGGCTTGGGGTACATCTGAACTCCCCAGGGGAGCCTTTACGCAGCCCCACATGCAACTGGACCCTCCGGGTTCGCTGTTTCCGAGCAACCCTAAATATAACCCTAACCAGCATGGCAGAAGACTGAAAACTAGGACCCCAGAATAAGGTTTCCGAGCCCCATTCGCCCATCCAAAAGTGCCCCCAAAGTAAGGCTTTGGGTACAAGTGAACTCCCCAGGGGAGCCTTTACGCAGCCCCACATGCAACTGGAGACCTCCGGGTTCGCTCTTTCCGAGCAACCAAAAATATAGCCCTAGCCGCAAAGGAAGAAGACTGAAAAATCGGACCAAAGAAAACGGTATACAAGACCCTTTCACCCATCCAAAAGTGCCCCCAAGGAAAGGCTTTGGGTACAACTGAACTCCCCAGGGGAGCCTTTTTGCAGCCCCACATGCAACTGGACCCTTCGGGTTCACTCTTTCTACGCAAGCCTAAATATAGCCCTAGGCGGCATTGGAGACGACTGAAAATTCGGGCCCCAGAAAACTCGTTAAAAGCCCCATTCACCCATCCAAAAGTGCCCCCAAAGGAAGGCTTTGGGTACAACTGAACTCCCCAGGGGAGCCCTTACGAAGCAGCATATGCAACTGGACCCTCCAGGTTCACTCTTTCCGAGCAACCCTAAACATAGCCCTAGCCGGCATCGGAGATGACTGAAAACTTGGTACCCAGAAAACGCGTTACAAGACCCTTTCGCCCATCCAAAAGAGTCCCCAAAGGAAGGCTTTTGGTACAAGTGAACTCCCCAGGGGAGCCTTTAACCATCCCCACATGCAACTGGACCCTTCGGGTTCACTCTTTCTACGCAAGCCTAAATATACCCTAGCCGGCATCAGAGATGACTTAAAAATCGGGCCCCAGAAAACGCGTTACAAGCCACTTTGGACCATCCAAAAGTGCCCCCAAAGGAAGGCTTTGGGTACAAGTGAACTCCCCAGGGGAGCCTTTTTGCAGCCCCACATGCAACTGGACCCTCCGCATTCCCTATTTCACAGTAAGACTATATATAGCCCTAGGCGGCATCGGAGACGACTGAAAAATTGGTCCCCAGAAAACGCGTTCCGAGCCCCTTTCGCCCATCCAAAAGTGCCCCCAAAGGAAGGCTCTGGGTAAAACAGTACTCCCCAGGGGAGCCTTTAACCAGCCCCACATGCAACTGGACCCTCTGGGTTCGCTGTTTCCGAGCAAGCCTAAAGCTATCCCTAGGCGGCATCGGAGACGACTGAAAATTCGGGCCCCAGAAAACTCTTTAAATGCTCCATTCACCCATCCAAAAGTGCCCCCAAAGGAAGGCTTTGGGTACAAGAGAATTCCCCAGGGGAGCCTTTAACCAGCCCCACAGGCAACTGGACCCTCCGGGTTCGCTGTTTCCGAGCAAGCCTAAAGATATCCCTAGGCGGCATCAGAGATGACTTAAAAATCGGGCCCCAGAAAACGCGTTACAAGCCAATTTCGTCCATCCAAAAGTGCCCCCAAAGGAAGGCTTTGGATACAGGAGAACTCCCCAGGGGAGCCTTTACGCAGCCCCACATGCAACTGGACCCTCCGGGTTCGCTGTTTCCGAGCTACCCTAAATATAACCCTAACCAGCATGGCAGAAGACTGAAAACTAGGACCCCAGAATAAGGTTTCCGAGCCCCTTTAGACCATCCAAAAGTGCCCCCAAAGTAAGGCTTTGGGTACAAGTGAACTCCCCAGGGGAGCCTTTACGCAGCCCCACATGCAACTGGAGACCTCCGGGTTCGCTCTTTCCGAGCAACCAAAAATATAGCCCTAGCCGCAAAGGAAGAAGACTGAAAAATCGGACCAAAGAAAACGGTACACAAGACCCTTTCACCCATCCAAAAGTGCCCCCAAGGAAAGGCTTTGGGTACAACTGAACTCCCCAGGGGAGCCTTTTTGCAGCCCCACATGCAACTGGACCCTTCGGGTTCACTCTTTCTACGCAAGCCTAAATATAGCCCTAGGCGGCATCGGAGACGACTGAAAATTCGGGCCCCAGAAAACGCGTTAAAAGCCCCATTCACCCATCCAAAAGTGCCCCCAAAGGAAGGCTTTGGGTACAACTGAACTCCCCAGGGGAGCCCTTACGAAGCAGCATATGCAACTGGACCCTCCAGGTTCACTCTTTCCGAGCAACCCTAAACATAGCCCTAGCCGGCATCGGAGATGACTGAAAACTTGGTACCCAGAAAACGCGTTACAAGACCCTTTCGCCCATCCAAAAGAGTCCCCAAAGGAAGGCTTTTGGTACAAGTGAACTCCCCAGGGGAGCCTTTAACCATCCCCACATGCAACTGGACCCTTCGGGTTCACTCTTTCTACGCAAGCCTAAATATACCCTAGCCGGCATCAGAGATGACTTAAAAATCGGGCCCCAGAAAACGCGTTACAAGCCACTTTGGACCATCCAAAAGTGCCCCCAAAGGAAGGCTTTGGGTACAAGTGAACCTCCCAGGGGAGCCTTTACGCAGCCCCACATGCAACTGGACCCTCCGCATTCCCTATTTAAGAATAAGACTATATATAGCCCTAGGCGACATCGGAGACGACTGAAAAATTGGTCCCCAGAAAACGCGTTACAAGACCCTTTCGCCCATCCAAAAGTGCCCCCAATGGAAGGTTTTGGGTACAAGTGAACTCCCCAGGGGAGCCTTTTTGCAGCCCCACATGCAACTGGACCCTTCGGGTTCACTCTTTCTACGCAAGCCTAAATATACCCTAGGCGGCATCGGAGATGACTGAAAACTTGGTACCCAGAAAACGCGTTCCGAGCCCCTTTCGCCCATCCAAAAGTGCCCCCAAAGGAAGGCTTTGGGTAAAACAGTACTCCCCAGGGGAGCCTTTAACCAGCCCCACATGCAACTGGACCCTCTGGGTTCGCTGTTTCCGAGCAAGCCTAAAGCTATCCCTAGGCGGCATCGGAGACGACTGAAAATTCGGGCCCCAGAAAACTCTTTAAATGCTCCATTCACCCATCCAAAAGTGCCCCCAAAGGAAGGCTTTGGGTACAAGAGAATTCCCCAGGGGAGCCTTTAACCAGCCCCACAGGCAACTGGACCCTCCGGGTTCACTGTTTCCGAGCAAGCCTAAAGATATCCCTAGGCGGCATCGGAGACGACTGAAAATTCGGGCCCCAGAAAACTCTAAATGCTCCATTCACCCATCCAAAAGTGCCCCCAAAGGAAGGCTTTGGGTACAAGAGAATTCCCCAGGGGAGCCTTTTTTGCAGCCCCACAGGCAACTGGACCCTCCGGGTTCGCTGTTTCCGAGCAAGCCTAAAGATATCCCTAGGCGGCATCGGAGACGACTGAAAATTCGGGCCCCAGAAAACTCTTTAAATGCTCCATTCACCCATCCAAAAGTGCCCCCAAAGGAAGGCTTTGGGTACAAGAGAATTCCCCAGGGGAGCCTTTTTGCAGCCCCACATGCAACTGGACCCTTCGGGTTCACCCTTTCTACGCAAGCCTAAATATACCCAAGCCGGCATCAGAGATGACTTAAAAATAGGGCCCCAGAAAACGCGTTACAAGCCAATTTCGTCCATCCAAAAGTGCCCCCAAAGGAAGGCTTGGGGTACATCTGAACTCCCCAGGGGAGCCTTTACGCAGCCCCACATGCAACTGGACCCTCCGGGTTCGCTGTTTCCGAGCAACCCTAAATATAACCCTAACCAGCATGGCAGAAGACTGAAAACTAGGACCCCAGAATAAGGTTTCCGAGCCCCATTCGCCCATCCAAAAGTGCCCCCAAAGTAAGGCTTTGGGTACAAGTGAACTCCCCAGGGGAGCCTTTACGCAGCCCCACATGCAACTGGAGACCTCCGGGTTCGCTCTTTCCGAGCAACCAAAAATATAGCCCTAGCCGCAAAGGAAGAAGACTGAAAAATCGGACCAAAGAAAACGGTATACAAGACCCTTTCACCCATCCAAAAGTGCCCCCAAGGAAAGGCTTTGGGTACAACTGAACTCCCCAGGGGAGCCTTTTTGCAGCCCCACATGCAACTGGACCCTTCGGGTTCACTCTTTCTACGCAAGCCTAAATATAGCCCTAGGCGGCATCGGAGACGACTGAAAATTCGGGCCCCAGAAAACTCGTTAAAAGCCCCATTCACCCATCCAAAAGTGCCCCCAAAGGAAGGCTTTGGGTACAACTGAACTCCCCAGGGGAGCCCTTACGAAGCAGCATATGCAACTGGACCCTCCAGGTTCACTCTTTCCGAGCAACCCTAAACATAGCCCTAGCCGGCATCGGAGATGACTGAAAACTTGGTACCCAGAAAACGCGTTACAAGACCCTTTCGCCCATCCAAAAGAGTCCCCAAAGGAAGGCTTTTGGTACAAGTGAACTCCCCAGGGGAGCCTTTAACCATCCCCACATGCAACTGGACCCTTCGGGTTCACTCTTTCTACGCAAGCCTAAATATACCCTAGCCGGCATCAGAGATGACTTAAAAATCGGGCCCCAGAAAACGCGTTACAAGCCACTTTGGACCATCCAAAAGTGCCCCCAAAGGAAGGCTTTGGGTACAAGTGAACTCCCCAGGGGAGCCTTTTTGCAGCCCCACATGCAACTGGATCTTCCGCATTCCCTATTTCACAGTAAGACTATATATAGCCCTAGGCGGCATCGGAGACGACTGAAAAATTGGTCCCCAGAAAACGCGTTACAAGACCCTTTCGCCCATCCAAAAGTGCCCCCAATGGAAGGTTTTGGGTACAAGTGAACTCCCCAGGGGAGCGTTTACGCAGCCCCACTTGCAACTGGACCCTCCTTATTCGCTGTTTCTGAGAAACCCTAAATATATCCCTGGCCCGCATGGTAGACGACTGCAAAATCAGGCCCCAGAAAACGCGTTCCGAGCCCCTTTAGACCATCCAAAAGTGCCCCCAAAGGAAGGCTTTGGGTACAAGAGAATTCCCCAGGGGAGCCTTTTTGCAGCCCCACATGCAACTGGACCCTTCGGGTTCACCCTTTCTACGCAAGCCTAAATATACCCAAGCCGGCATCAGAGATGACTTAAAAATCGGGCCCCAGAAAACGGGTTACAAGCCAATTTCGTCCATCCAAAAGTGCCCCCAAAGGAAGGCTTGGGGTACATCTGAACTCCCCAGGGGAGCCTTTACGCAGCCCCACATGCAACTGGACTCTCCACGTTACCTATTTCACAGTAAGACAATATATATCCCTAGGCGGCATCGGAGACGACTGAAAAATCGGGCCCCAGAAACGCATTCTGAGCCCCTTTCGCCCATCCAAAAGTGCCCCCAAAGGAAGGCTTTGAACTCCCCAGGGGAGCCTTTTTGCAGCCCCACATGCAACTGGACCCTCCGGGTTCGCTGTTTCCGAGTGACCCAAAATATAGCCCTTGCCGCAAAGGGAGAAGACTGAAAAATAGTGCCTCAGAAAACGCATTGCGATTCCCCATGGACCGTCCATAAGCGCCCCAAAGGAAGGCTTTGGGTACAAGTGAACTCCCCAGGGGAGCCTTTACGCAGCCCCACATGCAACTGGACCCTCCGGGTTCGCTGTTTCCGAGCATCCCTAAACATAGCCCTAGCCGGCATCGAAGACGACTGAAAAATCAGGCCCCAGGAATCGCGTTGCTAGACCCTTTCGCCCATCCAAAAGTGCCCCCAAAGGAAGGCTTTGGGTACATCTGAAGTTCCCAGGGGAGCCTTTACACAGCCCCATATGCAACTGGACCCTCCGGGTTCGCTGTTTCTGAGCATCCCTAAACATAGCCCTAGCCGTCTTCGGAGACGAGTGAAAAATCAGGCCCCAGGAAAAGCGTTCCGAGCCCCATTCGCCCATCTAAAAGTGCCCCCAAAGGAAGGCTTTGGGTACAAGTGAACTCCCCAGGGGAGCATTTTTTCAGCCCCACATGCAACTGGACACTCCGGGTTCACTCTTTCTCTGCTAGCCTAAATATAGCCCTAGCCACAAAGGGAGAAGACTAAAAAATCGTGCCTCAGAAAACGCAAGGCGATTCACCATGGACCGTCCATAAGTGCCCCAAAGGAAGGCTTTGGGTACAACTGAACTCCCCAGGGGAGCCTTTACGCAGCCCCACATGCAACTGGACCCTCCGCATTCCGTCTTTCACAGTAAGACTATATATAGCCCTAGGCGTCATCGGAGACGACTGAAAAAACGGGCCCCAGAAAACGCATTCTGAGCCCCTTTCGCCCATTCAAAAGTGCCCCCAAAGAAAGACTTTGGGTACAAGTGAACTCCCCAGGGGAGACTTTATGAAGCCCCATATGCAACTGGACCCTCCGGGTTCGCTGTTTCCGAGCAACTCTAAATATAGCCCTAACCGCAAAGGGAGAAGACTGAAAAATCGTGCCTCAGAAAACGCATTGCGATTCCCCTTGGACCATCCAAAACTGCCCCAAAGGAAGGCTTTGCGTACATCTGAACTCCGCAGGGGAGCCTTTACGCAGCCCCACATGCAACTGGACCCTCCGGGTTCGCTGTTTCCGAGCATCCCTATACATAACCCTGGCCCGCATGGTAGATGACTGAAAAATCGGGCCCTGAAAACGCTTTTCGAGCCCCTTTCGCCCATCCAAATGTGTCCCCACAGGAATGCTTTGGGTACAAGTGAACTCCCCAGGGGAGCCTTTACGCAGCCCCACATGCAACTGGAATCTCTGCATTCACTCTTTCAGAGCAACCGTAAATATAGCCCTGGCCCTCATGGTAGACGACTGAAAAATCGGGCCCCAGAAAACGCGTTACAGGCGCCATTCGCCCATCCAAAAGTAGCCCCAAAGGAAGGCTTTTGGTACAACTGAACTCCCCAGGGGAGCCTTTTTGCAGCCCCACATGCAACTGGACCCTCCAGGTTCGCTGTTTCCGAGCAACCCTAAATATACCCTAGCCGGCATCAGAGATGACTGAAAAATCGGGCTCCAGAAAACGCGTTACAAGCCCCTTTCGTCCATCCAAAAGTGCCCCCAGAGGAAGGCTTTGCGTACATCTGAACTCCCCAGGGGAGCCTTTACGCAGCCCCACATGCAACTGGACCCTCCGGGTTCGCTCTTTCACAGCAACCCTAAATAGAGACTGAGACTGCATCGGAGATGACTGAAAAATCGAGAGAAAGAAAACGTAATACATGCCGCTTTCGCCCATCCAAAAGTGCCCCCAGAGGAAGGCTTTGGGTACAAGTGAACTCCCCAGGAGAGCCTTTACGCAGCCCCACATGCAACTGGACCCTCCGTTTTCGCTCTTTCTGAGCAACCCTTAATATTACCCTAACCGGCATGGGACATGACTGAAAAATTGGGCTAAAGAAAACGCGTTACAAGACCCTTTCGCCCATCCAAAAGTGCCCCCAAAGGAAGGCTTTGTGTACATCTGAACTCCCCAGGGGAGCCTTAATGCAGCCCCACATGCAACTGGACCCTCTTTGAGCCCGAAATTTTGTCCGAATCTACAGTCGTCTCCGATGCCGTCTAGGGCTGCATTTACGCTTGGCGTGAAAGAGCAAATAAGGAGGGTGCAGTTGCATGTGGGGCTGCATAAAGGCTCCAATGGGGAGTTCAGTTGTACCCAAAGCCTTCCTTTGGGGGCACTTTTGGATGGGCGAAAGGGGCTCAGAATGCGTTTTCTGGGGCCCGTTTTTTCAGTCGTCTCCGATGACGCCTAGGGCTATATATAGTCTTACTGTGAAAGACGGAATGCGGAGGGTCCAGTTGCATGTGGGGCTGCGTAAAGGCTCCCCTTGGGAGTTCAGTTGTATCCAAAGCCTTCCTTTGGGGGCACTTTTGGCTGTGCGAATGGGACTCGGATCGCGTTTTCTGGGGCCCGAGTTTTCAGTCGTCTCCCATGCCGGATTGGGCTATATTTAGTGTTGCTCGGAAACAGCGAACACCGAGGGTCCAGTTGCATGTGGGGCTGCGTAAAGGCTCTCCTGGGGAGTTCACTTGTACCCAAAGCATTCCTTTGGGGGCACTTTTGGATGGGCGAAAGGGGCTCGGAAAGCGTTTTCTGGGGTTATAGTTTTCAGTCTTCTGTCATGCTGGTTAGGGTTATATTTAGGGTTGCTCGGAAACAGCGAACCCGGAGGGTCCAGTTGCATGTGGGGCTGCGTAAAGGCTCCCCTGCGGAGTTCAGTTGTACCCAAAGCCTTCCTTTGGGGCACTTATGGACGGTCCATGGGGAATCGCAATGCGTTTTCTGAGGCACGATTTTTCAGTCTTCCTCTTTTGCCGGATAGGGTTATATTTTGGGTTGGTCAGAAACAGCGAACCCGGAGGGTCCAGTTGCATATGGGGCTTCATAAATTCTCCCCTGGGGAGTTCACTTGTACACAAAGCCTTCCTTTGGGGGCACTTTTGGATGGGCGAAAGGGGCTCAGAATGCGTTTTCTGGGGCCCGAGTTTTCAGTCGTCTCCAATGCCGGCTAGGGATATATATAGCCTTACTGTGACAGAGCGAATACGGAGGGTCCAGTTGCATGTGGGGCTGCGTAAAGGCTCCCCTGGGGAGTTCACTTGTACCCAAAGCCTTTCTTTGGGGGCACTTTTGATGGGCGAAATATTGTTGTATTCCGTTTTCTTTGGTCCGATTTTTCAGTGGTCTTCGATGCGGGCTAAGGCTATATTTAGGGTTGCTGGGAAAGAGCGAACCCGGAGGGTCCAGTTGCATGTGGGGCTGCGTAAAGGTTCCCCTGGGGAGTTCAGTTGTACCCAACGACTTCCTGTGGGGGCTCTTTTGGATGGGCAAAAGGGGCTCGGAAAACGTTTTCTGGGGTCCTAGTTTTCAGTCTTCAGCCATGCTGGTTAGTGTTATATTTAGGGTTGCTCGGAAACAGCGAACCCGGAGGGTCCAGTTGCATGTGGGGCTGTGTAAAGGATCCCCTTGGGAGTTCAGTTGTACCCAAAGCCTTCCTTTGGAGCACTTATGGACGGTCCATGGGGAATCTCACTGCGTTTTCTGAGGCGCGATTTTTCAGTCTTCTCCCTTTGCGGCTAGGGCTATATTTTGTGTTGTTCGGAAACAGCGAACCTGGAGGGTCCAGTTGCATGTGGGGCTGCGTAAAGGCTCCCCTGGGAAGTTCAGTTGTACCCAAAGCCTTCCTTTGGGGGCACTTTTGGATGGGTGAATGGGGCTTTTAACAGATTTTCTGGGGCCCGATTTTTCAGTCGTCTCCGATGCAGCCTAGGGCTATATTTAGGCTTGCTCGGAAACAGCGAACCCGGAGGGTCCAGTTGCATGTGGGGCTGCGTAAAGGCTCCCCTGCGGAGTTCAGTTGTACCCAAAGCCTTCGTCTGGGGGCACTTTTGGATGGGCGAAAGGGGCTCAGAATGGGTTTTCTGAGGCACGATTTTTCAGTCTTCTCGCTTTGCGGCTAGGGCTATATTTAGGCTTGCGGTGAAAGAGTAAACCCGGAGGGTCCAGTTGCATGTGGGGCTGCGTAAAGGCTCCCCTGGGGAGTTCACTTGTACCCAAAGCCTTCCTTTGGGGGCACTTTTGGATGGGCGAATGGGGCTTCTAACGAGTTTTCTTGGGCCCGAGTTTTCAGTTTTCTGCCATGCTGGCCAGGGTTATATTTAGGTTTGCTCGGAAACAGCGAACATGGAGGGTCCAGTTGCATGTGGGGCTGCGTAAAGGCTCCCCTGGGGAGTTCTCTTGTACCCAAAGCCTTCCTTTGGGGGCACTTTTGGATGGGCGAAAAGGGCTCGCAACGCATTTCCTGGGGCCTGAATTTTCAGTCGTCTTCGATGCAGGATACGGCTATGTTTAGGGATGCTCGGAAACAGCGAACCCGGAGGGTCCAGTTGCATGTGGGGCTGCGTAAAGGCTCCCCTGGGAACTTCAGATGTACCCAAAGCCTTCCTTTGGGGGCACTTTTAGATGGGCGAAAAGGGCTCGGAACGCATTTTGTGGGGCCTGATTTTTCACTCGTCTCCGATGCCTGCTAGGGTTATGTTTAGGGATACTCGGAAACAGCGAACCCGGAGGGTCCAGTTGCATATGGGGCTGCGTAAAGGCTCCCCTGGGAACTTCAGATGTACCCAAAGCCTTGCTTTGGGGGCACTTTTGGATGGGCGAAAGGGTCTCGCAACGCGTTTTCTGGGGCCTGATTTGTCAGTCGTCTTCGATGCCGGCTAGGGCTATGTTTAGGGATGCTCGGAAACAGCGAACCCGGAGGGTCCAGTTGCATGTGGGGCTGCGTAAAGGCTCCCCTGGGAACTTCAGATGTACCCAAAGCCTTCCTTTGGGGGCACTTTTGGATGGTGCAAAGGGGCTTGCAACGGCTTTCTGAGGCCAGGTTTTTCAGTCTACTCCCAAGCCTGGTAGGAATATATTTAGAGTTGCTCGGAAACAGCGAACCCAAAGGGTCCAGTTGCATGTGGGGCTGCGTAAAGGCTCCCCTGGGGAGTTAAGTTTTACCCAAAGCCTTCCTTTGGGGGCACTTTTGGATGGGCGAAAGGGTCTCGCAACGCATTTCCTGGGGCCTGATTTTTCAGTCGTCTTCGATGCCGGCTAGGGCTATGTTTAGGGATGCTCGGAAACAGCGAACCATGAGGGTCCTGTTGAATGTGGGGCTGTGTAAAGGCTCTCCTGGGGAGTTCATTGTACCCAATGCCTTCCTTTGGGGGCACTTTTGGATGGTCAAAAGGGGCTCGCAACGCATTTCCTGGGGCCCGGTTTTTGAGCCTTCTCCCATGGCGGCTAGGGATATATTTAGGGTTGCTCGGAAACAGCGAACCCGGAGGGTCCAGTTGCATGCGGGGCTGCGTAAAGGCTCCCCTGGGGAGTTCACTTGTAACCAAAGCCTTCCTTTGGGGACACATTTGGATGGGAGAAAGGGGATCGCAACGCGTTTCCTGGGGCCTGATTTTTCACTCGTCTCCGAGGACGGCTAGGGCTACGTATAGTTTTGCTCAGGAACACCGAATCCGGAGGGTCCAGTTGCATGTGGCGCTGCGTAAAGGCTCCCCTGGGGAGTTAACTTGTACCCAAAGCCTTCCTTTGGGGGCACTTTTGGATGGGAGAAAAGGGCTTGGAACTCATTTCCTGGGGCCTGATTTTTCACTCGTCTCCGATGACGGCTAGGGCTACGTTTTGGTTTGCTCAGGAAGAGCGAACCCGGAGGGTCCAGTTGCATGTGGGGCTGCGTAAAGGCTCCCCTGGGGAGTTCACTTGTACCCCAAGCCTTCCTTTGGGGGCACTTTTGGATTGGCGAAAAGGGCTCGGAACGCATTTTGTGGGGCCTGATTTTTCACTCGTCTCCGATGCCGGCTAGGGTTATGTTTAGGGATGCTCGGAAACAGCGAACCCGGAGGGTCCAGTTGGATGTGGGGCTGCGTAAAGGCTCCCCTGGGGAGTTCTCTTGTACTCAAAGCCTTCCTTTGGGGGCACTTTTGGATGGTCCATAGGGGCTTGCAACGCGTTTTCTGAGGCCAGGTTTTTCAGTCTACTCCCATGCCTGGTAGGGATATATATAGAGTTGCTCGGAAACAGCGAACCCGGAGGGTCCAGTTGCATGTGGGGCTGCGTAAAGGCTCCCCTGGGGAGTTCACTTGTACCCAAAGCCTTCCTTTGGTGACACTTTTGGATGGCCCAAAGGGGCTTGCAACGAGTTTCCTGGGGCCTGATTTTTCAGTCATCTTCGATTCCGGCTAGGGCTATGTTTAGGGATGCTCGGAAACAGCGAACCCGGAGGGTCCAGTTGCATGTAGGGCTGCGTAAAGGCTCCCCTGGGGAGTTCTCTTGTACCCAAGACCTTCCTTTGGGGGCACTTTTGGATGGGTGAAAGGGTCTCGCAACGCGTTTTCTGGGGCCTGATTTTTCAGACGTCTTCGATGCCGGCTAGGGATATGTTTAGGGATGCTCGGAAACAGCGAACCCGGAGGGTCCAGTTGGATGTGGGGCTGCGTAAAGGTTCCCGTGGGGAGTTCTCTTGTACTCAAAGCCTTCCTTTGGGGGCACTTTTGGATGGTCCAAAGGGGCTTGCAACCCGTTTTCTGAGGCCATGTTTTTCAGTATACTCCCA
Organism: Anas platyrhynchos; assembly: GCF_047663525.1. NCBI lineage: Eukaryota > Metazoa > Chordata > Aves > Anseriformes > Anatidae > Anas > Anas platyrhynchos. Next base: position 9,004,016 of record NC_092608.1, on the reverse strand, counting down.
TGCCTGGTAGGAATATATTTAGAGTTGCTCGCAAACAGCGAACCCGGAGGGTCCAGTTGCATGTGGGGCTGCGTAAAGGCTCCGCTGGGGAGTTCTCTTGTACCCAAAGCCTTCCTTTGGGGGCACTTTTGGATGGTCCAAAGGGGCTTACAACGCGTTTTTGGGGCCTGGTTTTTCAGTCTTCTCCCATGCCGACTAGAGCTATGTATAGGGTTGCTCAGGAACAGCGAACCCGGAGGGTCCAGTTGCATGTGGGGCTGCGTAAAGGCTCCCCTGGGGAGTCCTCTTGTACCCAAAGCCTTCCTTTGGGGGCACTTTTGGATGGGCGAAAAGGGCTCAGATCACATTTCCTGGGGCCTGATTTTTCAGTCGTCTTCGATGCCGGCTAGGGCTATGTTTAGGGATGCTCGGAAACAGGGAACCCGGAGGGTCTAGTTGCATGTGGGGCTGCGTAAAGGCTCCCCTGGGGATTTCACTTGTACCCAAAGCCTGCCTTTGGGGGCACTTTTGGATTGGCGAAAAGGGCTCGCAACGCGTTTCCTGGGGCCTGATTTTTCACTCTTTTCCGAAGACGGCTAGGGCTATGTTTAGGGATGCTCGGAAACAGCGAACCCGGAGGGTCCAGTTGCATGTGGGGCTGCGTAAAGGCTCCCCTGGGGAGTTCACTTGTACCCAAAGCCTTCCTTTGGGGGCACTTTTGGATGGGCGAAAAGGGCTCGCAACGCATTTCCTGGGGCCTGATTTTTCAGTCGTCTTCGATGCCGGCTAGGGCTATGTTTAGGGATGCTCGGAAACAGCGAACCCGGAGGGTCCAGTTGCATGTGGGGCTGCGTAAAGGCTCCCCTGGGGAGTTCTCTTGTACCCAAACTCTTCCTTTGGTGCCACTTTTGGATGGTCCAAAGGGGCTTGCATCGTGTTTTCTGGGGCGCCGTTTTTCAGTCTTCTCCCATGCCGGTTAGGGATATATTTAGGGTTGCTCGGAAAAATCGAACCCGGAGGGTCCAGTTGCATGTGGGGCTGCGTAAAGGCTCCCCTGGGGAGTTCACCTGTACCCAAAGCATTCCTTTGGTGACACTTTTAGATGGCCCAAAGGGGCTTGCAACGAGTTTCCTGGGGCCTGATTTTTCAGTCATCTTCAATTCCGGCGAGGGCTATGTTTAGGGATGCTCGTAAACAGCGAACCCAGAGGGTCCAGTTGCATGTAGGGCTGCATAAAGGCTCCCCTGGGGAGTTCTCTTGTACCCAAGACCTTCCTTTGGGGGCACTTTTGGATGGTCCAAAGGGGCTCGGAACGCATTTCCTGGGGCCTGATTTTTCACTCGTTTCCGATGACGGCTAGGGCTATGTTTAGGGATGCTCGGGAACAGCGAACCCGGAGGGTCCAGTTGCATGTGGGGCTGCGTAAAGGCTCCCCTGGGGAGTTAAGTTGTACCCAAAGCCTTCCTTTGGGGGCACTTTTGGATGGGCGGAAGGGTCTCGCAACGTGTTTCCTGGGGCCTGAATTTTCAGTCGTCTTCGTTGCTGGCTAGGGCTATGTTTAGGGATGCTCGGAAACAGCGAACCTGGAGGGTCCAGTTGCATGTGGGGCTGCGTAAAGGCTCCCCTGGGGAGTTCTCTTGTACTCATAGCCTTCCTTTGGGGGCACTTTTGGATTGGCGAAAAAGGCTCGGAACACATTTCCTGGGGCCTGATTTTTCACTCGTCTCCGATGACGGCGAGGGATACGTTTAGGTTTGCTCAGGAACAGCGAACCCGGAGGGTCCAGTTGCATGTGGGGCTGCGTAAAGGCTCCCCTGGGGAGTTCTCTTGTACCCCAATCCTTCCTTTGGGGGCACTTATGGATGGGCGATAAGGGCTCGCAATGCATTTCCTGGGGCCTTATTTTTCAGTCGTCTTCGATGCTGGCTAGGGCTATGTTTAGGGTTGCTCGAAAAAATCGAACCCGGAGGGTCCAGTTTCATGTGGGGCTGTGTAAAGGCTCCCCTGGGGAGTTCTCTTGTACCCAAAGCCTTCCTTTGGGGGCACTTTTGGATTGCCAAAAAGGGCTCGGAACATATTTCCTGGGGCCTGATTTTTCACTCGTCTCCGATGAAGGCTAGGCATACGTTTAGGCTTGCTCAGGAACAGCGAACCCAGAGGGTCCAGTTGGATGTGGGGCTGCGTAAAGGCTCCCCTGTGGAGTTCTCTTGTACCCAAAGCCTTCCTTTGGGGGCACATTTGGATGGGCGAAAAGGGCTCGGAACGCATTTCCTGGGGCCTGATTTTTCAGTCTCCTTCGATGCCGTCTACGGTTATGTTTAGGGTTGCTCGGAAACAGCGAACCCGGAGGGTCCAGTTGCATGTGGGGCTGCGTAAAGGCTCCCCTGGGGAGTTCACTTGTACCCAAAGCCTTCCTTTGGTGACACTTTTGGATGCCTCAAAGGGGCTTCCAACGCGTTTCCTGGGGCCTGATTTTTCAGTCGTCTTCGATGCCGGCTAGGGCTATGTTTAGGGATGCTCGGAAACAGCGAACCCGGAGGGTCCAGTTGCACGTGGGGCTGCGTAAAGGCTCCCCTGGGGAGTTCTCTTGTACCCCAAGCCTTCCTTTGGGGGCACTTTTGGATGGGCGATAAGGGCTCGCAATGCATTTCCTGGGGCCTGATTTTTAAGTCGTGTTCGATGCCGACTAGGGCTATGTTTAGGGATGCTCGTAAATAGCGAACCCGTATGGGTCCAGTTGCATGTGGGGCTGCGTAAAGGCTCCCCTGGGGAGTTCTCTTGTACCCAAAGCCTTCCTTTGGCGGCACTTTTGGATTGGCAAAAAAGGCTCGGAACACATTTCCTGGGGCCTGATTTTTCACTCGTCTCCGATGACTGCGAGGGATACGTTTAGGTTTGCTAAGGAACAGCGAACCCGGAGGGTCCAGTTGGATGTGGGGCTGCGTAAAGGCTCCCCTGTGGAGTTCTCTTGTACCCCAAGCCTTCCTTTGGGGGCACTTTTGGATGGGCGAAAAGGGCTCTCAATGCATTTCCTGGGGCCTGATTTTTCAGTCGTCTTCGATGCCGGCTAGGGTTATGTTTAGGGATGCTCGGAAACACCGAACGCGGAGGGTCCAGTTGCATGTGGGGCTGCGTAAAGGCTCCCCTGGGAACTTCAGATGTATCCAAAGCCTTCCTTTGGGGGCATTTTTGGATGGTTGAAAAGTGCTCGCAACACGTTTCCTGGGTCCTGATTTTTCAGTCTCCTTCGATGCCGGCTAGGGCTATTTTTAGGGATGCTCGGAAACAGCGAACCAGGAGGGTCCAGTTGCATGTGGGGCTGCGTAAAGGCTCCACTGGGTTGTTCTCTTGTACCCCAAGCCTTCCTTTGGGGGCACTTTTGGATTGGCGAAAAAGGCTCGGAACACATTTCCTGGGGCCTGATTTTTCACTTGTCTCCAATGCCGGCTAGGGCTATGTTTCGGGATGCTTGGAAACAGCGAACCCGGAGGGTCCAGTTGCATGTGGGGCTGTGTAAAGGCTCCCCTGGGGAGTTCTCTTGTACCCCAAGCCTTCCTTTGGTGACACTTTTGGATGCCTCAAAGGGGCTTCCAACGCGTTTCCTGGGGCCTGATTTTTCAGTCGTCTTCGATGCCGGCTAGGGGTATGTTTAGGGATGCTTGGAAACAGCGAACCCGGAGGGTTCAGTTGCATGTGGGGCTGCGTAAAGGCTCCCCTGGGGAGTTCACTTTTACTCAAAGCCTTCCTTTAGGGGCACTTTTGGATGGTCCAAAGGGGCTCGAAACGCATTTCCTGGGGCCTGATTTTTCAGTCGTCTTCGATGCCGGCTAGGGCAATGTTTATGGATGCTCGGAAACAGCGAACCCGGAGGGTCCAGTTGCATGTGGGGCTGCGTAAAGGCTCCCCTGGGGAGTTCTCTTGTACCCAAAGCCTTCCTTTGGGGGCACTTTTGGATGGGCGATAAGGGCTCGCAACGCATTTCCTGGGGCCTGATTTTTCAGTAGTCTCAAATGACGGCTAGGGCAATGTTTAGGGATGCTCGGAAACAGCGAACCCGGAGGGTCCAGTTGCATGTGGGGCTGCGTAAAGGCTCCCCTGGGAACTTCAGATATACCCAAAGACTTCCTTTGGGGGCACTTTTGGATGGGTGAAAAGGGCTTGCAACGCGTTTTCTGGGGCCTGATTTTTCACTCGTCTCCGATGCCGGCTAGGGCTATGTTTAGGGATGCTCGGAAACAGCGAACCCGGAGGGTCCAGTTGCATGTGGGGCTGCGTAAAGGCTCCCCTGGGAACTTCAGATGTACCCAAAGCCTTCCTTTCGTGAGACTTTTGGATGCCTCAAACGGGCTTCCAACGCGTTTCCTGGGGCCTGATTTTTCACTCGTCTTCGATGCCGCCTAGGGCTATGTTTAGGGATGCTCGGAAACAGCGAACCCGGAGGGTCCAGTTGCATGTGGGGCTGCGTAAAGGTTCCCCTAGAGAGTTTACTTGTACCCAAAGCCTTCCTTTGGTTTCACTTTTGGGTGGTCCAAAGGGGCTTGAAACGCGTTTCCTGGGGCCTTATTTTTCAGTCGTCTTCGATGCCAGCTAGGGCTATGTTTAGGGATGCTCGGAAACAGCGAACCCGGAGGGTCCAGTTGCATGTGGGGCTGCGTAAAGGCTCCCCTGGGGAGTTCTCTTGTACTCAAAGCCTTCCTTTAGGGGCACTTTTGGATGGTCCATAGTGGCTCGAAACCCATTTCCTGGGGCCTGATTTTTCACTCGTCTCCGATGCCGGCTAGAGCTATGTTTACGGATGCTCGGGAACAGCGAACCCGGAGGGTCCAGTTGCATGTGGGGCTGCGTAAAGGCTCCGCTGGGAACTTCAGATGTACCCAAAGCCTTCCTTTGGGGGCACTTTTGGATGGGCGAAAAGGGCTCGCAACGCATTTCCTGGGACCTGATTTTTCAGTCGTCTTCGATGCCGGCTAGGGCTATGTTTAGGGATGCTCGGAAACAGCGAACCCGGAGGGTCCAGTTGCATGTGGGGATGCGTAAAGGCTCCCCTGGGAACTTCAGATGTACCCAAAGCCTTCCTTTGGTGACACTTTTGCATGGTCCAAAGGGGCTTGCAACGCGTTTTTGGGGCCCGGTTTTTCAGTCTTCTCCCATGCCGGCTAGGAATATATATACGGTTGCTCGGAAACAGCGAACCCGGAGGGTCCAGTTGCATGTGGGGCTGCGTAAAGGCTCCCCTGGGGAGTTCTCCTGTATCCAAAGCCTTCCTTTGGGGGCACTTTTGGATGGGCAAAAAGGGCTCGCAACGCATTTCCTGGGGCCTGATTTTTCAGTCGTCTTCGATGCCGGCTAGGGCTATGTTTAGGGATGCTCGGAAACAGCGAACCCGGAGGGTCCAGTTGCATGTGGGGATGCGTAAAGGCTCCCCTGGGGAGTTCTCTTGTACCCAAAGCCTTCCTTTGGGGGCACTTTTGGATGGTCCAAAGGGGCTTGCAACGCGTTTCCTGGGGCCTTATTTTTCAGTCGTCTTCGATGCTGGCTAGGGGTATGTTTAGGGATGCTTGGAAACAGCGAACCCGGAGGGTTCAGTTGCATGTGGGGCTGCGTAAAGGCTCCCCTGGGGAGTTCACTTTTACTCAAAGCCTTCCTTTAGGGGCACTTTTGGATGGTCCAAAGGGGCTCGAAACGCATTTCCTGGGGCCTGATTTTTCAGTCGTCTTCGATGCCGGCTAGGGCTATGTTTATGGATGCTCGGAAACAGCGAACCCGGAGGGTCCAGTTGCATGTGGGGCTGCGTAAAGGCTCCCCTGGGGAGTTCTCTTGTACCCCAAGCCTTCCTTTGGGGGCACTTTTGGATGGGCGATAAGGGCTCGCAATGCATTTCCTGGGGCCTGATTTTTCAGTCGTCTTCGATGCCGGCTAGGGCTATGTTTAGGGATGCTCGGAAACAGCGAACCCGGAGGGTCCAGTTGCATGTGGGGCTGCGTAAAGGCTCCACTGGGAACTTCAGATATACCCAAAGACTTCCTTTGGGGGCACTTTTGGATGGGTGAAAAGGGCTTGCAACGCGTTTCCTGGGGCCTGATTTTTCACTCGTCTCCGATGGCGGCTAGGGCTATGTTTAGGGATGCTCGGAAGCAGCGAACCCGGAGGGTCCAGTTGCATGTGGGGCTGCGTAAAGGCTACCCTGGGGAGTTCACTTGTACCCAAAGCCTTCCTTTCGTGACACTTTTGGATGCCTCAAAAGGGCTTCCAACGCGTTTCCTGGGGCCTGATTTTTCACTCGTCTTCGATGCCGCCTAGGGCTATGTTTAGGGATGCTCGGAAACAGCGAACCCGGAGGGTCCAGTTGCATGTGGGGCTGCGTAAAGGTTCCCCTAGAGAGTTCACTTGTACCCAAAGCCTTCCTTTGGTTTCACTTTTGGATGGTCCAAAGGGGCTTGAAACGCGTTTCCTGGGGCCTTATTTTTCAGTCGTCTTCGATGCCAGCTAGGGCTATGTTTAGGGATGCTCGGAAACAGCGAACCCGGAGGGTCCAGTTGCATGTGGGGCTGCGTAAAGGCTCCCCTGGGGAGTTCTCTTGTACTCAAAGCCTTCCTTTAGGGGCACTTTTGGATGGTCCATAGTGGCTCGAAACCCATTTCCTGGGGCCTGATTTTTCACTCGTCTCCGATGCCGCCTAGAGCTATGTTTACGGATGCTCGGGAACAGCGAACCCGGAGGGTCCAGTTGCATGTGGGGCTGCGTAAAGGCTCCGCTGGGAACTTCAGATGTACCCAAAGCCTTCCTTTGGGGGCACTTTTGGATGGGCGAAAAGGGCTTGCAACGCATTTCCTGGGACCTGATTTTTCAGTCGTCTTCGATGCCGGCTAGGGCTATGTTTAGGGATGCTCGGAAACAGCGAACCCGGAGGGTCCAGTTGCATGTGGGGCTGCGTAAAGGCTCCCCTGGGAACTTCAGATGTACCCAAAGCCTTCCTTTGGTGACACTTTTGCATGGTCCAAAGGGGCTTGCAACGCGTTTTTGGGGCCCGGTTTTTCAGTCTTCTCCCATGCCGGCTAGGAATATATATACGGTTGCTCGGAAACAGCGAACCCGGAGGGTCCAGTTGCATGTGGGGCTGCGTAAAGGCTCCCCTGGGGAGTTCTCTTGTAACCAAAGCCTTCCTTTGGGGGCACTTTTGGATGGGCGAAAAGTGCTCGCAACGCATTTCCTGGGGCCTGATTTTTCAGTCGTCTTCGATGCCGGCTAGGGCTATGTTTAGGGATGCTCGGAAACAGCGAACCAGGAGGGTCCAGTTGCATGTGGGGCTGCGTAAAGGCTCCCCTGGGGAGTTCTCTTGTACCCAAAGCCTTCCTTTGGGGGCACATTTGGATGGTCCAAAGGGGCTTGCAACGCGTTTCCTGGGTCCTGATTTTTCAGTCGTCTTTGATGCCGGCTAAAGCTATGTTTAGGGATGCTTGGAAACAGCGAACCCGGAGGGTCCAGTTGCATGTGGGGCTGCGTAAAGGCTCCCCTGGGGAGTTCACTTGTACCCAAAGCCTTCCTTTGGTGACACTTTTGGATGGTCCAAAGGGTCTTGCAACCTGTTTTCTGGGGCCCGGTTTTTCAGTCTTCTCCCATGCCGGCTAGGAATATATTTACGGTTGCTCGGAAACAGCGAACCCGGAGGGTCCAGTTGCATGTGGGGCTGCGTAAAGGCTCTCCTGGGTTGTTCTCTTGTACCCCAAGCCTTCCTTTGGGGGCACTTTTGTATGGGCGATAAGGGCTCGCAATGCATTTCCTGGGGCCTGATTTTTCAGTCGTCTTCGATGCCGGCTAGTGCTATGTTTAGGGATGCTCGGAAACAGCGAACCTGGAGGGTCCAGTTGCATGTGGGGCTGCGTAAAGGCTCCCCTGGGAACTTCAGATATACCCAAAGACTTCCTTTGGGGGCACTTTTGGATGGGTGAAAAGGGCTTGCAACGCATTTCCTGGGGCCTGATTTTTCACTCGTCTCCGATGCCGGCTAGGGCTATGTTTAGGGATGCTCGGAAACAGCGAACCCGGAGGGTCCAGTTGCATGTGGGGATGCGTAAAGGCTCCCCTGGGGAGTTCACTTGTACCCAAAGCCTTCATTTGGTGACACTTTTGGATGCCTCAAAGGGGCTTGCAACGCGTTTCCTGGAGCCTGATTTTTCACTCGTCTTCGATGCCGGCTAGGGCTATGTTTATGGATGCTCGGAAACAGCGAACCCGGAGGGTCCAGTTGCATGTGGGGCTGCGTAAAGGCTCCCCTGGGGAGTTCACTTGTACCCAAAGCCTTCGTTTGGTGACACTTTTGGATGGGCGAAAAGGGCTCGCACCGCATTTCCTGGGGTCAGATTTTTCACTCCTCTCCGATGACGGCTAGGGCTATGTTTAGGGTTGCTTGGAAACACCGAACGCGGCTGGTCCAGTTGCATGTTGGGATGCGTAAAGGCTCCGCTGGGAACTTCAGATGTACCCCAATCCTTCCTTTGGGGTCACTTTTGGATGGGCGAAAAGGGCTCGCAACGCATTTCCTGGGACCTGATTTTTCAGTCGTCTTCGATGCCGGCCAGGGATATGTTTAGGGATGCTCGGAAACAGCGAACCCGGAGGGTCCAGTTGCATGTGGGGCTGCGTAAAGGCTCCCCTGGGAACTTCAGATGTACCCAAAGCCTTCCTTTGGTGACACTTTTGGATGGTCCAAAGGGGCTTGCAACGCGTTTTCTGGGGCCCGGTTTTTCAGTCTTCTCACATGCTGGCTAGGGATAAATTTAGGGTCGCTCGGAAAAAGCGAACGCGAAGGGTCCAGTTGCATGTTGGGCTGCGTAAAGGCTCCCCTGGGGAGTTCACTTACACCCAAAGCCTTCCTTTGGTGACACTTTTGGATGGGCGAAAAGGGCTCTGATTGCATTTCCTGGGGCCTGATTTTTCAGTCGTCTTCGATGCCGGCTAGGGCTATGTTTAGGGATGCTCGGAAACAGCGAACCCGGAGGGTCCAGTTGCATGTGGGGCTGCGTAAAGGCTCCCCTGGGGAGTTCTCCTGTATCCAAAGCCTTCCTTTGGGGGCACTTTTGGATGGTCCAAAGGGGCTTTCAACGCACTTCCTGAGGCCCGGTTTTTCAGTCTTCTCCCATGCCGGCTAGGGATATATTTAGGGGTGCTCGGAAAAATCGAACCCGGAGGGTCCAGTTGCATGTGGGGCTGCGTAAAGGCTCCCTTGGGGAGTTCTCTTGTACCCAAAGCCTTCCTTTGGGGGCACTTTTGGATGGGCGATAAGGGCTCGCAATGCATTTCCTGGGGCCTGATTTTTCAGTCGTCTTCGATGCCGGCTAGGGCTATGTTTAGGGATGCTCGGAAACAGCGAACCCGGAGGGTCCAGTTGCATGTGGGGCTGCGTAAAGGCTCTGCTGGGAAATTCAGATGTACCCAAAGCCTTCCTTTGGGGGCACTTATGGATGGGCGAAAAGATCTCGCAACGCATTTCCTGGGACCTGATTTTTCAGTCGTCTTCGATGCCGGCAAAGGATATGTTTAGGGATGCTCGGAAACAGCGAAACCGGAGGGTCCAGTTGCATGTGGGGCTGCGTAAAGGCTCCCCTGGGAACTTCAGATGTACCCAAAGCCTTCCTTTGGTGACACTTTTGGATGGTCAAAAGGGGCTTGCAACGCGTTTTTGGGGCCCGGTTTTTCAGTCTTCTCCCATGCCTGCTAGGGATATATTTAGGAATGCTCGGAAACAGCGAACCCGGAGGGTCCAGTTGCATGTGGGGCTGCGTAAAGGGTCCTCTGGGGAGTTCTCTTGTACCCCAAGCCTTCCTTTGGGGGCACTTTTGGATGGGCGAAAAGGGCTCGCAACGCATTTCCTGGGGCCTGATTTTTCAGTCGTCTTCGATGCCGGCTAGGGCTATGTTTAGGGTTGCTCCGGAACAGCGAACCCGGAGGGTCCAGTTGCATGTGGGGCTGCGTAAAGGCTCCCCTGGGGAGTTCACTTGTACCCAAAGCCTTCCTTTGGTGACACTTTTGGATGGGCGAAAAGGGCTCGCACCGCATTTCCTGGGGTCAGATTTTTCACTCCTCTCCGATGACTGCTAGTGCTATGTTTAGGGTTGCTCGGAAACACCGAACGCGGCGGGTCCAGTTGCATGTGGGGCTGCGTAAAGGCTCCTCTGGGGAGTTCACTTGTACCCCAAGCCTTCCTTTGGGGGCACTTTTGGATGGGCGAAAAGGGCTCGGATCGCATTTCCTGGGGCCTGATTTTTCAGTCGTCTTCGATGCCGTCTAGGGCTATGTTTAGGGATGCTCGGAAACAGCGAACCTGGAGGGTCCAATTGCATGTGGGGCTGCGTAAAGGCTCCCCTGGGGAGTTCTCTTGTACTCAAAGCCTTCCTTTGGGGGCACTTTTGGATTGGCGATAAGGGCTTGCAACACGTTTTCTGGGGCCCGGTTTTTCAGTCTTCTCCCATGCCGGCTAGGGATATATTTAGGGTTGCTCGGAAAAATCGAACCCGGAGGGTCCAGTTGCATGTGGGGCTGCGTAAAGGCTCCCCTGGGGAGTTCTCTTGTACCCAAAGCCTTCCTTTGGGGGCTCTTTTGGATGGTGCAAAGGGGTTCGAAACGCATTTCCTGGGGCCTGATTTTTCAGACGTCTTCGATGCCGGCTAGGGCTATGTTTAGGGATGCTCGGAAACAGCGAACCCTGAGGGTCCAATTGGATGTGGGGCTGCGTAAAGGCACCCCTGGGAACTTCAGATGTACCCAAAGCCTTCCTTTGGGGGCACTTTTGGATGGGCGTAAAGGGCTCGCAACGCGTTTCCTGGGGCCTGATTTTTCAGTCGTCTTCGATGCCGGCTAGGGCTATGTTTAGGGATGCTCGGAAAAATCGAACCCGGAGGGTCCAGTTGCATGTGGGGCTGCGTAAAGGCTACCCTGGGAACTTCAGGTGTACCCAAAGCCTTCCTTTGGTGACACTTTTGGATGGTCAAAAGGGCCTTTCAACGCGTTTTTGGGGCCCGGTTTTTCAGTCTTCTCCCATGCCGGCTAGGGATATATTTAGGAATGCTCGGAAACAGCGAACCCGGAGGGTCCAGTTGCATGTGGGGCTGCGTAAAGGCTCCCCTGGGAACTTCAGATGTACCCAAAGCCTTCCTTTGGTGACACTTTTGGATGGTCAAAAGGGGCTTGCAACGCGTTTTCTGGGGCCCGGTTTTTCAGTCTTCTCCCATGCCGGCTAGGGATATATTTAGGAATGCTCGGAAACAGCAAACCCGGAGGGTCCAGTTGCATGTGGGGCTGCGTAAAGGCTCCTCTGGGGAGTTCTCTTGTACCCCAAGCCTTCCTTTGGGGGCACTTTTGGATGGGCGAAAAGGGCTCGCAACGCATTTCCTGGGGCCTGATTTTTCAGTCATCTTCGATGCCGGATAGGGCTATGTTTAGGGTTGCTCCGGAACAGGGAACCCGGAGGGTCCAGTTGCATGTGGGGCTGCGTAAAGGCTCCCCTGGGGAGTTCTCTTGTACTCAAAGCCTTCCTTTGGGGGCACTTTTGGATTGGCGATAAGGGCTTGCAACACGTTTTCTGGGGCCCGGTTTTTCAGTCTTCTCCCATGCCAGCTAGGGATATATTTAGGGTTGCTCGGAAAAATCGAACCCGGAGGGTCCAGTTGCATGTGGGGCTGCGTAAAGGCTCCCCTGGGGAGTTCTCCTGTATCCAAAGCCTTCCTTTGGGGGCACTTTTGGATGGTCCAAAGGGGCTTTCAACGCACTTCCTGACGCCCGGTTTTTCAGTCTTCTCCCATGCCGGCTAGGGATATGTTTAGGGATGCTCGGAAACAGCGAACCCGGAGGGTCCAGTTGCATGTGGGGCTGCGTAAAGGCTCCCCTGGGGAGTTCTCCTGTACCCCAAGCCTTCCTTTGGGGGCACATTTGGATGGGCGAAAAGGGCTCGCAACGCATTTCCTGGGGCCTGATTTTTCAGTCGTCTTCGATGCCGGCTAGGGTTATGTTTAGGGTTGCTCGGAAACAGCGAACCCGGAGGGTCCAGTTGCATGTGGGGCTGCGTAAAGGCTCCCCTGGGGAGTTCACTTGTACCCAAAGCCTTCCTTTGGTGACACTTTTGGATGGTCCAAAGGGGCTCGAAACGCATTTCCTGGGGCCTGATTTTTCACTCGTCTCCGATGCCGGCTAGGGCTATGTTTAGGGATGCTCGGAAACAGCGAACCCGGAGGGTCCAGTTGCATGTGGGACAGCGTAAAGGCTCCACTTGGGAGTTCTCTTGTACCCAAAGCCTTCCTTTGGTGACACTTTTGGATGGTCCAATGGGGCTTGCAACACGTTTTCTGGGGCCCGGTTTTTCAGTCTTCTCCCATGCCTGGTAGGAATATATATGGAGTTGCTCGGAAACAGCGAACCCAAAGGGTCCAGTTGCATGTGGGGCTGCGTAAAGGCTCCCCTGGGGAGTTCTCTTGTAACCAAAGCCTTCCTTTGGGGGCACTTTTGGATGGGCGAAAAGTGCTCGCAACGCATTTCCTGGGGCCTGATTTTTCAGTCGTCTTCGATGCCGGCTAGGGCTATGTTTAGGGATGCTCGGAAACAGCGAACCAGGAGGGTCCAGTTGCATGTGGGGCTGCATAAAGGCTCCCCTGGGGAGTTCTCTTGTCCCAAAGCCTTCCTTTGGGGGCACATTTGGATGGTCCAAAGGGGCTTGCAACGCGTTTCCTGGGTCCTGATTTTTCAGTCGTCTTTGATGCCGGCTAATGCTATGTTTAGGGATGCTTGGAAACAGCGAACCCGGAGGGTCCAGTTGCATGTGGGGCTGCGTAAAGGCTCCCCTGGGGAGTTCACTTGTACCCAAAGCCTTCCTTTGGTGACACTTTTGGATGGTCCAAAGGGTCTTGCAACCTGTTTTCTGGGGCCCGGTTTTTCAGTCTTCTCCCATGCCGGCTAGGAATATATTTACGGTTGCTCGGAAACAGCGAACCCGGAGGGTCCAGTTGCATGTGGGGCTGCGTAAAGGCTCCCCTGGGGAGTTCTCCTGTATCCAAAGCCTTCCTTTGGGGGCACTTTTGTATGGGCGATAAGGGCTCGCAATGCATTTCCTGGGGCCTGATTTTTCAGTCGTCTTCGATGCCGGCTAGTGCTATGTTTAGGGATGCTCGGAAACAGCGAACCTGGAGGGTCCAGTTGCATGTGGGGCTGCGTAAAGGCTCCCCTGGGAACTTCAGATATACCCAAAGACTTCCTTTGGGGGCACTTTTGGATGGGTGAAAAGGGCTTGCAACGCATTTCCTGGGGCCTGATTTTTCACTCGTCTCCGATGCCGGCTAGGGCTATGTTTAGGGATGCTCGGAAACAGCGAACCCGGAGGGTCCAGTTGCATGTGGGGATGCGTAAAGGCTCCCCTGGGGAGTTCACTTGTACCCAAAGCCTTCATTTGGTGACACTTTTGGATGCCTCAAAGGGGCTTGCAACGCGTTTCCTGGAGCCTGATTTTTCACTCGTCTTCGATGCCGGCTAGGGCTATGTTTAGGGATGCTCGGAAACAGCGAACCCGGAGGGTCCAGTTGCATGTGGGGCTGCGTAAAGGCTCCCCTGGGGAGTTCACTTGTACCCAAAGCCTTCGTTTGGTGACACTTTTGGATGGGCGAAAAGGGCTCGCACAGCATTTCCTGGGGTCAGATTTTTCACTCCTCTCCGATGACGGCTAGGGCTATGTTTTGGGTTGCTTGGAAACACCGAACGCGGCTGGTCCAGTTGCATGTTGGGCTGCGTAAAGGCTCCGCTGGGAACTTCAGATGTACCCAAAGCCTTCCTTTGGGGTCACTTTTGGATGGGCGAAAAGGGCTCGCAACGCATTTCCTGGGACCTGATTTTTCAGTCGTCTTCGATGCCGGCCAGGGATATGTTTAGGGATGCTCGGAAACAGCGAACCCGGAGGGTCCAGTTGCATGTGGGGCTGCGTAAAGGCTCCCCTGGGAACTTCAGATGTACCCAAAGCCTTCCTTTGGTGACACTTTTGGATGGTCCAAAGGGGCTTGCAACGCGTTTTCTGGGGCCCGGTTTTTCAGTCTTCTCACATGCTGGCTAGGGATACATTTAGGGTCGCTCGGAAAAAGCGAACGCGAAGGGTCCAGTTGCATGTTGGGCTGCGTAAAGGCTCCCCTGGGGAGTTCACTTACACCCAAAGCCTTCCTTTGGTGACACTTTTGGATGGGCGAAAAGGGCTCTGATTGCATTTCCTGGGGCCTGATTTTTCAGTCGTCTTCGATGCCGGCTAGGGCTATGTTTAGGGATGCTCGGAAACAGCGAACCCGGAGGGTCCAGTTGCATGTGGGGCTGCGTAAAGGCTCCCCTGGGGAGTTCTCCTGTATCCAAAGCCTTCCTTTGGGGGCACTTTTGGATGGTCCAAAGGGGCTTTCAACGCACTTCCTGAGGCCCGGTTTTTCAGTCTTCTCCCATGCCGGCTAGGGATATATTTAGGGGTGCTCGGAAAAATCGAACCCGGAGGGTCCAGTTGCATGTGGGGCTGCGTAAAGGCTCCCTTGGGGAGTTCTCTTGTACCCAAAGCCTTCCTTTGGGGGCACTTTTGGATGGGCGATAAGGGCTCGCAATGCATTTCCTGGGGCCTGATTTTTCAGTCGTCTTCGATGCCGGCTAGGGCTATGTTTAGGGATGCTCGGAAACAGCGAACCCGGAGGGTCCAGTTGCATGTGGGGCTGCGTAAAGGCTCTGCTGGGAAATTCAGATGTACCCAAAGCCTTCCTTTGGGGGCACTTATGGATGGGCGAAAAGATCTCGCAACGCATTTCCTGGGACCTGATTTTTCAGTCGTCTTCGATGCCGGCAAAGGATATGTTTAGGGATGCTCGGAAACAGCGAAACCGGAGGGTCCAGTTGCATGTGGGGCTGCGTAAAGGCTCCCCTGGGAACTTCAGATGTACCCAAAGCCTTCCTTTGGTGACACTTTTGGATGGTCAAAAGGGGCTTGCAACGCGTTTTTGGGGCCCGGTTTTTCAGTCTTCTCCCATGCCGGCTAGGGATATATTTAGGAATGCTCGGAAACAGCGAACCCGGAGGGTCCAGTTGCATGTGGGGCTGCGTAAAGGGTGCTCTGGGGAGTTCTCTTGTACCCCAAGCCTTCCTTTGGGGGCACTTTTGGATTGGCGAAAAGGGCTCGCAACGCATTTCCTGGGGCCTGATTTTTCAGTCGTCTTCGATGCCGGCTAGGGCTATGTTTAGGGTTGCTCCGGAACAGCGAACCCGGAGGGTCCAGTTGCATGTGGGGCTGCGTAAAGGCTCCCCTGGGGAGTTCACTTGTACCCAAAGCCTTCCTTTGGTGACACTTTTGGATGGGCGAAAAGGTCTCGCACCGCATTTCCTGGGGTCAGATTTTTCACTCCTCTCCGATGACTGCTAGTGCTATGTTTAGGGTTGCTCGGAAACACCGAACGCGACGGGTCCAGTTGCATGTGGGGCTGCGTAAAGGCTCCTCTGGGGAGTTCACTTGTACCCCAAGCCTTCCTTTGGGGGCACTTTTGGATGGTCCAAAAGGGCTTGGAACGCATTTCCTGGGGCCTGATTTTTCAGTCGTCTTCGATGACGGCTAGGGCTATGTTTAGGGTTGCTCGGAAACAGCGAACCCGGAGGGTCCAGTTGCATGTGGGGCTGCGTAAAGGCTCCCCTGGGGAGTTCTCTTGTACCCAAAGCCTTCCTTTGGGGGCACTTTTGGATGGGCGAAAAGGGCTCGGATCGCATTTCCTGGGGCCTGATTGTTCAGTCGTCTTCGATGCCGTCTAGGGCTATGTTTAGGGATGCTCGGAAACAGCGAACCTGGAGGGTCCAATTGCATGTGGGGCTGCGTAAAGGCTCCCCTGGGGAGTTCTCTTGTACTCAAAGCCTTCCTTTGGGGGCACTTTTGGATTGGCGATAAGGGCTTGCAACACGTTTTCTGGGGCCCGGTTTTTCAGTCTTCTCCCATGCCGGCTAGGGATATATTTAGGGTTGCTCGGAAAAATCGAACCCGGAGGGTCCAGTTGCATGTGGGGCTGCGTAAAGGCTCCCCTGGGGAGTTCTCTTGTACCCAAAGCCTTCCTTTGGTGGCTCTTTTGGATGGTGCAAAGGGGTTCGAAACGCATTTCCTGGGGCCTGATTTTTCAGACGTCTTCGATGCCGGCTAGGGCTATGTTTAGGGATGCTCGGAAACAGCGAACCCTGAGGGTCCAGTTGGATGTGGGGCTGCGTAAAGGCTACCCTGGGAACTTCAGATGTACCCAAAGCCTTCCTTTGGTGACACTTTTGGATGGTCAAAAGGGCCTTTCAACGCGTTTTTGGGGCCCGGTTTTTCAGTCTTCTCCCATGCCGGCTAGGGATATATTTAGGAATGCTCGGAAACAGCGAACCCGGAGGGTCCAGTTGCATGTGGGGCTGCGTAAAGGCTCCCCTGGGAACTTCAGATGTACCCAAAGCCTTCCTTTGGTGACACTTTTGGATGGTCAAAAGGGGCTTGCAACGCGTTTTCTGGGGCCCGGTTTTTCAGTCTTCTCCCATGCCGGCTAGGGATATATTTAGGAATGCTCGGAAACAGCAAACCCGGAGGGTCCAGTTGCATGTGGGGCTGCGTAAAGGCTCCTCTGGGGTGTTCTCTTGTACCCCAATCCTTCCTTTGGGGGCACTTTTGGATGGGCGAAAAGGGCTCGCAACGCATTTCCTGGGGCCTGATTTTTCAGTCATCTTCGATGCCGGATAGGGCTATGTTTAGGGTTGCTCCGGAACAGGGAACCCGGAGGGTCCAGTTGCATGTGGGGCTGCGTAAAGGCTCCCCTGGGGAGTTCACTTGTACCCCAAGCCTTCCTTTGGTGGCACTTTTGGATGGGCGAAAAGGGCTCGGATCGCATTTCCTGGGGTCTGATTTTTCAGTCGTCTTCGATGCCGGCTAGGGATATATTTAGGGATGATCGGAAACAGCGAACCCGGAGGGTCCAGTTGCATGTGGGGCTGCGTAAAGGCTCCCCTGGGGAGTTCTCTTGTACTCAAAGCCTTCCTTTGGGGGCACTTTTGGATTGGCGATAAGGGCTTGCAACACGTTTTCTGGGGCCCGGTTTTTCAGTCTTCTCCCATGCCGGCTAGGGATATATTTAGGGTTGCTCGGAAAAATCGAACCCGGAGGGTCCAGTTGCATGTGGGGCTGCGTAAAGGCTCCCCTGGGGAGTTCTCCTGTATCCAAAGCCTTCCTTTGGGGGCACTTTTGGATGGTCCAAAGGGGCTTTCAACGCACTTCCTGACGCCCGGTTTTTCAGTCTTCTCCCATGCCGGCTAGGGATATGTTTAGGGATGCTCGGAAACAGCGAACCCGGAGGGTCCAGTTGCATGTGGGGCTGCGTAAAGGCTCCCCTGGGGAGTTCTCCTGTACCCCAAGCCTTCCTTTGGGGGCACATTTGGATGGGCGAAAAGGGCTCGCAACGCATTTCCTGGGGCCTGATTTTTCAGTCGTCTTCGATGCCGGCTAGGGTTATGTTTAGGGTTGCTCGGAAACAGCGAACCCGGAGGGTCCAGTTGCATGTGGGGCTGCGTAAAGGCTCCCCTGGGGAGTTCACTTGTACCCAAAGCCTTCCTTTGGTGACACTTTTGGATGGTCCAAAGGGGCTCGAAACGCATTTCCTGGGGCCTGATTTTTCACTCGTCTCCGATGCCGGCTAGGGCTATGTTTAGGGATGCTCGGAAACAGCGAACCCGGAGGGTCCACTTGCATGTGGGACAGCGTAAAGGCTCCACTTGGGAGTTCTCTTGTACCCAAAGCCTTCCTTTGGTGACACTTTTGGATGGTCCAATGGGGCTTGCAACACGTTTTCTGGGGCCCGGTTTTTCAGTCTTCTCCCATGCCTGGTAGGAATATATTTGGAGTTGCTCGGAAACAGCGAACCCAAAGGGTCCAGTTGCATGTGGGGCTGCGTAAATGCTCCACTTGGGAGTTCTCTTGTACCCAAAGCCTTCCTTTGGGGGCACTTTTGGATGGGCGATAAGGGCTCGCAATGCATTTCCTGGGGCCTGATTTTTCAGTCGTCTTCGAGGCCGGCTAGGGCTATGTTTAGGGATGCTCGGAAACAGCGAACCCGGAGGGTCCAGTTGCATGTGGGGCTGCGTAAAGGCTCCCCTGGGGAGTTCACTTGTACCCAAAGCCTTCCTTTGGTGACACTTTTGGATGGGCGAAAAGGGCTCGCACCGCATTTCCTGGGGTCAGATTTTTCACTCCTCTCCGATGACGGCTAGTGCTATGTTAAGGTTGCTCGGAAACACCGAACGCGGAGGGTCCAGTTGCATGTGGGGCTGCGTAAAGGCTCCCCTGGGGAGTTCACTTGTACCCAAAGCCTTCTTTTGGGGGCACTTTTTGGATGGGCGAAAAGGGCTCGGAACGCATTTCCTGGGGCCTGATTTTTCAGTCGTCTTCGATGACGGCTAGGGCTATGTTTAGGGATGCTCGGAAACAGCGAACCTGGAGGGTCCAGTTGCATGTGGGGCTGCGTAAAGGCTCCCCTGGGGAGTTCTCTTGTACTCAAAGCCTTCCTTTGGGGGCACTTTTGGATTGGCGATAAGGGCTTGCAACACGTTTTCTGGGGCCCGGTTTTTCAGTCTTCTCCCATGCCGGCTAGGGATATATTTAGGGTTGCTCGGAAAAATCGAACCCGGAGGGTCCAGTTGCATGTGGGGCTGCGTAAAGGCTCCCCTGGGGAGTTCTCTTGTACCCAAAGCCTTCCTTTGGGGGCTCTTTTGGATGGTGCAAAGGGGTTCGAAACGCATTTCCTGGGGCCTGATTTTTCAGACGTCTTCGATGCCGGCTAGGGCTATGTTTAGGGATGCTCGGAAACAGCGAACCCTGAGGGTCCAGTTGGATGTGGGGCTGCGTAAACGCACCCCTGGGAACTTCAGATGTACCCAAAGCCTTCCTTTGGGGGCACTTTTGGATGGGTGTAAAGGGCTCGCAACGCGTTTCCTGGGGCCTGATTTTTCAGTCGTCTTCGATGCCGGCTAGGGCTATGTTTAGGGATGCTCGGAAAAATCGAACCCGGAGGGTCCAGTTGCATGTGGGGCTGCGTAAAGGCTACCGTGGGAACTTCAGATGTACCCAAAGCCTTCCTTTGGTGACACTTTTGGATGGTCAAATGGGGCTTTCAACGCTTTTTTGGAGCGCGGTTTTTCAGTCTTCTCCCATGCCGGCTAGGGATATATTTAGGAATGCTCGGAAACAGCGAACCCGGAGGGTCCAGTTGCATGTGGGGCTGCGTAAAGGCTCCCCTGGGAACTTCAGATGTACCCAAAGCCTTCCTTTGGTGACACTTTTGGATGGTCAAAAGGGGCTTGCAACGCGTTTTCTGGGGCCCGGTTTTTCAGTCTTCTCCCATGCTGGCTAGGGATATATTTAGGAATGCTCGGAAACAGCGAACCCGGAGGGTCCAGTTGCATGTGGGGCTGCGTAAAGGCTCCCCTGGGGAGTTCTCTTGTACCCAAAGCCTTCCTTTGGGGGCTCTTTTGGATGGTGCAAAGGGGCTCGAAACGCATTTCCTGGGGCCTGATTTTTCAGACGTCTTCCATGCCGGCTAGGGCTATGTTTAGGGATGCTCGGAAACAGCGAACCCGGAGGGTCCAGTTGCATGTGGGGCTGCGTAAAGGCTCCGCTGGGAACTTCAGATGTACCCAAAGCCTTCCTTTGGGGGCACTTTTGGATGGGCGTAAAGGGCTCGCAACGCGTTTCCTGGGGCCTGATTTTTCAGTCGTCTTCGATGCCGGCTAGGGCTATGTTTAGGGATGCTCGGAAAAATCGAACCCGGAGGGTCCAGTTGCATGTGGGGCTGCGTAAAGGCTCCCCTGGGGAGTTCTCCTGTATCCAAAGCCTTCCTTTGGGGGCACTTTTGGATGGTCCAAAATGTCTTTCAACGCACTTCCTGACGCCCGGTTTTTCAGTCTTCTCCCATGCCGCCTAGGGATATGTTTAGGGATGCTCGGAAACAGCGAACCCGGAGGGTCCAGTTGCATGTGGGGCTGCGTAAAGGCTCCCCTGGGGAGTTCTCCTGTACCCCAAGCCTTCCTTTGGGGGCACTTTTGGATGGGCGAAAAGGGCTCGCAACGCATTTCCTGGGGCCTGATTTTTCAGTCGTCTTCGATGCCGGCTAGGGTTATGTTTAGGGTTGCTCGGAAACAGCGAACCCGGAGGGTCCAGTTGCATGTGGGGCTGCGTAAAGGCTCCCCTGGGGAGTTCACTTGTACCCAAAGCCTTCCTTTGGTGACACTTTTGGATGGTCCAAAGGGGCTCGAAACGCATTTCCTGGGGCCTGATTTTTCACTCGTCTCCGATGCCGGCTAGGGCTATGTTTAGGGATGCTCGGAAACAGCGAACCCGGAGGGTCCAGTTGCATGTGGGACAGCGTAAAGGCTCCACTTGGGAGTTCTCTTGTACCCAAAGCCTTCCTTTGGTGACACTTTTGGATGGTCCAATGGGGCTTGCAACACGTTTTCTGGGGCCCGGTTTTTCAGTCTTCTCCCATGCCTGGTAGGAATATATTTAGAGTTGCTCGGAAACAGGGAACCCAAAGGGTCCAGTTGCATGTGGGGCTGCGTAAAGGCTCCACTTGGGAGTTCTCTTGTACCCAAAACCTTCCTTTGGGGGCACTTTTGGATGGGCGATAAGGGCTCGCAATGCATTTCCTGGGGCCTGATTTTTCAGTCGTCTTCGAGGCCGGCTAGGGCTATGTTTAGGGATGCTCGGAAACAGCGAACCCGGAGGGTCCAGTTGCATGTGGGGCTGCGTAAAGGCTCCTCTGGGGAGTTCTCTTGTACCCCAAGCCTTCCTTTGGGGGCACTTTTGGATGGGCGAAAAGGGCTCGCAACGCATTTCCTGGGGCCTGATTTTTCAGTCGTCTTCGATGCCGGCTAGGGCTATGTTTAGGGTTGCTCCGGAACAGCGAACCCGGAGGGTCCAGTTGCATGTGGGGCTGCGTAAAGGCTCCCCTGGGGAGTTCACTTGTACCCAAAGCCTTCCTTTGGTGACACTTTTGGATGGGCGAAAAGGGCTCGCACCGCATTTCCTGGGGTCAGATTTTTCACTCCTCTCCGATGCCGGATAGGGCTATGTTTAGGGTTGCTCGGAAACACCGAACGCGGAGGGTCCAGTTGCATGTAGGGCTGCGTAAAGGCTCCCCTGGGGAGTTCACTTGTACCCAAAGCCTTCCTTTGGGGGCACTTTTGGATGGTCGAAAAGGGCTCGGATCGCATTTCCTGGGGTCTGATTTTTGAGTCGTCTTCGATGCCGGCTAGGGCTATGTTTAGGGATGCTCGGAAACAGCGAACCCGGAGGGTCCAGTTGCATGTGGGGCTGCGTAAAGGCTCCCCTGGGGAGTTCTCTTGTACTCAAAGCCTTCCTTTGGGGGCACTTTGGATTGGCGATAAGGGCTTGCAACACGTTTTCTGGGGCCCGGTTTTTCAGTCTTCTCCCATGCCGGCTAGGGATATATTTAGGGTTGCTCGGAAAAATCGAACCCGGAGGGTCCAGTTGCATGTGGGGCTGCGTAAAGGCTCCCCTGGGGAGTTCTCTTGTACCCAAAGCCTTCCTTTGGGGGCTCTTTTGGATGGTGCAAAGGGGCTCGAAACGCATTTCCTGGGGCCTGATTTTTCAGACGTCTTCCATGCCGGCTAGGGCTATGTTTAGGGATGCTCGGAAACAGCGAACCCGGAGGGTCCAGTTGCATGTGGGGCTGCGTAAAGGCTCCGCTGGGAACTTCAGATGTACCCAAAGCCTTCCTTTGGGGGCACTTTTGGATGGGCGTAAAGGGCTCGCAACGCGTTTCCTGGGGCCTGATTTTTCAGTCGTCTTCGATGCCGGCTAGGGCTATGTTTAGGGATGCTCGGAAAAATCGAACCCGGAGGGTCCAGTTGCATGTGGGGCTGCGTAAAGGCTCCCCTGGGGAGTTCTCCTGTATCCAAAGCCTTCCTTTGGAGGCACTTTTGGATGGTCCAAAGGGGCTTTCAACGCACTTCCTGACGCCCGGTTTTTCAGTCTTCTCCCATGCCGGCTAGGGATATGTTTAGGGATGCTCGGAAACAGCGAACCCGGAGGGTCCAGTTGCATGTGGGGCTGCGTAAAGGCTCCCCTGGGGAGTTCTCCTGTACCCCAAGCCTTCCTTTGGGGGCACTTTTGGATGGGTGAAAAGGGCTCGCAACGCATTTCCTGGGGCCTGATTTTTCAGTCGTCTTCGATGCCGGCTAGGGTTATGTTTAGGGTTGCTCGGAAACAGCGAACCCGGAGGGTCCAGTTGCATGTGGGGCTGCGTAAAGGCTCCCCTGGGGAGTTCACGTGTACCCAAAGCCTTCCTTTGGTGACACTTTTGGATGGTCCAAAGGGGCTCGAAACGCATTTCCTGGGGCCTGATTTTTCACTCGTCTCCGATGCCGGCTAGGGCTATGTTTAGGGATGCTCGGAAACAGCGAACCCGGAGGGTCCACTTGCATGTGGGACAGCGTAAAGGCTCCACTTGGGAGTTCTCTTGTACCCAAAGCCTTCCTTTGGTGACACTTTTGGATGGTCCAATGGGGCTTGCAACACGTTTTCTGGGGCCCGGTTTTTCAGTCTTCTCCCATGCCTGGTAGGAATATATTTAGAGTTGCTCGGAAACAGCGAACCCAAAGGGTCCAGTTGCATGTGGGGCTGCGTAAAGGCTCCACTTGGGAGTTCTCTTGTACCCAAAACCTTCCTTTGGGGGCACTTTTGGATGGGCGATAAGGGCTCGCAATGCATTTCCTGGGGCCTGATTTTTCAGTCGTCTTCGAGGCCGGCTAGGGCTATGTTTAGGGATGCTCGGAAACAGCGAACCCGGATGGTCCAGTTGCATGTGGGGCTGCGTAAAGGCTCCTCTGGGGAGTTCTCTTGTACCCCAAGCCTTCCTTTGGGGGCACTTTTGGATGGGCGAAAAGGGCTCGCAACGCATTTCCTGGGGCCTGATTTTTCAGTCGTCTTCGATGCCGGCTAGGGCTATGTTTAGGGTTGCTCCGGAACAGCGAACCCGGAGGGTCCAGTTGCATGTGGGGCTGCGTAAAGGCTCCCCTGGGGAGTTCACTTGTACCCAAAGCCTTCCTTTGGTGACACTTTTGGATGGGCGAAAAGGGCTCGCACCGCATTTCCTGGGGTCAGATTTTTCACTCCTCTCCGATGCCGGATAGGGCTATGTTTAGGGTTGCTCGGAAACACCGAACGCGACGGGTCCAGTTGCATGTGGGGCTGCGTAAAGGCACCCCTGGGAACTTCAGATGTACCCAAAGCCTTCCTTTGGGGGCACTTTTGGATGGGCGTAAAGGGCTCGCAACGCGTTTCCTGGGGCCTGATTTTTCAGTCGTCTTCGATGCCGGCTAGGGCTATGTTTAGGGATGCTCGGAAAAATCGAACCCGGAGGGTCCAGTTGCATGTGGGGCTGCGTAAAGGCTACCCTGGGAACTTCAGATGTACCCAAAGCCTTCCTTTGGTGACACTTTTGGATGGTCAAAAGGGGCTTTCAACGCGTTTTTGGGGCCCGGTTTTTCAGTCTTCTCCCATGCCGGCTAGGGATATATTTAGGAATGCTCGGAAACAGCGAACCCGGAGGGTCCAGTTGCATGTGGTGCTGCGTAAAGGCTCCCCTGGGAACTTCAGATGTACCCAAAGCCTTCCTTTGGTGACACTTTTGGATGGTCAAAAGGGGCTTGCAACGCGTTTTCTGGGGCCCGGTTTTTCAGTCTTCTCCCATGCCGGCTAGGGATATATTTAGGAATGCTCGGAAACAGCGAACCCGGAGGGTCCAGTTGCATGTGGGGCTGCGTAAAGGCTCCTCTGGGGAGTTCTCTTGTACCCCAAGCCTTCCTTTGGGGGCACTTTTGGATGGGCGAAAAGGGCTCGCAACGCATTTCCTGGGGCCTGATTTTTCAGTTGTCTTCGATGCCGGCTAGGGCTATGTTTAGGGTTGCTCCGGAACAGGGAACCCGGAGGGTCCAGTTGCATGTGGGGCTGCGTAAAGGCTCCCCTGGGGAGTTCACTTGTACCCAAAGCCTTCCTTTGGTGACACTTTTGGATGGGCGAAAAGGGCTCGCACCGCATTTCCTGGGGTCAGATTTTTCATTCCTCTCCGATGACGGCTAGGGCTATTTTTAGGGTTGCTCGGAAACACCGAACGCGGAGGGTCCAGTTGCATGTAGGGCTGCGTAAAGGCTCCCCTGGGGAGTTCACTTGTACCCAAAGCCTTCCTTTGGGGGCACTTTTGGATGGTCGAAAAGGGCTCGGATCGCATTTCCTGGGGCCTGATTTTTGAGTCGTCTTCGATGCCGGCTAGGGATATGTTTAGGGATGATCGGAAACAGCGAACCCGGAGGGTCCAGTTGCATGTGGGGCTGCGTAAAGGCTCCCCTGGGGAGTTCTCTTGTACTCAAAGCCTTCCTTTGGGGGCACTTTGGATTGGCGATAAGGGCTTGCAACACGTTTTCTGGGGCCCGGTTTTTCAGACTTCTCCAATGCCGGCTAGGGATATATTTAGGGTTGCTCGGAAAAATCGAACCCGGAGGGTCCAGTTGCATGTGGGGCTGCGTAAAGGCTCCCCTGGGGAGTTCTCTTGTACCCAAAGCCTTCCTTTGGGGGCACTTTTGGATGGTGTAAAGGGGCTCGAAACGCATTTCCTGGGGCCTCATTTTTCAGACGTCTTCGATGCCGGCTAGGGCTATGTTTAGGGATGCTCGGAAACAGCGAACCCGGAGGGTCCAGTTGCATGTGGGGCTGCGTAAAGGCTCCGCTGGGAACTTCAGATGTACCCAAAGCCTTCCTTTGGGGGCACTTTTGGATGGGCGTAAAGGGCTCGCAACGCGTTTCCTGGGGCCTGATTTTTCAGTCGTCTTCGATGCCGGCTAGGGCTATGTTTAGGGATGCTCGGAAAAATCGAACCCGGAGGGTCCAGTTGCATGTGGGGCTGCGTAAAGGCTCCCCTGGGGAGTTCTCCTGTACCCCAAGCCTTCCTTTGGTGACACTTTTGGATGGTCCAATGGGGATTGCAACACGTTTTCTGGGGCCCGGTTTTTCAGTCTTCTCCCATGCCTGGTAGGAATATATTTAGAGTTGCTCGGAAACAGCGAACCCAAAGGGTCCAGTTGCATGTGGGGCTGCGTAAAGGCTCCACTTGGGAGTTCTCTTGTACCCAAAGCCTTCCTTTGGGGGCACTTTTGGATGGGCGATAAGGGCTCGCAATGCATTTCCTGGGGCCTGATTTTTCAGTCGTCTTCGATGCCGGCTAGGGCTATGTTTAGGGATGCTCGGAAACAGCGAACCCGGAGGGTCCAGTTGCATGTGGGGCTGCGTAAAGGCTCCTCTGGGGAGTTCTCTTGTACCCCAAGCCTTCCTTTGGGGGCTCTTTTGGATGGTGCAAAGGGGTTCGAAACGCATTTCCTGGGGCCTGATTTTTCAGACGTCTTCGATGCCGGCTAGGGCTATGTTTAGGGTTGCTCCGGAACAGCGAACCCGGAGGGTCCAGTTGCATGTGGGGCTGCGTAAAGGCTCCCCTGGGGAGTTCACTTGTACCCAAAGCCTTCCTTTGGTGACACTTTTGGAAGGGCGAAAAGGGCTCGCACCGCATTTCCTGGGGTCAGATTTTTCACTCCTCTCCGATGACGGCTAGTGCTATGTTTAGGGTTGCTCGGAAACACCGAACGCGGAGGGTCCAGTTGCATGTGGGGCTGCGTAAAGGCTCCGCTGGGGAGTTCACTTGTACCCAAAGCCTTCCTTTGGGGGCACTTTTTGGATGGGCGAAAAGGGCTCGGAACGCATTTCCTGGGGCCTGATTTTTCAGTCGTCTTCGATGCCGGCTAGGGCTATGTTTAGGGATGCTCGGAAACAGCGAACCTGGAGGGTCCAGTTGCATGTGGGGCTGCGTAAAGGCACCCCTGGGAACTTCAGATATACCCAAAGCCTTCCTTTGGTGTCACTTTTGGATGGGCGAAAATGGCTCGCACCGCATTTCCTGGGGTCAGATTTTTCACTCCTCTCCGATGACGGCTAGTGCTATGTTTAGGGTTGCTCGGAAACAGCGAACCCGGAGGGTCCAGTTGCATGTGGGGCTGCGTAAAGGCTCCCCTGGGGAGTTCACTTGTACCCAAAGCCTTCCTTTGGGGGCACTTTTGGATGGGCGAAAAGGGCTCGGAACGCATTTCCTGGGGCCTGATTTTTCAGTCGTCTTCGATGCCGGCTAGGGCTATGTTTAGGGTTGCTCGGAAACAGCGAACCCGGAGGGTCCAGTTGCATGTTGGGCTGCGTAAAGGCTCCCCTGGGGAGTTCTCTTGTACCCAAAGCCTTCCTTTGGGGGCACTTTTGGATGGGCGAAAAGGGCTTGGATCGCATTTCCTGGGGCCTGATTTTTCAGTCGTCTTCGATGCCGGCTAGGGCTATGTTTAGGGTTGCTCGGAAACAGCGAACCCGGAGGGTCCAGTTGCATGTGGGGCTGCGTAAAGGCTCCCCTGGGGAGTTCTCTTGTACCCAAAGCCTTCCTTTGGGGGCACTTTTGGATGGTGTAAAGGGGCTCGAAACGCATTTCCTGGGGCCTGATTTTTCAGACGTCTTCGATGCCGGCTAGGGCTATGTTTAGGGATGCTCGGAAACAGCGAACCCGGAGGGTCCAGTTGCATGTGGGGCTGCGTAAAGGCTCCGCTGGGAACTTCAGATGTACCCAAAGCCTTCCTTTGGCGGCACTTTTGGATGGGCGTAAAGGGCTCGCAACGCGTTTCCTGGGGCCTGATTTTTCAGTCGTCTTCGATGCCGGCTAGTGCTATGTTTAGGGATGCTCGGAAAAATCAAACCCGGAGGGTCCAGTTGCATGTGGGGCTGCGTAAAGGCTCCCCTGGGGAGTTCTCCTGTACCCCAAGCCTTCCTTTGGGGGCACTTTTGGATGGTCCAAAGGGGCTTTCAACGCACTTCCTGAGGCCCGGTTTTTCAGTCTTCTCCCATGCCGGCTATGGTTATGTTTAGGGATGCTCGGAAACAGCGAACCCGGAGGGTCCAGTTGCATGTGGGGCTGCGTAAAGGCTCCCCTGGGGAGTTCTCTTGTACCCCAAGCCTTCCTTTGGGGGCACTTTTGGATGGGCGAAAAGGGCTCGGAACGCATTTCCTGTGGCCTGATTTTTCAGTCGTCTTCGATGCCGGCTAGGGTTATGTTTAGGGTTGCTCGGAAACAGCGAACCCAGAGGGTCCAGTTGCATGTGGGGCTGCGTAAAGGCTCCCCTGGGGAGTTCACTTGTACCCAAAGCCTTCCTTTGGTGACACTTTTGGATGGTCCAAAGGGGCTCGAAACGCATTTCCTGGGGCCTGATTTTTCACTCGTCTCCGATGCCGGCTAGGGCTATGTTTAGGGATGCTCGGAAACAGCGAACCCTGAGGGTCCAGTTGCATGTGGGACAGCGTAAAGGCTCCACTTGGGAGTTCTCTTGTACCCAAAGCCTTCCTTTGGTGACACTTTTGGATGGTCCAATGGGGCTTGCAACACGTTTTCTGGGGCCCGGTTTTTCAGTCTTCTCCCATGCCTGGTAGGAATATATTTAGAGTTGCTCGGAAACAGCGAACCCAAAGGGTCCAGTTGCATGTGGGGCTGCGTAAAGGCTCCACTTGGGAGTTCTCTTGTACCCAAAGCCTTCCTTTGGGGGCACTTTTGGATGGGCGATAAGGGCTCGCAATGCATTTCCTGGGGCCTGATTTTTCAGTCGTCTTCGATGCCGGCTAGGGCTATGTTTAGGGATGCTCGGAAACAGCGAACCCGGAGGGTCCAGTTGCATGTGGGGCTGCGTAAAGGCTCCTCTGGGGAGTTCTCTTGTACCCCAAGCCTTCCTTTGGTGACACTTTTGGATGGTGCAAAGGGGTTCGAAACGCATTTCCTGGGGCCTGATTTTTCAGACGTCTTCGATGCCGGCTAGGGCTATGTTTAGGGTTGCTCCGGAACAGCGAACCCGGAGGGTCCAGTTGCATGTGGGGCTGCGTAAAGGCTCCCCTGGGGAGTTCACTTGTACCCAAAGCCTTCCTTTGGTGACACTTTTGGAAGGGCGAAAAGGGCTCGCACCGCATTTCCTGGGGTCAGATTTTTCACTCCTCTCCGATGACGGCTAGTGCTATGTTTAGGGTTGCTCGGAAACACCGAACGCGGAGGGTCCAGTTGCATGTGGGGCTGCGTAAAGGCTCCGCTGGGGAGTTCACTTGTACCCAAAGCCTTCCTTTGGGGGCACTTTTTGGATGGGCGAAAAGGGCTCGGAACGCATTTCCTGGGGCCTGATTTTTCAGTCATCTTCGATGCCGGATAGGGCTATGTTTAGGGATGCTCGGAAACAGCGAACCTGGAGGGTCCAGTTGCATGTGGGGCTGCGTAAAGGCACCCCTGGGAACTTCAGATATACCCAAAGCCTTCCTTTGGTGACACTTTTGGATGGGCGAAAATGGCTCGCACCGCATTTCCTGGGGTCAGATTTTTCACTCCTCTCCGATGACGGCTAGTGCTATGTTTAGGGTTGCTCGGAAACACCGAACGCGGAGGGTCCAGTTGCATGTGGGGCTGCGTAAAGGCTCCCCTGGGGAGTTCACTTACACCCAAAGCCTTCCTTTGGGGGCACTTTTGGATGGGCGAAAAGGGCTCGGAACGCATTTCCTGGGGCCTGATTTTTCAGTCGTCTTCGATGCCGGCTAGGGCTATATTTAGGGTTGCTCGGAAACAGCGAACCCGGAGGGTCCAGTTGCATGTTGGGCTGCGTAAAGGCTCCCCTGGGGAGTTCTCTTGTACCCAAAGCCTTCCTTTGGGGGCACTTTTGGATGGGCGAAAAGGGCTTGGATCGCATTTCCTGGGGCCTGATTTTTCAGTCGTCTTCGATGCCGGCTAGGGCTATGTTTAGGGTTGCTCGGAAAC
Source organism: Anas platyrhynchos (assembly GCF_047663525.1). Taxonomy (NCBI): domain Eukaryota; kingdom Metazoa; phylum Chordata; class Aves; order Anseriformes; family Anatidae; genus Anas; species Anas platyrhynchos. The sequence goes on along the minus strand of NC_092608.1, from coordinate 8,975,109 downwards.
AGCGAACCCGGAGGGTCCAGTTGCATGTGGGGCTGCGTAAAGGCTCCCCTGGGGAGTTCTCTTGTACTCAAAGCCTTCCTTTGGAGGCACTTTTGGATTGGCGATAAGGGCTTGCAACTCATTTTCTGGGGCCCGGTTTTTCAGTCTTCTCCCATGCCGGCTAGGGATATATTTAGGGTTGCTCGGAAAAATCGAACCCGGAGGGTCCAGTTGCATGTGGGGCTGCGTAAAGGCTCCACTTGGGAGTTCTCTTGTACCCAAAGCCTTCCTTTGGTGACACTTTTGGATGGTCCAATGGGGCTTGCAACACGTTTTCTGGGGCCCGGTTTTTCAGTCTTCTCCCATGCCTGGTAGGAATATATTTAGAGTTGCTCGGAAACAGCGAACCCAAAGGGTCCAGTTGCATGTGGGGCTGCGTAAAGGCTCCACTTGGGAGTTCTCTTGTACCCAAAGCCTTCCTTTGGGGGCACTTTTGGATGGGCGATAAGGGCTCGCAATGCATTTCCTGGGGCCTGATTTTTGAGTCGTCTTCGATGCCGGCTAGGGCTATGTTTAGGGATGCTCGGAAACAGCGAACCCGGAGGGTCCAGTTGCATGTGGGGCTGCGTAAAGGCTCCCCTGGGGAGTTCTCCTGTACCCCAAGCCTTCCTTTGGGGGCACTTTTGGATGGGTGAAAAGGGCTCGCAACGCATTTCCTGGGGCATGATTTTTCAGTCGTCTTCGATGACGGCTAGGGCTATGTTTAGGGATGCTCGGAAACAGCGAACCCGGAGGGTCCAGTTGCATGTGGGGCTGCGTAAAGGCTCCCCTGGGAACTTCAGATATACCCAAAGACTTCCTTTGGGGGAACTTTTGGATGGGTGAAAAGGGCTTGAAACGCGTTTCCTGGGGCCTGATTTTTCACTCGTCTCCGATGCCGGCTAGGGCTATGTTTAGGGATGCTCGGAAACAGCGAACCCGGAGGGTCCAGTTGCATGTGGGGCTGCGTAAATGCTCCCCTGGGGAGTTCACTTGTACCCAAAGCCTTCCTTTGGTGACACTTTTGGATGCCTCAAAGGGGCTTCCAACTCGTTTCCTGGGGCCTGATTTTTCACTCGTCTTCGATGCCGGCTAGGGCTATGTTTAGGGATGCTCGGAAACAGCGAACCCGGAGGGTCCAGTTGCATGTGGGGCTGCGTAAAGGCTCCGGTGGGAACTTCAGATGTACCCAAAGCCTTCCTTTGGGGGCACTTTTGGATGGGCGTAAAGGGCTCGCAACGCATTTCCTGGGACCTGATTTTTCAGTCGTCTTTGATGCCAGCTAGGGCTATGTTTAGGGATGCTCAGAAACAGCGAACCCGGAGGGTCCAGTTGCATGTGGGGCTGCGTAAAGGCTCCCCTGGGAACTTCAGATGTACCCAAAGCCTTCCTTTGGTGACACTTTTGGATGGTCCAAAGGGGCTTTCAACGCACTTCCTGAGGCCCGGTTTTTCAGTCTTCTCCCATGCCGGCTAGGGATATGTTTAGGGATGCTCGGAAACAGCGAACCCGGAGGGTCCAGTTGCATGTGGGGCTGCGTAAAGGCTCCCCTGGGGAGTTCTCTTGTACCCAAAGCCTTCCTTAGGGGGCACTTTTGGATGGGCAAAAAGGGCTCGCAACGCATTTCCTGGGGCCTGATTTTTCAGTCGTCTTCGATGCCGGCTAGGGCTATGTTTAGGGTTGCTCGGAAACAGCGAACCCGGAGGGTCCAGTTGCATGTGGGGCTGCGTAAAGGCTCCCCTGGGGAGTTCACTTGTACCCAAAGCCTTCCTTTGGGGGCACTTTTGGATGGGCGTAAAGGGCTCGCAACGCATTTCCTGGGGCCTGATTTTTCAGTTGTCTTCGATGCGGGCCAGGGCTATGTTTAGGGATGCTCGGAAACAGCGAACCCGGAGGGTCCAGTTGCATGTGGGGCTGCGTAAAGGCTCCCCTGGGAACTTCAGATGTACCCAAAGCCTTCCTTTGGTGACACTTTTGGATGGTCAAAAGGGGCTTGCAACGCGTTTTTGGGGCCCGGTTTTTCAGTCTTCTCCCATGCCGGCTAGGGATATATTTAGGAATGCTCGGAAACAGCGAACCCGGAGGGTCCAGTTGCATGTGGGGCTGCGTAAAGGCACCTCAGGGGAGTTCTCTTGTACCCCAAGCCTTCCTTTGGGGGCACTTTTGGATGGGCGAAAAGGGCTCGCAACGCATTTCCTGGGGCCTGATTTTCCAGTCGTCTTCGATGCCGGCTAGGGCTATGTTTAGGGTTGCTCCGGAACAGCGAACCCGGAGGGTCCAGTTGCATGTGGGGCTGCGTAAAGGCTCCCCTGGGGAGTACACTTGTACCCAAAGCCTTCCTTTGGTGACACTTTTGGATGGGCGAAAAGGGCTCGCACCGCATTTCCTGGGGTCAGATTTTTCACTCCTCTCCGATGACGGCTAGGGCTATGTATAGGGTTGCTTGGAAACACCGAACGCGGAGGGTCCAGTTGCATGTGGGGCTGCGTAAAGGCTCCCCTGGGGAGTTCACTTGTACCCCAAGCCTTCCTTTGGGGGCACTTTTGGATGGGCGAAAATGGCTCGGAACGCATTTCCTGGGGCCCGATTTTTCAGTCGTCTTCGATGCCGGCTAGGGCTATGTTTAGGGATGCTCGGAAACAGCGAACCCAGAGGGTCCAGTTGCATGTTGGGCTGCGTAAAGGCTCCCCAGGGGAGTTCTCTTGTAACCAAAGCCTTCCTTTGGGGGCACTTTTGGATTGGCGATAAGGGTTACAACACGTTTTCTGGGGCCCGGTTTTTCAGTCTTCTCCGATGCCGGCTAGGGATATATTTAGGGTTGCTCGGAAAAATCGAACCCGGAGGGTCCAGTTGCATGTGGGGCTGCGTAAAGGCTCCCCTGGGGAGTTCTCTTGTACCCAAAGCCTTCCTTTGAGGGCTCTTTTGGATGGTGCAAAGGGGCTCGAAACGCATTTCCTGGGGCCTGATTTTTCAGTCGTCTTCGATGCCGGCTAGGGCTATGTTTAGGGATGCTCAGAAACAGCGAACCCGGAGGGTCCAGTTGCATGTGGGGCTGCGTAAAGGCTCCGCTGGGAACTTCAGATGTACCCAAAGCCTTCCTTTGGGGGCACTTTTGGATGGGCGTAAAGGGCTCGCAACGCGTTTCCTGGGGCCTGATTTTTCAGTCGTCTTCGATGCCGGCTAGGGCTATGTTTAGGGATGCTCGGAAAAATCGAACCCAGAGGGTCCAGTTGCATGTGGGGCTGCGTAAAAGCTCTCCTGGGAACTTCAGATGTACCCAAAGCCTTCCTTTGGGGGCACTTTTGGATGGTCCAAAGGGGCTTTCAACGCACTTCCTGAGGTCCGGTTTTTCAGTCTTCTCCCATGCCGGCTAGGGATATGTTTAGGGATGCTCGGAAACAGCGAACCCGGAGGGTCCAGTTGCATGTGGGGCTGCGTAAAGGCTCCCCTGGGGAGTTCTCCTGTACCCCACGCCTTCCTTTGGGGGCACTTTTGGATGGGCGAAAAGGGCTCGCAACGCATTTCCTGGGGCCTGATTTTTGAGTCGTCTTCGATGCCGGCTAGGGATATGTTTAGGGTTGCTCGGAAATAGCGAACCCGGAGGGTCCAGTTGCATGTGGGGCTGCGTAAAGGCTCCCCTGGGGAGTTCACTTGTACCCCAAGCCTTCCTTTGGTGACACTTTTGGATGGTCCAAAGGGGCTTGCAACGTGTTTTCTGGGGCCCGGTTTTTCAGTCTTTTCACATGCTGGCTAGGGATACATTTAGGGTTGCTCGGAAAAAGCGAACCCGGAGGGTCCAGTTGCATGTGGGGCTGCGTAAAGGCTCCCCTGGGGAGTTCACTTGTACCCAAAGCCTTCCTTTGGTGACACTTTTGGAAGGGCGAAATGGGCTCGCACCGCATTTCCTGGGGTCAGATTTTTCACTCCTCTCCGATGACGGCTAGGGCTATGTTTAGGGATGCTCGGAAACACTGAACGCGGCGGGTCCAGTTGCATGTGGGGCTGCGTAAAGGCTCCCCTGGGGAGTTCTCTTGTACCCAAAGCCTTCCTTTGGGGGCACTTTTGGATTGGCGAAAAGGGCTCGGAACGCATTTCCTGGGGCCTGATTTTTCAGTCGTCTTCGATGCCGGCTAGGGCTATGTTTAGGGTTGCTCGGAAACAGCGAACCCGGAGGGTCCAGTTGCATGTGGGGCTGTGTAAAGGCTCCCCTGGGGAGTTCTCTTGTACCCAAAGCCTTCCTTTGGGGGCACTTTTGGATGGGCGAAAAGGGCTGTGATCGCATTTCCTGGGGCCTGATTTTTCAGTCGTCTTCGATGCCGGCTAGGGCTATGTTTAGGGTTGCTCGGAAACAGCGAACCCGGAGGGTCCAGTTGCATGTGGGGCTGTGTAAAGGCTCCCCTGGGGAGTTCTCTTGTACCCAAAGCCTTCCTTTGGGGGCACTTTTGGATGGGCGAAAAGGGCTGTGATCGCATTTCCTGGGGCCTGATTTTTCAGTCGTCTTCGATGCCGGCTAGGGATATGTTTAGGGATGATCGGAAACAGCGAACCCGGAGGGTCCAGTTGCATGTGGGGCTGCGTAAAGGCTCCCCTGGGGAGTTCTCTTGTACCCAAAGCCTTCCTTTGGGTGTTCTTTTGGATGGTGCAAAGGGGCTTGCAACACGTTTTCTGGGGCCGGTTTTTCAGTCTTCTCCCATGCCGGCTAGGGATATATTTAGGGTTGCTCGGAAAAATCGTACCCGGAGGGTCCAGTTGCATGTGGGGCTGCGTAAAGGCTCCCTTGGGGAGATCTCTTGTACCCAAAGCCTTCGTTTGGGGACACTTTTGGATGGTGCAAAGGGGCTCGCAACGCATTTCCTGGGACCTGATTTTTCAGTCGTCTTCGATGCCGGCTAGGGCTATGTTTAGGGATGCTCGGAAACAGCGAACCCGGAGGGTCCAGTTGCATGTGGGGCTGCGTAAAGGCTCCCCTGGGAACTTCAGATGTACCCAAAGCCTTCCTTTGGGGGCACTTTTGGATGGGCGTAAAAGGCTCGCAACGCGTTTCCTGGGGCCTGACTTTTCAGTCGTCTTCGATGCCGGCTAGGGCTATGTTTAGGGATGCTCGGAAACAGCGAACCCGGAGTGTCCAGTTGCATGTGGGGCTGCGTAAACGCTCCGCTGGGAACTTCAGATGTACCCAAAGCCTTCCTTTGGGGGCACTTTTGGATGGGCGAAAAGGGCTCGCAACGCATTTCCTGGGACCTGATTTTTCAGTCATCTTCAATGCCGGCTAGGGCTATGTTTAGGGATGCTCGGAAACAGCGAACCTGGAGGGTCCAGTTGCATGTGGGGCTGCGTAAAGGCTCCCCTGGGAACTTCAGATGTACCCAAAGCCTTCCTTTGCTGACACTTTTGGATGGTCCAAAGGGGCTTGCAACGCGTTTTCTGGGGCCCGGTTTTTCAGTCTTCTCACATGCTGGCAAGGGATACATTTAGGGTTGCTCGGAAAAAGCGAACCCGGAGGGTCCAGTTGCATGTTGGGCTGCGTAAAGGCTCCCCTGGGGAGTTCACTTGTACCCAAAGCCTTCCTTTGGTGACACTTTTGGATGGGCGAAAAGGGCACTGATCGCATTTCCTGGGGCCTGATTTTTCAGTCGTCTCCGATGCCGGCTAGGGCTATGTTTAGGGATGCTCGGAAACACCTAACGCGGCGGGTCCAGTTGCATGTGGGGCTGCGTAAAGGCTCCCCTGGGGAGTTCTCTTGTACCCAAAGCCTTCCTTTGGGGGCACTTTTGGATGGGCGAAAAGGGCTCGGAACGCATTTCCTGGGGCCTGATTTTTCAGTCGTCTTCTATGCCGTCTAGGGCCATGTTTAGGGATGCTCGGAAACAGCGAACCCGGAGGGTCCAGTTGCATGTGGGGCTGCGTAAAGGCTCCCCTGGGGAGTTCTCTTGTACCAAAAGCCTTCCTTTGGTGAAATTTTTGGATGGTCTAAAGGGGCTTGCAACGCGTTTTCTGGGGCCCGGTTTTTCAGTCTTCTCCCATGCTGGCTAGGGATACATTTAGGGTTGCTCGGAAAAATCGAACCCGGAGGGTCCAGTTGCATGTGGGGCTGCATAAAGGCTCCCCTGGGGAGTTCTCTTGTACCCAAAGCCTTCCTTTGGTGACACTTTTGGATGGGCGAAAAGGCCTCGGAACACATTTCCTGGGACTAGATTTTTCAAACGAATTCGATGCCGGCTAGGGCTATGTTTAGGGATTCTCGGAAACAGTGAACCCGGAGGGTCCAGTCGCATATGGGGCTGCGTAAAGGCTCCCCTGGGGAGTTCTCTTGTACCCAAAGCCTTCCTTTGGGGGCACTTTTGGATGGGCGAAAAGGGCTCGCAACGCATTTCCTGGGGCCTGATTTTTCAGTCGTCTTCGATGCAGGCAAGGCTATGTTTAGGGATGCTCGGAAAAATCGAACCCGGAGGGTCCAGTTGCATGTGGGGCTGCGTAAAGGCTCCCCTGGGGAGTTCACTTGTACCCAAAGCCTACCTTTGGTGACACTTTTGGATGTTCCAAAGGGGCTTGCAACGCGTTTTCTGGGGCCCCGTTTTTCAGTCTTCTCCCATGCCGGATAGGGATATATTTAGGGTTGCTCGGAAACAGCGAACCCGGAGGGTCCAGTTGCATGTGGGGCTGCGTAAAGGCTCCCCTGGGAACTTCAGATGAACCCAAAGCCTTCCTTTGGGGGCACGTTTGGATGGGCGAAAGGGTCTAGCAACGCATTTCCTGGGGCCTGATTTTTCACTCGTCTTCGAGGCCGGCTAGGGCTATGTTTAGGGATGCTCGGAAACAGCGAACCCGGAGGGTCCAATTTGCATGTGGGGCTGCGTAAAGGCTCTCCCGGGGAGTTTAGTTCTACCCAAAGCCTTCCTTTGGTGACACTTTTGGATGGTCCAAAGGGGCTTGCAACGCGTTTTCTGGGGCCCGGTTTTTCGGTCTTCTCCCATGCCGGCTAGGGATATATATAGGGTTGCTCGGAAACAGCGAACCCGGAGGGTCCAGTTGCATGTGGGGCTGCGTAAAGGCTCCCCTGGGGAGTTCTCTTGTACCCAAAGCCTTCCTTTGGGGGCACTTTTGGATGGGCGAAAAGGGCTCGCAACGCATTTCCTGGGGCCTGATTTTTCAGTCGTCTTCGATGCCGGCTAGGGCTATGTTTAGGGATGCTCGGAAACAGCGAACCCGGAGGGTCCAGTTGCATGTGGGGCTGCGTAAAGGCTCCCCTGGGGAGTTCACTTGTACAAAAAGCCTTCCTTTGGTGACACTTTTGGATGGGCGAAATGGGCTTGCAACGTGTTTTCTGGGGCCCGGTTTTTCAGTCTTCTCCCATGCCGGCTGGCTATATATTTAGGGTTGCTCGGAAACAGCGAACCCGGAGGGTCCAGTTGCATGTGGGGCTGTGTAAAGGCTCCCCTGGGGAGTTCACTTGTACCCAAAGCCTTCCTTTGGTGACACTTTTGGATGGTTCAAAGGGGCTTGCAACGCGTTATCTGGCGCCCGGTTTTTCAGTCTTCTCCCATGCCGGCTAGGGATATATTTAGGGTTGCTCGGAAACAGCGAACCCGGAGGGTCCAGTTGCATGTGGGGCTGCGTAAAGGTTCCCCTGGGGAGTTCTCTTGTACCCAAAGCCTTCCGTTGGGGGCACTTTTGGATGGGCGAAAAGGGCTCGCAACGCATTTCCTGGGGCCTGATTTTTCAGTCGTCTTCGATTCCGGCTAGGGCTATGTTTAGGGATGATCGGAAACAGCGAACCCGGAGGGTCCAGTTGCATGTGGGGCTGCATAAAGGCTCCCCTGGGGAGTTCTCTTGTACCCAAAGCCTTCCTTTTGGGGCACTTTTGGATGGGAGATAAGGGCTCGCAACGCATTTCCTGCAGCCTGATTTTTCAGTCGTCTTCGATGCCGGCTAGGGCTATGTTTAGGGTTGCTCGGAAACAGCGAACCCGGAGGGTCCAGTTGCATGTGGGGCTGCATAAAGGCTCCCCTGGGGAGTTCTCTTGTACCCAAAGCCTTCCTTTTGGGGCACTTTTGGATGGGCGATAAGGGCTCGCAACGCATTTCCTGCAGCCTGATTTTTCAGTCGTCTTCGATGCCGGCTAGGGCTATGTTTAGGGATGCTCGGAAACAGCGAACCCGGAGGGTCCAGTTGCATGTGGGGCTGTGTAAAGGCTACCCTGGGGAGTTCACTTGTACCCAAAGCCTTCATTTGGTGACACTTTTGGATGCTCCAAAGGGGCTTCCAACGCGTTTCCTGGGGCCTGATTTTTCAGTCGTCTTCGATGCCGGCTAGGGCTATGTTTAGGGATGCTTGGAAACAGCGAACACGGAGGGTCCAGTTGCATGTGGGGCTGCGTAAAGGCTCCCCTCGGGAGTTCACTTGTATCCAAAGCCTTCCTTTGGTGACACTTTTGGGTGGTCCAAAGGGGCTTGCAACGCGTTTTCTGGGGCCCGGTTTTTCAGTCTTCTCCCATGCCGGCTAGGGATATATTTAGGGTTGCTCGGAAACAGCGAACCCGGAGGGTCCAGTTGCATGTGGGGCTGCGTAAAGGCTCCCCTGGGGAGTTCTCTTGTACCCAAAGCCTTCCTTTGGGGACACTTTTGGATGGTCCAAAGGGGCTTGCAACGCGTTTTCTGGGGCCCGGTTTTTCAGTCTTCTCCCATGCCGGCTAGGGATATATTTACGGTTGCTCGGAAACAGCGAACCCGGAGGGTCCAGTTGCATGTGGGGCTGCGTAAAGGCTCCCCTGGGGAGTTCTCCTGTACCCAAAGCCTTCCTTTGGGGGCACTTTTGGATGGGCGAAAAGGGCTCGCAACGCATTTCCTGGGGCCTGATTTTTCACTCGTCTCCGATGACGGCTAGGGCTACGTTTAGGTTTGCTCAGGAACAGCGAACCCGGAGGGTCCAGTTGCATGTGGGGCTGCGTAAAGGCTCCCCTGGGAACTTCAGATGTACCCAAAGCCTTCCTTTGGGGGCACTTTTGGATGGGCGAAAGGGTCTCGCAACGCATTTCCTGGGGCCTGATTTTTCAGTCGTCTTCGATGCCGGCTAGGGCTATGTTTAGGGTTTCTCGGAAACAGCGTATCCGGAGGGTCCAGTTGCATGTGGGGCTGCGTAAAGGCTCCCCTGGGGAGTTCTCTTGTACCCAAAGCCTTCCTTTGGGGGCACTTTTGGATGGGCGAAAAGGGCTCGCAACGCATTTCCTGGGGCCTGATTTTTCAGTCGTCTTCGATGCCGGCTAGGGCTATGTTTAGGGATGCTCGGAAGCAGCGAACCTGGAGGGTCCAGTTGCATGTGGGGCTGCGTAAAGGCTCCCCTGGGGAGTTCACTTGTACCCAAAGCCTTCCTTTGGTGACACTTTTGGATGGGAGAAATGGGCTCGCACCGCATTTCCTGGGGTCAGATTTTTCACTCCTCTCCGATGAAGGCTAGGGCTATGTTTAGGGATGCTCGGAAACACCGAACGCGGCGGGTCCAGTTGCATGTGGGGCTGCGTAAAGGCTCCCCTGTGGAGTTCACTTGTACCCAAAGCCTTCCTTTGGGGGCACTTTTGGATGGGCGAAAAGGGCTAGGAACGCATTTCCTGGGGCCTGATTTTTCAGTCGTCTTCGATGCCGGCTAGGGCTATGTTTAGGGTTGCTCGGAAACAGCGAACCCGGAGGGTCCAGTTGCATGTGGGGCTGCGTAAAGGCTCCCCTGGGGAGTTCCCTTTTCCTCAAAGCCTTCCTTTGGGGGCACTTTTGGATGGGCGATAAGGCTTGCAACACGTTTTCTGGGGCCCAGTTTTTCAGTCTTCTCCAATGCCGGCTAGGGCTATGTTTAGGGATGCTCAGAAACAGCGAACCCGGAGGGTCCAGTTGCATGTGGGGCTGCGTAAAGGCTCTCCTGGGAACTTCAGATGTACCCAAAGCCTTCCTTTTGGGGCACATTTGGATGGGTGAAAAGGGCTTGCAACGCGTTTCCTGGGGCCTGATTTTTCAGTCGTCTTCGATGCCCGCTAGGGCTATGTTTAGGGATGCTCGGAAACAGCGAACCCGGAGGGTCCAGTTGCATGTGGGGCTGCGTAAAGGCTCCCCAGGAGTTCACTTGTAGTCAAAGCCTTCCTTTGGTGACACTTTTGGATGCCTCAAAGGGGCTTCCAACGAGTTTCCTGGGGCCTGATTTTTCAGTCGTCTTCGATGCCGGCTAGGGCTATGTTTAGGGATGCTCGGAAACAGCGAACCCGGAGGGTCCAGTTGCATGTGGGGCTGCGTAAAGGCTCCCCTCGGGTGTTCTCTTGTACCAAAAGCCTTCCTGTGGGGGCACTTTTGAATGGGCGAAAGGGTCTCGCAATGCATTTCCTGGGGCCTGATTTTTCAGTCGTCTCCGATGACGGCTAGGGCTATGTTTAGGGATGCTCGGAAACAGCGAACCCGGAGGGTCCAGTTGCATGTGGGGCTGCGTAAAGGCTCCCCTGGGGAGTTCACTTGTACCCAAAGCCTTCATTTGGTGACACTTTTGGATGGTCTAAAGGGGCTCGGAACGCATTTCCTGGGGCCTGATTTTTCACTCGTCTCCGATGACGGCTAGGGCTATGTTTAGGTTTGCTCAGGGACAGCGAACCCGGAGGGTCCAGTTGCATGTGGGGCTGCGTAAAGGCTCCCCTGGGGAGTTCACTTGTACCCAAAGCCTTCCTTTGGGGGCACTTTTGGATGGGCGAAAAGGGCTCGGAACGCATTTCCTGGGGCCTGATTTTTCACTCGTCTCCGAAGCCGGCTAGGGCTATGTTTAGGGATGCTCGGAAACAGCGAACCCGGAGGGTCCAGTTGCATGTGGGGCTGCGTAAAGGCTCCCCTGGGAACTTCAGATGTACCCAAAGCCTTCCTTTTGGGGCACTTTTGGATGGGTGAAAAGGGCTTGCAACGCGTTTCCCGGAGCCTGATTTTTCAGTAGTCTTCGATGCCGGCTAGGGCTATGTTTAGGGATGCTCGGAAACAGTGAACCCGGAGGGTCCATTTAGATGTGGGGCTGCGTAAAGGCTCCCCTGGGGAGTTCTCTTGTACCAAAAGCCTTCCTTTGGTGACACTTTTGGATGGTCCAAAGGGGCTTGCAACGTGTTTTCTGGGGCCCGGTTTTTCAGTCTTCTCCCATGCTGGCTAGGGATATATTTAGGATTTCTCGGAAACAGCGATCCCGGAGGGTCCAGTTGCATGTGGGGCTGTGTAAAGGCTCCCCTGGGGAGTTCTCTTGTACCCAAAGCCTTCCTTTGGGGGCACTTTTGGATTGGCGAGAAGGGCTCGCAACGCATTTCGTGGGGCCTGATTTTTCACTCGTCTCCGATGACGGCTAGGGCTATGTTTAGGGATGCTCGGAAACAGCGAACCCGGAGGGTCCAGTTGCATGTGGGGCTGCGTAAAGGCTCCCCTGGGGAGTTCACTTGTACCCAAAGCCTTCCTTTGGGGGCACTTTTGGAAGGGCGAAAAGGGCTCGGAACACATTTCCTGGGGCCTGATTTTTCACTCGTCTCCGATGCCGGCTAGGGCTATGTTTAGGGATGCTCGGAAGCAGCGAACCCGGAGGGTCCAGTTGCATGTGGGGCTGCGTAAAGGCTCCCCTGGGAACTTCAGATGTACCCAAAGCCTTCCTTTGGGGGCACTTTTGGATGGGTGAAAAGGGCTTGCAACGCGTTTCCTGGGGCCTGATTTTTCAGTCGTCTTCGATGCCGGCTAGGGCTATGTTTAGGGATGCTCGGAAACAGCGAACCCGGAGGGTCCAGTTGCATGTGGGGCTGCGTAAACGCTCCCCTGGGGAGTTCTCTTGTACACCAAGCCTTCCTTTGGGGGCACTTTTGGATTGGCGAAAAGGGCTCGGAACGCATTTCCTGGGGCCTGATTTTTCACTCGTCTCCGATGACAGCTAGGGCTACGTTTATGTTTGCTCAGGAACAGCGAACCCGGAGGGTCCAGTTGCATGTGGGGCTGCGTAAAGGCTCCGGTGGGAACTTCAGATGTACCCAAAGACTTCCTTTGGGGCCACTTTTGGATGGGCGAAAGGGGTTCGACACGTGTCTCCGGGGCCTGATTTTTAAGTCATCTTCGATGCCGGCTAGGGCTATGTTTAGGGATGCTCGGAAACAGCGAACCCAGAGGGTCCAGTTGCATGTGGGGCTGCGTAAAGGCTCCCCTGGGGAGTTCTCTTGTACCCAAAGCCTTCCTTTCGTGACACTTTTGGATGGTCCAAAGGGGCTTGCAACGCGTTTTCTGGGGCCCGGTTTTTCAGTCTTCTCCCATGCCGGCTAGGGATATATTTAGGGTTGCTCGGAAACAGCGAACCCGGAGGGTCCAGTTGCATGTGGGGCTGCGTAAAGGCTCCCCTGGGGAGTTCTCTTGTACCCAAAGCCTTCCTTTGGGGGCACTTTTGGATGGGCGAAAAGGGCTCGGAACGCATTTCCTGGGGCCTGATTTTTCAGTCGTCTTCGATGCCGGCTAGGGCTATGTTTAGGGTTGCTCGGAAACAGCGAACCCGGAGGGTCCAGTTGCATGTGGGGCTGCGTAAAGGCTCCCCTGGGGAGTTCTCTTGTACACCAAGCCTTCCTTTGGGGGCACTTTTGGATTGGCGAAAAGGGCTCGGAACGCATTTCCTGGGGCCTGATTTTTCAGTCGTCTCCGATGACATCTAGGGCTACGTTTAGGTTTGCTCGGGAACAGCGAACCCGGAGGGTCCAGTTGCATGTGGGGCTGCGTAAAGGCTCCCCTGGGGAGTTCTCTTGTACCCAAAGCCTTCCTTTGGTGACACTTTTGTATGGGCGAAAAGGGCTCGGAACGCATTTCCTGGGGCCTGATTTTTCAGTCGTCTTCGATGCCGGCTAGGGCTATGTTTAGGGATGCTCGGAAAAAGCGAACCCGGAGGGTCCAGTTGCATGTGGGGCTGCGTAAAGGCTCCCCTGTGGAGTTCTCTTGTACCCAAAGCCTTCCTTTGGTGACACATTTGGATGGTCCAAAGGGGCTTGCAACGCGTTTTCTGGGGCCCGGTTTTTCAGTCTTCTCCCATGCTGGCTAGGGATACATTTAGGGTTGCTCGGAAAAATCGAACCCGGAGGGTCCAGTTGCATGTGGGGCTGCATAAAGGCTCCCCTGGGGAGTTCTCTTGTACCCAAAGCCTTCCTTTGGGGGCACTTTTGGATGGGCGAAAAGGCCTCGGAACACATTTCCTGGGACTAGATTTTTCAAACGTATTCGATGCCGGCTAGGGCTATGTTTAGGGATTCTCGGAAACAGTGAACCCGGAGGGTCCAGTCGCATATGGGGCTGCGTAAAGGCTCCCCTGGGGAGTTCTCTTGTACCCAAAGCCTTCCTTTGGGGGCACTTTTGGATGGGCGAAAAGGGCTCGCAACGCATTTCCTGCGGCCTGATTTTTCAGTCTTCTTCGATGCAGGCAAGGCTATGTTTAGGGATGCTCGGAAAAATCGAACCCGGAGGGTCCAGTTGCATGTGGGGCTGCGTAAAGGCTCCCCTGGGGAGTTCACTTGTACCCAAAGCCTACCTTTGGTGACACTTTTGGATGTTCCAAAGGGGCTTGCAACGCGTTTTCTGGGGCCCCGTTTTTCAGTCTTCTCCCATGCCGGCTAGGGATATATTTAGGGTTGCTCGGAAACAGCGAACCCGGAGGGTCCAGTTGCATGTGGGGCTGCGTAAAGGCTCCCCTGGGAACTTCACATGAACCCAAAGCCTTCCTTTGGGGGCACGTTTGGATGGGCGAAAGGGTCTAGCAACGCATTTCCTGGGGCCTGATTTTTCACTCGTCTTCGAGGCCGGCTAGGGCAATGTTTAGGGATGCTCGGAAACAGCGAACCCGGAGGGTCCAGTTGCATGTGGGGCTGCGTAAAGGCTCCCCTGGGGAGTTCACTTTTACCCAAAGCCTTCCTTTGGTGACACTTTTGGATGGGCGAAATGGGCTTGCAACGCGTTTTCTGGGGCCCGGTTTTTCAGTCTTCTCCCATGCCGGCTAGGGATATATTTAGGGTTGCTCGTAAACAGCGAACCCGGAGGGTCCAGTTGCATGTGGGGCTGTGTAAAGGCTCCCCTGGGGAGTTCACTTGTACCCAAAGCCTTCCTTTGGTGACACTTTTGGATGCCTCAAAGGGGCTTGCAACGCGTTTTCTGCGCCCGGTTTTTCACTCTTCTCCCATGCCGGCTAGGGATATATATAGGGTTGCTCGGAAACAGCGAACCCGGAGGGTCCAGTTGCATGTGGGGCTGCGTAAAGGTTCCCCTGGGGAATTCTCTTGTACCCAAAGCCTTCCGTTGGGGGCACTTTTGGATGGGCGATAAGGGCTTGCAACGTGTTTTCTGGGGCCCGGTTTTTCAGTCTTCTCCCATGCCGGCTGGGGATATATTTAGGGTTGCTCGGAAACAGCGAACCCGGAGGGTCCAGTTGCATGTGGGGCTGTGTAAAGGCTCCCCTGGGGAGTTCACTTGTACCCAAAGCCTTCCTTTGGTGACACTTTTGGATGGTTCAAAGGGGCTTGCAACGCGTTTTCTGGCGCCCGGTTTTTCAGTCTTCTCCCATGCCGGCTAGGGATATATTTAGGGTTGCTCGGAAACAGCGAACCCGGAGGGTCCAGTTGCATGTGGGGCTGCGTAAAGGTTCCCCGGGGAGTTCTCTTGTACCCAAAGCCTTCCTTTGGGGGCACTTTTGGATGGGCGAAAAGGGCTCGCAACGCATTTCCTGGGGCCTGATTTTTCAGTCGTCTTCGATTCCGGCTAGGGCTATGTTTAGGGATGATCGGAAACAGCGAACCCGGAGGGTCCAGTTGCATGTGGGGCTGCATAAAGGCTCCCCTGGGGAGTTCTCTTGTACCCAAAGCCTTCCTTTTGGGGCACTTTTGGATGGGCGATAAGGGCTCGCAACGCATTTCCTGCAGCCTGATTTTTCAGTCGTCTTCGATGCCGGCTAGGGCTATGTTTAGGGTTGCTCGGAAACAGCGAACCCGGAGGGTCCAGTTGCATGTGGGGCTGCATAAAGGCTCCCCTGGGGAGTTCTCTTGTACCCAAAGCCTTCCTTTGGGGGCACTTTTGGATGGGCGAAAAGGGCTCGCAACGCATTTCCTGCAGCCTGATTTTTCAGTCGTCTTCGATGCCGCCTAGGGCTATGTTTAGGGATGCTCGGAAACAGCGAACCCGGAGGGTCCAGTTGCATGTGGGGCTGTGTAAAGGCTACCCTGGGGAGTTCACTTGTACCCAAAGCCTTCATTTGGTGACACTTTTGGATGCTCCAAAGGGGCTTCCAACGCGTTTCCTGGGGCCTGATTTTTCAGTCGTCTTCGATGCCGGCTAGGGCTATGTTTAGGGATGCTTGGAAACAGCGAACACGGAGGGTCCAGTTGCATGTGGGGCTGCGTAAAGGCTCCCCTCGGGAGTTCACTTGTACCCAAAGCCTTCCTTTGGTGACACTTTTGGGTGGTCCAAAGGGGCTTGCAACGCGTTTTCTGGGGCCCGGTTTTTCAGTCTTCTCCCATGCCGGCTAGGGATATATTTAGGGTTGCTCGGAAACAGCGAACCCGGAGGGTCCAGTTGCATGTGGTGCTGCGTAAAGGCTCCCCTGGGGAGTTCTCTTGTACCCAAAGCCTTCCTTTGGGGACACTTTTGGATGGTCCAAAGGGGCTTGCAACGCGTTTTCTGGGGCCCGGTTTTTCAGTCTTCTCCCATGCCGGCTAGGGATATATTTACGGTTGCTCGGAAACAGCGAACCCGGAGGGTCCAGTTGCATGTGGGGCTGCGTAAAGGCTCCCCTGGGGAGTTCTCCTGTACCCAAAGCCTTCCTTTGGGGGCACTTTTGGATGGGCGAAAAGGGCTCGCAACGCATTTCCTGGGGCCTGATTTTTCACTCGTCTCCGATGACGGCTAGGGCTACGTTTAGGTTTGCTCAGGAACAGCGAACCCGGAGCGTCCAGTTGCATGTGGGGCTGCGTAAAGGCTCCCCTGGGAACTTCAGATGTACCCAAAGCCTTCCTTTGGGGGCACTTTTGGATGGGCGAAAGGGTCTCGCAACGCATTTCCTGGGGCCTGATTTTTCAGTCGTCTTCGATGCCGGCTAGGGCTATGTTTAGGGTTTCTCGGAAACAGCGTATCCGGAGGGTCCAGTTGCATGTGGGGCTGCGTAAAGGCTCCCCTGGGGAGTTCTCTTGTACCCAAAGCCTTCCTTTGGGGGCACTTTTGGATGGGCGAAAAGGGCTCGCAACGCATTTCCTGGGGCCTGATTTTTCAGTCGTCTTCGATGCCGGCTAGGGCTATGTTTAGGGATGCTCGGAAGCAGCGAACCTGGAGGGTCCAGTTGCATGTGGGGCTGCGTAAAGGCTCCCCTGGGGAGTTCACTTGTACCCAAAGCCTTCCTTTGGTGACACTTTTGGATGGGAGAAATGGGCTCGCACCGCATTTCCTGGGGTCAGATTTTTCACTCCTCTCCGATGAAGGCTAGGGCTATGTTTAGGGATGCTCGGAAACACCGAACGCGGCGGGTCCAGTTGCATGTGGGGCTGCGTAAAGGCTCCCCTGTGGAGTTCACTTGTACCCAAAGCCTTCCTTTGGGGGCACTTTTGGATGGGCGAAAAGGGCTAGGAACGCATTTCCTGGGGCCTGATTTTTCAGTCGTCTTCGATGCCGGCTAGGGCTATGTTTAGGGTTGCTCGGAAACAGCGAACCCGGAGGGTCCAGTTGCATGTGGGGCTGCGTAAAGGCTCCCCTGGGGAGTTCCCTTTTCCTCAAAGCCTTCCTTTGGGGGCACTTTTGGATGGGCGATAAGGCTTGCAACACGTTTTCTGGGGCCCAGTTTTTCAGTCTTCTCCAATGCCGGCTAGGGCTATGTTTAGGGATGCTCAGAAACAGCGAACCCGGAGGGTCCAGTTGCATGTGGGGCTGCGTAAAGGCTCTCCTGGGAACTTCAGATGTACCCAAAGCCTTCCTTTTGGGGCACATTTGGATGGGTGAAAAGGGCTTGCAACGCGTTTCCTGGGGCCTGATTTTTCAGTCGTCTTCGATGCCCGCTAGGGCTATGTTTAGGGATGCTCGGAAACAGCGAACCCGGAGGGTCCAGTTGCATGTGGGGCTGCGTAAAGGCTCCCCAGGAGTTCACTTGTAGTCAAAGCCTTCCTTTGGTGACACTTTTGGATGCCTCAAAGGGGCTTCCAACGAGTTTCCTGGGGCCTGATTTTTCAGTCGTCTTCGATGCCGGCTAGGGCTATGTTTAGGGATGCTCGGAAACAGCGAACCCGGAGGGTCCAGTTGCATGTGGGGCTGCGTAAAGGCTCCCCTCGGGTGTTCTCTTGTACCAAAAGCCTTCCTGTGGGGGCACTTTTGAATGGGCGAAAGGGTCTCGCAATGCATTTCCTGGGGCCTGATTTTTCAGTCGTCTCCGATGACGGCTAGGGCTATGTTTAGGGATGCTCGGAAACAGCGAACCCGGAGGGTCCAGTTGCATGTGGGGCTGCGTAAAGGCTCCCCTGGGGACTTCACTTGTACCCAAAGCCTTCATTTGGTGACACTTTTGGATGGTCTAAAGGGGCTCGGAACGCATTTCCTGGGGCCTGATTTTTCACTCGTCTCCGATGACGGCTAGGGCTATGTTTAGGTTTGCTCAGGGACAGCGAACCCGGAGGGTCCAGTTGCATGTGGGGCTGCGTAAAGGCTCCCCTGGGAACTTCAGATGTACCCAAAGCCTTCCTTTTGGGGCACTTTTGGATGGGTGAAAAGGGCTTGCAACGCGTTTCCCGGAGCCTGATTTTTCAGTAGTCTTCGATGCCGGCTAGGGCTATGTTTAGGGATGCTCGGAAACAGTGAACCCGGAGGGTCCATTTAGATGTGGGGCTGCGTAAAGGCTCCCCTGTGGAGTTCTCTTGTACCAAAAGCCTTCCTTTGGTGACACTTTTGGATGGTCCAAAGGGGCTTGCAACGTGTTTTCTGGGGCCCGGTTTTTCAGTCTTCTCCCATGCCGTCTAGGGATATATTTAGGATTTCTCGGAAACAGCGATCCCGGAGGGTCCAGTTGCATGTGGGGCTGCGTAAAGGCTCCCCTGGGGAGTTCTCTTGTACCCAAAGCCTTCCTTTGGGGGCACTTTTGGATTGGCGAGAAGGGCTCGCAACGCATTTCCTGGGGCCTGATTTTTCACTCGTCTCCGATGACGGCTAGGGCTATGTTTAGGGATGCTCGGAAACAGCGAACCCGGAGGGTCCAGTTGCATGTGGGGCTGCGTAAAGGCTCCCCTGGGGAGTTCACTTGTACCCAAAGCCTTCCTTTGGGGGCACTTTTGGATGGGCGAAAAGGGCTCGGAACACATTTCCTGGGGCCTGATTTTTCACTCGTCTCCGATGCCGGCTAGGGCTATGTTTAGGGATGCTCGGAAGCAGCGAACCCGGAGGGTCCAGTTGCATGTGGGGCTGCGTAAAGGCTCCCCTGGGAACTTCAGATGTACCCAAAGCCTTCCTTTTGGGGCACTTTTGGATGGGTGAAAAGGGCTTGCAACGCGTTTCCTGGGGCCTGATTTTTCAGTCGTCTTCGATGCCGGCTAGGGCTATGTTTAGGGATGCTCGGAAACAGCGAACCCGGAGGGTCCAGTTGGATGTGGGGCTGCGTAAACGCTCCCCTGGGGAGTTCTCTTGTACACCAAGCCTTCCTTTGGGGGCACTTTTGGATTGGCGAAAAGGGCTCGGAACGCATTTCCTGGGGCCTGATTTTTCACTTGTCTCCGATGACAGCTAGGGCTACGTTTATGTTTGCTCAGGAACAGCGAACCCGGAGGGTCCAGTTGCATGTGGGGCTGCGTAAAGGAACCCCTGGGAACTTCAGATGTACCCAAAGACTTCCTTTGGGGCCACTTTTGGATGGGCGAAAGGGGTTCGACACGTGTCTCCGGGGCCTGATTTTTAAGTCATCTTCGATGCCCGCTAGGGCTATGTTTAGGGATGCTCGGAAACAGCGAACCCAGAGGGTCCAGTTGCATGTGGGGCTGCGTAAAGGCTCCCCTGGGGAGTTCTCTTGTACCCAAAGCTTTCCTTTGGTGACACTTTTGGATGGTCCAAAGGGGCTTGCAACGCGTTTTCTGGGGCCCGGTTTTTCAGTCTTCTCCCATGCCGGCTAGGGATATATTTAGGGTTGCTCGGAAACAGCGAACACGGAGGGTCCAGTTGCATGTGGGGCTGCGTAAAGGCTCCCCTGGGGAGTTCTCTTGTACCCAAAGCCTTCCTTTGGGGGCACTTTTGGATGGGCGATAAGGGCTCGGAACGCATTTCCTGGGGCCTGATTTTTCAGTCGTCTTCGATGCCGGCTAGGGCTATGTTTAGGGTTGCTCGGAAACAGCGAACCCGGAGGGTCCAGTTGCATGTGGGGCTGCGTAAAGGCTCCCCTGGGGAGTTCTCTTGTACACCAAGCCTTCCTTTGGGGGCACTTTTGGATTGGCGAAAAGGGCTCGGAACGCATTTCCTGGGGCCTGATTTTTCAGTCGTCTCTGATGACATCTAGGGCTATGTTTAGGTTTGCTCGGGAACAGCGAACCCGGAGGGTCCAGTTGCATGTGGGGCTGCGTAAAGGCTCCCCTGGGGAGTTCTCTTGTACCCAAAGCCTTCCTTTGGTGACACTTTTGTATGGGCGAAAAGGGCTCGGAACGCATTTCCTGCAGCCTGATTTTTCAGTCGTCTTCGATGCCGGCTAGGGCTATGTTTAGGGATGCTCGGAAACAGCGAACCCGGAGGGTCCAGTTGCATGTGGGGCTGCGTAAAGGCTCCCCTGGGGAGTTCTCTTGTACCCAAAGCCTTCCTTTGGTGACACATTTGGATGGTCCAAAGGGTCTTGCAACGCGTTTTCTGGGGCCCGGTTTTTCAGTCTTCTCCCATGCCGGCTAGGGATATATTTAGGGTTGCTCGGAAACAGCGAACACGGAGGGTCCAGTTGCATGTGGGGCTGCGTAAAGGCTCCCCTGGGGAGTTCTCTTGTACCCAAAGCCTTCCTTTGGTGACACTTTTGGATGGTCTAAAAGGGCTCGCAACGCATTTCCTGGGGGCTAATTTTTCACTCGTCTCTGATGACGGCTAGGGCTACGTTTAGGTTTGCTCAGGAACAGCGAACCCGGAGGGTCCAGTTGGATGTGGGGCTGCGTAAAGGCTCCCCTGGGGAGTTAAGTTGTACCCAAAGCCTTCCGTTGGGGGCACTTTTGGATGGGCGAAAGGGTCTCGCAACGCATTTCCTGGGGCCTGATTTTTCAGTCGTCTTCGATGCCGGCTAAGGATATGTTTAGGGATGCTCGGAAACAGCGAACCCGGAGGGTCCAGTTGCATGTGGGGCTGCGTAAAGGCTCCCCTGGGGAGTTCTCTTGTACCCCAAGCCTTCCTTTGGGGGCATTTTTGGATGGGCGAAAAGGGCTCGGAACGCATTTCCTGGGGCCTGATTTTTCACTCGTCTCCGATGCCGGCTAGGGCTATGTTTAGGGATGCTCGGAAACAGCGAACCCGGAGGGTCCAGTTGCACATGGGGCTGCGTAAAGGATCCCCTGGGGAGTTCACTTGTACCCAAAGCCTTCCTTTGGTGACACTTTTGGATGGTCCACAGGGGCTTGCAACGCGTTTTCTGGGGCCCGGTTTTTCAGTCTTCTCCCATGCCGGCTAGGGATATACTTAGGGTTGCTCGGAAAATTCGAACCAAGAGGTTCCAGTTGCATGTGGGGCTGCATAAAGGCTCCCCTGGGGAGTTCTCTTGTACCCAAAGCCTTCCTTTGGGGGCACTTTTGGATGGGCGAAAAGGGCTCGGAACGCATTTCCTGGGGCCTGATTTTTCAGTCGTCTTCGATGCCGGCTAGGGATATGTTTAGGGTTGCTCGGAAACAGCGAAACCGGAGGGTCCAGTTTCATGTGGGGCTGCGTAAAGGCTCCCCTGGGAACTTGAGATGTACCCAAAGCCTTCCTTTTGTGGCACTTTTGGATGGGTGAAACGGGCTTGCAACGCGTTTCCTGGGGCCTGATTTTTCAGTCGTCATCGGTGCCGGCTAGGGCTACGTATAGGGATGCTCGGAAACAGCGAACCCGGAGGGTCCAGTTGCACGTGGGGCTGCGTAAATGATCCCCTGGGGAGTTCACTTGTACCCAAAGCCTTCCTTTGGTGACACTTTTGGATGGTCCAAAGGGGCTTGCAACGCGTTTTCTGGGGCCCTGTTTTTCAGTCTTCTCCCATGCCGGCTAGGGATATACTTAGGGTTGCTCGGAAAAATCGAACCCAGAGGGTCCAGTTGCATGTGGGGCTGCATAAAGGCTCCCCTGGGGAGTTCTCTTGTACCCAAAGCCTTCCTTTGGGGGCACTTTTGGATGGGCGAAAAGGGCTCGGAACGCATTTCCTGTGGCCTGATTTTTCAGTCGTCTTCGATGTCGGCTAGGGCTATGTTTAGGGATGCTCGGAAACAGCGAACCCGGAGGGTCCAGTTGCATGTGGGGCTGCGTAAAGGCTCCCCTGGGGAGTTCGCTTGTACCCAAAGCCTTCCTTTGGTGACACTTTTGGATGGTCCAAAGGGGCTTGCAACGCGTTTTCTGGGGCCCGGTTTTTCATTCTACTCCCATGCCGGCTAGGGATATATTTGGGGTTGCTCGGAAACAGCGAACCCGGAGGGTCCAGTTGCATGTGGGGCTGCGTAAAAGCTCTCCTGGGAACTTCAGATGTACCCAAAGTCTTCCTTTGGGGGCACTTTTGGATTGTCCAACGGGGCTTGCAACGCATTTCCTGAGGTCCGGTTTTTCAGTCTACTCCCATCCTGGCTAGGGCTATGTTTAGGGTTGCTCGGAAACAGTGAACCCGGAGGGTCCAGTTGCATGTGGGGCTGCGTAAAGGCTCCCCTGGGGAGTTCTCTTGTACCCAAAGCCTTCCTTTGGGGGCACTTTTGGATGGGCGAAAAGGGCTCACAACGCGTTTCCTGGGGCCTGATTTTTCAGTCGTCTTCGATGCCGACAAGGATTTTGTTAAGGGATGCTCGGAAACAGCGAACCCGGAGGGTCCAGTTGCATATGGGGCTGCGTAAAGGCTCCCCTGGGAACTTCAGATGTACCCAAAGCCTTCCTTTGGGGGCACTTTTGGATGGTCAAAAGGGGCTCGCAACGCATTTCCTGGGGCCTGATTTTTCACTCGTCTCCGATGACGGCTAGGGATACGTTAATATTTGCTCAGGAATAGCGAACCCGGAGGGTCCAGTTGCATGTGGGGCTGCGTAAAGGCTCCCCTGGGGAGTTCTCTTGTACCCAAAGCCTTCCTTTGGGGGCACTTTTAGAAGGGCGAAAGGGGTTCGCAACGCATTTCCTGGGGCCTGATTTTTCAGTCGTCTTCGATGCCGGCTAGGGCGATGTTTAGGGATGCTTGGAAACAGCGAAACCGGAGGGTCCAGTTGCATGTGGGGCTGCGTAAAGGATCCCCTGGGGAGTTCACTTGTACCCAAAGCCTTTCTTTGGTGACACTTTTGGATGGTCCACAGGGGCTTGCAACGCGTTTTCTGGGGCACCGATTTTCAGTCTACTCCCATGCCGGCTAGGGCTATGTTTAGGGATGATCGGAAACAGCGAACCCGGAGGGTCCAGTTGCATATGGGGCTGTGTAAAGGCTCCCCTGGGAACTTCAGATGTACCCAAAGCCTTCCTTTGGGGGCACTTTTGGATGGTCCAAAGGGGCTCGCAACGCGTTTCCTGGGGCCTGATTTTTCAGTAGTCTTCGATGACGGCTAGGGCAATGTATGGGATTCTCGGAAACAGCGAACCCGGAGGGTCCAGTTGCATGTGGGGCTGCGTAAAGGCTCCCCTGGGAACTTCAGATGTACCCAAAGCCTTCCTTTGGGGGCACTTTTGGATGGTCCAAAGGGGCTCGCAACGCGTTTCCTGGGGCCTGATTTTTCAGTCATCTTCGATGCCGGCTAGGGCAATGTATGGGATTCTCGGAAACAGCGAACCCGGAGGGTCCAGTTGCATGTGGGGCTGCGTAAAGGCTCCCCTGGGGAGTTCTCTTGTACCCAAAGCCTTCCTTTGGGGGCACTTTTGGATGGGCGAAAAGGGCTCGGAACGCATTTCCTGGGGCCTGATTTTTCAGTCGTCTTCGATGCCGGCTAAGGATATGTTTAGGGATTCTCGGAAACAGCGAACCCAGAGGGTCCAGTTGCATGTGGGGCTGCGTAAAGGCTCCCCTGGGGAGTTCTCTTGTACCCAAAGCCTTCCTTTGGGGGCACTTTTGGATGGGCGAAAAGGGCTCGCAACGCATTTCCTGGGGCCTGATTTTTCACTCGTCTCCGATGCCGGCTAGGGCTATGTTTAGGGATGCTCGGAAACAGCGAACCCGGAGGGTCCAGTTGCACGTGGGGCTGCGTAAAGGATCCCCTGGGGAGTTCACTTGTACCCAAAGCCTTCCTTTGGTGACACTTTTGGATGGTCCACAGGGGCTTGCAACGCGTTTTCTGGGGCCCGGTTTTTCAGTCTTCTCCCATGCCGGCTAGGGATATACTTAGGGTTGCTCGGAAAAATCGAACCCAGAGGGTCCAGTTGCATGTCGGGCTGCATAAAGGCTCCCCTGGGGAGTTCTCTTGTACACAAAGCCTTCCTTTGGGGGCACTTTTGGATTGGCGAAAAGGGCTCCGAACGCATTTCCTGGGGCCTGATTTTTCAGTCGTCTTCGATGCCGACTAGGGCTATGTTTAGGGTTGCTCGGAAACAGCGAACCCGGAGGGTCCAGTTGCATATGGGGCTGCGTAAAGGCTCCCCTGGGGAGTTCTCTTGTACACCAAGCCTTCCTTTGGGGGCAATTTTGGATTGGCGAAAAGGGCTCGGAACACATTTTCTGGGGCCTGATTTTTCACTCGTCTCCGATGACAGCTAGGGCTACGTTTATGTTTGGTCAGGAACAGCGAACCCGGAGGGTCCAGTTGCATGTGGGGCTGCGTAAAGGCACCCCTGGGAACTTCAGATGTACCCAAAGTCTTCCTTTGGGGGCACTTTTGGATGGTCCAAAGGAGCTAGGAAAGCCTTTCCTGGGGCCTGATTTTTCAGTCCTCTTCGATGCCGGCTAGGGCTATGTTTAGGGATGCTCGGAAACAGCGAACCCAGAGGGTCCAGTTGCATGTGGGGCTGCGTAAAAGCTCTCCTGGGAACTTCAGATGTACCCAAAGCCTTCCTTTGGGGGCACTTTTGGATGGTCCAACGGGGCTTGCAACGCATTTCCTGAGGCCCGGTTTTTCAGTCTACTCCCATGCCGGCTATTGCTATGTTTAGGGTTGCTCGGAAACAGTGAACCCGGAGGGTCCAGTTGCATGTGGGGCTGCGTAAAGGCTCCCCTGGGAAGTTCACTTGTACCCAAAGCCATCCTTTCGGGGCACTTTTGGATGGGCGAAAGGGTCTCGCAACGCATTTCCTGGGGCCTGATTTTTCACTCGTCTCCGATGCCGGCTAGGGTTATGTTTAGGGATGCTCGGAAACAGCGAACCCGGAGGGTCCAGTTGCATGTGGGGCTGCGTAAAGGCTCCCCTGGGGAGTTCTCTTGTACACCAAGCCTTCCTTTGGGGGCACTTTTGGATTGGCGAAAAGGGCTCGGAACGCATTTCCTGGGGCCTGATTTTTCAGTCGTCTCCGATGACATCTAGGGCTACGTTTAGGTTTGCTCGGGAACAGCGAACCCGGAGGGTCCAGTTGCATGTGGGGCTGCGTAAAGGCTCCCCTGGGGAGTTCTCTTGTACCCAAAGCCTTCCTTTGGTGACACTTTTGTATGGGCGAAAAGGGCTCGGAACGCATTTCCTGGGGCCTGATTTTTCAGTCGTCTTCGATGCCGGCTAGGGCTATGTTTAGGGATGCTCGGAAACAGCGAACCCGGAGGGTCCAGTTGCATGTGGGGCTGCGTAAAGGCTCCCCTGTGGAGTTCTCTTGTACCCAAAGCCTTCCTTTGGTGACACATTTGGATGGTCCAAAGGGGCTTGCAACGCGTTTTCTGGGGCCCGGTTTTTCAGTCTTCTCCCATGCCGGCTAGGGATATATTTAGGGTTGCTCGGAAACAGCGAACACGGAGGGTCCAGTTGCATGTGGGGCTGCGTAAAGGCTCCCCTGGGGAGTTCTCTTGTACCCAAAGCCTTCCTTTGGTGACACTTTTGGATGGTCTAAAAGGGCTCGCAACGCATTTCCTGGGGGCTAATTTTTCACTCGTCTCTGATGACGGCTAGGGCTACGTTTAGGTTTGCTCAGGAACAGCGAACCCGGAGGGTCCAGTTGGATGTGGGGCTGCGTAAAGGCTCCCCTGGGAACTTCAGTTGTACCCAAAGCCTTCCGTTGGGGGCACTTTTGGATGGGCGAAAGGGTCTCGCAACGCATTTCCTGGGGCCTGATTTTTCAGTCGTCTTCGATGCCGGCTAAGGATATGTTTAGGGATGCTCGGAAACAGCGAATCCGGAGGGTCCAGTTGCATGTGGGGCTGCGTAAAGGCTCCCCTGGGGAGTTCTCTTGTACCCCAAGCCTTCCTTTGGGGGCATTTTTGGATGGGCGAAAAGGGCTCGGAACGCATTTCCTGGGGCCTGATTTTTCACTCGTCTCCGATGCCGGCTAGGGATATGTTTAGGGATGCTCGGAAACAGCGAACCCGGAGGGTCCAGTTGCACATGGGGCTGCGTAAAGGATCCCCTGGGGAGTTCACTTGTACCCAAAGCCTTCCTTTGGTGACACTTTTGGATGGTCCACAGGGGCTTGCAACGCGTTTTCTGGGGCCCGGTTTTTCAGTCTTCTCCCATGCCGGCTAGGGATATACTTAGGGTTGCTCGGAAAATTCGAACCAAGAGGTTCCAGTTGCATGTGGGGCTGCATAAAGGCTCCCCTGGGGAGTTCTCTTGTACCCAAAGCCTTCCTTTGGGGGCACTTTTGGATGGGCGAAAAGGGCTCGGAACGCATTTCCTGGGGCCTGATTTTTCAGTCGTCTTCGATGCCGGCTAGGGATATGTTTAGGGTTGCTCGGAAACAGCGAAACCGGAGGGTCCAGTTTCATGTGGGGCTGCGTAAAGGCTCCCCTGGGAACTTGAGATGTACCCAAAGCCTTCCTTTTGTGGCACTTTTGGATGGGTGAAACGGGCTTGCAACGCGTTTCCTGGGGCCTGATTTTTCAGTCGTCATCGGTGCCGGCTAGGGCTACGTATAGGGATGCTCGGAAACAGCGAACCCGGAGGGTCCAGTTGCACGTGGGGCTGCGTAAATGATCCCCTGGGGAGTTCACTTGTACCCAAAGCCTTCCTTTGGTGACACTTTTGGATGGTCCAAAGGGGCTTGCAACGCGTTTTCTGGGGCCCTGTTTTTCAGTCTTCTCCCATGCCGGCTAGGGATATACTTAGGGTTGCTCGGAAAAATCGAACCCAGAGGGTCCAGTTGCATGTGGGGCTGCATAAAGGCTCCCCTGGGGAGTTCTCTTGTACCCAAAGCCTTCCTTTGGGGGCACTTTTGGATGGGCGAAAAGGGCTCGGAACGCATTTCCTGGTGCCTGATTTTTCAGTCGTCTTCGATGTCGGCTAGGGCTATGTTTAGGGATGCTCGGAAACAGCGAACCCGGAGGGTCCAGTTGCATGTGGGGCTGCGTAAAGGCTCCCCTGTGGAGTTCTCTTGTACCCAAAGCCTTCCTTTGGTGACACATTTGGATGGTCCAAAGGGGCTTGCAACGCGTTTTCTGGGGCCCGGTTTTTCATTCTACTCCCATGCCGGCTAGGGATATATTTGGGGTTGCTCGGAAACAGCGAACCCGGAGGGTCCAGTTGCATGTGGGGCTGCGTAAAAGCTCTCCTGGGAACTTCAGATGTACCCAAAGTCTTCCTTTGGGGGCACTTTTGGATTGTCCAACGGGGCTTGCAACGCATTTCCTGAGGTCCGGTTTTTCAGTCTACTCCCATCCTGGCTAGGGCTATGTTTAGGGTTGCTCGGAAACAGTGAACCCGGAGCGTCCAGTTGCATGTGGGGCTGCGTAAAGGCTCCCCTGGGGAGTTCTCTTGTACACAAAGCCTTCCTTTGGGGGCACTTTTGGATGGGCGAAAAGGGCTCACAACGCGTTTCCTGGGGCCTGATTTTTCAGTCGTCTTCGATGCCGACAAGGGTTTTGTTAAGGGATGCTCGGAAACAGCGAACCCGGAGGGTCCAGTTGCATATGGGGCTGCGTAAAGGCTCCCCTGGGAACTTCAGATGTACCCAAAGCCTTCCTTTGGGGGCACTTTTGGATGGTCAAAAGGGGCTCGCAACGCATTTCCTGGGGCCTGATTTTTCACTCGTCTCCGATGACGGCTAGGGATACGTTAATATTTGCTCAGGAACAGCGAACCCGGAGGGTCCAGTTGCATGTGGGGCTGCGTAAAGGCTCCCCTGGGGAGTTCTCTTGTACCCAAAGCCTTCCTTTGGGGGCACTTTTAGATGGGCGAAAGGGGTTCGCAACGCATTTCCTGGGGCCTGATTTTTCAGTCATCTTCGATGCCGGCTAGGGCGATGTTTAGGGATGCTTGGAAACAGCGAAACCGGAGGGTCCAGTTGCATGTGGGGCTGCGTAAAGGCTCCCCTGGGGAGTTCACTTGTACCCAAAGCCTTTCTTTGGTGACACTTTTGGATGGTCCACAGGGGCTTGCAACGCGTTTTCTGGGGCCCCGATTTTCAGTCTACTCCCATGCCGGCTAGGGCTATGTTTAGGGATGATCGGAAACAGCGAACCCGGAGGGTCCAGTTGCATGAGGGGCTGTGTAAAGGCTCCCCTGGGAACTTCAGATGTACCCAAAACCTTCCTTTGGGGGCACTTTTGGATGGTCCAAAGGGGCTCGCAACGCGTTTCCTGGGGCCTGATTTTTCAGTAGTCTTTGATGCCGGCTAGGGCAATGTATGGGATTCTCGGAAACAGCGAACCCGGAGGGTCCAGTTGCATGTGGGGCTGCGTAAAGGCTCCCCTGGGAACTTCAGATGTACCCAAAGCCTTCCTTTGGGGGCACTTTTGGATGGTCCAAAGGGGCTCGCAACGCGTTTCCTGGGGCCTGATTTTTCAGTCATCTTCGATGCCGGCTAGGGCAATGTATGGGATTCTCGGAAACAGCGAACCCGGAGGGTCCAGTTGCATGTGGGGCTGCGTAAAGGCTCCCCTGGGGAGTTCTCTTGTACCCAAAGCCTTCCTTTGGGGGCACTTTTGGATGGGCGAAAAGGGCTCGGAACGCATTTCCTGGGGCCTGATTTTTCAGTCGTCTTCGATGCCGGCTAAGGATATGTTTAGGGATTCTCGGAAACAGCGAACCCAGAGGGTCCAGTTGCATGTGGGGCTGCGTAAAGGCTCCCCTGGGGAGTTCTCTTGTACAAAAAGCCTTCCTTTGGGGGCACTTTTGGATGGGCGAAAAGGGCTCGCAACGCATTTCCTGGGGCCTGATTTTTCACTCGTCTCCGATGCCGGCTAGGGCTATGTTTAGGGATGCTCGGAAACAGCGAACCCGGAGGGTCCAGTTGCACGTGGGGCTGCGTAAAGGATCCCCTGGGGAGTTCACTTGTACCCAAAGCCTTCCTTTGGTGACACTTTTGGATGGTCCACAGGGGCTTGCATCGCGTTTTCTGGGGCCCGGTTTTTCAGTCTTCTCCCATGCCGGCTAGGGATATACTTAGGGTTGCTCGGAAAAATCGAACCCAGAGGGTCCAGTTGCATGTCGGGCTGCATAAAGGCTCCCCTGGGGAGTTCTCTTGTACACAAAGCCTTCCTTTGGGGGCACTTTTGGATTGGCGAAAAGGGCTCCGAACGCATTTCCTGGGGCCTGATTTTTCAGTCGTCTTCGATGCCGACTAGGGCTATGTTTAGGGTTGCTCGGAAACAGCGAACCCGGAGGGTCCAGTTGCATGTGGGGCTGCGTAAAGGCTCCCCTGGGGAGTTCTCTTGTACACCAAGCCTTCCTTTGGGGGCAATTTTGGATTGGCGAAAAGGGCTCGGAACACATTTCCTGGGGCCTGATTTTTCACTCGTCTCCGATGACAGCTAGGGCTACGTTTATGTTTGGTCAGGAACAGCGAACCCGGAGGGTCCAGTTGCATGTGGGGCTGCGTAAAGGCACCCCTGGGAACTTCAGATGTACCCAAAGTCTTCCTTTGGGGGCACTTTTGGATGGTCCAAAGGAGCTTGGAAAGCCTTTCCTGGGGCCTGATTTTTCAGTCCTCTTCGATGCCGGCTAGGGCTATGTTTAGGGATGCTCGGAAACAGCGAACCCAGAGGGTCCAGTTGCATGTGGGGCTGCGTAAAAGCTCTCCTGGGAACTTCAGATGTACCCAAAGCCTTCCTTTGGGGGCACTTTTGGATGGTCCAAAGGGGCTTGCAACGCGTTTTCTGGGGCCCGGTTTTTCAGTCTTCTCCCATGCCGGCTAGGGATATATTTAGGGTTGCTCGGAAACAGCGAACCCGGAGGGTCCAGTTGCATGTGGTGCTGCGTAAAGGCTCCCCTGGGGAGTTTTCTTGTACCCAAAGCCTTCCTTTGGTGACACTTTTGGATGGTCCAAAGGGGCTTGCAACGCGTTTTCTGGGGCCCGGTTTTTCAGTCTTCTCCCATGCCGGCTAGGGATATATTTACGGTTGCTCGGAAACAGCGAACCCGGAGGGTCCAGTTGCATGTGGGGCTGCGTAAAGGCTCCCCTGGGGAGTTCTCCTGTACCCAAAGCCTTCCTTTGGGGGCACTTTTGGATGGGCGAAAAGGGCTCGCAACGCATTTCCTGGGGCCTGATTTTTCACTCGTCTCCGATGACGGCTAGGGCTACGTTTAGGTTTGCTCAGGAACAGCGAACCCGGAGGGTCCAGTTGCATGTGGGGCTGCGTAAAGGCTCCCCTGGGAACTTCAGATGTACCCAAAGCCTTCCTTTGGGGGCACTTTTGGATGGGCGAAAGGGTCTCGCAACGCATTTCCTGGGGCCTGATTTTTCAGTCGTCTTCGATGCCGGCTAGGGCTATGTTTAGGGTTTCTCGGAAACAGCGTATCCGGAGGGTCCAGTTGCATGTGGGGCTGCGTAAAGGCTCCCCTGGGGAGTTCTCTTGTACCCAAAGCCTTCCTTTGGGGGCACTTTTGGATGGGCGAAAAGGGCTCGCAACGCATTTCCTGGGGCCTGATTTTTCAGTCGTCTTCGATGCCGTCTAGGGCTATGTTTAGGGATGCTCGGAAGCAGCGAACCTGGAGGGTCCAGTTGCATGTGGGGCTGCGTAAAGGCTCCCCTGGGGAGTTCACTTGTACCCAAAGCCTTCCTTTGGTGACACTTTTGGATGGGAGAAATGGGCTCGCACCGCATTTCCTGGGGTCAGATTTTTCACTCCTCTCCGATGAAGGCTAGGGCTATGTTTAGGGATGCTCGGAAACACCGAACGCGGCGGGTCCAGTTGCATGTGGGGCTGCGTAAAGGCTCCCCTGTGGAGTTCACTTGTACCCAAAGCCTTCCTTTGGGGGCACTTTTGGATGGGCGAAAAGGGCTAGGAACGCATTTCCTGGGGCCTGATTTTTCAGTCGTCTTCGATGCCGGCTAGGGCTATGTTTAGGGTTGCTCGGAAACAGCGAACCCGGAGGGTCCAGTTGCATGTGGGGCTGCGTAAAGGCTCCCCTGGGGAGTTCCCTTTTCCTCAAAGCCTTCCTTTGGGGGCACTTTTGGATGGGCGATAAGGCTTGCAACACGTTTTCTGGGGCCCAGTTTTTCAGTCTTCTCCAATGCCGGCTAGGGCTATGTTTAGGGATGCTCAGAAACAGCGAACCCGGAGGGTCCAGTTGCATGTGGGGCTGCGTAAAAGCTCTCCTGGGAACTTCAGATGTACCCAAAGCCTTCCTTTTGGGGCACTTTTGGATGGGTGAAAAGGGCTTGCAACGCGTTTCCTGGGGCCTGATTTTTCAGTCGTCTTCGATGCCCGCTAGGGCTATGTTTAGGGATGCTCGGAAACAGCGAACCCGGAGGGTCCAGTTGCATGTGGGGCTGCGTAAAGGCTCCCCAGGAGTTCACTTGTAGTCAAAGCCTTCCTTTGGTGACACTTTTGGATGCCTCAAAGGGGCTTCCAACGAGTTTCCTGGGGCCTGATTTTTCAGTCGTCTTCGATGCCGGCTAGGGCTATGTTTAGGGATGCTCGGAAACAGCGAACCCGGAGGGTCCAGTTGCATGTGGGGCTGCGTAAAGGCTCCCCTCGGGTGTTCTCTTGTACCAAAAGCCTTCCTGTGGGGGCACTTTTGAATGGGCGAAAGGGTCTCGCAATGAATTTCCTGGGGCCTGATTTTTCAGTCGTCTCCGATGACGGCTAGGGCTATGTTTAGGGATGCTCGGAAACAGCGAACCCGGAGGGTCCAGTTGCATGTGGGGCTGCGTAAAAGCTCTCCTGGGAACTTCAGATGTACCCAAAGTCTTCCTTTGGGGGCACTTTTGGATTGTCCAACGGGGCTTGCAACGCATTTCCTGAGGTCCGGTTTTTCAGTCTACTCCCATCCTGGCTAGGGCTATGTTTAGGGTTGCTCGGAAACAGTGAACCCGGAGGGTCCAGTTGCATGTGGGGCTGCGTAAAGGCTCCCCTGGGGAGTTCTCTTGTACCCAAAGCCTTCCTTTGGGGGCACTTTTGGATGGGCGAAAAGGGCTCACAACGCGTTTCCTGGGGCCTGATTTTTCAGTCGTCTTCGATGCCGACAAGGATTTTGTTAAGGGATGCTCGGAAACAGCGAACCCGGAGGGTCCAGTTGCATATGGGGCTGCGTAAAGGCTCCCCTGGGAACTTCAGATGTACCCAAAGCCTTCCTTTGGGGGCACTTTTGGATGGTCAAAAGGGGCTCGCAACGCATTTCCTGGGGCCTGATTTTTCACTCGTCTCCGATGACGGCTAGGGATACGTTAATATTTGCTCAGGAACAGCGAACCCGGAGGGTCCAGTTGCATGTGGGGCTGCGTAAAGGCTCCCCTGGGGAGTTCTCTTGTACCCAAAGCCTTCCTTTGGGGGCACTTTTAGAAGGGCGAAAGGGGTTCGCAACGCATTTCCTGGGGCCTGATTTTTCAGTCGTCTTCGATGCCGGCTAGGGCGATGTTTAGGGATGCTTGGAAACAGCGAAACCGGAGGGTCCAGTTGCATGTGGGGCTGCGTAAAGGATCCCCTGGGGAGTTCACTTGTACCCAAAGCCTTTCTTTGGTGACACTTTTGGATGGTCCACAGGGGCTTGCAACGCGTTTTCTGGGGCACCGATTTTCAGTCTACTCCCATGCCGGCTAGGGCTATGTTTAGGGATGATCGGAAACAGCGAACCCGGAGGGTCCAGTTGCATATGGGGCTGTGTAAAGGCTCCCCTGGGAACTTCAGATGTACCCAAAGCCTTCCTTTGGGGGCACTTTTGGATGGTCCAAAGGGGCTCGCAACGCGTTTCCTGGGGCCTGATTTTTCAGTAGTCTTCGATGACGGCTAGGGCAATGTATGGGATTCTCGGAAACAGCGAACCCGGAGGGTCCAGTTGCATGTGGGGCTGCGTAAAGGCTCCCCTGGGAACTTCAGATGTACCCAAAGCCTTCCTTTGGGGGCACTTTTGGATGGTCCAAAGGGGCTCGCAACGCGTTTCCTGGGGCCTGATTTTTCAGTCATCTTCGATGCCGGCTAGGGCAATGTATGGGATTCTCGGAAACAGCGAACCCGGAGGGTCCAGTTGCATGTGGGGCTGCGTAAAGGCTCCCCTGGGGAGTTCTCTTGTACCCAAAGCCTTCCTTTGGGGGCACTTTTGGATGGGCGAAAAGGGCTCGGAACGCATTTCCTGGGGCCTGATTTTTCAGTCGTCTTCGATGCCGGCTAAGGATATGTTTAGGGATTCTCGGAAACAGCGAACCCAGAGGGTCCAGTTGCATGTGGGGCTGCGTAAAGGCTCCCCTGGGGAGTTCTCTTGTACCCAAAGCCTTCCTTTGGGGGCACTTTTGGATGGGCGAAAAGGGCTCGCAACGCATTTCCTGGGGCCTGATTTTTCACTCGTCTCCGATGCCGGCTAGGGCTATGTTTAGGGATGCTCGGAAACAGCGAACCCGGAGGGTCCAGTTGCACGTGGGGCTGCGTAAAGGATCCCCTGGGGAGTTCACTTGTACCCAAAGCCTTCCTTTGGTGACACTTTTGGATGGTCCACAGGGGCTTGCATCGCGTTTTCTGGGGCCCGGTTTTTCAGTCTTCTCCCATGCCGGCTAGGGATATACTTAGGGTTGCTCGGAAAAATCGAACCCAGAGGGTCCAGTTGCATGTCGGGCTGCATAAAGGCTCCCCTGGGGAGTTCTCTTGTACACAAAGCCTTCCTTTGGGGGCACTTTTGGATTGGCGAAAAGGGCTCCGAACGCATTTCCTGGGGCCTGATTTTTCAGTCGTCTTCGATGCCGACTAGGGCTATGTTTAGGGTTGCTCGGAAACAGCGAACCCGGAGGGTCCAGTTGCATATGGGGCTGCGTAAAGGCTCCCCTGGGGAGTTCTCTTGTACACCAAGCCTTCCTTTGGGGGCAATTTTGGATTGGCGAAAAGGGCTCGGAACACATTTTCTGGGGCCTGATTTTTCACTCGTCTCCGATGACAGCTAGGGCTACGTTTATGTTTGGTCAGGAACAGCGAACCCGGAGGGTCCAGTTGCATGTGGGGCTGCGTAAAGGCACCCCTGGGAACTTCAGATGTACCCAAAGTCTTCCTTTGGGGGCACTTTTGGATGGTCCAAAGGAGCTTGGAAAGCCTTTCCTGGGGCCTGATTTTTCAGTCCTCTTCGATGCCGGCTAGGGCTATGTTTAGGGATGCTCGGAAACAGCGAACCCAGAGGGTCCAGTTGCATGTGGGGCTGCGTAAAAGCTCTCCTGGGAACTTCAGATGTACCCAAAGCCTTCCTTTGGGGGCACTTTTGGATGGTCCAACGGGGCTTGCAACGCATTTCCTGAGGCCCGGTTTTTCAGTCTACTCCCATGCCGGCTATTGCTATGTTTAGGGTTGCTCGGAAACAGTGAACCCGGAGGGTCCAGTTGCATGTGGGGCTGCGTAAAGGCTCCCCTGGGAAGTTCACTTGTACCCAAAGCCATCCTTTCGGGGCACTTTTGGATGGGCGAAAGGGTCTCGCAACGCATTTCCTGGGGCCTGATTTTTCACTCGTCTCCGATGCCGGCTAGGGTTATGTTTAGGGATGCTCGGAAACAGCGAACCCGGAGGGTCCAGTTGCATGTGGGGCTGCGTAAAGGCTCCCCTGGGGAGTTCTCTTGTACACCAAGCCTTCCTTTGGGGGCACTTTTGGATTGGCGAAAAGGGCTCGGAACGCATTTCCTGGGGCCTGATTTTTCAGTCGTCTCCGATGACATCTAGGGCTACGTTTAGGTTTGCTCGGGAACAGCGAACCCGGAGGGTCCAGTTGCATGTGGGGCTGCGTAAAGGCTCCCCTGGGGAGTTCTCTTGTACCCAAAGCCTTCCTTTGGTGACACTTTTGTATGGGCGAAAAGGGCTCGGAACGCATTTCCTGGGGCCTGATTTTTCAGTCGTCTTCGATGCCGGCTAGGGCTATGTTTAGGGATGCTCGGAAACAGCGAACCCGGAGGGTCCAGTTGCATGTGGGGCTGCGTAAAGGCTCCCCTGTGGAGTTCTCTTGTACCCAAAGCCTTCCTTTGGTGACACATTTGGATGGTCCAAAGGGGCTTGCAACGCGTTTTCTGGGGCCCGGTTTTTCAGTCTTCTCCCATGCCGGCTAGGGATATATTTAGGGTTGCTCGGAAACAGCGAACACGGAGGGTCCAGTTGCATGTGGGGCTGCGTAAAGGCTCCCCTGGGGAGTTCTCTTGTACCCAAAGCCTTCCTTTGGTGACACTTTTGGATGGTCTAAAAGGGCTCGCAACGCATTTCCTGGGGGCTAATTTTTCACTCGTCTCTGATGACGGCTAGGGCTACGTTTAGGTTTGCTCGGGAACAGCGAACCCGGAGGGTCCAGTTGGATGTGGGGCTGCGTAAAGGCTCCCCTGGGAACTTCAGTTGTACCCAAAGCCTTCCGTTGGGGGCACTTTTGGATGGGCGAAAGGGTCTCGCAACGCATTTCCTGGGGCCTGATTTTTCAGTCGTCTTCGATGCCGGCTAAGGATATGTTTAGGGATGCTCGGAAACAGCGAATCCGGAGGGTCCAGTTGCATGTGGGGCTGCGTAAAGGCTCCCCTGGGGAGTTCTCTTGTACCCCAAGCCTTCCTTTGGGGGCATTTTTGGATGGGCGAAAAGGGCTCGGAACGCATTTCCTGGGGCCTGATTTTTCACTCGTCTCCGATGCCGGCTAGGGATATGTTTAGGGATGCTCGGAAACAGCGAACCCGGAGGGTCCAGTTGCACATGGGGCTGCGTAAAGGATCCCCTGGGGAGTTCACTTGTACCCAAAGCCTTCCTTTGGTGACACTTTTGGATGGTCCACAGGGGCTTGCAACGCGTTTTCTGGGGCCCGGTTTTTCAGTCTTCTCCCATGCCGGCTAGGGATATACTTAGGGTTGCTCGGAAAATTCGAACCAAGAGGTTCCAGTTGCATGTGGGGCTGCATAAAGGCTCCCCTGGGGAGTTCTCTTGTACCCAAAGCCTTCCTTTGGGGGCACTTTTGGATGGGCGAAAAGGGCTCGGAACGCATTTCCTGGGGCCTGATTTTTCAGTCGTCTTCGATGCCGGCTAGGGATATGTTTAGGGTTGCTCGGAAACAGCGAAACCGGAGGGTCCAGTTGCATGTGGGGCTGCGTAAAGGCTCCCCTGGGAACTTGAGATGTACCCAAAGCCTTCCTTTTGTGGCACTTTTGGATGGGTGAAACGGGCTTGCAACGCGTTTCCTGGGGCCTGATTTTTCAGTCGTCATCGGTGCCGGCTAGGGCTACGTATAGGGATGCTCGGAAACAGCGAACCCGGAGGGTCCAGTTGCACGTGGGGCTGCGTAAATGATCCCCTGGGGAGTTCACTTGTACCCAAAGCCTTCCTTTGGTGACACTTTTGGATGGTCCAAAGGGGCTTGCAACGCGTTTTCTGGGGCCCTGTTTTTCAGTCTTCTCCCATGCCGGCTAGGGATATACTTAGGGTTGCTCGGAAAAATCGAACCCAGAGGGTCCAGTTGCATGTGGGGCTGCATAAAGGCTCCCCTGGGGAGTTCTCTTGTACCCAAAGCCTTCCTTTGGGGGCACTTTTGGATGGGCGAAAAGGGCTCGGAACGCATTTCCTGGTGCCTGATTTTTCAGTCGTCTTCGATGTCGGCTAGGGCTATGTTTAGGGATGCTCGGAAACAGCGAACCCGGAGGGTCCAGTTGCATGTGGGGCTGCGTAAAGGCTCCCCTGTGGAGTTCTCTTGTACCCAAAGCCTTCCTTTGGTGACACATTTGGATGGTCCAAAGGGGCTTGCAACGCGTTTTCTGGGGCCCGGTTTTTCATTCTACTCCCATGCCGGCTAGGGATATATTTGGGGTTGCTCGGAAACAGCGAACCCGGAGGGTCCAGTTGCATGTGGGGCTGCGTAAAAGCTCTCCTGGGAACTTCAGATGTACCCAAAGTCTTCCTTTGGGGGCACTTTTGGATTGTCCAACGGGGCTTGCAACGCATTTCCTGAGGTCCGGTTTTTCAGTCTACTCCCATCCTGGCTAGGGCTATGTTTAGGGTTGCTCGGAAACAGTGAACCCGGAGCGTCCAGTTGCATGTGGGGCTGCGTAAAGGCTCCCCTGGGGAGTTCTCTTGTACACAAAGCCTTCCTTTGGGGGCACTTTTGGATGGGCGAAAAGGGCTCACAACGCGTTTCCTGGGGCCTGATTTTTCAGTCGTCTTCGATGCCGACAAGGGTTTTGTTAAGGGATGCTCGGAAACAGCGAACCCGGAGGGTCCAGTTGCATATGGGGCTGCGTAAAGGCTCCCCTGGGAACTTCAGATGTACCCAAAGCCTTCCTTTGGGGGCACTTTTGGATGGTCAAAAGGGGCTCGCAACGCATTTCCTGGGGCCTGATTTTTCACTCGTCTCCGATGACGGCTAGGGATACGTTAATATTTGCTCAGGAACAGCGAACCCGGAGGGTCCAGTTGCATGTGGGGCTGCGTAAAGGCTCCCCTGGGGAGTTCTCTTGTACCCAAAGCCTTCCTTTGGGGGCACTTTTAGATGGGCGAAAGGGGTTCGCAACGCATTTCCTGGGGCCTGATTTTTCAGTCATCTTCGATGCCGGCTAGGGCGATGTTTAGGGATGCTTGGAAACAGCGAAACCGGAGGGTCCAGTTGCATGTGGGGCTGCGTAAAGGCTCCCCTGGGGAGTTCACTTGTACCCAAAGCCTTTCTTTGGTGACACTTTTGGATGGTCCACAGGGGCTTGCAACGCGTTTTCTGGGGCCCCGATTTTCAGTCTACTCCCATGCCGGCTAGGGCTATGTTTAGGGATGATCGGAAACAGCGAACCCGGAGGGTCCAGTTGCATGAGGGGCTGTGTAAAGGCTCCCCTGGGAACTTCAGATGTACCCAAAACCTTCCTTTGGGGGCACTTTTGGATGGTCCAAAGGGGCTCGCAACGCGTTTCCTGGGGCCTGATTTTTCAGTAGTCTTTGATGCCGGCTAGGGCAATGTATGGGATTCTCGGAAACAGCGAACCCGGAGGGTCCAGTTGCATGTGGGGCTGCGTAAAGGCTCCCCTGGGAACTTCAGATGTACCCAAAGCCTTCCTTTGGGGGCACTTTTGGATGGTCCAAAGGGGCTCGCAACGCGTTTCCTGGGGCCTGATTTTTCAGTCATCTTCGATGCCGGCTAGGGCAATGTATGGGATTCTCGGAAACAGCGAACCCGGAGGGTCCAGTTGCATGTGGGGCTGCGTAAAGGCTCCCCTGGGGAGTTCTCTTGTACCCAAAGCCTTCCTTTGGGGGCACTTTTGGATGGGCGAAAAGGGCTCGGAACGCATTTCCTGGGGCCTGATTTTTCAGTCGTCTTCGATGCCGGCTAAGGATATGTTTAGGGATTCTCGGAAACAGCGAACCCAGAGGGTCCAGTTGCATGTGGGGCTGCGTAAAGGCTCCCCTGGGGAGTTCTCTTGTACAAAAAGCCTTCCTTTGGGGGCACTTTTGGATGGGCGAAAAGGGCTCGCAACGCATTTCCTGGGGCCTGATTTTTCACTCGTCTCCGATGCCGGCTAGGGCTATGTTTAGGGATGCTCGGAAACAGCGAACCCGGAGGGTCCAGTTGCACGTGGGGCTGCGTAAAGGATCCCCTGGGGAGTTCACTTGTACCCAAAGCCTTCCTTTGGTGACACTTTTGGATGGTCCACAGGGGCTTGCATCGCGTTTTCTGGGGCCCGGTTTTTCAGTCTTCTCCCATGCCGGCTAGGGATATACTTAGGGTTGCTCGGAAAAATCGAACCCAGAGGGTCCAGTTGCATGTCGGGCTGCATAAAGGCTCCCCTGGGGAGTTCTCTTGTACACAAAGCCTTCCTTTGGGGGCACTTTTGGATTGGCGAAAAGGGCTCCGAACGCATTTCCTGGGGCCTGATTTTTCAGTCGTCTTCGATGCCGACTAGGGCTATGTTTAGGGTTGCTCGGAAACAGCGAACCCGGAGGGTCCAGTTGCATGTGGGGCTGCGTAAAGGCTCCCCTGGGGAGTTCTCTTGTACACCAAGCCTTCCTTTGGGGGCAATTTTGGATTGGCGAAAAGGGCTCGGAACACATTTCCTGGGGCCTGATTTTTCACTCGTCTCCGATGACAGCTAGGGCTACGTTTATGTTTGGTCAGGAACAGCGAACCCGGAGGGTCCAGTTGCATGTGGGGCTGCGTAAAGGCACCCCTGGGAACTTCAGATGTACCCAAAGTCTTCCTTTGGGGGCACTTTTGGATGGTCCAAAGGAGCTTGGAAAGCCTTTCCTGGGGCCTGATTTTTCAGTCCTCTTCGATGCCGGCTAGGGCTATGTTTAGGGATGCTCGGAAACAGCGAACCCAGAGGGTCCAGTTGCATGTGGGGCTGCGTAAAAGCTCTCCTGGGAACTTCAGATGTACCCAAAGCCTTCCTTTGGGGGCACTTTTGGATGGTCCAAAGGGGCTTGCAACGCGTTTTCTGGGGCCCGGTTTTTCAGTCTTCTCCCATGCCGGCTAGGGATATATTTAGGGTTGCTCGGAAACAGCGAACCCGGAGGGTCCAGTTGCATGTGGTGCTGCGTAAAGGCTCCCCTGGGGAGTTTTCTTGTACCCAAAGCCTTCCTTTGGTGACACTTTTGGATGGTCCAAAGGGGCTTGCAACGCGTTTTCTGGGGCCCGGTTTTTCAGTCTTCTCCCATGCCGGCTAGGGATATATTTACGGTTGCTCGGAAACAGCGAACCCGGAGGGTCCAGTTGCATGTGGGGCTGCGTAAAGGCTCCCCTGGGGAGTTCTCCTGTACCCAAAGCCTTCCTTTGGGGGCACTTTTGGATGGGCGAAAAGGGCTCGCAACGCATTTCCTGGGGCCTGATTTTTCACTCGTCTCCGATGACGGCTAGGGCTACGTTTAGGTTTGCTCAGGAACAGCGAACCCGGAGGGTCCAGTTGCATGTGGGGCTGCGTAAAGGCTCCCCTGGGAACTTCAGATGTACCCAAAGCCTTCCTTTGGGGGCACTTTTGGATGGGCGAAAGGGTCTCGCAACGCATTTCCTGGGGCCTGATTTTTCAGTCGTCTTCGATGCCGGCTAGGGCTATGTTTAGGGTTTCTCGGAAACAGCGTATCCGGAGGGTCCAGTTGCATGTGGGGCTGCGTAAAGGCTCCCCTGGGGAGTTCTCTTGTACCCAAAGCCTTCCTTTGGGGGCACTTTTGGATGGGCGAAAAGGGCTCGCAACGCATTTCCTGGGGCCTGATTTTTCAGTCGTCTTCGATGCCGTCTAGGGCTATGTTTAGGGATGCTCGGAAGCAGCGAACCTGGAGGGTCCAGTTGCATGTGGGGCTGCGTAAAGGCTCCCCTGGGGAGTTCACTTGTACCCAAAGCCTTCCTTTGGTGACACTTTTGGATGGGAGAAATGGGCTCGCACCGCATTTCCTGGGGTCAGATTTTTCACTCCTCTCCGATGAAGGCTAGGGCTATGTTTAGGGATGCTCGGAAACACCGAACGCGGCGGGTCCAGTTGCATGTGGGGCTGCGTAAAGGCTCCCCTGTGGAGTTCACTTGTACCCAAAGCCTTCCTTTGGGGGCACTTTTGGATGGGCGAAAAGGGCTAGGAACGCATTTCCTGGGGCCTGATTTTTCAGTCGTCTTCGATGCCGGCTAGGGCTATGTTTAGGGTTGCTCGGAAACAGCGAACCCGGAGGGTCCAGTTGCATGTGGGGCTGCGTAAAGGCTCCCCTGGGGAGTTCCCTTTTCCTCAAAGCCTTCCTTTGGGGGCACTTTTGGATGGGCGATAAGGCTTGCAACACGTTTTCTGGGGCCCAGTTTTTCAGTCTTCTCCAATGCCGGCTAGGGCTATGTTTAGGGATGCTCAGAAACAGCGAACCCGGAGGGTCCAGTTGCATGTGGGGCTGCGTAAAAGCTCTCCTGGGAACTTCAGATGTACCCAAAGCCTTCCTTTTGGGGCACTTTTGGATGGGTGAAAAGGGCTTGCAACGCGTTTCCTGGGGCCTGATTTTTCAGTCGTCTTCGATGCCCGCTAGGGCTATGTTTAGGGATGCTCGGAAACAGCGAACCCGGAGGGTCCAGTTGCATGTGGGGCTGCGTAAAGGCTCCCCAGGAGTTCACTTGTAGTCAAAGCCTTCCTTTGGTGACACTTTTGGATGCCTCAAAGGGGCTTCCAACGAGTTTCCTGGGGCCTGATTTTTCAGTCGTCTTCGATGCCGGCTAGGGCTATGTTTAGGGATGCTCGGAAACAGCGAACCCGGAGGGTCCAGTTGCATGTGGGGCTGCGTAAAGGCTCCCCTGGGGAGTTCACTTGTACCCAAAGCCTTCCTTTGGGGGCACTTTTGGATGGGCGAAAAGGGCTCGGAACGCATTTCCTGGGGCCTGATTTTTCACTCGTCTTCGATGTCGGCTAGGGCTATGTTTAGGGATGCTCGGAAACAGCGAACCCGGAGGGTCCAGTTGCATGTGGGGCTGCGTAAAGGCTCCCCTGGGAACTTCAGATGTACCCAAAGCCTTCCTTTTGGGGCACTTTTGGATGGGTGAAAAGGGCTTGCAACGCGTTTCCCGGAGCCTGATTTTTCAGTAGTCTTCGATGCCGGCTAGGGCTATGTTTAGGGATGCTCGGAAACAGTGAACCCGGAGGGTCCATTTAGATGTGGGGCTGCATAAAGGCTCCCCTGTGGAGTTCTCTTGTACCAAAAGCCTTCCTTTGGTGACACTTTTGGATGGTCCAAAGGGGCTTGCAACGTGTTTTCTGGGGCCCGGTTTTTCAGTCTTCTCCCATGCCGGCTAGGGATATATTTAGGATTTCTCGGAAACAGCGATCCCGGAGGGTCCAGTTGCATGTGGGGCTGCGTAAAGGCTCCCCTGGGGAGTTCTCTTGTACCCAAAGCCTTCCTTTGGGGGCACTTTTGGATTGGCGAGAAGGGCTCGCAACGCATTTCCTGGGGCCTGATTTTTCACTCGTCTCCGATGACGGCTAGGGCTATGTTTAGGGATGCTCGGTAACAGCGAACCCGGAGGGTCCAGTTGCATGTGGGGCTGCGTAAAGGCTCCCCTGGGGAGTTCACTTGTACCCAAAGCCTTCCTTTGGGGGCACTTTTGGATGGGCGAAAAGGGCTCGGAACACATTTCCTGGGGCCTGATTTTTCACTCGTCTCCGATGCCGGCTAGGGCTATGTTTAGGGATGCTCGGAAGCAGCGAACCCGGAGGGTCCAGTTGCATGTGGGGCTGCGTAAAGGCTCCCCTGGGAACTTCAGATGTACCCAAAGCCTTCCTTTTGGGGCACTTTTGGATGGGTGAAAAGGGCTTGCAACGCGTTTCCTGGGGCCTGATTTTTCAGTCGTCTTCGATGCCGGCTAGGGCTATGTTTAGGGATGCTCGGAAACAGCGAACCCGGAGGGTCCAGTTGGATGTGGGGCTGCGTAAACGCTCCCCTGGGGAGTTCTCTTGTACACCAAGCCTTCCTTTGGGGGCACTTTTGGATTGGCGAAAAGGGCTCGGAACGCATTTCCTGGGGCCTGATTTTTCACTCGTCTCCGATGACAGCTAGGGCTACGTTTATGTTTGCTCAGGAAAAGCGAACCCGGAGGGTCCAGTTGCATGTGGGGCTGCGTAAAGGCACCCCTGGGAACTTCAGATGTACCCAAAGACTTCCTTTGGGGCCACTTTTGGATGGGCGAAAGGGGTTCGACACGTGTCTCCGGGGCCTGATTTTTAAGTCATCTTCGATGCCGGCTAGGGCTATGTTTAGGGATGCTCGGAAACAGCGAACCCAGAGGGTCCAGTTGCATGTGGGGCTGCGTAAAGGCTCCCCTGGGGAGTTCTCTTGTACCCAAAGCCTTCCTTTGGTGACACTTTTGGATGGTCCAAAGGGGCTTGCAACGCGTTTTCTGGGGCCCGGTTTTTCAGTCTTCTCCCATGCCGGCTAGGGATATATTTAGGGTTGCTCGGAAACAGCGAACCCGGAGGGTCCAGTTGCATGTGGGGCTGCGTAAAGGCTCCCCTGGGGAGTTCTCTTGTACCCAAAGCCTTCCTTTGGGGGCACTTTTGGATGGGCGAAAAGGGCTCGGAACGCATTTCCTGGGGCCTGATTTTTCAGTCGTCTTCGATGCCGGCTAGGGTTATGTTTAGGGTTGCTCGGAAACAGCGAACCCGGAGGGTCCAGTTGCATGTGGGGCTGCGTAAAGGCTCCCCTGGGGAGTTCTCTTGTACACCAAGCCTTCCTTTGGGGGCACTTTTGGATTGGCGAAAAGGGCTCGGAACGCATTTCCTGGGGCCTGATTTTTCAGTCGTCTCCGATGACATCTAGGGCTACGTTTAGGTTTGCTCGGGAACAGCGAACCCGGAGGGTCCAGTTGCATGTGGGGCTGCGTAAAGGCTCCCCTGGGGAGTTCTCTTGTACCCAAAGCCTTCCTTTGGTGACACTTTTGTATGGGCGAAAAGGGCTCGGAACGCATTTCCTGGGGCCTGATTTTTCAGTCGTCTTCGATGTCGGCTAGGGCTATGTTTAGGGATGCTCGGAAACAGCGAACCCGGAGGGTCCAGTTGCATGTGGGGCTGCGTAAAGGCTCCCCTGTGGAGTTCTCTTGTACCCAAAGCCTTCCTTTGGTGACACATTTGGATGGTCCAAAGGGGCTTGCAACGCGTTTTCTGGGGCCCGGTTTTTCAGTCTTCTCCCATGCCGGCTAGGGATATATTTAGGGTTGCTCGGAAACAGCGAACACGGAGGGTCCAGTTGCATGTGGGGCTGCGTAAAGGCTCCCCTGGGGAGTTCTCTTGTACCCAAAGCCTTCCTTTGGTGACACTTTTGGATGGTCTAAAAGGGCTCGCAACGCATTTCCTGGGGGCTAATTTTTCACTCGTCTCTGATGACGGCTAGGGCTACGTTTAGGTTTGCTCAGGAACAGCGAACCCGGAGGGTCCAGTTGGATGTGGGGCTGCGTAAAGGCTCCCCTGGGAACTTCAGTTGTACCCAAAGCCTTCCGTTGGGGGCACTTTTGGATGGGCGAAAGGGTCTCGCAACGCATTTCCTGGGGCCTGATTTTTCAGTCGTCTTCGATGCCGGATAAGGATATGTTTAGGGATGCTCGGAAACAGCGAACCCGGAGGGTCCAGTTGCATGTGGGGCTGCGTAAAGGCTCCCCTGGGGAGTTCTCTTGTACCCCAAGCCTTCCTTTGGGGGCATTTTTGGATGGGCGAAAAGGGCTCGGAACGCATTTCCTGGGGCCTGATTTTTCACTCGTCTCCGATGCCGGCTAGGGCTATGTTTAGGGATGCTCGGAAACAGCGAACCCGGAGGGTCCAGTTGCACATGGGGCTGCGTAAAGGATCCCCTGGGGAGTTCACTTGTACCCAAAGCCTTCCTTTGGTGACACTTTTGGATGGTCCACAGGGGCTTGCAACGCGTTTTCTGGGGCCCGGTTTTTCAGTCTTCTCCCATGCCGGCTAGGGATATACTTAGGGTTGCTCGG
The DNA here is from genome assembly GCF_047663525.1 of Anas platyrhynchos. Classification (NCBI taxonomy): domain Eukaryota; kingdom Metazoa; phylum Chordata; class Aves; order Anseriformes; family Anatidae; genus Anas; species Anas platyrhynchos. The sequence continues at coordinate 8,931,062 of NC_092608.1, read as the reverse complement.
AAAATTCGAACCAAGAGGTTCCAGTTGCATGTGGGGCTGCATAAAGGCTCCCCTGGGGAGTTCTCTTGTACCCAAAGCCTTCCTTTGGGGGCACTTTTGGATGGGCGAAAAGGGCTCGGAACGCATTTCCTGGGGCCTGATTTTTCAGTCGTCTTCGATGCCGGCTAGGGATATGTTTAGGGTTGCTCGGAAACAGCGAAACCGGAGGGTCCAGTTTCATGTGGGGCTGCGTAAAGGCTCCCCTGGGAACTTGAGATGTACCCAAAGCCTTCCTTTTGTGGCACTTTTGGATGGGTGAAACGGGCTTGCAACGCGTTTCCTGGGGCCTGATTTTTCAGTCGTCATCGGTGCCGGCTAGGGCTACGTATAGGGATGCTCGGAAACAGCGAACCCGGAGGGTCCAGTTGCACGTGGGGCTGCGTAAATGATCCCCTGGGGAGTTCACTTGTACCCAAAGCCTTCCTTTGGTGACACTTTTGGATGGTCCAAAGGGGCTTGCAACGCGTTTTCTGGGGCCCTGTTTTTCAGTCTTCTCCCATGCCGGCTAGGGATATACTTAGGGTTGCTCGGAAAAATCGAACCCAGAGGGTCCAGTTGCATGTGGGGCTGCATAAAGGCTCCCCTGGGGAGTTCTCTTGTACCCAAAGCCTTCCTTTGGGGGCACTTTTGGATGGGCGAAAAGGGCTCGGAACGCATTTCCTGTGGCCTGATTTTTCAGTCGTCTTCGATGTCGGCTAGGGCTATGTTTAGGGATGCTCGGAAACAGCGAACCCGGAGGGTCCAGTTGCATGTGGGGCTGCGTAAAGGCTCCCCTGGGGAGTTCTCTTGTACCCAAAGCCTTCCTTTGGTGACACTTTTGGATGGTCCAAAGGGGCTTGCAACGCGTTTTCTGGGGCCCGGTTTTTCATTCTACTCCCATGCCGGCTAGGGATATATTTGGGGTTGCTCGGAAACAGCGAACCCGGAGGGTCCAGTTGCATGTGGGGCTGCGTAAAAGCTCTCCTGGGAACTTCAGATGTACCCAAAGTCTTCCTTTGGGGGCACTTTTGGATTGTCCAACGGGGCTTGCAACGCATTTCCTGAGGTCCGGTTTTTCAGTCTACTCCCATCCTGGCTAGGGCTATGTTTAGGGTTGTTCGGAAACAGTGAACCCGGAGGGTCCAGTTGCATGTGGGGCTGCGTAAAGGCTCCCCTGGGGAGTTCTCTTGTACCCAAAGCCTTCCTTTGGGGGCACTTTTGGATGGGAGAAAAGGGCTCACAACGCGTTTCCTGGGGCCTGATTTTTCAGTCGTCTTCGATGCCGACAAGGGTTTTGTTAAGGGATGCTCGGAAACAGCGAACCCGGAGGGTCCAGTTGCATATGGGGCTGCGTAAAGGCTCCCCTGGGAACTTCAGATGTACCCAAAGCCTTCCTTTGGGGGCACTTTTGGATGGTCAAAAGGGGCTCGCAACGCATTTCCTGGGGCCTGATTTTTCACTCGTCTCCGATGACGGCTAGGGATACGTTAATATTTGCTCAGGAACAGCGAACCCGGAGGGTCCAGTTGCATGTGGGGCTGCGTAAAGGCTCCCCTGGGGAGTTCTCTTGTACCCAAAGCCTTCCTTTGGGGGCACTTTTAGAAGGGCGAAAGGGGTTCGCAACGCATTTCCTGGGGCCTGATTTTTCAGTCATCTTCGATGCCGGCTAGGGCGATGTTTAGGGATGCTTGGAAACAGCGAAACCGGAGGGTCCAGTTGCATGTGGGGCTGCGTAAAGGCTCCCCTGGGGAGTTCACTTGTACCCAAAGCCTTTCTTTGGTGAAACTTTTGGATGGTCCACAGGGGCTTGCAACGCGTTTTCTGGGGCCCCGATTTTCAGTCTACTCCCATGCCGGCTAGGGCTATGTTTAGGGATGATCGGAAACAGCGAACCCGGAGGGTCCAGTTGCATATGGGGCTGTGTAAAGGCTCCCCTGGGAACTTCAGATGTACCCAAAGCCTTCCTTTGGGGGCACTTTTGGATGGTCCAAAGGGGCTCGCAACGCGTTTCCTGGGGCCTGATTTTTCAGTAGTCTTCGATGACGGCTAGGGCAATGTATGGGATTCTCGGAAACAGCGAACCCGGAGGGTCCAGTTGCATGTGGGGCTGCGTAAAGGCTCCCCTGGGAACTTCAGATGTACCCAAAGCCTTCCTTTGGGGGCACTTTTGGATGGTCCAAAGGGGCTCGCAACGCGTTTCCTGGGGCCTGATTTTTCAGTCATCTTCGATGCCGGCTAGGGCAATGTATGGGATTCTCGGAAACAGCGAACCCGGAGGGTCCAGTTGCATGTGGGGCTGCGTAAAGGCTCCCCTGGGGAGTTCTCTTGTACCCAAAGCCTTCCTTTGGGGGCACTTTTGGATGGGCGAAAAGGGCTCGGAACGCATTTCCTGGGGCCTGATTTTTCAGTCGTCTTCGATGCCGGCTAAGGATATGTTTAGGGATTCTCGGAAACAGCGAACCCAGAGGGTCCAGTTGCATGTGGGGCTGCGTAAAGGCTCCCCTGGGGAGTTCTCTTGTACCCAAATCCTTCCTTTGGGGGCACTTTTGGATGGGCGAAAAGGGCTCGCAACGCATTTCCTGGGGCCTGATTTTTCACTCGTCTCCGATGCCGGCTAGGGCTATGTTTAGGGATGCTCGGAAACAGCGAACCCGGAGGGTCCAGTTGCACGTGGGGCTGCGTAAAGGATCCCCTGGGGAGTTCACTTGTACCCAAAGCCTTCCTTTGGTGACACTTTTGGATGGTCCACAGGGGCTTGCAACGCGTTTTCTGGGGCCCGGTTTTTCAGTCTTCTCCCATGCCGGCTAGGGATATACTTAGGGTTGCTCGGAAAAATCGAACCCAGAGGGTCCAGTTGCATGTCGGGCTGCATAAAGGCTCCCCTGGGGAGTTCTCTTGTACACAAAGCCTTCCTTTGGGGGCACTTTTGGATTGGCGAAAAGGGCTCCGAACGCATTTCCTGGGGCCTGATTTTTCAGTCGTCTTCGATGCCGACTAGGGCTATGTTTAGGGTTGCTCGGAAACAGCGAACCCGGAGGGTCCAGTTGCATGTGGGGCTGCGTAAAGGCTCCCCTGGGGAGTTCTCTTGTACACCAAGCCTTCCTTTGGGGGCAATTTTGGATTGGCGAAAAGGGCTCGGAACACATTTTCTGGGGCCTGATTTTTCACTCGTCTCCGATGACAGCTAGGGCTACGTTTATGTTTGGTCAGGAACAGCGAACCCGGAGGGTCCAGTTGCATGTGGGGCTGCGTAAAGGCACCCCTGGGAACTTCAGATGTACCCAAAGTCTTCCTTTGGGGGCACTTTTGGATGGTCCAAAGGAGCTTGGAAAGCCTTTCCTGGGGCCTGATTTTTCAGTCCTCTTCGATGCCGGCTAGGGCTATGTTTAGGGATGCTCGGAAACAGCGAACCCAGAGGGTCCAGTTGCATGTGGGGCTGCGTAAAAGCTCTCCTGGGAACTTCAGATGTACCCAAAGCCTTCCTTTGGGGGCACTTTTGGATGGTCCAACGGGGCTTGCAACGCATTTCCTGAGGCCCGGTTTTTCAGTCTACTCCCATGCCGGCTATTGCTATGTTTAGGGTTGCTCGGAAACAGTGAACCCGGAGGGTCCAGTTGCATGTGGGGCTGCGTAAAGGCTCCCCTGGGAAGTTCACTTGTACCCAAAGCCATCCTTTCGGGGCACTTTTGGATGGGCGAAAGGGTCTCGCAACGCATTTCCTGGGGCCTGATTTTTCACTCGTCTCCGATGCCGGCTAGGGTTATGTTTAGGGATGCTCGGAAACAGCGAACCCGGAGGGTCCAGTTGCATGTGGGGCTGCGTAAAGGCTCCCCTGGGGAGTTCTCTTGTACACCAAGCCTTCCTTTGGGGGCACTTTTGGATTGGCGAAAAGGGCTCGGAACGCATTTCCTGGGGCCTGATTTTTCAGTCGTCTCCGATGACATCTAGGGCTACGTTTAGGTTTGCTCGGGAACAGCGAACCCGGAGGGTCCAGTTGCATGTGGGGCTGCGTAAAGGCTCCCCTGGGGAGTTCTCTTGTACCCAAAGCCTTCCTTTGGTGACACTTTTGTATGGGCGAAAAGGGCTCGGAACGCATTTCCTGGGGCCTGATTTTTCAGTCGTCTTCGATGCCGGCTAGGGCTATGTTTAGGGATGCTCGGAAACAGCGAACCCGGAGGGTCCAGTTGCATGTGGGGCTGCGTAAAGGCTCCCCTGTGGAGTTCTCTTGTACCCAAAGCCTTCCTTTGGTGACACATTTGGATGGTCCAAAGGGGCTTGCAACGCGGTTTCTGGGGCCCGGTTTTTCAGTCTTCTCCCATGCCGGCTAGGGATATATTTAGGGTTGCTAGGAAACAGCGAACACGGAGGGTCCAGTTGCATGTGGGGCTGCGTAAAGGCTCCCCTGGGGAGTTCTCTTGTACCCAAAGCCTTCCTTTGGTGACACTTTTGGATGGTCTAAAAGGGCTCGCAACGCATTTCCTGGGGGCTAATTTTTCACTCGTCTCTGATGACGGCTAGGGCTACGTTTAGGTTTGCTCAGGAACAGCGAACCCGGAGGGTCCAGTTGGATGTGGGGCTGCGTAAAGGCTCCCCTGGGAACTTCAGTTGTACCCAAAGCCTTCCGTTGGGGGCACTTTTGGATGGGCGAAAGGGTCTCGCAACGCATTTCCTGGGGCCTGATTTTTCAGTCGTCTTCGATGCCGGCTAAGGATATGTTTAGGGATGCTCGGAAACAGCGAACCCGGAGGGTCCAGTTGCATGTGGGGCTGCGTAAAGGCTCCCCTGGGGAGTTCTCTTGTACCCCAAGCCTTCCTTTGGGGGCATTTTTGGATGGGCGAAAAGGGCTCGGAACGCATTTCCTGGGGCCTGATTTTTCACTCGTCTCCGATGCCGGCTAGGGCTATGTTTAGGGATGCTCGGAAACAGCGAACCCGGAGGGTCCAGTTGCACATGGGGCTGCGTAAAGGATCCCCTGGGGAGTTCACTTGTACCCAAAGCCTTCCTTTGGTGACACTTTTGGATGGTCCACAGGGGCTTGCAACGCGTTTTCTGGGGCCCGGTTTTTCAGTCTTCTCCCATGCCGGCTAGGGATATACTTAGGGTTGCTCGGAAAATTCGAACCAAGAGGTTCCAGTTGCATGTGGGGCTGCATAAAGGCTCCCCTGGGGAGTTCTCTTGTACCCAAAGCCTTCCTTTGGGGGCACTTTTGGATGGGCGAAAAGGGCTCGGAACGCATTTCCTGGGGCCTGATTTTTCAGTCGTCTTCGATGCCGGCTAGGGATATGTTTAGGGTTGCTCGGAAACAGCGAAACCGGAGGGTCCAGTTTCATGTGGGGCTGCGTAAAGGCTCCCCTGGGAACTTGAGATGTACCCAAAGCCTTCCTTTTGTGGCACTTTTGGATGGGTGAAACGGGCTTGCAACGCGTTTCCTGGGGCCTGATTTTTCAGTCGTCATCGGTGCCGGCTAGGGCTACGTATAGGGATGCTCGGAAACAGCGAACCCGGAGGGTCCAGTTGCACGTGGGGCTGCGTAAATGATCCCCTGGGGAGTTCACTTGTACCCAAAGCCTTCCTTTGGTGACACTTTTGGATGGTCCAAAGGGGCTTGCAACGCGTTTTCTGGGGCCCTGTTTTTCAGTCTTCTCCCATGCCGGCTAGGGATATACTTAGGGTTGCTCGGAAAAATCGAACCCAGAGGGTCCAGTTGCATGTGGGGCTGCATAAAGGCTCCCCTGGGGAGTTCTCTTGTACCCAAAGCCTTCCTTTGGGGGCACTTTTGGATGGGCGAAAAGGGCTCGGAACGCATTTCCTGGTGCCTGATTTTTCAGTCGTCTTCGATGTCGGCTAGGGCTATGTTTAGGGATGCTCGGAAACAGCGAACCCGGAGGGTCCAGTTGCATGTGGGGCTGCGTAAAGGCTCCCCTGGGGAGTTCTCTTGTACCCAAAGCCTTCCTTTGGTGACACTTTTGGATGGTCCAAAGGGGCTTGCAACGCGTTTTCTGGGGCCCGGTTTTTCATTCTACTCCCATGCCGGCTAGGGATATATTTGGGGTTGCTCGGAAACAGCGAACCCGGAGGGTCCAGTTGCATGTGGGGCTGCGTAAAAGCTCTCCTGGGAACTTCAGATGTACCCAAAGTCTTCCTTTGGGGGCACTTTTGGATTGTCCAACGGGGCTTGCAACGCATTTCCTGAGGTCCGGTTTTTCAGTCTACTCCCATCCTGGCTAGGGCTATGTTTAGGGTTGCTCGGAAACAGTGAACCCGGAGCGTCCAGTTGCATGTGGGGCTGCGTAAAGGCTCCCCTGGGGAGTTCTCTTGTACCCAAAGCCTTCCTTTGGGGGCACTTTTGGATGGGCGAAAAGGGCTCACAACGCGTTTCCTGGGGCCTGATTTTTCAGTCGTCTTCGATGCCGACAAGGGTTTTGTTAAGGGATGCTCGGAAACAGCGAACCCGGAGGGTCCAGTTGCATATGGGGCTGCGTAAAGGCTCCCCTGGGAACTTCAGATGTACCCAAAGCCTTCCTTTGGGGGCACTTTTGGATGGTCAAAAGGGGCTCGCAACGCATTTCCTGGGGCGTGATTTTTCACTCGTCTCCGATGACAGCTAGGGCTACGTTTATGTTTGGTCAGGAACAGCGAACCCGGAGGGTCCAGTTGCATGTGGGGCTGCGTAAAGGCACCCCTGGGAACTTCAGATGTACCCAAAGTCTTCCTTTGGGGGCACTTTTGGATGGTCCAAAGGAGCTTGGAAAGCCTTTCCTGGGGCCTGATTTTTCAGTCCTCTTCGATGCCGGCTAGGGCTATGTTTAGGGATGCTCGGAAACAGCGAACCCAGAGGGTCCAGTTGCATGTGGGGCTGCGTAAAAGCTCTCCTGGGAACTTCAGATGTACCCAAAGCCTTCCTTTGGGGGCACTTTTGGATGGTCCAACGGGGCTTGCAACGCATTTCCTGAGGCCCGGTTTTTCAGTCTACTCCCATGCCGGCTATTGCTATGTTTAGGGTTGCTCGGAAACAGTGAACCCGGAGGGTCCATTTGCATGTGGGGCTGCGTAAAGGCTCCCCTGGGGAGTTCTCTTGTACACCAAGCCTTCCTTTGGGGGCAATTTTGGATTGGCGAAAAGGGCTCGGAACACATTTCCTGGGGCCTGATTTTTCACTCGTCTCCGATGACAGCTAGGGCTACGTTTATGTTTGGTCAGGAACAGCGAACCCGGAGGGTCCAGTTGCATGTGGGGCTGCGTAAAGGCACCCCTGGGAACTTCAGATGTACCCAAAGTCTTCCTTTGGGGGCACTTTTGGATGGTCCAAAGGAGCTTGGAAAGCCTTTCCTGGGGCCTGATTTTTCAGTCCTCTTCGATGCCGGCTAGGGCTATGTTTAGGGATGCTCGGAAACAGCGAACCCAGAGGGTCCAGTTGCATGTGGGGCTGCGTAAAAGCTCTCCTGGGAACTTCAGATGTACCCAAAGCCTTCCTTTGGGGGCACTTTTGGATGGTCCAACGGGGCTTGCAACGCATTTCCTGAGGCCCGGTTTTTCAGTCTACTCCCATGCCGGCTATTGCTATGTTTAGGGTTGCTCGGAAACAGTGAACCCGGAGGGTCCATTTGCATGTGGGGCTGCGTAAAGGCTCCCCTGGGAAGTTCACTTGTACCCAAAGCCATCCTTTCGGGGCACTTTTGGATGGGCGAAAGGGTCTCGCAACGCATTTCCTGGGGCCTGATTTTTCACTCGTCTCCGATGCCGGCTAGGGTTATGTTTAGGGATGCTCGGAAACAGCGAACCCGGAGGGTCCAGTTGCATGTGGGGCTGCGTAAAGGCTCCCCTGGGGAGTTCTCTTGTACCCAAAGCCTTCCTTTGGGGGCACTTTTGGATGGTTGAAAAGGGCTCGGAACGCATTTCCTGGGGCCTGATTTTTCACTCGTCTCCGATGCCGGCTAGGGCTATGTTTAGGGATGCTCAGAAACAGCGAACCCGGAGGGTCCAGTTGCATGTGGGGCTGCGTAAAGGCTCCCATGGGAACTTCAGATGTACCCAAAGCCTTCCGTTGGGGGCACTTTTGGATGGGCGAAAGGGTCTCGCAACGCATTTCCTGGGGCCTGATTTTTCAGTCGTCTTCGATGCCGGCTAAGGATATGTTTAGGGATGCTCGGAAACAGCGAACCCGGAGGGTCCAGTTGCATGTGGGGCTGCGTAAAGGCTCCCCTGGGGAGTTCTCTTGTACCCAAAGCCTTCCTTTGGGGGCATTTTTGGATGGGCGAAAAGGGCTCGGAACGCATTTCCTGGGGCCTGATTTTTCACTCGTCTCCGATGCCGGCTAGGGCTATGTTTAGGGATGCTCGGAAACAGCGAACCCGGAGGGTCCAGTTGCACGTGGGGCTGCGTAAAGGCTCCCCTGGGGAGTTCTCTTGTACCCAAAGCCTTCCTTTGGTGACACTTTTGGATGGTCCAAAGGGGCTTGCAACGCGTTTTCTGGGGCCCGGTTTTTCATTCTACTCCCATGCCGGCTAGGGATATATTTGGGGTTGCTCGGAAACAGCGAACCCGGAGGGTCCAGTTGCATGTGGGGCTGCGTAAAAGCTCTCCTGGGAACTTCAGATGTACCCAAAGTCTTCCTTTGGGGGCACTTTTGGATGGGCGAAAAGGGCTCGGAACGCATTTCCTGGGGCCTGATTTTTCAGTCGTCTTCGATGCCGGCTAGTGATATGTTTAGGGTTGCTCGGAAACAGCGAAACCGGAGGGTCCAGTTTCATGTGGGTCTGCGTAAAGGCTCCCCTGGGAACTTGAGATGTACCCAAAGCCTTCCTTTTGTGGCACTTTTGGATGGGTGAAACGGGCTTGCAACGCGTTTCCTGGGGCCTGATTTTTCAGTCGTCATCGGTGCCGGCTAGGGCTACGTATAGGGATGCTCGGAAACAGCGAACCCGGAGGGTCCAGTTGCATGTGGGGCTGCGTAAAGGCTCCCATGGGAACTTCAGATGTACCCAAAGCCTTCCGTTGGGGGCACTTTTGGATGGGCGAAAGGGTCTCGCAACGCATTTCCTGGGGCCTGATTTTTCAGTCGTCTTCGATGCCGGCTAAGGATATGTTTAGGGATGCTCGGAAACAGCGAACCCGGAGGGTCCAGTTGCATGTGGGGCTGCGTAAAGGCTCCCCTGGGGAGTTCTCTTGTACCCAAAGCCTTCCTTTGGGGGCATTTTTGGATGGGCGAAAAGGGCTCGGAACGCATTTCCTGGGGCCTGATTTTTCACTCGTCTCCGATGCCGGCTAGGGCTATGTTTAGGGATGCTCGGAAACAGCGAACCCGGAGGGTCCAGTTGCACGTGGGGCTGCGTAAAGGCTCCCCTGGGGAGTTCTCTTGTACCCAAAGCCTTCCTTTGGTGACACTTTTGGATGGTCCAAAGGGGCTTGCAACGCGTTTTCTGGGGCCCGGTTTTTCATTCTACTCCCATGCCGGCTAGGGATATATTTGGGGTTGCTCGGAAACAGCGAACCCGGAGGGTCCAGTTGCATGTGGGGCTGCGTAAAAGCTCTCCTGGGAACTTCAGATGTACCCAAAGTCTTCCTTTGGGGGCACTTTTGGATGGGCGAAAAGGGCTCGGAACGCATTTCCTGGGGCCTGATTTTTCAGTCGTCTTCGATGCCGGCTAGTGATATGTTTAGGGTTGCTCGGAAACAGCGAAACCGGAGGGTCCAGTTGCATGTGGGGCTGCGTAAAGGCTCCCCTGGGAACTTGAGATGTACCCAAAGCCTTCCTTTTGTGGCACTTTTGGATGGGTGAAACGGGCTTGCAACGCGTTTCCTGGGGCCTGATTTTTCAGTCGTCATCGGTGCCGGCTAGGGCTACGTATAGGGATGCTCGGAAACAGCGAACCCGGAGGGTCCAGTTGCACGTGGGGCTGCGTAAATGATCCCCTGGGGAGTTCACTTGTACCCAAAGCCTTCCTTTGGTGACACTTTTGGATGGTCCAAAGGGGCTTGCAACGCGTTTTCTGGGGCCCTGTTTTTCAGTCTTCTCCCATGCCGGCTAGGGATATACTTAGGGTTGCTCGGAAAAATCGAACCCAGAGGGTCCAGTTGCATGTGGGGCTGCATAAAGGCTCCCCTGGGGAGTTCTCTTGTACCCAAAGCCTTCCTTTGGGGGCACTTTTGGATGGGCGAAAAGGGCTCGGAACGCATTTCCTGGTGCCTGATTTTTCAGTCGTCTTCGATGTCGGCTAGGGCTATGTTTAGGGATGCTCGGAAACAGCGAACCCGGAGGGTCCAGTTGCATGTGGGGCTGCGTAAAGGCTCCCCTGGGGAGTTCTCTTGTACCCAAAGCCTTCCTTTGGTGACACTTTTGGATGGTCCAAAGGGGCTTGCAACGCGTTTTCTGGGGCCCGGTTTTTCATTCTACTCCCATGCCGGCTAGGGATATATTTGGGGTTGCTCGGAAACAGCGAACCCGGAGGGTCCAGTTGCATGTGGGGCTGCGTAAAAGCTCTCCTGGGAACTTCAGATGTACCCAAAGTCTTCCTTTGGGGGCACTTTTGGATTGTCCAACGGGGCTTGCAACGCATTTCCTGAGGTCCGGTTTTTCAGTCTACTCCCATCCTGGCTAGGGCTATGTTTAGGGTTGCTCGGAAACAGTGAACCCGGAGCGTCCAGTTGCATGTGGGGCTGCGTAAAGGCTCCCCTGGGGAGTTCTCTTGTACCCAAAGCCTTCCTTTGGGGGCACTTTTGGATGGGCGAAAAGGGCTCACAACGCGTTTCCTGGGGCCTGATTTTTCAGTCGTCTTCGATGCCGACAAGGGTTTTGTTAAGGGATGCTCGGAAACAGCGAACCCGGAGGGTCCAGTTGCATATGGGGCTGCGTAAAGGCTCCCCTGGGAACTTCAGATGTACCCAAAGCCTTCCTTTGGGGGCACTTTTGGATGGTCAAAAGGGGCTCGCAACGCATTTCCTGGGGCCTGATTTTTCACTCGTCTCCGATGACGGCTAGGGATACGTTAATATTTGCTCAGGAACAGCGAACCCGGAGGGTCCAGTCGCATGTGGGGCTGCGTAAAGGCTCCCCTGGGGAGTTCTCTTGTACCCAAAGCCTTCCTTTGGGGGCACTTTTAGATGGGCGAAAGGGGTTCGCAACGCATTTCCTGGGGCCTGATTTTTCAGTCATCTTCGATGCCGGCTAGGGCGATGTTTAGGGATGCTTGGAAACAGCGAAACCGGAGGGTCCAGTTGCATGTGGGGCTGCGTAAAGGCTCCCCTGGGGAGTTCACTTGTACCCAAAGCCTTTCTTTGGTGAAACTTTTGGATGGTCCACAGGGGCTTGCAACGCGTTTTCTGGGGCCCCGATTTTCAGTCTACTCCCATGCCGGCTAGGGCTATGTTTAGGGATGATCGGAAACAGCGAACCCGGAGGGTCCAGTTGCATATGGGGCTGTGTAAAGGCTCCCCTGGGAACTTCAGATGTACCCAAAGCCTTCCTTTGGGGGCACTTTTGGATGGTCCAAAGGGGCTCGCAACGCGTTTCCTGGGGCCTGATTTTTCAGTAGTCTTTGATGCCGGCTAGGGCAATGTATGGGATTCTCGGAAACAGCGAACCCGGAGGGTCCAGTTGCATGTGGGGCTGCGTAAAGGCTCCCCTGGGAACTTCAGATGTACCCAAAGCCTTCCTTTGGGGGCACTTTTGGATGGTCCAAAGGGGCTCGCAACGCGTTTCCTGGGGCCTGATTTTTCAGTCATCTTCGATGCCGGCTAGGGCAATGTATGGGATTCTCGGAAACAGCGAACCCGGAGGGTCCAGTTGCATGTGGGGCTGCGTAAAGGCTCCCCTGGGGAGTTCTCTTGTACCCAAAGCCTTCCTTTGGGGGCACTTTTGGATGGGCGAAAAGGGCTCGGAACGCATTTCCTGGGGCCTGATTTTTCAGTCGTCTTCGATGCCGGCTAAGGATATGTTTAGGGATTCTCGGAAACAGCGAACCCAGAGGGTCCAGTTGCATGTGGGGCTGCGTAAAGGCTCCCCTGGGGAGTTCTCTTGTACCCAAAGCCTTCCTTTGGGGGCACTTTTGGATGGGCGAAAAGGGCTCGCAACGCATTTTCTGGGGCCTGATTTTTCACTCGTCTCCGATGCCGGCTAGGGCTATGTTTAGGGATGCTCGGAAACAGCGAACCCGGAGGGTCCAGTTGCACGTGGGGCTGCGTAAAGGATCCCCTGGGGAGTTCACTTGTACCCAAAGCCTTCCTTTGGTGACACTTTTGGATGGTCCACAGGGGCTTGCATCGCGTTTTCTGGGGCCCGGTTTTTCAGTCTTCTCCCATGCCGGCTAGGGATATACTTAGGGTTGCTCGGAAAAATCGAACCCAGAGGGTCCAGTTGCATGTCGGGCTGCATAAAGGCTCCCCTGGGGAGTTCTCTTGTACACAAAGCCTTCCTTTGGGGGCACTTTTGGATTGGCGAAAAGGGCTCCGAACGCATTTCCTGGGGCCTGATTTTTCAGTCGTCTTCGATGCCGACTAGGGCTATGTTTAGGGTTGCTCGGAAACAGCGAACCCGGAGGGTCCAGTTGCATGTGGGGCTGCGTAAAGGCTCCCCTGGGGAGTTCTCTTGTACACCAAGCCTTCCTTTGGGGGCAATTTTGGATTGGCGAAAAGGGCTCGGAACACATTTCCTGGGGCCTGATTTTTCACTCGTCTCCGATGACAGCTAGGGCTACGTTTATGTTTGGTCAGGAACAGCGAACCCGGAGGGTCCAGTTGCATGTGGGGCTGCGTAAAGGCACCCCTGGGAACTTCAGATGTACCCAAAGTCTTCCTTTGGGGGCACTTTTGGATGGTCCAAAGGAGCTTGGAAAGCCTTTCCTGGGGCCTGATTTTTCAGTCCTCTTCGATGCCGGCTAGGGCTATGTTTAGGGATGCTCGGAAACAGCGAACCCAGAGGGTCCAGTTGCATGTGGGGCTGCGTAAAAGCTCTCCTGGGAACTTCAGATGTACCCAAAGCCTTCCTTTGGGGGCACTTTTGGATGGTCCAACGGGGCTTGCAACGCATTTCCTGAGGCCCGGTTTTTCAGTCTACTCCCATGCCGGCTATTGCTATGTTTAGGGTTGCTCGGAAACAGTGAACCCGGAGGGTCCATTTGCATGTGGGGCTGCGTAAAGGCTCCCCTGGGAAGATCACTTGTACCCAAAGCCATCCTTTCGGGGCACTTTTGGATGGGCGAAAGGGTCTCGCAACGCATTTCCTGGGGCCTGATTTTTCAGTCATCTCCGATGCCGGCTAGGGTTATGTTTAGGGATGCTCGGAAACAGCGAACCCGGAGGGTCCAGTTGCATGTGGGGCTGCGTAAAGGCTCCCCTGGGGAGTTCTCTTGTACCCAAAGCCTTCCTTTGGGGGCACTTTTGGATGGTTGAAAAGGGCTCGGAACGCATTTCCTGGGGCCTGATTTTTCACTCGTCTCCGATGCCGGCTAGGGCTATGTTTAGGGATGCTCAGAAACAGCGAACCCGGAGGGTCCAGTTGCATGTGGGGCTGCGTAAAGGCTCCCATGGGAACTTCAGATGTACCCAAAGCCTTCCTTTTGGGGCACTTTTGGATGGGTGAAAAGGGCTTGCAACGCGTTTCCTGGGGCCTGATTTTTCAGTCTTCTCCCATGCCGGCTAGGGCTATGTTTAGGGATGCTCGGAAACAGCGAACCCGGAGGGTCCAGTTGCATGTGGGGCTGCGTAAAGGCTCCCCTGGGGAGTTCTCTTGTACCCAAAGCCTTCCTTTGGGGGCTCTTTTGGATGGGCGAAAAGGGCTCCGAACGCATTTCCTGGGACCTGATTTTTCACTCGTCTTCGATGCCGGCTAGGGCTATGTTTAGGGATGCTCGGAAACAGCGAACCCGGAGAGTCCAGTTGGATGTGGGGCTGCGTAAAGGCTCCCCTGGGGAGTTCTCTTGTACACCAAGCCTTCCTTTGGTGACACTTTTGGATGGTCCAAAGGGGCTTGCAACGCGTTTTCTGGGGCCCGGTTTTTCAGTCTTCTCCCATGCCGGCTAGGGATATACTTAGGGTTGCTCGGAAAAATCGAACCCAGAGGGTCCAGTTGCATGTGGGGTTGCATAAAGGCTCCCCTGGGGAGTTCTCTTGTACCAAAAGCCTTCCTTTGGTGACACTTTTGGATGGTCCAAAGGGGCTCGCAACGCATTTCCTGGGGCCTGATTTTTCAGTCGTCTTCGATGCCGGCTAAGGATATGTTTAGGGATGCTCGGAAACAGCGAACCCGGAGGGTCCAGTTGCATGTGGGGCTGCGTAAAGGCTCCCCTGGGAACTTTAGATGTACCCAAAGCCTTCCTTTGGGGGCACTTTTGGATGGGCGAAAGGGTCTCGCAACGCATTTCCTGGGGCCTGATTTTTCAGTCGTCTTCGATGCCGGCTAGGGCTATGTTTAGGGATGCTCGGAAACAGCGAACCCGGAGGGTCCAGTTGCATGTGGGGCTGCGTAAAGGCTCCCCTGGGGAGTTCTCTTGTACCCAAAGCCTTCCTTTGGGGGCACTTTTGGATTGGCGAAAAGGGCTCGGAACGCATTTCCTGGGGCCTGATTTTTCACTCGTCTCCGATGCCGGCTAGGGATATGTTTAGGGATGCCCGGAAACAGCGAACCCGGAGGGTCCAGTTTCACGTGGGGCTGCGTAAAGGCTCCCCTGGGGAGTTCACTTGTACCCAAAGCCTTCCTTTGGTGACACTTTTGGATGGTCCAAAGGGGCTTGCAACGCGTTTTCTGGGGCCCGGTTTTTCACTCTTCTCCCATGCCGGCTAGGGATATACTTAGGGTTGCTCGGAAAAATCGAACCCAGAGGGTCCAGTTGCATGTGGGGCTGCATAAAGCTCCCCTGGGTAGTTCTCTTGTAACCAAAGCCTTCCTTTTGGGGCACTTTTGGATGGGCGAAAAGGGCTCGGAATGCATTTCCTGGGGCCTGATTTTTCAGTCGTCTTCGATGCCGGCCAAGGATATGTTTAGGGATGCTTTGAAACAGCGAACCCGGAGGGTCCAGTTGCATGTGGGGCTGCGTAAAGGCTCCCCTGGGGAGTTCTCTTGTACCCAAAGCCTTCCTTTGGTGACACTTTTGGATGGTCCAAAGGGGCTTGCAACGCGTATTCTGGGGCCCGGTTTTTCAGTCTTCTCCCATGCCGGCTAGGGATATATTTGGGGTTGCTCGGAAACAGCGAACCCGGAGGGTCCATTTGCATGTGGGGCTGCGTAAAGGCTCCCGTGGGGAGTTCACTTGTACCCAAAGCCTTCCTTTGGTGACACTTTTGGATGGTCCAAAGGGGCTTGCAACGCGTTTCCTGCTGTCTGATTCTTCAGTCGTCTTCGATGCCAGCTAGGGCTATGTTTAGGGATGCTCGGAAACAGCGAACCCGGAGGGTCCAGTTGCATGTGGGGCTGCGTAAAGGCTCCCCTGGGGAGCTCTCTTGTACCCCAAGCCTTCCTTTGGGGGCACTTTTGGATGGGCGAAAAGGGCTCGCAACGCGTTTCCTGGGGCCGGATTTTTCAGTTGTCTTTGATGCCGGCTAGGGCTATGTTTAGGAATGCTCAGGAAGAGCGAACCCGGAGAGTCCAGTTGCATGTGGGGCTGCGTAAAGGCTCCCCTGGGGAGTTCTCTGGTGCCCAAAGCCTTCCTTTGGGGGCACTTTTGGATGGGCGAAAAGGGCTCGGAACACATTTCCTGGGGCCTGATTTTTCAGTCGTCTCTGATGACGGCTAGGGCTAGGTTTAGGTTTGCTCAGGAACAGCGAACCCGGAGGGTCCAGTTGCATGTGGGGCTGCGTAAAGGCTCCCCTGGGGAGTTCTCTTGTACCCAAAGCCTTCCTTTGGGGGCACTTTTGGATGGGCGAAAAGGGCTCGAAACGCATTTCCTGGGGCCTGATTTTTCATTCGTCTCCGATGCCGGCTAGGGATATGTTTAGGGATGCTCGGAAACAGCGAACCCGGAGGGTCCAGTTGCATGTGGGGCTGCGTAAAGGCTCCCCTGGGGAGTTCTCTTGTACCCAAAGCCTTCCTTTGGTGACACTTTTGAATGGTCCAAAGGGGCTTGCAACGCCTTTCCTGGGGCCTGATTTTTCAGTCGTCTTAGATGCCGGCTAGGGATATGTTTAGGGATGCTCGGAAACAGCGAACCCAGAGGGTCCAGTTGCATGTGGGGCTGCGTAAAAGCTCGCCTGGGAACTTCAGATGTACCCAAAGCCTTCCTTTGGGGGAACTTTTGGATGGTCCAAAGGGGCTTGCAACGCATTTCCTTAGGCCCGGTTTTTCAGTCTACTCCCATGCCGGCTAGGGCTATGTTCAGGTTTGCTCGGAAACAGCGAACCCGGAGGGTCCAGTTGCATGTGGGGCTGTGTAAATGCTCCCCTGGGGAGTTCTCTTGTACCCCAAGACTTCCTTTGGGGGCACTTTTGAATGGGCTACAAGGGCTCGCAACGCATTTCATGGGGCCTGATTTTTCACTCGTCTTCGATGACGGCTAGGGCTTTTTTAGGGATGCTCGGAAACAGCGAACCTGGAGGGTCCAGTTGCATGTGGGGCTGCGTAAAGGCTCTCCTGGGAAATTCTGATGTACCCAAAGCCTTCCTTTGGGGGCACATTTGGATTGGCGAACAGGGATCGGAACGCATTTCCTGGGGCCTGATTTTTCAGTCGTCTTCGATGCCGGCTAGGGCTATGTTTAGGGATGCTCGGAAACAGCGAACCCGGACGGTCAAGTTGCATGTGGGGCTGCGTAAAGGCTCCCCTGGGAACTTCAGATGTACCCAAAGCCTTCCTTTGGGGGCCATTTTGGATGGTCCAAAGGGGCTCGGAACGCATTTCCTGGGGCCTGATTTTTCACTCGTCTCCGATGACGGCTAGGGCTAAGTTTAGGTTTGCTCAGGAACAGCGAACCCGGAGGGTCCAGTTGCATATGGGGCTGCATAAAGGCTCCCCTGGGAACCTCAGATGTACCCAAAGCCTTCTTTGGGGGCACTTTTGGATGGGCGAAACGGTCTCGCAACTCGTTTCCTGGGGTCTGATTTTTCAGCCGTCTTCTATTCCGGCTAGGGTTATGTATAGGGATGCTCGGAAACAGCGAACCCGGAGGGTCCAGTTGCATGTGGGGCTGCGTAAAGGCTCCCCTGGGGAGTTCACTTCTACCCAAAGCCTTCCTTTGGTGACACTTTTGGATAATCCAAAGGGGCTTGCAACGCCTTTCCTGGGGCCTGATTTTTCAGTCGTCTTCGATGCCGGCTAGGGCTATGTTTAGGGTTGCTCGGAAACAGCGAACCAGGAGGGTCCAGTTGCATGTGGGGCTGCGTAAAGTCTCCCCTGGGGAGTTCTCTTGTACCCCAAACCTTCCTTTGGAGGCACTTTTGAATGGGCTAAATCGGCTCGCAACGCGTTTCCTGGGGCCTGATTTTTCAGTCGTCTTCGATGCCGGCTAGGGCTATGTTTAGGGATGCTCGGAAACAGCGAACCCGGAGGGTCCAGTTGCATGTGGGGCTGCGTAAAGGCTCCCCAGGGGAGTTCTCTTGTACCCCAAACCTTCCTTTGGGGTCACATTTGAATGGGCTAAAACGGCTCGCAACGCGTTTCTTGGGGCCTGATTTTTCAGTCATCTTCGATGCCGGCTAGTGCTATGTTTAGGGATGCTCGGAAACAGCGAACCCGGAGGGTCCAGTTGCATGTGGGGCTGCGTAAAGGCTCCCCTGGGAACTTCAGATGTACCCAAAGCCTTCCTTTGGGGGCACTTTTGGATGGGCGAAAAGTGCTCGCAACGCATTTCCTGGGGACTGATTTTTCAGTCGTCTTCGATGCCGGCTAGGGCAATGTTTAGGGATGCTCGGAAACAGCGAACCCGGAGGGTCCAGTTGCATGTGGGGCTGCGTAAAGGCTCCCCTGGGGAGTTCATTTGTACCCAAAACCTTCCTTTGGTGACACTTTTGGATGGTCCAAAGGGGCTTGCAACGCCTTTCCTGGGGCCTGATTTTTCAGTCCTCTTCGATGCCGGCTAGGGCTATGTTTAGGGATGCTCGGAAACAGCGAACCCAGAGGGTCCAGTTGCATGTGGGGCTGCGTAAAAGCTCTCCTGGGAACTTCAGATGTACCCAAAGCCTTCCTTTGGGGGCACTTTTGGATGGTCCAAAGGGGCTTGCAACGCATTTCCTGAGGCCCGGTTTTTCAGTCTACTCCCATGCCGGCTAGGGCTATGTTTAGGGTTGCTCGGAAACAGCGAGCCCGGAGGGTCCAGTTGCATGTGGGGCTGCGTAAAGGCTCCGGTGGGAACTTCAGATGTACCCAAAGCTATATTTTGGGGGCACTTTTTAATGGTCCAAAGGGGCTCGCAACGCATTTCCTGGGGCCTGATTTTTCAGTCGTCTCTGATGATGGCTAGGGCTACGTTTAGGTTTGCTCAGGAACAGCGAACCCGGAGGGTCCAGTTGCATGTGGGGCTGCGTAAAGGCTCCCCTGGGGAGTTCTCTTGTACCAAAAGTCTTCCTTTGGGGGCACTTTTGGATGGTCCAAAGGGTCTTGCAACGCATTTCCTGAGGCCCGGTTTTTCAGTCTACTCCCATGCCGGCTAGGGCTATGTTTAGGGATGCTCGGAAACAGCGAACCCGGAGGGTCCAGTTGCATGTGGGGCTGCGTAAAGGCTCCCCTGGGGAGTTCACTTGTACCCAACACCTTCTTTTGGGGGCACATTTGGATTGGTGAAAAGGGCTCGGAACGCATTTCCTGGGGCCTGATTTTTCAGTCGTCTTCGATGACGGCTAGGGCTATGTTTAGGGATGCTCGGAAACAGCGAACCCGGAGGGTCCAGTTGCATGTGGGGCTGCGTAAAGGCTCCCCTGGGGAGTTCTCTTGTACCCCAAGCCTTCCTTTGGGGCACTTTTGGATGGTCCAAAGGGGCTCGGAACGCCTTTCCTGGGGCCGGATTTTTCACTCGTCTCCGATGCCGGCTAGGGCTATGTTTAGGGATACTCGGAAACAGCGAACCCGGAGGGTCCAGTTGCATGTGGGGCTGCGTAAAGGCTCCCCTGGGGAGTTCTCTTGTACCAAAAGTATTGCTTTGGGGGCACTTTTGGATGGTCCAAAGGGTCTTGCAACGCATTTCCTGAGGCCCGGTTTTTCAGTCTACTCCCATGCCGGCTAGGGCTATGTTTAGGGTTGCTCGGAAACAGCGAACCCGGAGGGTCCAGTTGCATGTGGGGCTGCGTAAAGGCTCCCCTGGGGAGTTCTCTTGTACCCCAAGCCTTCCTTTGGGGGCACTTTTGGATGGTCCAAAGGGGCCCGGAACGAATTTCCTGGGGCCTGATTTTTCACTCGTCTCCGATGACGGCTAGGGCTACGTTTAGGTTTGCTCAGGAACAGCGAACCCGGAGGGTCCAGTTGCATGTGGGGCTGCGTAAAAGCTCGCCTGGGGAGTTCTCTTGTAACCAAAGCCTTCCTTTGGGGGCACTTTTGGATGGGCGAAAAGGGCTCGGAACGCATTTCCTGGGCCTGATTTTTCAGTCGTCTTCGATGCCGGCTAGGGCAATGTTTAGGGATGCTCGGAAACAGCGAACCCGGAGGGTCCAGTTGCATGTGGGGCTGCGTAAAGGCTCCCCTGGGGAGTTCACTTGTACCCAACACCTTCTTTTGGGGGCACATTTGGATTGGTGAAAAGGGCTCGGAACGCATTTCCTGGGGCCTGATTTTTCAGTCGTCTTCAATGCCGGCTAGGGCTATGTTTAGGGATGCTCGGAAACAGCGAACCCGGAGGGTCCAGTTGCATGTGGGGCTGCGTAAAGGCTCCCCTGGGGAGTTCTCTTGTACCCCAAGCCTTCCATTGGGGCACTTTTGGATGGTCCAAAGGGGCTCGGAACGCCTTTCCTGGGGCCGGATTTTTCACTCGTCTCCGATGCCGGCTAGGGCTATGTTTAGGGATGCTCGGAAACAGCGAACCCGGAGGGTCCAGTTGCATGTGGGGCTGCGTAAAGGCTCCCCTGGGGAGTTCTCTTGTACCAAAAGTCTTCCTTTGGGGGCACTTTTGGATTGTCCAAAGGGTCTTGCAACGCATTTCCTGAGGCCCGTTTTTTCAGTCTTCTCCCATGCCGGCTAGGGCTATGTTTAGGGTTGCTCGGAAACAGCGAACCCGGAGGGTCCAGTTGCATGTGGGGCTGCGTAAAGGCTCCCCTGGGGAGTTCTCTTGTACCCCAAGCCTTCCTTTGGGGGCACTTTTGGATGGTCCAAAGGGGCCCGGAACGAATTTCCTGGGGCCTGATTTTTCACTCGTCTCCGATGCCGGCTAGGGCAATGTTTAGGGATGCTCGGAAACAGCGAACCCGGAGGGTCCAGTTGCATGTGGGGCTGCGTAAAGGCTCCCCTGGGGAGTTCACTTGTACCCAAAGCCTTCCTTTGGGGGCACATTTGGATTGGTGAAAAGGGCTCGGAACGCATTTCATGGGGCCTGATTTTTCAGTCGTCTTCAATGCCGGCTAGGGCTATGTTTAGGGATGCTCGGAAACAGCGAATCCGGAGGGTCCAGTTGCATGTGGGGCTGCGTAAAGGCTCCCCTGGGGAGTTCTCTTGTACCCAAAGCCTTCCTTTGGGGCACTTTTGGATGGTCCAAAGGGGCCTCGGAACGCCTTTCCTGGGGCCGGATTTTTCACTCGTCTCCGATGCCGGCTAGGGCTATGTTTAGGGATGCTCGGAAACAGCGAACCCGGAGGGTCCAGTTGCATGTGGGGCTGCGTAAAGGCTCCCCTGGGAACTTCAGATGTACCCAAAGCCTTCCTTTGGGGGCACATTTGGATTGGCGAAAAGGGATCGGAACGCATTTCCTGGGGCCTGATTTTTCACTCGTCTCCGATGCCGGCTAGGGCTATGTTTACGGATGCTCGGAAACAGCGAACCCAGAGGGTCCAGTTGCATGTGGGGCTGCGTAAAAGCTCTCCTGGGAACTTCAGATGTACCCAAAGCCTTCCTTTGGGGGCACTTTTGGATGGTCCAAAGGGGCTCGGAACGCATTTCCTGGGGCCTGATTTTTCACTCGTCTCTGATGACGGCTAGGGCTACGTTTAGGTTTGCTCAGGAACAGCGAACCCGGAGGGTCCAGTTGCATGTGGGGCTGCGTAAAGGCTCCCCTGGGGAGTTCTCTTGTACCAAAAGTCTTCCTTTGGGGGCACTTTTGGATGGTCCAAAGGGTCTTGCAACGCATTTCCTGAGGCCCGGTTTTTCAGTCTACTCCCATGCCGGCTAGGGCTATGTTTAGGGTTGCTCGGAAACAGCGAACCCGGAGGGTCCAGTTGCATGTGGGGCTGCGTAAAGGCTCCCCTGGGGAGTTCTCTTGTACCCCAAGCCTTCCTTTGGGGGCACTTTTGGATGGTCCAAAGGGGCCCGGAACGAATTTCCTGGGGCCTGATTTTTCACTCGTCTCCGATGACGGCTAGGGCTACGTTTAGGTTTGCTCAGGAACAGCGAACCCGGAGGGTCCAGTTGCATGTGGGGCTGCGTAAAAGCTCGCCTGGGGAGTTCTCTTGTAACCAAAGCCTTCCTTTGGGGGACCTTTTGGATGGGTAAAAGGGTCTCGCAACACGTTTCCTGGGGCCGGATTTTTCAGTCGTCTTCGATGCCGGCTAGGGCAATGTTTAGGGATGCTCGGAAACAGCGAACCCGGAGGGTCCAGTTGCATGTGGGGCTGCGTAAAGGATCCCATGGGGAGTTCTCTTGTACCCCAAGCCTTCCTTTGGGGGCACTTTTGGATGGGCGAAAAGGGCTCGCAACGCGTTTCCTGGGGCCTGATTTTTCAGTCGTCTTCGATGCCGGCTAGGGCTATGTTTAGGGATGCTCAGAAAAAGCGAACCCGGAGGGTCCAGTTGCATGTGGGGCTGCGTAAAGGCTCCCCTGGGGAGTTCTCTTGTACCCAACACCTTATTTTCGGTGCACATTTGGATTGGTGAAAAGGGCTCGGAACGCATTTCCTGGGGCCTGATTTTTCAGTCGTCTTCAATGCCGGCTAGGGCTATGTTTAGGGATGCTCGGAAACAGCGAACCCGGAGGGTCCAGTTGCATGTGGGGCTGCGTAAAGGCTCCCCTGGGGAGTTCTATTGTACCCCAAGCCTTCCTTTGGGGCACATTTGGATGGTCCAAAGGGGCTCGGAACGCCTTTCCTGGGGCCGGATTTTTCACTCGTCTTCGATGCCGGCTAGGGCTATGTTTAGGGATGCTCGGAAATAGCGAACCCGGAGGGTCCAGTTGCATGTGGGGCTGCATAAAAGCTCTCCTGGGAAATTCAGATGTACCCAAAGCCTTCCTTTGGGGGCACCTTTGGATGGTCCAAAGGGGCTTGCAACGCATTTCCTGAGGCCCGGTTTTTCAATCTACTTCCAAGACGGCTAGGGCTATGTTTAGAGATGCTCGGAAACAGCGAACCCGGAGGGTCCAGTTGCATGTGGGGCTGCGTAAAGGGTCCCCTTGGGAGTTCTCTTGTACCCCAAGCCTTCCTTTGGGGGCACTTTTGGATGGGCGACAAGGGCTCGCAACGCATTTCCTGGGGCCTGATTTTTCAGTCGTCTTCGATGCCGGCTAGGGATATATTTAGGGATGCTCGGAAACAGCGAACCTGGAGGGTCCAGTTGCATGTGGGGCTGCGTAAAGGCTCTCCTGGGAACTTCTGATGTACCCCAAGCCTTCCTTTGGGGGCACTTTTGGATGGGCATAAAGGGCTCGGAACGCATTTCATGGGGCCTGATTTTTCAGTCGTCTTCGATGCCGGGTAGGGATATGTTTAGGGATGCTCGGAAACAGCGAACCCGGAGGGTCCAGTTGCATGTGGGGCTGCGTAAAGGCTCCCCTGGGGAGTTCAGATGTACCCAAAGCCTTCCTTTGGGGGCACATTTGGATTGGCGAAAAGGGCTCGGAACGCAATTCCTGGGGCCTGATTTTTCACTCGTCTTCGATGCCGGCTAGGGCTATGTTTAGGGATGCTCGGAAACAGCGAACACAAAGGGTCCAGTTGCATGTGGGGCTGCGTAAAGGCTCCCCTGGGGAGTTCTCTTGTACCAAAAGTCTTCCTTTGGGGGCACTTTTGGATGGTCCAAAGGGGCTCGCAAAGCGTTTCCTGGGGCCTGATTTTTCAGTCATCTTCGATGCCGGCTAGGGCTATGTTTAGGGATGCTCGGAAACAGCGAACCCGGAGGGTCCAGTTGCATGTGGGGCTGCGTAAAGGCTCCCCTGGGGAGTTCTCTTGTACCCAATGCCTTCCTTTTGGGGCACTTTTGGATGATCCAAAGGGGCTTGCAACGCATTTCCTGAGGCCCGGTTTTTCAGTCTACTCCCATGCCGGCTAGGGCTATGTTTAGGGTTGCTCGGAAACAGCGAGCCCGGAGGGTCCAGTTGGATGTGGGGCTGCGTAAAGGCTCCCCTGGGAACTTCAGATGTACCCAAAGCTATATTTTGGGGGCACTTTTGGATGGTTCAAAGGGGCTCGCAACGCATTTCCTGGGGCCTGATTTTTCAGTCGTCTCTGATGACGGCTAGGGCTACGTTTAGGTTTGCTCAGGAACAGCGAACCCGGAGGGTCCAGTTGCATGTGGGGCTGCGTAAAGGCTCCCCTGGGGAGTTCTCTTGTACCAAAAGTCTTCCTTTGGGGGCACTTTTGGATGGTCCAAAGGGTCTTGCAACGCATTTCCTGAGGCCCGGTTTTTCAGTCTACTCCCATGCCGGCTAGGGCTATGTTTAGGGTTGCTCGGAAACAGCGAACCCGGAGGGTCCATTTGCATGTGGGGCTGCGTAAAGGCTCCCCTGGGGAGTTCTCTTGTACCCCAAGCCTTCCTTTGGGGGCACTTTTGGATGGGCGAAAAGGGCTCGCAACGCTTTTCCTGGGGACTGATTTTTTAGTTGTCTTTGATGCCGGCTAGGGCTATGTTTAGGGATGCTCGGAAACAGCGAACCCGGAGGGTCCAGTTGCATGTGGGGCTGCGTAAAGGCTCCCCTGGGAACTTCAGATGTACCCAAAGCCTTCCTTTGGGGGCACATTTGGATTGGCGAAAAGGGCTCGGAACGCATTTCCTGGGGCCTGATTTTTCACTCGTCTCCGATGCCGGCTAGGGCTATGTTTAGGGATGCTCGGAAACAGCGAACCCAGAGGGTCCAGTTGCATGTGGGGCTGCGTAAAAGCTCTCCTGGGAACTTCAGATGTACCCAAAGACTTCCTTTGGGGGCACTTTTGGATGGTCCAAAGGGGCTTGCAACGCATTTCCTGAGGCCCGGTTTTTCAGTCTACTCACATGCCGGCTAGGGCTATGTTTAGGGTTGCTCGGAAACAGCGAACCCGGAGGGTCCAGTTGCATGTGGGGCTGCGTAAAGGCTCCCCTGGGGAGTTCTCTTGTACCCCAAGCCTTCCTTTGGGGGCACTTTTGGATGGTCCAAAGAGGCCCGGAACGAATTTCCTGGGGCCTGATTTTTCACTCGTCTCCGATGACGGCTAGGGCTACGTTTAGGTTTGCTCAGGAACAGCGAACCCGGAGGGTCCAGTTGCATGTGGGGCTGTGTAAAAGCTCGCCTGGGGAGTTCTCTTGTAACCAAAGCCTTCCTTTGGTGGCACTTTTGGATGGGCGAAAAGGGCTCGCAACGCATTTCCTGGGGCCTGATTTTTCAGTCGTCTTCGATGCCGGCTAGGGCAATGTTTAGGGATGCTCGGAAACAGCGAACCCGGAGGGTCCAGTTGCATGTGGGGCTGCGTAAAGGCTCCCCTGGGGAGTTCACTTGTACCCAACACCTTCTTTTGGGGGCACATTTGGATTGGTGAAAAGGGCTCGGAACGCATTTCCTGGGGCCTGATTTTTCAGTCGTCTTCAATGCCGGCTAGGGCTATGTTTAGGGATGCTCGGAAACAGCGAACCCGGAGGGTCCAGTTGCATGTGGGGCTGCGTAAAGGCTCCCCTGGGGAGTTCTCTTGTACCCCAAGCCTTCCTTTGGGGCACTTTTGGATGGTCCAAAGGGGCTCGGAACGCCTTTCCTGGGGCCGGATTTTTCACTCGTCTCCGATGCCGGCTAGGGCTATGTTTAGGGATGCTCGGAAACAGCGAACCCGGAGGGTCCAGTTGCATGTGGGGCTGCGTAAAGGCTCCCCTGGGAACTTCAGATGTACCCAAAGCCTTCCTTTGGGGGCACTTTTGGATGGTCCAAAGGGGCTTGCAACGCATTTCCTGAGGCCCGGTTTTTCAGTCTACTCCCATGCCGGCTAGGGCTATGTTTAGGGTTGCTCGGAAACAGCGAACCCGGAGGGTCCAGTTGCATGTGGGGCTGCGTAAAGGCTCCCCTGGGGAGTTCTCTTGTACCCCAAGCCTTCCTTTGGGGGCACTTTTGGATGGTCCAAAGGGGCCCGGAACGAATTTCCTGGGGCCTGATTTTTCACTCGTCTCCGATGACGGCTAGGGCTACGTTTAGGTATGCTGAGGAACAGCGAACCCGGAGGGTCCAGTTGCATGTGGGGCTGCGTAAAAGCTCGCCTGGGGAGTTCTCTTGTAACCAAAGCCTTCCTTTGGGGGCACTTTTGGATGGGCGAAAAGGGCTCGCAACGCATTTCCTGGGGCCTGATTTTTCAGTCGTCTTCGATGCCGGCTAGGGCAATGTTTAGGGATGCTCGGAAACAGCGAACCCGGAGGGTCCAGTTGCATGTGGGGCTGCGTAAAGGCTCCCCTGGGGAGTTCACTTGTACCCAACACCTTCTTTTGGGGGCACATTTGGATTGGTGAAAAGGGCTCGGAACGCATTTCCTGGGGCCTGATTTTTCAGTCGTCTTCAATGCCGGCTAGGGCTATGTTTAGGGATGCTCGGAAACAGCGAACCCGGAGGGTCCAGTTGCATGTGGGGCTGCGTAAAGGCTCCCCTGGGGAGTTCTCTTGTACCCCAAGCCTTCCTTTGGGGCACTTTTGGATGGTCCAAAGGGGCTGGGAACGCCTTTCCTGGGGCCGGATTTTTCACTCGTCTCCGATGCCGGCTAGGGCTATGTTTAGGGATGCTCGGAAACAGCGAACACGGAGGGTCCAGTTGCATGTGGGGCTGTGTAAAGGCTCCCCTGGGGAGTTCTCTTGTACCCAAAGCCTTACTTAAGAGGAACTTTAGAATGGGTGAAAAGAACTCGCAACGCATTTCCTGGGGCCTGATTTTTCAGTCGTCTTCGATGTCGGCTAGGGATATGTTTAGGGTTGCTCGGAAACAGCGAACCCGGAGGGTCCAGTGTCATGTGGGGCTGCGTAAAGGCTCCCCTGGGGAGTTCTCTTGTACCAAAAGCCTTCCTTTGGGGGCACTTTTGGATGGTCCAAAGGGTCTTGCAACGCATTTCCTGAGGCCCGGTTTTTCAGTCTACTCCCATGCCGGCTAGGGCTATGTTTAGGGATGCTCGGAAACAGCGAACCCGGAGGGTCCAGTTGCATGTGGGGCTGCGTAAAGGCTCCCCTGGGGAGTTCTCTTGTACCCCAAGCCTTCCTTTGGGGGCACTTTTGGATGGGCGAAAAGGGCTCGCAACGCATTTCCGGGGGCCTGATTTTTCAGTCGTCTTCGATGACGGCTAGGGCAATGTTTAGGGATGCTCGGAAACAGCGAACCCGGAGGGTCCAGTTGCATGTGGGGCTGCGTAAAGGCTCCCCTGGGGAGTTCACTTGTACCCAACACCTTCTTTTGGGGGCACATTTGGATTGGTGAAAAGGGCTCGGAACGCATTTCCTGGGGCCTGATTTTTCAGTCGTCTTCAATGCCGGCTAGGGCTATGTTTAGGGATGCTCGGAAACAGCGAACCCGGAGGGTCCAGTTGCATGTGGGGCTGCGTAAAGGCTCCCCTGGGGAGTTCTCTTGTACCCCAAGCCTTCCTTTGGGGCACTTTTGGATGGTCCAAAGGGGCTGGGAACGCCTTTCCTGGGGCCGGATTTTTCACTCGTCTCCGATGCCGGCTAGGGCTATGTTTAGGGATGCTCGGAAACAGCGAACACGGAGGGTCCAGTTGCATGTGGGGCTGTGTAAAGGCTCCCCTGGGGAGTTCTCTTGTACCCAAAGCCTTACTTAAGAGGAACTTTAGAATGGGTGAAAAGAACTCGCAACGCATTTCCTGGGGCCTGATTTTTCAGTCGTCTTCGATGTCGGCTAGGGATATGTTTAGGGTTGCTCGGAAACAGCGAACCCGGAGGGTCCAGTGTCATGTGGGGCTGCGTAAAGGCTCCCCTGGGGAGTTCTCTTGTACCAAAAGCCTTCCTTTGGGGGCACTTTTGGATGGTCCAAAGGGTCTTGCAACGCATTTCCTGAGGCCCGGTTTTTCAGTCTACTCCCATGCCGGCTAGGGCTATGTTTAGGGATGCTCGGAAACAGCGAACCCGGAGGGTCCAGTTGCATGTGGGGCTGCGTAAAGGCTCCCCTGGGGAGTTCTCTTGTACCCCAAGCCTTCCTTTGGGGGCACTTTTGGATGGGCGAAAAGGGCTCGCAACGCATTTCCGGGGGCCTGATTTTTCAGTCGTCTTCGATGACGGCTAGGGCAATGTTTAGGGATGCTCGGAAACAGCGAACCCGGAGGGTCCAGTGTCATGTGGGGCTGCGTAAAGGCTCCCCTGGGGAGTTCTCTTGTACCCAAAGCCTTCCTTTGGGGGCACTTTTGGATGGTCCAAAGGGGCCCGGAACGAATTTCCTGGGGCCTGATTTTTCAATCATCTTCTAGGCCGGCTAGGGCTATGTTTAGGGATGCTCGGAAACAGCGAACCCGCAGGGTCCAGTTGCATGTGGGGCTTCGTAAAGGCTCCCCTGGGGAGTTCTCTTGTACCCAAAGCCTTCCTTAAGAGGAACTTTAGAATGGGTGAAAAGAACTCGCAACGCATTTCCTGGGGCCTGATTTTTCAGTCGTCTTCGATGTCGGCTAGGGATATGTTTAGGGTTGCTCGGAAACAGCGAACCCGGAGGGTCCAGTTGCATGTGGGGCTGCGTAAAGGCTCCCCTGGGGAGTTCTCTTGTACCCCAAACCTTCCTTTGGGGGCACTTTTGAATGGGCTAAAACGGCTCGCAACGCGTTTCTTGGGGCCTGATTTTTCAGTCATCTTCGATGCCGGCTAGGGCTATGTTTAGGGATGCTCGGAAACAGCGAACCCGGAGGGTCCAGTTGCATGTGGGGCTGCGTAAAGGCTCCCCTGGGAACTTCAGATGTACCCAAAGCCTTCCTTTGGTGACACTTTTGGATGGGCGAAAAGGGCTCGCAACGCTTTTCCTGGGGACTGATTTTTTAGTCGTCTTTGATGCCGGCTAGGGCTATGTTTAGGGATGCTTGGAAACAGCGAACCCGGAGGGTCCAGTTGCATGTGGGGCTGCGTAAAGGCTCCCCTGGGAACTTCAGATGTACCCAAAGCCTTCCTTTGGGGGCACATTTGGATTGGCGAAAAGGGCTCGGAACGCATTTCCTGGGGCCTGATTTTTCACTCGTCTCCGATGCCGGCTAGGGCTATGTTTAGGGATGCTCGGAAACAGCGAACCCAGAGGGTCCAGTTGCATGTGGGGCTGCGTAAAAGCTCTCCTGGGAACTTCAGATGTACCCAAAGCCTTCCTTTGGGGGCACTTTTGGATGGTCCAAAGGGGCTTGCAACGCATTTCCTGAGGCCCGGTTTTTCAGTCTACTCCCATGCCGGCTAGGGCTATGTTTAGGGTTGCTCGGAAACAGCGAACCCGGAGGGTCCAGTTGCATGTGGGGCTGCGTAAAGGCTCCCCTGGGGAGTTCTCTTGTACCCCAAGCCTTCCTTTGGGGGCACTTTTGGATGGTCCAAAGGGGCCCGGAACGAATTTCCTGGGGCCTGATTTTTCACTCGTCTCCGATGACGGCTAGGGCTACGTTTAGGTTTGCTCAGGAACAGCGAACCCGGAGGGTCCAGTTGCATGTGGGGCTGCGTAAAAGCTCGCCTGGGGAGTTCTCTTGTAACCAAAGCCTTCCTTTGGGGGCACTTTTGGATGGGCGAAAAGGGCTCGCAACGCATTTCCTGGGGCCTGATTTTTCAGTCGTCTTCGAT
This sequence comes from Anas platyrhynchos, assembly GCF_047663525.1. Classification (NCBI taxonomy): domain Eukaryota; kingdom Metazoa; phylum Chordata; class Aves; order Anseriformes; family Anatidae; genus Anas; species Anas platyrhynchos. The sequence goes on along the minus strand of NC_092608.1, from coordinate 8,902,037 downwards.
GCCGGCTAGGGCTATGTTTAGGGATGCTCGGAAACAGCGAACCCGGAGGGTCCAGTTGCATGTGGGGCTGCGTAAAGGCTCCCCTGGGGAGTTCACTTGTACCCAACACCTTCTTTTGGGGGCACATTTGGATTGGTGAAAAGGGCTCGGAACGCATTTCCTGGGGCCTGATTTTTCAGTCGTCTTCAATGCCGGCTAGGGCTATGTTTAGGGATGCTCGGAAACAGCGAACCCGGAGGGTCCAGTTGCATGTGGGGCTGCGTAAAGGCTCCCCTGGGGAGTTCTCTTGTACCCCAAGCCTTCCTTTGGGGCACTTTTGGATGGTCCAAAGGGGCTCGGAACGCCTTTCCTGGGGCCGGATTTTTCACTCGTCTCCGATGCCGGCTAGGGCTATGTTTAGGGATGCTCGGAAACAGCGAACACGGAGGGTCCAGTTGCATGTGGGGCTGTGTAAAGGCTCCCCTGGGGAGTTCTCTTGTACCCAAAGCCTTACTTAAGAGGAACTTTAGAATGGGTGAAAAGAACTCGCAACGCATTTCCTGGGGCCTGATTTTTCAGTCGTCTTCGATGTCGGCTAGGGATATGTTTAGGGTTGCTCGGAAACAGCGAACCCGGAGGGTCCAGTGTCATGTGGGGCTGCGTAAAGGCTCCCCTGGGGAGTTCTCTTGTACCAAAAGCCTTCCTTTGGGGGCACTTTTGGATGGTCCAAAGGGTCTTGCAACGCATTTCCTGAGGCCCGGTTTTTCAGTCTACTCCCATGCCGGCTAGGGCTATGTTTAGGGATGCTCGGAAACAGCGAACCCGGAGGGTCCAGTTGCATGTGGGGCTGCGTAAAGGCTCCCCTGGGGAGTTCTCTTGTACCCCAAGCCTTCCTTTGGGGGCACTTTTGGATGGGCGAAAAGGGCTCGCAACGCATTTCCGGGGGCCTGATTTTTCAGTCGTCTTCGATGACGGCTAGGGCAATGTTTAGGGATGCTCGGAAACAGCGAACCCGGAGGGTCCAGTGTCATGTGGGGCTGCGTAAAGGCTCCCCTGGGGAGTTCTCTTGTACCCAAAGCCTTCCTTTGGGGGCACTTTTGGATGGTCCAAAGGGGCCCGGAACGAATTTCCTGGGGCCTGATTTTTCAATCATCTTCTAGGCCGGCTAGGGCTATGTTTAGGGATGCTCGGAAACAGCGAACCCGCAGGGTCCAGTTGCATGTGGGGCTTCGTAAAGGCTCCCCTGGGGAGTTCTCTTGTACCCAAAGCCTTCCTTAAGAGGAACTTTAGAATGGGTGAAAAGAACTCGCAACGCATTTCCTGGGGCCTGATTTTTCAGTCGTCTTCGATGTCGGCTAGGGATATGTTTAGGGTTGCTCGGAAACAGCGAACCCGGAGGGTCCAGTTGCATGTGGGGCTGCGTAAAGGCTCCCCTGGGGAGTTCTCTTGTACCCCAAACCTTCCTTTGGGGGCACTTTTGAATGGGCTAAAACGGCTCGCAACGCGTTTCTTGGGGCCTGATTTTTCAGTCATCTTCGATGCCGGCTAGGGCTATGTTTAGGGATGCTCGGAAACAGCGAACCCGGAGGGTCCAGTTGCATGTGGGGCTGCGTAAAGGCTCCCCTGGGAACTTCAGATGTACCCAAAGCCTTCCTTTGGTGACACTTTTGGATGGGCGAAAAGGGCTCGCAACGCTTTTCCTGGGGACTGATTTTTTAGTCGTCTTTGATGCCGGCTAGGGCTATGTTTAGGGATGCTTGGAAACAGCGAACCCGGAGGGTCCAGTTGCATGTGGGGCTGCGTAAAGGCTCCCCTGGGAACTTCAGATGTACCCAAAGCCTTCCTTTGGGGGCACATTTGGATTGGCGAAAAGGGCTCGGAACGCATTTCCTGGGGCCTGATTTTTCACTCGTCTCCGATGCCGGCTAGGGCTATGTTTAGGGATGCTCGGAAACAGCGAACCCAGAGGGTCCAGTTGCATGTGGGGCTGCGTAAAAGCTCTCCTGGGAACTTCAGATGTACCCAAAGCCTTCCTTTGGGGGCACTTTTGGATGGTCCAAAGGGGCTTGAAACGCATTTCCTGAGGCCCGGTTTTTCAGTCTACTCCCATGCCGGCTAGGGCTATGTTTAGGGTTGCTCGGAAACAGCGAACCCGGAGGGTCCAGTTGCATGTGGGGCTGCGTAAAGGCTCCCCTGGGGAGTTCTCTTGTACCCCAAGCCTTCCTTTGGGGGCACTTTTGGATGGTCCAAAGGGGCCCGGAACGAATTTCCTGGGGCCTGATTTTTCACTCGTCTCCGATGACGGCTAGGGCTACGTTTAGGTTTGCTCAGGAACAGCGAACCCGGAGGGTCCAGTTGCATGTGGGGCTGCGTAAAAGCTCGCCTGGGGAGTTCTCTTGTAACCAAAGCCTTCCTTTGGGGGCACTTTTGGATGGGCGAAAAGGGCTCGCAACGCATTTCCTGGGGCCTGATTTTTCAGTCGTCTTCGATGCCGGCTAGGGCAATGTTTAGGGATGCTCGGAAACAGCGAACCCGGAGGGTCCAGTTGCATGTGGGGCTGCGTAAAGGCTCCCCTGGGGAGTTCACTTGTACCCAACACCTTCTTTTGGGGGCACATTTGGATTGGTGAAAAGGGCTCGGAACGCATTTCCTGGGGCCTGATTTTTCAGTCGTCTTCAATGCCGGCTAGGGCTATGTTTAGGGATGCTCGGAAACAGCGAACCCGGAGGGTCCAGTTGCATGTGGGGCTGCGTAAAGGCTCCCCTGGGGAGTTCTCTTGTACCCCAAGCCTTCCTTTGGGGCACTTTTGGATGGTCCAAAGGGGCTCGGAACGCCTTTCCTGGGGCCGGATTTTTCAGTCTTCTCCCATGCCGGCTAGGGCTATGTTTAGGGATGCTCGGAAACAGCGAACACGGAGGGTCCAGTTGCATGTGGGGCTGTGTAAAGGCTCCCCTGGGGAGTTCTCTTGTACCCAAAGCCTTACTTAAGAGGAACTTTAGAATGGGTGAAAAGAACTCGCAACGCATTTCCTGGGGCCTGATTTTTCAGTCGTCTTCGATGTCGGCTAGGGATATGTTTAGGGTTGCTCGGAAACAGCGAACCCGGAGGGTCCAGTGTCATGTGGGGCTGCGTAAAGGCTCCCCTGGGGAGTTCTCTTGTACCAAAAGCCTTCCTTTGGGGGCACTTTTGGATGGTCCAAAGGGTCTTGCAACGCATTTCCTGAGGCCCGGTTTTTCAGTCTACTCCCATGCCGGCTAGGGCTATGTTTAGGGATGCTCGGAAACAGCGAACCCGGAGGGTCCAGTTGCATGTGGGGCTGCGTAAAGGCTCCCCTGGGGAGTTCTCTTGTACCCCAAGCCTTCCTTTGGGGGCACTTTTGGATGGGCGAAAAGGGCTCGCAACGCATTTCCGGGGGCCTGATTTTTCAGTCGTCTTCGATGACGGCTAGGGCAATGTTTAGGGATGCTCGGAAACAGCGAACCCGGAGGGTCCAGTGTCATGTGGGGCTGCGTAAAGGCTCCCCTGGGGAGTTCTCTTGTACCCAAAGCCTTCCTTTGGGGGCACTTTTGGATGGTCCAAAGGGGCCCGGAACGAATTTCCTGGGGCCTGATTTTTCAATCATCTTCTAGGCCGGCTAGGGCTATGTTTAGGGATGCTCGGAAACAGCGAACCCGCAGGGTCCAGTTGCATGTGGGGCTTCGTAAAGGCTCCCCTGGGGAGTTCTCTTGTACCCAAAGCCTTCCTTAAGAGGAACTTTAGAATGGGTGAAAAGAACTCGCAACGCATTTCCTGGGGCCTGATTTTTCAGTCGTCTTCGATGTCGGCTAGGGATATGTTTAGGGTTGCTCGGAAACAGCGAACCCGGAGGGTCCAGTTGCATGTGGGGCTGCGTAAAGGCTCCCCTGGGGAGTTCTCTTGTACCCCAAACCTTCCTTTGGGGGCACTTTTGAATGGGCTAAAACGGCTCGCAACGCGTTTCTTGGGGCCTGATTTTTCAGTCATCTTCGATGCCGGCTAGGGCTATGTTTAGGGATGCTCGGAAACAGCGAACCCGGAGGGTCCAGTTGCATGTGGGGCTGCGTAAAGGCTCCCCTGGGAACTTCAGATGTACCCAAAGCCTTCCTTTGGTGACACTTTTGGATGGGCGAAAAGGGCTCGCAACGCTTTTCCTGGGGACTGATTTTTTAGTCGTCTTTGATGCCGGCTAGGGCTATGTTTAGGGATGCTTGGAAACAGCGAACCCGGAGGGTCCAGTTGCATGTGGGGCTGCGTAAAGGCTCCCCTGGGAACTTCAGATGTACCCAAAGCCTTCCTTTGGGGGCACATTTGGATTGGCGAAAAGGGCTCGGAACGCATTTCCTGGGGCCTGATTTTTCACTCGTCTCCGATGCCGGCTAGGGCTATGTTTAGGGATGCTCGGAAACAGCGAACCCAGAGGGTCCAGTTGCATGTGGGGCTGCGTAAAAGCTCTCCTGGGAACTTCAGATGTACCCAAAGCCTTCCTTTGGGGGCACTTTTGGATGGTCCAAAGGGGCTTGCAACGCATTTCCTGAGGCCCGGTTTTGCAGTCTAATCCCATGCCGGCTAGGGCTATGTTTATGGTTGCTCGGAAACAGCGAGCCCGGAGGGTCCAGTTGCATGTGGGGCTGCGTAAAGGCTCCCCTGGGGAGTTCTCTTGTACCCCAAGCCTTCCTTTGGGGGCACTTTTGGATGTGCGAAAAGGGCTCGCAACGCATTTCCTGGGGCCTGATTTTTCAGTCGTCTTCGATGCCGGCTAGGGCAATGTTTAGGGATGCTCGGAAACAGCGAACCCGGAGGGTCCAGTTGCATGTGGGGCTGCGTAAAGGCTCCCCTGGGGAGTTCACTTGTACCCAACACTTTCTTTTGGGGGCACATTTGGATTGGTGAAAAGGGCTCGGAACGCATTTCCTGGGGCCTGATTTTTCAGTCGTCTTCAATGCCGGCTAGGGCTATGTTTAGGGATGCTCGGAAACAGCGAACCCGGAGGGTCCAGTTGCATGTGGTGCTGCGTAAAGGCTCCCCTGGGGAGTTCTATTGTACCCCAAGCCTTCCTTTGGGGCACTTTTGGATGGTCCAAAGGGGCTCGGAACGCCTTTCCTGGGGCCGGATTTTTCAGTCGTCTCTGATGACGGCTAAGGCTACGTTTAGGTTTGCTCAGGAACAGCGAACCCGGAGGGTCCAGTTGCATGTGGGGCTGCGTAAAGGCTCCCCTGGGGAGTTCTCTTGTACCAAAAGTCTTCCTTTGGGGGCACTTTTGGATGGTCCAAAGGGGCTTGCAACGCATTTCCTGAGGCCCGGTTTTTCAGTCTACTCCCATGCCGGCTAGGGCTATGTTTAGGGTTGCTCGGAAACAGCGAACCCGGAGTGTGCAGTTGCATGTGGGGCTGCGTAAAGGCTCGCCTGGGGAGTTCTCTTGTACCCAAAGCCTTCCTTAAGAGGAACTTTAGAATGGGTGAAAAGAACTCGCAACGCATTTCCTGGGGCCTGATTTTTCAGTCGTCTTCGATGTCGGCTAGGGCTATGTTTAGGGTTGCTCGGAAACAGCGAACCCGGAGGGTCCAGTTGCATGTGGGGCTGCGTAAAGGCTCCCCTGGGGAGTTCTCTTGTACCCCAAACCTTCCTTTGGGGGCACTTTTGAATGGGCTAAAACGGCTCGCAACGCGTTTCTTGGGGCCTGATTTTTCAGTCATCTTCGATGCCGGCTAGTGCTATGTTTAGGGATGCTCGGAAACAGCGAACCCGGAGGGTCCAGTTGCATGTGGGGCTGTGTAAAGGCTCCCCTGGGAACTTCAGATGTACCCAAAGCCTTCCTTTGCGGGCACTTTTGGATGGTTCAAAGGGGCTTGCAACGCATTTCCTGAGGCCCGGTTTTTCAGTCTACTCCCATGCCGGCTAGGGCTATTTTTAGGGTTGCTCGGAAACAGCGAACCCGGAGGGTCCAGTTGCATGTGGGGCTGCGTAAAGGCTCCCCTGGGGAGTTCTCTTGTACCAAAAGTCTTCCTTTGGGGGCACTTTTGGATGGTCCAAAGGGTCTTGCAACTCATTTCCTGAGGCCCATTTTTTCAGTCTACTCACATGCCGGCTAGGGCTATGTTTAGGGATGCTCGGAAACAGCGAACCCGGAGGGTCCAGTTGCATGTGGGGCTGCGTAAAGGCTCCCCTGGGGAGTTCTCTTGTACCCCAAGCCTTCCTTTGGGGGCACTTTTGGATGGGCGAAAAGGGCTTGCAACACATTTCCGGGGGCCTGATTTTTCAGTCGTCTTCGATGACGGCTAGGGCAATGTTTAGGGATGCTCGGAAACAGCGAACCCGGAGGGTCCAGTGTCATGTGGGGCTGCGTAAAGGCTCCCCTGGGGAGTTCACTTGTACCCAATGCCTTCTTTTAGGGGCACTTTTGGATGGTCCAAAGGTGCCCGGAACGAATTTCCTGGGGCCTGATTTTCAATCATCTTCTAGGCCGGCTAGGGCTATGTTTAGGGATGCTCGGAAACAGCGAACCCGCAGGGTCCAGTTGCATGTGGGGCTTCGTAAAGGCTCCCCTGGGGAGTTCTCTTGTACCCAAAGCCTTCCTTAAGAGGAACTTTAGAATGGGTGAAAAGAACTCGCAACGCATTTCCTGGGGCCTGATTTTTCAGTCGTCTTCGATGTCGGCTAGGGATATGTTTAGGGTTGCTCGGAAACAGCGAACCCGGAGGGTCCAGTTGCATGTGGGGCTGCGTAAAGGCTCCCCTGGGGAGTTCTCTTGTACCCCAAACCTTCCTTTGGGGGCACTTTTGAATGGGCTAAAACGGCTCGCAACGCGTTTCTTGGGGCCTGATTTTTCAGTCATCTTCGATGCCGGCTAGTGCTATGTTTAGGGATGCTCGGAAACAGCGAACCCGGAGGGTCCAGTTGCATGTGGGGCTGTGTAAAGGCTCCCCTGGGAACTTCAGATGTACCCAAAGCCTTCCTTTGCGGGCACTTTTGGATGGTTCAAAGGGGCTTGCAACGCATTTCCTGAGGCCCGGTTTTTCAGTCTACTCCCATGCCGGCTAGGGCTATTTTTAGGGTTGCTCGGAAACAGCGAACCCGGAGGGTCCAGTTGCATGTGGGGCTGCGTAAAGGCTCCCCTGGGGAGTTCTCTTGTACCAAAAGTCTTCCTTTGGGGGCACTTTTGGATGGTCCAAAGGGTCTTGCAAGGCATTTCCTGAGGCCCGTTTTTTCAGTCTACTCACATGCCGGCTAGGGCTATGTTTAGGGATGCTCGGAAACAGCGAACCCGGAGGGTCCAGTTGCATGTGGGGCTGCGTAAAGGCTCCCCTGGGGAGTTCTCTTGTACCCCAAGCCTTCCTTTGGGGGCACTTTTGGATGGGCGAAAAGGGCTTGCAACACATTTCCGGGGGCCTGATTTTTCAGTCGTCTTCGATGACGGCTAGGGCAATGTTTAGGGATGCTCGGAAACAGCGAACCCGGAGGGTCCAGTGTCATGTGGGGCTGCGTAAAGGCTCCCCTGGGGAGTTCACTTGTACCCAATGCCTTCTTTTAGGGGCACTTTTGGATGGTCCAAAGGTGCCCGGAACGAATTTCCTGGGGCCTGATTTTCAATCATCTTCTAGGCCGGCTAGGGCTATGTTTAGGGATGCTCGGAAACAGCGAACCCGCAGGGTCCAGTTGCATGTGGGGCTTCGTAAAGGCTCCCCTGGGGAGTTCTCTTGTACCCAAAGCCTTCCTTAAGAGGAACTTTAGAATGGGTGAAAAGAACTCGCAACGCATTTCCTGGGGCCTGATTTTTCAGTCGTCTTCGATGTCGGCTAGGGCTATGTTTAGGGTTGCTCGGAAACAGCGAACCCGGAGGGTCCAGTTGCATGTGGGGCTGCGTAAAGGCTCCCCTGGGGAGTTCTCTTGTACCCCAAACCTTCCTTTGGGGGCACTTTTGAATGGGCTAAAACGGCTCGCAACGCGTTTCTTGGGGCCTGATTTTTCAGTCATCTTCGATGCCGGCTAGTGCTATGTTTAGGGATGCTCGGAAACAGCGAACCCGGATGGTCCAGTTGCATGTGGGGCTGCGTAAAGGCTCTCCTGGGAACTTCAGATGTACCCAAAGCCTTCCTTTGGGGGCACTTTTGGATGGGCGAAAAGGGCTCGCAACGCTTTTCCTGGGGACTGATTTTTTAGTCGTCTTTGATGCCGGCTAGGGCTATGTTTAGGGATGCTCAGAAACAGCGAACCCGGAGGGTCCAGTTGCATGTGGGGCTGCGTAAAGGCTCCCCTGTGAACTTCAGATGTACCCAAAGCCTTCCTTTGGGGGCACATTTGGATTGGCGAAAAGGGCTCGGAACGCATTTCCTGGGGCCTGATTTTTCACTCGTCTCCGATGCCGGCTAGGGCTATGTTTAGGGATGCTCGGAAACAGCGAACCCGGAGGGTCCAGTTGCATGTGGGGCTGCGTAAAGGCTCCCCTGGGGAGTTCACTTGTACCCAACACCTTCTTTTGGGGGCACATTTGGATTGGTGAAAAGGGCTCGGAACGCATTTCCTGGGGCCTGATTTTTCAGTCGTCTTCAATGCCGGCTAGGGCTATGTTTAGGGATGCTCGGAAACAGCGAACCCGGAGGGTCCAGTTGCATGTGGGGCTGCGTAAAGGCTCCCCTGGGGAGTTCTCTTGTACCCCAAGCCTTCCTTTGGGGCACTTTTGGATGGTCCAAAGGGGCTCGGAACGCCTTTCCTGGGGCCGGATTTTTCACTCGTCTCCGATGCCGGCTAGGGCTATGTTTAGGGATGCTCGGAAACAGCGAACCCGGAGGGTCCAGTTGCATGTGGGGCTGTGTAAAGGCTCCCCTGGGGAGTTCTCTTGTACCCAAAGCCTTCCTTAAGAGGAACTTTAGAATGGGTGAAAAGAACTCGCAACGCATTTCCTGGGGCCTGATTTTTCAGTCGTCTTCGATGTCGGCTAGGGATATGTTTAGGGTTGCTCGGAAACAGCGAACCCGGAGGGTCCAGTTGCATGTGGGGCTGCGTAAAGGCTCCCCTGGGGAGTTCTCTTGTACCCCAAACCTTCCTTTGGGGGCACTTTTGAATGGGCTAAAACGGCTCGCAACGCGTTTCTTGGGGCCTGATTTTTCAGTCATCTTCGATGCCGGCTAGTGCTATGTTTAGGGATGCTCGGAAACAGCGAACCCGGAGGGTCCAGTTGCATGTGGGGCTGCGTAAAGGCTCCCCTTGGAACTTCAGATGTACCCAAAGCCTTCCTTTGGGGGCACTTTTGGATGGGCGAAAAGGGCTCGCAACGCTTTTCCTGGGGACTGATTTTTTAGTCGTCTTTGATGCCGGCTAGGGATATGTTTAGGGATGCTCGGAAACAGCGAACCCGGAGGGTCCAGTTGCATGTGGGGCTGCGTAAAGGCTCCCCTGGGAACTTCAGATGTACCCAAAGCCTTCCTTTGGGGGCACATTTGGATTGGCGAAAAGGGCTCGGAACGCATTTCCTGGGGCCTGATTTTTCACTCGTCTCCGATGCCGGCTAGGGCTATGTTTAGGGATGCTCGGAAACAGCGAACCCAGAGGGTCCAGTTGCATGTGGGGCTGCGTAAAAGCTCTCCTGGGAACTTCAGATGTACCCAAAGCCTTCCTTTGGGGGCACTTTTGGATGGTCCAAAGGGGCTTGCAACGCATTTCCTGAGGCCCGGTTTTTCAGTCTACTCCCATGCCGGCTAGGGCTATGTTTAGGGTTGCTCGGAAACAGCGAACCCGGAGGGTCCAGTTGCATGTGGGGCTGCGTAAAGGCTCCCCTGGGGAGTTCTCTTGTACCCCAAGCCTTCCTTTGGGGGCACTTTTGGATGGTCCAAAGGGGCCCGGAACGAATTTCCTGGGGCCTGATTTTTCACTCGTCTCCGATGACGGCTAGGGCTACGTTTAGGTTTGCTCAGGAACAGCGAACCCGGAGGGTCCAGTTGCATGTGGGGCTGCGTAAAAGCTCGCCTGGGGAGTTCTCTTGTAACCAAAGCCTTCCTTTGGGGGCACTTTTGGATGGGCGAAAAGGGCTCGCAACGCATTTCCTGGGGCCTGATTTTTCAGTCGTCTTCGATGCCGGCTAGGGCAATGTTTAGGGATGCTCGGAAACAGCGAACCCGGAGGGTCCAGTTGCATGTGGGGCTGCGTAAAGGCTCCCCTGGGAACTTCAGATGTACCCAAAGCCTTCCTTTGGGGGCACATTTGGATTGGCGAAAAGGGCTCGGAACGCATTTCCTGGGGCCTGATTTTTCACTCGTCTCCGATGCCGCCTAGGGCTATGTTTAGGGATGCTCGGAAACAGCGAACCCAGAGGGTCCAGTTGCATGTGGGGCTGCGTAAAAGCTCTCCTGGGAACTTCAGATGTACCCAAAGCCTTCCTTTGGGGGCACTTTTGGATGGTCCAAAGGGGCTTGCAACGCATTTCCTGAGGCCCGGTTTTTCAGTCTACTCCCATGCCGGCTAGGGCTATGTTTAGGGTTGCTCGGAAACAGCGAACCCGGAGGGTCCAGTTGCATGTGGGGCTGCGTAAAGGCTCCCCTGGGGAGTTCTCTTGTACCCCAAGCCTTCCTTTGGGGGCACTTTTGGATGGTCCAAAGGGGCCCGGAACGAATTTCCTGGGGCCTGATTTTTCACTCGTCTCCGATGACGGCTAGGGCTACGTTTAGGTTTGCTCAGGAACAGCGAACCCGGAGGGTCCAGTTGCATGTGGGGCTGCGTAAAAGCTCGCCTGGGGAGTTCTCTTGTAACCAAAGCCTTCCTTTGGGGGCACTTTTGGATGGGCGAAAAGGGCTCGCAACGCATTTCCTGGGGCCTGATTTTTCAGTCGTCTTCGATGCCGGCTAGGGCAATGTTTAGGGATGCTCGGAAACAGCGAACCCGGAGGGTCCAGTTGCATGTGGGGCTGCGTAAAGGCTCCCCTGGGGAGTTCACTTGTACCCAACACCTTCTTTTGGGGGCACATTTGGATTGGTGAAAAGGGCTCGGAACGCATTTCCTGGGGCCTGATTTTTCAGTCGTCTTCAATGCCGGCTAGGGCTATGTTTAGGGATGCTCGGAAACAGCGAACCCGGAGGGTCCAGTTGCATGAGGGGCTGCGTAAAGGCTCCCCTGGGGAGTTCTCTTGTACCCCAGGCCTTCCTTTGGGGCACTTTTGGATGGTCCAAAGGGGCTCGGAACGCCTTTCCTGGGGCCGGATTTTTCACTCGTCTCCGATGCCGGCTAGGGCTATGTTTAGGGATGCTCGGAAACAGCGAACACGGAGGGTCCAGTTGCATGTGGGGCTGCGTAAAGGCTCCCCTGGGGAGTTCTCTTGTACCAAAAGTCTTCCTTTGCGGGCACTTTTGGATGGTCCAAAGGGTCTTGCAACGCATTTCCTGAGGCCCGGTTTTTCAGTCTACTCCCATGCCGGCTAGGGCTATGTTTAGGGTTGCTCGGAAACAGCGAACCCGGAGGGTCCAGTTGCATGTGGGGCTGCGTAAAGGCTCCCCTGGGGAGTTCTCTTGTACCCCAAGCCTTCCTTTGGGGGCACTTTTGGATGGTCCAAAGGGGCCCGGAACGAATTTCCTGGGGCCTGATTTTTCACTCGTCTCCGATGACGGCTAGGGCTACGTTTAGGTTTGCTCAGGAACAGCGAACCCGGAGGGTCCAGTTGCATGTGGGGCTGCGTAAAAGCTCGCCTGGGGAGTTCTCTTGTAACCAAAGCCTTCCTTTGGGGGCACTTTTGGATGGGCGAAAAGGGCTCGCAACGCATTTCCTGGGGCCTGATTTTTCAGTCGTCTTCGATGCCGGCTAGGGCAATGTTTAGGGATGCTCGGAAACAGCGAACCCGGAGGGTCCAGTTGCATGTGGGGCTGCGTAAAGGCTCCCCTGGGGAGTTCACTTGTACCCAACACCTTCTTTTAGGGGCACATTTGGATTGGTGAAAAGGGCTCGGAACGCATTTCCTGGGGCCTGATTTTTCAGTCGTCTTCAATGCCGGCTAGGGCTATGTTTAGGGATGCTCGGAAACAGCGAACCCGGAGGGTCCAGTTGCATGAGGGGCTGCGTAAAGGCTCCCCTGGGGAGTTCTCTTGTACCCCAGGCCTTCCTTTGGGGCACTTTTGGATGGTCCAAAGGGGCTCGGAACGCCTTTCCTGGGGCCGGATTTTTCACTCGTCTCCGATGCCGGCTAGGGCTATGTTTAGGGATGCTCGGAAACAGCGAACACGGAGGGTCCAGTTGCATGTGGGGCTGCGTAAAGGCTCCCCTGGGGAGTTCTCTTGTACCAAAAGTCTTCCTTTGCGGGCACTTTTGGATGGTCCAAAGGGTCTTGCAACGCATTTCCTGAGGCCCGGTTTTTCAGTCTACTCCCATGCCGGCTAGGGCTATGTTTAGGGTTGCTCGGAAACAGCGAACCCGGAGGGTCCAGTTGCATGTGGGGCTGCGTAAAGGCTCCCCTGGGGAGTTCTCTTGTACCCCAAGCCTTCCTTTGGGGGCACTTTTGGATGGTCCAAAGGGGCCCGGAACGAATTTCCTGGGGCCTGATTTTTCACTCGTCTCCGATGACGGCTAGGGCTACGTTTAGGTTTGCTCAGGAACAGCGAACCCGGAGGGTCCAGTTGCATGTGGGGCTGCGTAAAAGCTCGCCTGGGGAGTTCTCTTGTAACCAAAGCCTTCCTTTGGGGGCACTTTTGGATGGGCGAAAAGGGCTCGCAACGCATTTCCTGGGGCCTGATTTTTCAGTCGTCTTCGATGCCGGCTAGGGCAATGTTTAGGGATGCTCGGAAACAGCGAACCCGGAGGGTCCAGTTGCATGTGGGGCTGCGTAAAGGCTCCCCTGGGGAGTTCACTTGTACCCAACACCTTCTTTTGGGGGCACATTTGGATTGGTTAAAAGGGCTCGGAACGCATTTCCTGGGGCCTGATTTTTCAGTCGTCTTCAATGCCGGCTAGGGCTATGTTTAGGGATGCTCGGAAACAGCGAACCCGGAGGGTCCAGTTGCATGTGGGGCTGCGTAAAGGCTCCCCTGGGGAGTTCTCTTGTACCCCAAGCCTTCCTTTGGGGCACTTTTGGATGGTCCAAAGGGGCTCGGAACGCCTTTCCTGGGGCCGGATTTTTCACTCGTCTCCGATGCCGGCTAGGGCTATGTTTAGGGATGCTCGGAAACAGCGAACACGGAGGGTCCAGTTGCATGTGGGGCTGTGTAAAGGCTCCCCTGGGGAGTTCACTTGTACCCAAAACCTTCCTTTGGGGGCACTTTTGGATGGTACAAAGGGGCTCGGAACGCATTTCCTGGGGCCTGATTTTTCACTCGTCTCTGATGACGGCTAGGGCTACGTTTAGGTTTGCTCAGGAACAGCGAACCCGGAGGGTCCAGTTGCATGTGGGGCTGCGTAAAGGCTCCCCTGGGGAGTTCTCTTGTACCAAAAGTCTTCCTTTGGGGGCACTTTTGGATGGTCCAAAGGGTCTTGCAACGCATTTCCTGAGGCCCGGTTTTTCAGTCTACTCCCATGCCGGCTAGGGCTATGTTTAGGGTTGCTCGGAAACAGCGAACCCGGAGGGTCCAGTTGCATGTGGGGCTGCGTAAAGGATCCCATGGGGAGTTCTCTTGTACCCCAAGCCTTCCTTTGGGGGCACTTTTGGATGGGCGAAAAGGGCTCGCAACGCGTTTCCTGGGGCCTGATTTTTCAGTCGTCTTCGATGCCGGCTAGGGCTATGTTTAGGGATGCTCAGAAAAAGCGAACCCGGAGGGTCCAGTCGCATGTGGGGCTGCGTAAAGGCTCCCCTGGGGAGTTCTCTTGTACCCAAAGCCTTCCTTTTGGGGGCACTTTTGGATGGGCGAAAAGGGCTCGCAACGCATTTCTTGGGGCCTGATTTTTCAGTCGTCTCTGATGACGGCTAGGGCTACGTTTAGGTTTGCTCAGGAACAGCGAACCCGGAGGGTCCAGTTGCATGTGGGGCTGCGTAAAGGCTCCTCTGGGGAGTTCTCTTGTACCCCAAGCCTTCCTTTGGGGGCACTTTTGGATGGGCGAAAAGGCCTCGGAACGCATTTCTTAGGGCCTGATTTTTCAGTCGTCTTCGATGCCGGCTAGGGCTATGTTTAGGGATGCTCGGAAAAAGCGAACCCGGAGGGTCCAGTTGCATGTGGGGCTGCATAAAAGCTCTCCTGGGAAATTCAGATGTACCGAAAGCCTTCCTTTGGGGGCACCTTTGGATGGTCCAAAGGGGCTTGCAACGCATTTCCTGAGGCCCGGTTTTTCAATCTACTTCCAAGACGGCTAGGGCTATGTTTAGAGATGCTCGGAAACAGCGAACCCGGAGGGTCCAGTTGCATGTGGGGCTGCGTAAAGGGTCCCCTTGGGAGTTCTCTTTTACCCCAAGCCTTCCTTTGGGGGCACTTTTGGATGGGCGACAAGGGCTCGCGACGCATTTCCTGGGGCCTGATTTTTCAGTCGTCTTCGATGCCGGCTAGGGATATATTTAGGGATGCTCGGAAACAGCGAACCTGGAGGGTCCAGTTGCATGTGGGGCTGCGTAAAGGCTCTCCTGGGAACTTCTGATGTACCCCAAGCCTTCCTTTGGGGGCACTTTTGGATGGGCATAAAGGGCTCGGAACGCATTTCATGGGGCCTGATTTTTCAGTCGTCTTCGATGCCGGGTAGGGCTATGTTTAGGGATGCTCGGAAACAGCGAACCCGGAGGGTCCAGTTGCATATGGGGCTGCGTAAAGGCTCCCCTGGGGAGTTCTCTTGTACCCAAAGCCTTCCTTTGGGGGCACATTTGGATTGGCGAAAAGGGCTCGGAACGCAATTCCTGGGGCCTGATTTTTCAGTCGTCTTCGATGCCGGCTAGGGCTATGTTTAGGGATGCTCGGAAACAGCGAACCCGGAGGGTCCAGTTGCATGTGGGGCTGCGTAAAGGCTCCCCTGGGAACTTCAGATGTACCCAAAGCCTTCCTTTGGGGGCACTTTTGGATGGTCCAAAGGGGCTCGCAAAGCGTTTCCTGGGGCCTGATTTTTCAGTCATCTTCGATGCCGGCTAGGGCTATGTTTAGGGATGCTCGGAAACAGCGAACCCGGAGGGTCCAGTTGCATGTGGGGCTGCGTAAAGGCTCCCCTGGGGAGTTCTCTTGTACCCAATGCCTTCCTTTTGGGGCACTTTTGGATGGTCCAAAGGGGCTTGCAACACATTTCCTGGGGCCTGATTTTTCACTCGTCTCCGATGACGGCTAGGGCTACGTTTAGGTTTGCTCAGGAACAGCGAACCCGGAGGGTCCAGTTGCATATGGGGCTGCATAAAGGCTCCCCTGGGAACTTCAGATGTACCCAAAGCCTTCCTTTGGGGGCACTTTTGGATGGGCGAAAGTGTCTCGCAACGCGTTTCTTGGGGCATGCTTTTTCAGTCATCTTCGATGCCGGCTAGGGCTATGTTTAGGGATGCTCGGAAACAGCGAACCCGGAGGGTCCAGTTGCATGTGGGGCTGCGTAAAGGCTCCCGTGGGGAGTTCTCTTGTACCCAAGGCCTTCCTTCGGGGGCACTTTTGGATATGCGAAAAGGGCTCGCAACGCGTTTCCTGGGGCCTGATTTTTCAGTCGTCTTCGATGCCGGCTAGGGCTATGTTTAGGGATGCTCGGAAACAGCGAACCCGGAGGGTCCAGTTGCATGTGGGGCTGCGTAAAGGCTCCCCTGGGGAGTTCACTTGTACCCCAAGCTTTCCTTTGGGGGCACTTTTGGATGGTCCAAAGGGGCTTGCAATGCCTTTCCTGGGGCCTGATTTTTCAGTCCTCTTCGATGCCGGCTAGGGCTATGTTTAGGGATGCTCGGAAACAGCGAACCCGGAGGGTCCAGTTGCATGTGGGGCTGCGTAAAGGCTCCCCTGGGAACTTCAGATGTACCCAAAGCCTTCCTTTGGGGGCACCTTTGGATGGTCCAAAGGGGCTTGCAACGCATTTCCTGAGGCCCGGTTTTTCAATCTGCTTCCAAGCCGGCTAGGGCTATGTTTAGGGATGCTCGGAAACAGCGAACCCGGAGGGTCCAGTTGCATGTGGGGCTGCGTAAAGGCTCCCCTGGGAACTTCAGATGTACCCAAATCTTTCCTTTGGGGGCACTTTTGGATGGTCCAAAGGGGCTTGCAACGCCTTTCCTGGGGCCTGATTTTTCAGTCCTCTTCGATGCCGGCTAGGGCTATGTTTAGGGATGCTCGGAAACAGCGAACCCGGAGGGTCCAGTTGCATGTGGGGCTGCATAAAAGCTCTCCTGGGAAATTCAGATGTACCCAAAGCCTTCCTTTGTGGGCACCTTTGGATGGTCCAAAGTGGCTTGCAACGCATATCCTGAGGAACGGTTTTTCAATCTACTTCCAAGCCGGCTAGGGATATGTTTAGGGATGCTCGGAAACAGCGAACCCGGAGGGTCCAGTTGCATGTGGGGCTGCGTAAATGCTCCCCTGGGGAGTTCTCTTGTACCCCAAGCCTTCCTTTTGGGGCTCTTTTGGATGGGCGAAAAGGGCTCGCAACGCATTTCCTGGGGCCTGATTTTTCAGTCGTCTCCGATGACGGCTAGGGCTATGTTTAGGGATGCTCGGAAACAGCGAACCCGGAGGGTCCAGTTGCATGTGGGGCTGCGTAAAGGCTCCCCTGGGGAGTTCACTTGTACCCAAAGCCTTTCTTTGGTGACGCTTTTGGATGGTCCAAAGGGGCTTGCAACGCGTTTTCTGGGGCCCGGTTTTTCAGTCTACTCCCATGCCGGCTAGGGCTATGTTTAGGGATGCTCGGAAACAGCGAACCCGGAGGGTCCAGTTGGATGTGGGGCTGTGTAAAGCCTCCCCTGGGAACTTCAGATGTACCCAAAGACATCCTTTGGGGGCACTTTTGGATGGTCCAAAGGGGCTAGCAACGCGTTTCCTGGGGCCTGATTTGTCATTCGTCTTCGATGCCGGCTAGGGCAATGTTTAGGGATTCTCGGAAACAGCGAACCCGGAGGGTCCAGTTGCATGTGGGGCTGCGTAAAGGCTCCCCTGGGAACTTCAGATGTACCCAAAGCCTTCCTTTGGGGGCACTTTTGGATGGGCGAAAGTGTCTCGCAACGCGTTTCTTGGGGCATGCTTTTTCAGTCATCTTCGATGCCGGCTAGGGCTATGTTTAGGGATGCTCGGAAACAGCGAACCCGGAGGGTCCAGTTGCATGTGGGGCTGCGTAAAGGCTCCCGTGGGGAGTTCTCTTGTACCCAAGGCCTTCCTTCGGGGGCACTTTTGGATATGCGAAAAGGGCTCGCAACGCGTTTCCTGGGGCCTGATTTTTCAGTCGTCTTCGATGCCGGCTAGGGCTATGTTTAGGGATGCTCGGAAACAGCGAACCCGGAGGGTCCAGTTGCATGTGGGGCTGCGTAAAGGCTCCCCTGGGGAGTTCACTTGTACCCCAAGCTTTCCTTTGGGGGCACTTTTGGATGGTCCAAAGGGGCTTGCAATGCCTTTCCTGGGGCCTGATTTTTCAGTCCTCTTCGATGCCGGCTAGGGCTATGTTTAGGGATGCTCGGAAACAGCGAACCCGGAGGGTCCAGTTGCATGTGGGGCTGCGTAAAGGCTCCCCTGGGAACTTCAGATGTACCCAAAGCCTTCCTTTGGGGGCACCTTTGGATGGTCCAAAGGGGCTTGCAACGCATTTCCTGAGGCCCGGTTTTTCAATCTGCTTCCAAGCCGGCTAGGGCTATGTTTAGGGATGCTCGGAAACAGCGAACCCGGAGGGTCCAGTTGCATGTGGGGCTGCGTAAAGGCTCCCCTGGGAACTTCAGATGTACCCAAATCTTTCCTTTGGGGGCACTTTTGGATGGTCCAAAGGGGCTTGCAACGCCTTTCCTGGGGCCTGATTTTTCAGTCCTCTTCGATGCCGGCTAGGGCTATGTTTAGGGATGCTCGGAAACAGCGAACCCGGAGGGTCCAGTTGCATGTGGGGCTGCATAAAAGCTCTCCTGGGAAATTCAGATGTACCCAAAGCCTTCCTTTGTGGGCACCTTTGGATGGTCCAAAGTGGCTTGCAACGCATATCCTGAGGAACGGTTTTTCAATCTACTTCCAAGCCGGCTAGGGATATGTTTAGGGATGCTCGGAAACAGCGAACCCGGAGGGTCCAGTTGCATGTGGGGCTGCGTAAATGCTCCCCTGGGGAGTTCTCTTGTACCCCAAGCCTTCCTTTTGGGGCTCTTTTGGATGGGCGAAAAGGGCTCGCAACGCATTTCCTGGGGCCTGATTTTTCAGTCGTCTCCGATGACGGCTAGGGCTATGTTTAGGGATGCTCGGAAACAGCGAACCCGGAGGGTCCAGTTGCATGTGGGGCTGCGTAAAGGCTCCCCTGGGGAGTTCACTTGTACCCAAAGCCTTTCTTTGGTGACACTTTTGGATGGTCCAAAGGGGCTTGCAACGCGTTTTCTGGGGCCCGGTTTTTCAGTCTACTCCCATGCCGGCTAGGGCTATGTTTAGGGATGCTCGGAAACAGCGAACCCGGAGGGTCCAGTTGGATGTGGGGCTGTGTAAAGCCTCCCCTGGGAACTTCAGATGTACCCAAAGACATCCTTTGGGGGCACTTTTGGATGGTCCAAA
Organism: Anas platyrhynchos; assembly: GCF_047663525.1. Classification (NCBI taxonomy): domain Eukaryota; kingdom Metazoa; phylum Chordata; class Aves; order Anseriformes; family Anatidae; genus Anas; species Anas platyrhynchos. The sequence goes on along the minus strand of NC_092608.1, from coordinate 8,883,474 downwards.
GGGGCTAGCAACGCGTTTCCTGGGGCCTGATTTGTCATTCGTCTTCGATGCCGGCTAGGGCAATGTTTAGGGATTCTCGGAAACAGCGAACCCGGAGGGTCCAGTTGCATGTGGGGCTGCGTAAAGGCTCCCCTGGGAACTTCAGATGTACCCAAAGCCTTCCTATTGGGGCACTTTTGGATGGTCCAAAGGGCCTCGGAATGCATTTCCTGGGGCCTGATTTTTCACTCGTCTCCGATGCCGGCTAGGGATATGTTTAGGGATGCTCGGAAACAGCGAACCCGGAGGGTCCAGTTGCACGTGGGGCTGCGTAAAGGATCCCCTGGGGAGTTCACTTTTACCCAAAGCCTTCCTTTGGTGATACTTTTGGATGGTCCAAAGGGGCTTGCAACGCGTTTTCTGCGGCCCGGTTTTTCACTCTTCTCCCATGCCTGCTAGGGATATACTTAGGGTTGCTCAGAATAATCGAACCCAGAGGGTCCAGTTGCATGTGGGGCTGCATAAAGCTCCCCTGGGGAGTTCTCTTGTACCCAAAGCCTTCCTTTGGTGACACTTTTGGATGGTCCAAAGGGGCTTGCAACGCGTATTCTGGGGCCCGGTTTTTCAGTCTTCTCCCATGCCGCCTAGGGATATATTTGGGGTTGCTCGGAAACAGTGAACCCGGAGGGTCCAGTTGCATGTGGGGCTGTGTAAAGGCTCCCCTGGGAACTTCAGATGTACCCAAAGCCTTCCTTTGGGGGCAATTTTAGATGGCCCAAAGGAGCTTGCAACGCGTTTCCTGGGGCCTGATTTTTCAGTCGTCTTCGATGCCGGCTAGGGCTATGTTTAGGGATGCTCGGAAACAGCGAACCCGGAGGGTCCAGTTGGATGTGGGGCTGCGTAAAAGCTCTCCTGGGAACTTCAGATGTACCCAAAGTCTTCCTTTGGGGGCACTTTTGGATGGTCCAACGGGGCTTGCAACGCATTTCATGAGGCCGGGTTTTCAGTCTACTCCCATGCCGGCTAGGGCTATGTTTAGGGTTGCTCGGAAACAGTGAACCCGGAGGGTCCAGTTTCATGTGGGGCTGCGTAAAGGCTCCCCTGCGGAGTTCTCTTGTGCCCAAAGCCTTCCTTTGGAGGCACTATTGGATGGGAAAAAGGGCTCGCAACGCATTTCCTGGGGCCTGATTTTTCAGTCGTCTCTGATGACGGCTAGGGCTACGTTTAGGTTTGCTCAGGAACAGCGAACGCGGAGGGTCCAGTTGCATGTGGGGCTGCGTAAAGGCTCCCGTGGGGAGTTCTCTTGTACCCAAAGCCTTCCTTTGGGGGCACTTTTGGATGGGCGAAAAGGGCTCGCAACGCATTTCTTGGGGCCTGATTTTTCAGTCGTCTTCGATGCCGGCTAGGGCTATGTTTAGGGATGCTCGGAAACAGCGAACCCGGAGGGTCTAGTTGCATGTGGGGCTGTGTAAAGGCTCCCCTGGGGAGTTCTCTTGTACCCAAAGCCTTTCTTTGGGGGAACATTTGGATTGGCGAAAAGGGCTCGGAACGCATTTCCTGGGGCCTGATTTTTCAGTCGTCTTCGATGCCGGCTAGGGATATGTTTAGAGATGCTCGGAAACAGCGAACCCGGAGGGTCCAGTTGCATGTGGGGCTGCGTAAAGGCTCCCCTGGGAACTTCAGATGTACCCAAAGCCTTCCTTTGGGGGCACTTTTGGATGGGCGAAAGGGTCTCTCAACGCGTTTCCTGGGACCTGATTTTTCAATCATCTTCTAGGCCGGCTAGTGCTATGTTTAGGGATGCTCGGAAACAGCGAACCCGCAGGGTCCAGTTGCATGTGGGGCTTCGTAAAGGCTCCCCTGAGGAGTTCTCTTGTACCCAAAGCCTTCCTTAAGAGGAACTTTTGGATGGGTGAAAAGGGCTCGCAACGCATTTCCTGGGGCCTGATTTTTCACTCGTCTTCGATGCCGGCTAGGGATATGTATATTGTTGCTCGGAAAGAGCGAACCCGGAGGGTCCAGTTGCATGTGGGGCTGCGTAAAGGCTCCCCTGGGGAATTCTCTTGTACCCCAAACCTTCCTTTGGGGGCACTTTTGGATTGGCGAAAAGGGCTCGGAACGCATTTCCTGGGGCCTGATTTTTCACTCATCTCCGATGCCGGCTAGCGCTATGTTTAGGGTTGCTCGGAAACAGCGAACCCGGAGGGTCCAGTTGCATGTGGGGCTGCGTAAAGGCTCCCCTGGGAACTTCAGATGTACCCAAAGCCTTCCTTTGGGGGCACTTTTGGATGGGCGAAAAGGGTTCGGCACGCGTTTCCTGGGGACTGATTTTTCAGTCGTCTTCGATGCCGGCTAGGGCTATGTTTAGGGATGCTCGGAAACAGCGAACCCGGAGGGTCCAGTTGCATGTGGGGCTGCGTAAAGGCTCCCCTGGGAACTTCAGGTGTACCCAAAGCCTTCCTTTGGGGGCACATTTGGATTGGCTAAAAGGGCTCGGAACGCATTTCCTGGGGCCTGATTTTTCACTCGTCTCCGATGCCGGCTAGGGCTATGTTTAGGGATGCTCGGAAACAGCGAACCCGGAGGGTCCAGTTGCATGTGGGGCTGCGTAAAGGCTTCCCTGTGGAGTTCTCTTGTACCCCAATCCTTCCTTTGGGGGCACTTTTGGATGAGCGATAAGGGCTCTCAATGCATTTCTTGGGGCCTGATTTTTCAGTCGTCTTCGATGCCGGCTAGGGCTATGTTTAGGGATGCTCGGAAACAGCGAACCCGGAGGGTCCAGTTGCATGTGGGGCTGCGTAAAGGCTCCCCTGGGGAGTTCTCTTGTACCCAAAGCCTTTCTTTGGTGACACTTTTGAATGCTCCAAAGGGGCTTGCAACGCATTTCCTGGGGCCTGATTTTTCAGTCGTCTTCGATGCCGGCTGGGGATATGTTTAGGGTTGCTCGGAAACAGCGAACCCGGAGGGTCCAGTTGCATGTGGGGCTGCGTAAAGGCTCCCCTGGGGAGTTCTCTTGTACCCCAAACCTTCCTTTGGGGGCACATTTGGATTGGCGAAAAGGGCTCGGAAGGCATTTCCTGGGGCCTGATTTTTCAGTCGTCTTCGATGCCGGCTAGGGCTATGTTTAGAGATGCTCGGAAACAGCGAACCCGGAGGGTCCAGTTGCATATGGGGCTGCGTAAAGGCTCCCCTGGGAACTTCAGATGTACCCAAAGCCTTCCTTTGGGGGCACTTTTGGATGGGCGAAAGGGTCTCTCAACGCGTTTCCTGGGACCTGATTTTTCAATCATCTTCTAGGCCGGCTAGGGCTATGTTTAAGGATGCTCGGAAACAGCGAACCCGCAGGGTCCAGTTGGATGTGGGGCTGCGTAAAGGCTCCCCTGGGGAGTTCTCTTGTACCCAAAGCCTTCCTTAAGAGGAACTTTTGGATGGGTGAAAAGGGCTCGCAACGCATTTCCTGGGGCCTGATTTTTCAGTCGTCTTCGATGCCGGCTAGGGATATGTTTAGGGTTGCTCGGAAACAGCGAACCCGGAGGGTCCAGTTGCATGTGGGGCTGCGTAAAGGCTCCCCAGGGGAGTTCTCTTGTACCCCAAACCTTCCTTTGGGGGCACTTTTGCATTGGCGAAAAGGGCTCGGAACGCATTTCCTGGGGCCTGATTTTTCAGTCGTCTTCGATGCCGGCTAGGGCTATGTTTAGGGATGCTCGGAAACAGCGAACCCGGAGGGTCCAGTTGCATGTGGGGCTGCGTAAAGGCTCCCCTGGGGAATTCACTTGTACCACAAGCCTTCCATTGGGGGCACTTTTGGATGGTCCAAAGGGGCTCGCAACGCATTTCCTGGGGCCGGATTTTTCACTCGTCTTCGATGACGGCTAGGGCTATGTTTAGGTTTGCTCAGGTACAGCGAACCCAGAGGGTCCAGTTTGATGTGGGGCTGCATAAAGGCTCCCCTGGAGAGATCTCTTGTACCCAAAGCCTTCCTTTGGGGGCACTTTTGGATGGTCGAAAGGGGCTTGCAACGCATTTCCTGGGGCCTGATCTTTCAGTCTTCTCCCATGCCGGCTAGGGATATATTTAGGGTTGCTGGAAACAGCGAACCCGGAGGGTCCAGTTGCATGTGGGGCTGCGAAAAGGCTCCCCGGGGGAGCTCTCTTGTACCTAAAGCCTTCCTTTGGGGGCACTTTAGGATGGGCGAAAAGGGCTCGGAACGCGTTTCCTGGGGCCTGATTTTTCACTCGTCTCCGATGCCGGCTAGGGCAATGTTTAGGGTTGCTCGGAAACAGCGAACCCGGAGGGTCCAGTTGCATGTGGGGCTGCGTAAAGGCTCCCCTGGGAACTTCAGATGAACCCAAAGCCTTCCTTTGGGGGCACTTTTGGATTGGCGAAAAAGGCTCGGAACGCATTTCCTGGTGCCTGATTTTTCAGTCGTCTTCGATGCCGGCTAGGGATATATAGAGGGATGCTCGGAAACAGCGAACCCGGAGGGTCCAGTTGCATGTGGGGCTGCGTAAAGGCTCCCCTGGGGAGTTCTCTTGTACCCAAAGCCTTCCTTAAGAGGAACTTTTGGATGGGTGAAAAGGGCTCGCAACGCATTTCCTGGGGCCTGATTTTTCAGTCGTCTTCGATGCCGGCTAGGGATATGTTTAGGGTTGCTCGGAAACAGCGAACCCGGAGGGTCCAGTTGCATGTGGGGCTGCGTAAAGGCTCCCCAGGGGAGTTCTCTTGTACCCCAAACCTTCCTTTGGGGGCACTTTTGAATGGGCTAAAACGGCTCACAACGCGTTTCTTGGGGCCTGATTTTTCAGTCATCTTCGATGCCGGCTAGTGATATGTTTAGGGATGCTCGGAAACAGCGAACCCGGAGGGTCCAGTTGCATGTGGGGCTGCGTAAAGGCTCCCCTGGGGAGTTCACTTGTACCCAAAGCCTTCCTTTGGGGGCACTTTTGCATTGGCGAAAAGGGCTCGGAACGCATTTCCTGGGGCCTGATTTTTCAGTCGTCTTCGATGCCGGCTAGGGCTATGTTTAGGGATGCTCGGAAACAGCGAACCCGGAGGGTCCAGTTGCATGTGGGGCTGCGTAAAGGCTCCCCTGGGGAATTCACTTGTACCACAAGCCTTCCTTTGGGGGCACTTTTGGATGGTCGAAAGGGGCTTGCAACGCATTTCCTGGGGCCTGATCTTTCAGTCTTCTCCCATGCCGGCTAGGGATATATTTAGGGTTGCTGGAAACAGCGAACCCGGAGGGTCCAGTTGCATGTGGGGCTGCGAAAAGGCTCCCCGGGGGAGTTCTCTTGTACCTAAAGCCTTCCTTTGGGGGCACTTTAGGATGGGCGAAAAGGGCTCGGAACGCGTTTCCTGGGGCCTGATTTTTCACTCGTCTCCGATGCCGGCTAGGGCAATGTTTAGGGTTGCTCGGAAACAGCGAACCCGGAGGGTCCAGTTGCATGTGGGGCTGCGTAAAGGCTCCCCTGGGAACTTCAGATGAACCCAAAGCCTTCCTTTGGGGGCACTTTTGGATTGGCGAAAAAGGCTCGGAACGCATTTCCTGGTGCCTGATTTTTCAGTCGTCTTCGATGCCGGCTAGGGATATATAGAGGGATGCTCGGAAACAGCGAACCCGGAGGGTCCAGTTGCATGTGGGGCTGCGTAAAGGCTCCCCTGGGGAGTTCTCTTGTACCCAAAGCCTTCCTTAAGAGGAACTTTTGGATGGGTGAAAAGGGCTCGCAACGCATTTCCTGGGGCCTGATTTTTCAGTCGTCTTCGATGCCGGCTAGGGATATGTTTAGGGTTGCTCGGAAACAGCGAACCCGGAGGGTCCAGTTGCATGTGGGGCTGCGTAAAGGCTCCCCAGGGGAGTTCTCTTGTACCCCAAACCTTCCTTTGGGGGCACTTTTGAATGGGCTAAAACGGCTCACAACGCGTTTCTTGTGGCCTGATTTTTCAGTCATCTTCGATGCCGGCTAGTGATATGTTTAGGGATGCTCGGAAACAGCGAACCCGGAGGGTCCAGTTGCATGTGGGGCTGCGTAAAGGCTCCCCTGGGGAGTTCACTTGTACCCAAAGCCTTCCTTTGGGGGCACTTTTGCATTGGCGAAAAGGGCTCGGAACGCATTTCCTGGGGCCTGATTTTTCAGTCGTCTTCGATGCCGGCTAGGGCTATGTTTAGGGATGCTCGGAAACAGCGAACCCGGAGGGTCCAGTTGCATGTGGGGCTGCGTAAAGGCTCCCCTGGGGAATTCACTTGTACCACAAGCCTTCCTTTGGGGGCACTTTTGGATGGTCCAAAGGGGCTCGGAACGCATTTCCTGGGGCCTGATTTTTCACTCGTCTTCGATGACGGCTAGGGCTACGTTTAGGTTTGCTCAGGAACAGCGAACCCAGAGGGTCCAGTTTGATGTGGGGCTGCATAAAGGCTCCCCTGGAGAGATCTCTTGTACCCAAAGCCTTCCTTTGGGGGCACTTTTGGATGGTCGAAAGGGGCTTGCAACGCATTTCCTGGGGCCTGATCTTTCAGTCTTCTCCCATGCCGGCTAGGGATATATTTAGGGTTGCTGGAAACAGCGAACCCGGAGGGTCCAGTTGCATGTGGGGCTGCGAAAAGGCTCCCCGGGGGAGTTCTCTTGTACCTAAAGCCTTCCTTTGGGGGCACTTTAGGATGGGCGAAAAGGGCTCGGAACGCGTTTCCTGGGGCCTGATTTTTCACTCGTCTCCGATGCCGGCTAGGGCAATGTTTAGGGTTGCTCGGAAACAGCGAACCCGGAGGGTCCAGTTGCATGTGGGGCTGCGTAAAGGCTCCCCTGGGAACTTCAGATGAACCCAAAGCCTTCCTTTGGGGGCACTTTTGGATTGGCGAAAAAGGCTCGGAACGCATTTCCTGGTGCCTGATTTTTCAGTCGTCTTCGATGCCGGCTAGGGCTATGTATAGGGATGCTCGGAAACAGCGAACCCGGAGGGTCCAGTTGCATGTGGGGCTGCGTAAAGGCTCCCCTGGGGAGTTCACTGGTACCCAAAGCCTTCCTTTGGGGGCACTTTTGGATTGGCGAAAAGGGCTCGGAACGCATTTCCTGGGGCCTGATTTTTCAGTCGTCTCCGATGACCGCTAGGGCTATGTTTAGGGATGCTCGGAAACAGCGAACCCGGAGGGTCCAGTTGCATGTGGGGCTGCGTAAAGGCTCCCCTGGGAACTTCAGATGTACCCAAAGCCTTCCTTTGGGGGCACTTTTGGATGGTCCAAAGGGGCTTGCAACGCATTTCCTGGGGCCTGATTTTTCACTCGTCTCCGATGACGGTTAGGGCTACGTTTAGGTTTGCTCAGGAACAGCGAACCCGGAGGGTCCAGGTACATGTGGGGCTGCGTAAAGGCTCCCCTGGGAACTTCAGATGTACCCAAAGCCGTCCTTTGGGGGCACTTTTGGATTGGCGAGAAGGGCTCCGAACGCATTTCCTGGGGCCTGATTTTTCAGTCGTCTTCTATGCCGGCTAGGGCTATGTTTAGGGATCCTCGGAAACAGCGAACCCGGAGGGTCCAGTTGCATGTGGGGCTGCGTAAAAGATCCCCTGGGGAGTTCTCTTGTACCCAAAGCCTTCCTTTGGTGACACTTTTGGATGGGCGAAAAGGGCTCGCACCGCATTTCCTGGGGTAAGATTTTTCACTCGTCTTCGATGCCAGCTAGGGCTATGTTTAGAGATGCTCGGAAACAGCGAACCCAGAGGGTCCAGTTGCATGTGGGGCTGCCTAAAGGCTCCCCTGGGGAGTTCACTGGTACCCACATCCTTCCTTTGGTGACACTTTTGAATGCTCCAAAGGGGCTTGCAACGCATTTCCTGCGGCCTGATTTTTCACTCGTCTTCGATGCCGGCTAGGGCTATGTTTAGGGTTGCTCGGAAACAGCGAACCCGGAGGGTCCAGTTGCATGTGGGGCTGCGTAAATGTTCCGCTGGGAACTTCAGATGTACCCAAAGCCTTCCTTTGGTGACACTTTTGAATGGTTCAAAGGGGCTTGCAACGCGTTTTCTGGGGCCCGGTTTTTCAGTCTTCTCCCATGCCGGCTAGGGATATATTTAGGGTTGCTCGGAAACAGCGAACCCGGAGGGTCCAGTTGCATGTGGGGCTGCGTAAAGGCTCCCCTGGGAAGTTCACCTGTACCCAAAGCCTTCCTTTTGGGGCACTTTTGGATGGACGAAAAAGGCTCGGAACGCATTTCCTGGGGCCTGATTTTTCAGTCGTCTTCGATGCCGGCTAGGGCTATGTTTAGGGTTGCTCGGAAACAGCGAACCCGGAGGGTCCAGTTGCATGTGGGGCTGCGTAAAGGCTCCCCTGGGGAGTTCTCTTGTACCCAAAGCCTCCCTTTGGTGACACTTTTGGATGCTCCAAAGGGGCTTGCAACGCGTTTTTTTGGGCCTGATTTTTCAGTCGTCTCCGATGACGGCTAGGGCTACGTTTAGGTTAGCTCAGGAACAGCGAACCCGGAGGGTCCAGTTGCACGTGAGGCTGCGTAAAGGCTCCCCTGGGGAGTTCACTTGTACCCAATGCCTTCCTTTGTTGACACTTTTGATTAGTCCAATGGGGCTTGGAACGCGTTTCCTGGGGCCTGATTTTTCAGTCGTCTTCGATACCGGCTAGGGCTATGTTTAGGGATGCTCGGAAACAGCGAACCCGGAGGGTCCAGTTGCATGTGGGGCTGCGTAAAGGCTCCCCTGGGGAGTTCTCTTGTACCCAAAGCCTTCCTTTGTTGACACTTTTGGATCCCTCAAAGGGGCTTGCAACACATTTCCTGGGGCCTGATTTTTCAGTCGTCTTCGATGACGGCTAGGGCTATGTTTAGGGATGCTCGGAAACAGCGAACCCGGAGGGTCCAGTTGCATGTGGGGCTGCGTAAAGGCTCCCCTGGGGAGTTGACTTGTACACAAAGCCTTCCTTTGGGGGCACTTTTGGATGGGCGAAAGGGTCTCTCAACGCGTTTCCTGGGACCTGATTTTTCAGTTGTCTTCGATGCCGGCTAGGGCTATGTTTAGGGATGCTTGGAAACAGCGAACCCGGAGGGTCCAGTTGCATGTGGGGCTGCGTAAAGGCTCCCCTGGGGAGTTCACTTGTACCCCAAGCTTTCCTTTGGGGGCACTTTTGGATGGTCCAAAGGGGCTTGCAACGCCTTTCCTGGGGCCTGATTTTTCAGTCCTCTTCGATGCTGGCTAGGGCTATGTTTAGGGATGCTCGGAAACAGCGAACCCGGAGGGTCCAGTTGCATGTGGGGCTGCATAAAAGCTCTCCTGGGAAATTCAGATGTACCCAAAGCCTTCCTTTGGGGGCACCTTTAGATGGTCCAATAGTGGCTTGCAACGCATTTCCTGAGGACCGGTTTTTCAATCTACATCCAAGCCGGCTAGGGCTATGTTTAGGGATGCTCGGAAACAGCGAACCCGGAGGGTCCAGTTGCATGTGGGGCTGCGTAAATGCTCCCCTGGGGAGTTCTCTTGTACCCCAAGCCTTCCTTTGGGGGCACATTTGGATTGGCGAAAAGGGCTCGCAACGCATTTCCTGGGGCCTTATTTTTCAGTCGTCTTCGATGCCGGCTAGGGCTATGTTTAGGGATGCTCGGAAACAGCGAACCCGGAGGGTCCAGTTGCATGTGGGGCTGCGTAAAGGCTCCCCTGGGAACTTCAGATGTACCCAAAGCCTTCCTTTGGGGGCACTTTTGGATGGTGCAAAGGGGCTCGAAACGCATTTCCTGGGGCCTGATTTTTCAGGCGTCTCCGATGACGGCTAGGGCTATATTTAGGGATGCTCGGAAACAGCGAACCCGGAGGGTCCAGTTGCATGTGGGGCTGCGTAAAGGCTCCGCTGGGAACTTCAGATGTACCCAAAGCCTTCCTTTGGGGGCACATTTGGATTGGCGAAAAATGCTCGGAACGCAATTCCTGGGGCCTGATTTTTCAGTCATCTTCGATGCCGGCTAGGGCTATGTTTAGGGACGCTCGGAAACAGCGAACCCGGAGGGTCCAGTTGCATGTGGGGCTGCGTAAAGGCTCCCCTGGGGAGTTCTCTTGTAGCCAATGCCTTCCTTTTGGGGCACTTTTGGATGGTCCAAAGGGGCTCGGAACGCATTTCCTGGGGCCTGATTTTTCACTCGTCTCCGATGACGGCTAGGGCTACGTTTAGGTTTGCTCGGAAACAGCGAACCCGGAGGGTGCAGTTGCATGTGGGGCTGCGTAAAGGCTCCCCTGGGAACTTCAGATGTACCCAAAGCCTTCCTTTGGGGGCACTTTTGGATGGGCGAAAGGGTCTCGCAACGCATTTCCTGGGGCCTGATTTTTCTGTCGTCTTCGATGACGGCTAGGGCTATATTTAGGGATGCTCGGAAACAGCGAACCCGGAGGGTCCAGTTGCATGTGGGGCTGCGTAAAGGCTCCACTGGGGAGTTCACTTGTACCCAAAGCCTTCCTTTGGTGACACTTTTGGATGGTCCAAAGGGGCTTGCAACGCGTTTCCTGGGGCCTGATTTTTCAGTCGTCTTCGATGCCGGCTAGGGTTATGTTTAGGGATGCTCGGAAACAGCGAACCCGGAGGGTCCAGTTGCATGTGGGGCTGTGTAAAGGCTCCCCTGGAGAGTTCTCTTGTACCCCAAACCTTCCTTTGGGGGCACTTTTGAATGGGCTAAAACGGCTCGAAACGCGTTTCCTGGGACCTGATTTTTCAGTCCTCTTCGATGCCGGCTAGGGCAATGTTTAGGGATGCTCGGAAACAGCGAACCCGGAGGGTCCAGTTGCATGTGGGGCTGCGTAAAGGCTCCCCTGGGAAATTCTGATGTACCCAAAGCCTTCCTTTGGGGGCACTTTTGCATTGGCGAAAAGGGCTCGGAACGCATTTCCTGGGGCCTGATTTTTCAGTCGTCTTCGATGCCGGCTAGGGCTATGTTTAGGGATGCTCGGAAACAGCGAACCCGGAGGGTCCATTTGCATGTGCGGCTGTGTAAAGGCTCCCCTGGGGAGTTCACTTGTACCCAAAGCCTTCCTTTGGGGGCACTTTTGGATTGGCGAAAAGGGCTCAGAATGCATTTCCTGGGGCCTGATTTTTCAGTCTTCTCCCATGGCGGCTAGGAATATATTTACGGTTGCTCGGAAACAGCGAACCCGGAGGGTCCAGTTGCATGTGGGGCTGCGTAAAGGCTCCCCTGGGGAGTTCTCTTGTACCCAAAGCCTTCCTTTGGTGACACTTTTGGATGCCTCAAAGGGGCTTCCAACGCGTTTCCTGGGGCCTGATTTTTCAGTCGTCTTCGATGCCAGCTAGTGCTATGTTTAGGTTTGCTCGTGAACAGCGAACCCGGAGGGTCCAGTTGGATGTGGGGCTGCGTAAAAGCTCCCCTGGGGAGTTCACTTGTACCCCAAGCCTTCCTTTGGGGGCACTTTTGGATTGGCGAAAAGGGCTCGGAACGCATTTCCTGGGGCCTGATTTTTCATTCGTCTCCGATGCCGGCTAGGGCTATGTTTAGGGATGCTCGGAAACAGCGAACCCGGAGGGTCCAGTTGCATGTGGGGCTGCGTAAAGGCTCTCCTGGGAACTTCAGATGTACCCAAAGCCTTCCTTTTGGGGCACTTTTGGATGGGTGAAAAGGGCTTGCAACGCATTTCCTGGGGCCTGATTTGTCAGTCGTCTTCGATGCCGGCTAGGGCTATGTTTAGGGATGCTCGGAAACAGCGAACCCGGAGGGTCCAGTTGCATGTGGGGCTGCGTAAAGGCTCCCCTGGGGAGTTCACTTGTACCCAAAGCCTTCCTTTGGGGGCACTTTTGGATGGGCGAAAATTGCTCGGAACACATTTCCTGGGGCCTGATTTTTCACTCGTCTCCAATGCCGGCTAGGGCTATGTTTAGGGATGCTCGGAAACAGCGAACCCGGAGGGTCCAGTTGCATGTGGGGCTGCGTAAAGGCTCCCCTGGGGAGTTCACTTGTACCCCAAACCTTCCTTTTGGGGCACTTTTGGATGGTCCAAAGGGGCTTGCAACGCATTTCCTGGGGCCTGATTTTTCAGTCGTCTCCGATGACGGCTAGGGATATGTTTAGGGATGCTCGGAAACAGCGAACCTGGAGGGTCCAGTTGCATGTGGGGCTGCGTAAAGGCTCCCCTGGGGAGTTCACTTGTACCCAAAGCCTTCCTTTGGGGGCACTTTTGGATGGGCGAAAAGTGCTCGGAACACATTTCCTGGGGCCTGATTTTTCACTCGTCTCCAATGCCGGCTAGGGCTATGTTTAGGGATGCTTGGAAACAGCGAACCCGGAGGGTCCAGTTGCATGTGGGGCTGCGTAAAGGCTCCCCTGGGGAGTTCTCTTGTACCCAAAGCCTTTCTTTGGTGACACTTTTGAATGCTCCAAAGGGGCTTGCAACGCATTTCCTGGGGCCTGATTTTTCAGTCGTCTTCGATGCCGGCTGGGGATATGTTTAGGGTTGCTCGGAAACAGCGAACCCGGAGGGTCCAGTTGCATGTGGGGCTGCGTAAAGGCTCCCCTGGGGAGTTCTCTTGTACCCCAAACCTTCCTTTGGGGGCACATTTGGATTGGCGAAAAGGGCTCGGAAGGCATTTCCTGGGGCCTGATTTTTCAGTCGTCTTCGATGCCGGCTAGGGCTATGTTTATAGATGCTCGGAAACAGCGAACCCGGAGGGTCCAGTTGCATATGGGGCTGCGTAAAGGCTCCCCTGGGAACTTCAGATGTACCCAAAGCCTTCCTTTGGGGGCACTTTTGGATGGGCGAAAGGGTCTCTCAACGCGTTTCCTGGGACCTGATTTTTCAATCATCTTCTAGGCCGGCTAGGGCTATGTTTAAGGATGCTCGGAAACAGCGAACCCGCAGGGTCCAGTTGGATGTGGGGCTGCGTAAAGGCTCCCCTGGGGAGTTCTCTTGTACCCAAAGCCTTCCTTAAGAGGAACTTTTGGATGGGTGAAAAGGGCTCGCAACGCATTTCCTGGGGCCTGATTTTTCAGTCGTCTTCGATGCCGGCTAGGGATATGTTTAGGGTTGCTCGGAAACAGCGAACCCGGAGGGTCCAGTTGCATGTGGGGCTGCGTAAAGGCTCCCCAGGGGAGTTCTCTTGTACCCCAAACCTTCCTTTGGGGGCACTTTTGCATTGGCGAAAAGGGCTCGGAACGCATTTCCTGGGGCCTGATTTTTCAGTCGTCTTCGATGCCGGCTAGGGCTATGTTTAGGGATGCTCGGAAACAGCGAACCCGGAGGGTCCAGTTGCATGTGGGGCTGCGTAAAGGCTCCCCTGGGGAATTCACTTGTACCACAAGCCTTCCTTTGGGGGCACTTTTGGATGGTCCAAAGGGGCTCGGAACGCATTTCCTGGGGCCTGATTTTTCACTCGTCTTCGATGACGGCTAGGGCTACGTTTAGGTTTGCTCAGGTACAGCGAACCCAGAGGGTCCAGTTTGATGTGGGGCTGCATAAAGGCTCCCCTGGAGAGATCTCTTGTACCCAAAGCCTTCCTTTGGGGGCACTTTTGGATGGTCGAAAGGGGCTTGCAACGCATTTCCTGGGGCCTGATCTTTCAGTCTTCTCCCATGCCGGCTAGGGATATATTTAGGGTTGCTGGAAACAGCGAACCCGGAGGGTCCAGTTGCATGTGGGGCTGCGAAAAGGCTCCCCGGGGGAGTTCTCTTGTACCTAAAGCCTTCCTTTGGGGGCACTTTAGGATGGGCGAAAAGGGCTCGGAACGCGTTTCCTGGGGCCTGATTTTTCACTCGTCTCCGATGCCGGCTAGGGCAATGTTTAGGGTTGCTCGGAAACAGCGAACCCGGAGGGTCCAGTTGCATGTGGGGCTGCGTAAAGGCTCCCCTGGGAACTTCAGATGAACCCAAAGCCTTCCTTTGGGGGCACTTTTGGATTGGCGAAAAAGGCTCGGAACGCATTTCCTGGGGCCTGATTTTTCAGTCGTCTTCGATGCCGGCTAGGGATATATAGAGGGATGCTCGGAAACAGCGAACCCGGAGGGTCCAGTTGCATGTGGGGCTGCGTAAAGGCTCCCCTGGGGAGTTCTCTTGTACCCAAAGCCTTCCTTAAGAGGAACTTTTGGATGGGTGAAAAGGGCTCGCAACGCATTTCCTGGGGCCTGATTTTTCAGTCGTCTTCGATGCCGGCTAGGGATATGTTTAGGGTTGCTCGGAAACAGCGAACCCGGAGGGTCCAGTTGCATGTGGGGCTGCGTAAAGGCTCCCCAGGGGAGTTCTCTTGTACCCCAAACCTTCCTTTGGGGGCACTTTTGAATGGGCTAAAACGGCTCACAACGCGTTTCTTGTGGCCTGATTTTTCAGTCATCTTCGATGCCGGCTAGTGATATGTTTAGGGATGCTCGGAAACAGCGAACCCGGAGGGTCCAGTTGCATGTGGGGCTGCGTAAAGGCTCCCCTGGGGAGTTCACTTGTACCCAAAGCCTTCCTTTGGGGGCACTTTTGCATTGGCGAAAAGGGCTCGGAACGCATTTCCTGGGGCCTGATTTTTCAGTCGTCTTCGATGCCGGCTAGGGCTATGTTTAGGGATGCTCGGAAACAGCGAACCCGGAGGGTCCAGTTGCATGTGGGGCTGCGTAAAGGCTCCCCTGGGGAATTCACTTGTACCACAAGCCTTCCTTTGGGGGCACTTTTGGATGGTCCAAAGGGGCTCGGAACGCATTTCCTGGGGCCTGATTTTTCACTCGTCTTCGATGACGGCTAGGGCTAAGTTTAGGTTTGCTCAGGAACAGCGAACCCAGAGGGTCCAGTTTGATGTGGGGCTGCATAAAGGCTCCCCTGGAGAGATCTCTTGTACCCAAAGCCTTCCTTTGGGGGCACTTTTGGATGGTCGAAAGGGGCTTGCAACGCATTTCCTGGGGCCTGATCTTTCAGTCTTCTCCCATGCCGGCTAGGGATATATTTAGGGTTGCTGGAAACAGCGAACCCGGAGGGTCCAGTTGCATGTGGGGCTGCGAAAAGGCTCCCCGGGGGAGTTCTCTTGTACCTAAAGCCTTCCTTTGGGGGCACTTTAGGATGGGCGAAAAGGGCTCGGAACGCGTTTCCTGGGGCCTGATTTTTCACTCGTCTACGATGACGGCTAGGGCAATGTTTAGGGTTGCTCGGAAACAGCGAACCCGGAGGGTCCAGTTGCATGTGGGGCTGCGTAAAGGCTCCCCTGGGAACTTCAGATGAACCCAAAGCCTTCCTTTGGGGGCACTTTTGGATTGGCGAAAAAGGCTCGGAACGCATTTCCTGGTGCCTGATTTTTCAGTCGTCTTCGATGCCGGCTAGGGCTATGTATAGGGATGCTCGGAAACAGCGAACCCGGAGGGTCCAGTTGCATGTGGGGCTGCGTAAAGGCTCCCCTGGGGAGTTCACTGGTACCCAAAGCCTTCCTTTGGGGGCACTTTTGGATTGGCGAAAAGGGCTCGGAACGCATTTCCTGGGGCCTGATTTTTCAGTCGTCTCCGATGACCGCTAGGGCTATGTTTAGGGATGCTCGGAAACAGCGAACCCGGAGGGTCCAGTTGCATGTGGGGCTGCGTAAAGGCTCCCCTGGGAACTTCAGATGTACCCAAAGCCTTCCTTTGGGGGCACTTTTGGATGGTCCAAAGGGGCTTGCAACGCATTTCCTGGGGCCTGATTTTTCACTCGTCTCCGATGACGGTTAGGGCTACGTTTAGGTTTGCTCAGGAACAGCGAACCCGGAGGGTCCAGGTACATGTGGGGCTGCGTAAAGGCTCCCCTGGGAACTTCAGATGTACCCAAAGCCGTCCTTTGGGGGCACTTTTGGATTGGCGAGAAGGGCTCCGAACGCATTTCCTGGGGCCTGATTTTTCAGTCGTCTTCTATGCCGGCTAGGGCTATGTTTAGGGATCCTCGGAAACAGCGAACCCGGAGGGTCCAGTTGCATGTGGGGCTGCGTAAAAGATCCCCTGGGGAGTTCTCTTGTACCCAAAGCCTTCCTTTGGTGACACTTTTGGATGGGCGAAAAGGGCTCGCACCGCATTTCCTGGGGTAAGATTTTTCACTCGTCTTCGATGCCAGCTAGGGCTATGTTTAGAGATGCTCGGAAACAGCGAACCCAGAGGGTCCAGTTGCATGTGGGGCTGCCTAAAGGCTCCCCTGGGGAGTTCACTTGTACCCACATCCTTCCTTTGGTGACACTTTTGAATGCTCCAAAGGGGCTTGCAACGCATTTCCTGCGGCCTGATTTTTCACTCGTCTTCGATGCCGGCTAGGGCTATGTTTAGGGTTGCTCGGAAACAGCGAACCCGGAGGGTCCAGTTGCATGTGGGGCTGCGTAAATGTTCCGCTGGGAACTTCAGATGTACCCAAAGCCTTCCTTTGGTGACACTTTTGAATGGTTCAAAGGGGCTCGCAACGCGTTTTCTGGGGCCCGGTTTTTCAGTCTTCTCCCATGCCGGCTAGGGATATATTTAGGGTTGCTCGGAAACAGCGAACCCGGAGGGTCCAGTTGCATGTGGGGCTGCGTAAAGGCTCCCCTGGGAAGTTCACCTGTACCCAAAGCCTTCCTTTTGGGGCACTTTTGGATTGGCGAAAAGGGCTCGGAACGCATTTCCTGGGGCCTGATTTTTCAGTCGTCTTCGATGCCGGCTAGGGCTATGTTTAGGGTTGCTCGGAAACAGCGAACCCGGAGGGTCCAGTTGCATGTGGGGCTGCGTAAAGGCTCCCCTGGGGAGTTCTCTTGTACCCAAAGCCTCCCTTTGGTGACACTTTTGGATGCTCCAAAGGGGCTTGCAACGCGTTTTTTTGGGCCTGATTTTTCAGTCGTCTCCGATGACGGCTAGGGCTACGTTTAGGTTAGCTCAGGAACAGCGAACCCGGAGGGTCCAGTTGCACGTGAGGCTGCGTAAAGGCTCCCCTGGGGACTTCACTTGTACCCAATGCCTTCCTTTGTTGACACTTTTGATTAGTCCAATGGGGCTTGGAACGCGTTTCCTGGGGCCTGATTTTTCAGTCGTCTTCGATACCGGCTAGGGCTATGTTTAGGGATGCTCGGAAACAGCGAACCCGGAGGGTCCAGTTGCATGTGGGGCTGCGTAAAGGCTCCCCTGGGGAGTTCTCTTGTACCCAAAGCCTTCCTTTGTTGACACTTTTGGATCCCTCAAAGGGGCTTGCAACACATTTCCTGGGGCCTGATTTTTCAGTCGTCTTCGATGACGGCTAGGGCTATGTTTAGGGATGCTCGGAAACAGCGAACCCGGAGGGTCCAGTTGCATGTGGGGCTGCGTAAAGGCTCCCCTGGGGAGTTCACTTGTACACAAAGCCTTCCTTTGGGGGCACTTTTGGATGGGCGAAAAGGGCTCGGAACGCATTTCCTGGGGCCTGATTTTTCAGTTGTCTTCGATGCCGGCTAGGGCTATGTTTAGGGATGCTTGGAAACAGCGAACCCGGAGGGTCCAGTTGCATGTGGGGCTGCGTAAAGGCTCCCCTGGGGAGTTCACTTGTACCCCAAGCTTTCCTTTGGGGGCACTTTTGGATGGTCCAAAGGGGCTTGCAACGCCTTTCCTGGGGCCTGATTTTTCAGTCCTCTTCGATGCCGGCTAGGGCTATGTTTAGGGATGCTCGGAAACAGCGAACCCGGAGGGTCCAGTTGCATGTGGGGCTGCATAAAAGCTCTCCTGGGAAATTCAGATGTACCCAAAGCCTTCCTTTGGGGGCACCTTTGGATGGTCCAATAGTGGCTTGCAACGCATTTCCTGAGGACCGGTTTTTCAATCTACATCCAAGCCGGCTAGGGCTATGTTTAGGGATGCTCGGAAACAGCGAACCCGGAGGGTCCAGTTGCATGTGGGGCTGCGTAAATGCTCCCCTGGGGAGTTCTCTTGTACCCCAAGCCTTCCTTTGGGGGCACATTTGGATTGGCGAAAAGGGCTCGCAACGCATTTCCTGGGGCCTTATTTTTCAGTCGTCTTCGATGCCGGCTAGGGCTATGTTTAGGGATGCTCGGAAACAGCGAACCCGGAGGGTCCAGTTGCATGTGGGGCTGCGTAAAGGCTCCCCTGGGAACTTCAGATGTACCCAAAGCCTTCCTTTGGGGGCACTTTTGGATGGTGCAAAGGGGCTCGAAACGCATTTCCTGGGGCCTGATTTTTCAGGCGTCTCCGATGACGGCTAGGGCTATATTTAGGGATGCTCGGAAACAGCGAACCCGGAGGGTCCAGTTGCATGTGGGGCTGCGTAAAGGCTCCGCTGGGAACTTCAGATGTACCCAAAGCCTTCCTTTGGGGGCACATTTGGATTGGCGAAAAATGCTCGGAACGCAATTCCTGGGGCCTGATTTTTCAGTCATCTTCGATGCCGGCTAGGGCTATGTTTAGGGACGCTCGGAAACAGCGAACCCGGAGGGTCCAGTTGCATGTGGGGCTGCGTAAAGGCTCCCCTGGGGAGTTCACTTGTACCCAAAGCCTTCCTTTGGGGGCACTTTTGGATGGGCGAAAATTGCTCGGAACACATTTCCTGGGGCCTGATTTTTCACTCGTCTCCAATGCCGGCTAGGGCTATGTTTAGGGATGCTCGGAAACAGCGAACCCGGAGGGTCCAGTTGCATGTGGGGCTGCGTAAAGGCTCCCCTGGGGAGTTCACTTGTACCCCAAACCTTCCTTTTGGGGCACTTTTGGATGGGTGAAAAGGGCTTGCAACGCATTTCCTGGGGCCTGATTTTTCAGTCGTCTCCGATGACGGCTAGGGATATGTTTAGGGATGCTCGGAAACAGCGAACCTGGAGGGTCCAGTTGCATGTGGGGCTGCGTAAAGGCTCCCCTGGGGAGTTCACTTGTACCCAAAGCCTTCCTTTGGGGGCACTTTTGGATGGGCGAAAAGTGCTCGGAACACATTTCCTGGGGCCTGATTTTTCACTCGTCTCCAATGCCGGCTAGGGCTATGTTTAGGGATGCTTGGAAACAGCGAACCCGGAGGGTCCAGTTGCATGTGGGGCTGCGTAAAGGCTCCCCTGGGGAGTTCACTTGTACCCAAAGCCTTCCTTTTGGGGCACTTTTGGATGGGTGAAAAGGGCTTCCAACGCGTTTCCTGGGGCCTGATTTTTCAGTCGTCTTCAATGCCGGCTAGGGCTATGTTTAGGGATGCTAGGAAACAGCAAACCCGGAGGGTCCATTTGCCTGTGGGGCTGTGTAAAGGCTCCCCTGGGGAGTTCACTTGTACCCAAAGCCTTCATTTAATGGCACTTTTGGATGGTCTAAAGGGGCTCGCAACGCTTTTCCTTGGGGCCTGATTTTTCACTCGTCTCCGATGACGGCTAGGGCTATGTTTAGGTTTGCTCAGGAACAGCGAACGCGGAGGGTCCAGTTGGATGTGGGGCTGCGTAAAGGCTCCCCTGGGAAGTTCACTTGTACCCAAAGCCTTCCTTTGGTGACACTTTTGGATGCTCCAAAGGGGCTTGCAACGCGTTTTCTGGGGCCCGGTTTTTCAGTCTTCTCCCATGCCGGCTAGGGATATATTTAGGGTTGCTCGAAAACAGCGAACCCGGAGGGTCCAGTTGCATGTGGGGCTGCGTAAAGGCTCCCCTGGGGAGTTCACTTGTACCCAAAGCCTTCCTTTGGGGGCACTTTTGGATGGGCGAAAAGGGCTCGGAACGCATTTCCTGGGGCCTGATTTTTCAGACATCTCCGATGACAGCTAGGGCTACGTTTAGGTTTGCTCAGGAACAGCGAACCCGGAGGGTCCAGTTGGATGTGGGGCTGCGTAAAAGCTCCCCTGGGGAGTTCTCTTGTACCCCAAGCCTTCCTTTGGGGGCACTTTTGGATGGGCGAAAAGGGCTCGGAACGCATTTCCTGGGGCGTGATTTTTAAGTCGTCTTCGATGCCGGCTAGGGCTATGTTTAGGGATGCTCGGAAACAGCGAACCCGGAGGGTCCAGTTGGATGTGGGGCTGCGTAAAGGCTCCCCTGTGGAGTTCTCTTGTACACCAAGCCTTCCTTTGGTGACACTTTTGGATGCCTCAAAGGGGCTTGCAACGCGTTTCCTGGGGCCTGATTTTTCAGTCGTCTTCGATGCCGGCTAGGGCTATGTTTAGGGATGCTCGGAAACAGCGAACCCGGAGGGTCCAGTTGCATGTGGGGCTGCGTAAAGGCTCCCCTCGGGAGTTCTCTTGTACCCAAAGCCTTCCTTTGGGGGCACTTTTGGATGGGCGAAAGGGTCTCGCAACGCATTTCCTGGGGCCTGATTTTTCTGTCGTCTTCGATGACGGCTAGGGCTATGTTTAGGGATGCTCGGAAACAGCGAACCCGGAGGGTCCAGTTGCATGTAGGGCTGCGTAAAGGCTCCCCTGGGGAGTTCACTTGTACCCAAAGCCTTCCTTTGGTGACACTTTTGGATGGTCCACAGGGGCTTGCAACGCATTTCCTGAGGCCCGGTTTTACAGTCTACTCCCATGCCGGCTAGGGCTATGTTTAGGGTTGCTCGGAAACAGTGAACCTGGAGGGTCCAGTTGCATGTGGGGCTGCGTAAAGGCTCCCCTGGGGAGTTCTCTTGTACCCAAAGTCTTCCTTTGGGGGCACTTTTGGATGGGCGAAAAAGGCTCGCAACACGTTTCATGGGGCCTGATTTTTCAGTCGTCTTCGATGCCGACTAGGGTTTTGTTTAGGGATGCTCGGAAACAGCGAACCCGGAGGGTCCAGTTGCATGTGGGGCTGTGTAAAGGCTCCCCTGGGAACTTCAGATGTACCCAAAGCCTTCCTTTGGGGGCACTTTTGGATGGTCCAAAGGGGCTCGCAACGCATTTCCTGGGGCCTGATTTTTCACTCGTCTCCGATGACGGCTAGGGCTACGTTTAGGTTAGCTCAGGAACAGCGAACCCGGAGGGTCCAGTTGCATGTGGGGCTGCGTAAAGGCTCCCCTGTGTAGTTCTCTTGTACACCAAGCCTTCCTTTGGTGACACTTTTGGATGGTCCAAAGGGGCTTGCAACGCGTTTTCTGGGGCCCGGATTTTCAGTCTTCTCCCATGCCGGCTAGGGATATACTTAGGGTTGCTCGGAAAAATCGAACCCAGAGGGTCCAGTTGCATGTGGGGTTGCATAAAGGCTCCCCTGGGGAGTTCTCTTGTACCAAAAGCCTTCCTTTGGGGGCACTTTTGGATGGGCGAAAAGGGCTCGCAACGCATTTCCTGGGGCCTGATTTTTCAGTCGTCTTCGATGCCGGCTAAGGATATGTTTAGGGATGCTCGGAAACAGCGGACCCGGAGGGTCCAGTTGCATGTGGGGCTGCGTAAAGGCTCCCCTTGGGGAGTTCTCTTGTACACCAAGCCTTCCTTTGGGGGCAATTTTGGATTGGCGAAAAGGGCTCGGAACGCATTTCCTGGGGCCTGATTTTTCACTCGTCTCTGATGACAGCTAGGGCTACGTTTAGGGTTGCACAGGAACATCGAACCCGGAGGGTCCAGTTGCATGTGGGGCTGCGTAAAGGCTCCCCTGGGGAGTTCTCTTGTACCCAAAGCCTTCCTTTGGGGGCACTTTTGGATATGCGAAAAGGGCTCGCAACGCGTTCCCTGGGGCCTGATATTTCAGTCGTCTTCGATGCCGGCTAGGGTTATGTTTAGGGATGCTCGGAAACAGCGAACCCGGAGGGTCCAGTTGCATGTGGGGCTGCGTAAAGGCTCCCCTGGGGAGTTCACTTGTACCCCAAGCTTTCCTTTTGGGCACTTTTGGATGGTCCAAAGGGGCTTGCAACGCCTTTCCTGGGGCCTGATTTTTCAGTCCTCTTCGATGCCGGCTAGGGCTATGTTTAGGGATGCTCGGAAACAGCGAACCCGGAGGGTCCAGTTGCATGTGGGGCTGCATAAAAGCTCTCCTGGGAAATTCAGATGTACCCAAAGCCTTCCTTTGGGGGCACTTTTGGATGGGCGAAAGGGTCTCGCAACGCATTTCCTGGGGCCTGATTTTTCTGTCGTCTTCGATGACGGCTAGGGCTATATTTAGGGATGCTCAGGAACAGCGAACCCGGAGGGTCCAGTTGCATGTGGGGCTGCGTAAAGGCTCCACTGGGGAGTTCACTTGTACCCAAAGCCTTCCTTTGGGGGCACTTTTGGATGGGCGAAAAGGGGCTTGCAACGCGTTTCCTGGGGCCTGATTTTTCAGTCGTCTTCGATGCCGGCTAGGGTTATGTTTAGGGATGCTCGGAAACAGCGAACCCGGAGGGTCCAGTTGCATGTGGGGCTGTGTAAAGGCTCCCCTGGGAACTTCAGATGTACCCAAAGCCTTCCTTTGGGGGCACATTTGGATTGGCGAAAAAGTCTCGGAACGCATTTCCTGGGGCCTGATTTTTCAGTCGTCTTCGATGCCGGCAAGGGATATGTTTACGGATGCTCGGAAACAGCGAACCCAGAGGGTCCAGTTGCATATGGGGCTGCGTAAAGGCTCCCCTGGGAACTTCAGATGTACCCAAAGCCTTCCTTTGGGGGCACTTTTGGATGGTCCAAAGGGGCTTGCAACGCGTTTACTGGGGCCTGATTTTTCAGTCATCTTTGATGCCGGCTAGGGCTATGTTTAGGGATGCTCGGAAACAGCGAACCCGCAGGGTCCAGTTGCATGTGGGGCTGCGTAAAGGCTCCCCTGGGGAGTTCTCTTGTAGCCAAATCCTTCCTTTTGGGGCACTTTTGGATGGTCCAAAGGGGCTTGGAACGAATTTCCTGGGGCCTGATTTTTCACTCATCTCCGATGACGGCTAGGGCTACGTTAAGGTTTGCTCAGGAACAGCGAACCCGGAAGGTCCAGTTGCATATGGGGCTGCATAAAGGCTCCCCTGGGAACTTCAGATGTACCCAAAGCCTTCCTTTGGGGGCACTTTTGGATGGGCGAAAGGGTCTCGCAACGCGTTTCCTGGGGCCTGATTTTTCAGTCATCTTCTATGCCGGCTAGGGATATGTTTAGGGATGCTCGGAAACAGCGAACCCGGAGTGTCCAGTTGCATGTGGGACTGCGTAAAGGCTCCCCTGGGGAGTTCACTTGTACCCAAAGCCTTCCTTTGGGGGCACTTTTGGATGGTCCAAAGTGTCTCGGAACGCATTTCCTGGGGCCTGATTTTTCAGTCGTCTTCAATGCCGGCTAGGGTTATGTTTAGGGATGCTCGGAAACAGAGAACCCGGAGGGTCCAGTTGCATGTGGGGCTGCGTAAAGGCTCCCCTGGGGAGTTCTCTTGTACCCCAAACCTTCCTTTGGGGGCACTTTTGAATGGGCTGAAACGTCTCGCAACGCGTTTTCTGGGGCCTGATTTTTCAGTCATCTTCGATGCCGGCTAGGGCTATGTTTAGGGATGCTCGGAAACAGCGAACACGGAGGGTCCAGTTGCATGTGGGGCTGCGTAAAGGCTCCCCTGGGGAGTTCTCTTGTACCCAAAGCCTTCCTTTGGGGGCACTTTTGGATTTGCGAAAAGGGCTAGCAACGCATTTCCTGGGGCCTGATTTTTCTGTCGTCTTCGATGACGGCTAGGGTTATGTTTAGGGATGCTCGGAAACAGCGAACCCGGAGGGTCCAGTTGCATGTGGGGCTGCGTAAAGGCTCCCCTGGGGAGATCACTTGTACCCAAAGCCTTCCTTTGGTGACACTTTTGGATGGTCCAAAGGGGCTTGCAACGCATTTCCTGGGGCCTGATTTTTCAGTGGTCTTCGATGCCGGCTAGGGTTATGTTTAGGGATGCTCGGAAACAGCGAACCCGGAGGGTCCAGTTGCATGTGGGGCTGTGTAAAGGCTCCCCTGGAGAGTTCTCTTGTACCCCAAACCTTCCTTTGGAGGCACTTTTGAATGGGCTAAAACGGCTCGCAACGCGTTTCCTGGGACCTGATTTTTCAGTCCTCTTCGATGCCGGCTAGGGTTATGTTTAGGGATGCTCGGAAACAGCGAACCCGGAGGGTCCAGTTGCATGTGGGGCTGCGTAAAGGCTCCCCTGGGAACTTCAGATATACCCAAAGCCTTCCTTTGGGGGCACATTTGAATTGGCGAAAAAGTCTCGGAACGCATTTCCTGGGGCCTGATTTTTCAGTCGTCTTCGATGCCGGCAAGGGATATGTTTACGGATGCTCGGAAACAGCGAACCCAGAGGGTCCAGTTGCATATGGGGCTGCGTAAAGGCTCCCCTGGGAACTTCAGATGTACCCAAAGCCTTCCTTTGGGGGCACTTTTGGATGGTCCAAAGGGGCTTGCAACGCGTTTACTGGGGCCTGATTTTTCAGTCATCTTCGATGCCGGCTAGGGCTATGTTTAGGGATGCTCGGAAACAGCGAACCCGGAGGGTCCAGTTGCATGTGGGGCTGCGTAAAGGCTCCCCTGGGAACTTCAGATATACCCAAAGCCTTCCTTTGGGGGCACATTTGGATTGGCGAAAAAGTCTCGGAACGAATTTCCTGGGGCCTGATTTTTCACTCGTCTCCGATGACGGCTAGGGCTACGTTAAGGTTTGCTCAGGTACAGCGAACCCGGAAGGTCCAGTTGCATATGGGGCTGCATAAAGGCTCCCCTGGGAACTTCAGATGTACCCAAAGCCTTCCTTTGGGGGCACTTTTGGATGGGCGAAAGGGTCTCGCAACGCGTTTCCTGGGGCCTGATTTTTCAGTCATCTTCTATGCCGGCTAGGGATATGTTTAGGGATGCTCGGAAACAGCGAACCCGGAGGGTCCAGTTGCATGTGGGGCTGCGTAAAGGCTCCCCTGGGGAGTTCACTTGTACCCAAAGACTTCCTTTGGTGACACTTTTGGATGGTCCAAAGGGGCTTGCAACGCCTTTCCTGGGGCCTGATTTTTCAGTCGTCTTCAATGCCGGCTAGGGATATGTTTAGGGATGCTCGGAAACAGCGAACCCGGAGGGTCCAGTTGCATGTGGGGCTGCGTAAAGGCTCCCCTGGGGAGTTCTCTTGTACCCCAAATCTTCCTTTGGGGGCACTTTTGAATGGGCTGAAACGGCTCGCAACGCGTTTTCTGGGGCCTGATTTTTCAGTCATCTTCGATGTCGGATAGGGCTATGTTTAGGGATGCTCGGAAACAGCGAACCCGGAGGGTCCAGTTGCATGTGGGGCTGCGTAAAGGCTCCCCTGGGGAGTTCTCTTGTACCCAAAGCCTTCCTTTGGGGGCACTTTTGGATTTGCGAAAAGGGCTAGCAACGCATTTCCTGGGGCCTGATTTTTCAGTCGTCTTCGATGACGGCTAGGGCTATATTTAGGGATGCTCGGAAACAGCGAACCCGGAGGGTCCAGTTGCATGTGGGGCTGTGTAAAGGCTCCCCTGGGGAGTTCACTTGTACCCAAAGTCTTCCTTTGGGGGCACTTTTGGATGGTCCAAAGGAGCTTGGAACGCCTTTCCTGGGGCTTGATTTTTCAGTCCTCTTCGATGCCGGCTAGGGCTATGTTTAGCGATGCTCGGAAACAGCGAACCCAGAGGGTCCAGTTGCATGTGGGGCTGCGTAAAAGCTCTCCTGGGAACTTCAGATGTACCCAAAGCCTTCCTTTGGGGGCACTTTTGGATGGTCCAAAGGGGCTCGAAACGCATATCCTGGGGCCTGATTTTTCACTCGTCTCCGATGACGGTTAGAGCTACGTTTAGGTTTGCTCAGGAAAAGCGAACCCGGAGGGTCCAGTTGTATGTGGGGCTGCGTAAAGGCTCCCCTGGGAACTTCAGATGTACCCAAAGCCTTCCTTTGGGGGCATTTTTAGATGGACGAAAGGGTCTCGACACACGTTTCCTAGGGCCTGATTTTTCAGTCATCTTCGATGCCATCTAGGGCTTTGTTTAGGGATGCTTGGAAACAGCGAACCCGGAGGGTCCAGTTGCATGTGGGGCTGCGTAAAGGCTCCCCTGGGGAGTTCACTTGTACCCAAAGCTTTCCTTTGGGGGCACTTTTGGATGGTCCAAAGGGGCTTGCAACGCGTTTTCTGGGGCCCGGTTTTTCAGTCTACTCCCATGCCGGCTAGGGCTTTGTTTAGGGATGCTCGGAAACAGCGAACCCGGAGGGTCCAGTTGCATGTGGGGCTGTGTAAAGCCTCCCCTGGGAACTTCAGATGTACCCGAAGACTTCTTTTGGGGGCACTTTTGGATGGTCCAAAGGGGCTCGCAACGCGTTTCCTGGGGCCTCATTTGTCATTCGTCTTCGATGCCGGCTAGGGCAATGTTTAGGGATGCTCGGAAACAGCGAACCCGGAGGGTCCAGTTGCATGTGGGGCTGCGTAAAGGCTCCCCTGGGAACTTCAGATGTACCCAAAGCCTTCCATTTGGGGCACTTTTGGATGGTCCAAAGGGGCTCGGAACGCATTTCCTGGGGCCTGATTTTTCACTCGTCTCCGATGACGGCTAGGGCTACGTTTAGGTTTGCTCAGGAACAGCGAACCCGGAGGGTCCAGTTGGATGTGGGGCTGCGTAGAGGCTCCCCTGGGGAGTTCTCTTGTACGAAAAGCCTTCCTTTGGTGACACTTTTGGATGGTCCAAAGGGGCTTGCAACGCGTTTTCTGGGGCCCGGTTTTTCAGTCTACTCCCATGCCGGCTAGGGCTTTGTTTAGGGATGCTCGGAAACAGCGAACCCGGAGGGTCCAGTTGCATGTGGGGCTGTGTAAAGCCTCCCCTGGGAACTTCAGATGTACCCAAAGACTTCTTTTGGGGGCACTTTTGGATGGTCCAAAGGGGCTCGCAACGCGTTTCCTGGGGCCTGATTTGTCATTCGTCTTCGATGCCGGCTAGGGCAATGTTTAGGGATGCTCGGAAACAGCGAACCCGGAGGGTCCAGTTGCATGTGGGGCTGCGTAAAGGCTCCCCTGGGAACTTCAGATGTACCCAAAGCCTTCCATTTGGGGCACTTTTGGATGGTCCAAAGGGGCTCGGAACGCATTTCCTGGGGCCTGATTTTTCACTCGTCTCCGATGACGGCTAGGGCTACGTTTAGGTTTGCTCAGGAACAGCGAACCCGGAGGGTCCAGTTGGATGTGGGGCTGCGTAGAGGCTCCCCTGGGGAGTTCTCTTGTACGAAAAGCCTTCCTTTGGTGACACTTTTGGATGGTCCAAAGGGGCTTGCAACGCGTTTTCGGGGCCCGGTTTTTCAGTCTTCTCCCATGACGGCTAGGGATATATTTAGGGTTGCTCGGAAACAGCGAACCCGGAGGGTCCAGTTGCATGTGGGGCTGCGTAAAATCTCCCCTGGGAACTTCAGATGTACCCAAAGCCTTCCTTTGGGGGCACTTTTGGATGGGCTAAAGAGTCTCGCAACACATTTCCTGTGGCCTGATTTTTCAGTCCTCTTCGAAGCCGGCTAAGGATATGTATAGGGATGCTCGGAAACAGCGAACCCGGAGGGTCCAGTTGCATGTGGGGCTGCGTAAAGGCTCCCCTGGGTAGTTCTCTTGTACCCAAAGCCTTCCTTTGGGGGCACTTTTGGATGGGCGAAAAGGGCTCGGAACGCATTTCCTGGGGCCTGATTTTTCACTCGTCTCCGATGCCGGCTAGGGCTATGTTTAGGGATGCTCGGAAACAGCGAACCTGGAGGGTCCAGTTGCATGTGGGGCTGCGTAAAGGCTCCCCTGGGAACTTCAGATGTACCCAAAGCCTTCCTTTGGGGGCACTTTTGGATGGGTGAAAAGGGCTTGCAACTCGTTTCCTGGGGCCTGATTTTTCAGTCGTCTTCGATGCCGGCAAGGGATATGTTTACGGATGCTCGGAAACAGCGAACCCAGAGGGTCCAGTTGCATATGGGGCTGCGTAAAGGCTCCCCTGGGAACTTCAGATGTACCCAAAGCCTTCCTTTGGGGGCACTTTTGGATGGTCCAAAGGGGCTTGCAACGCCTTTCCTGGGGCCTGATTTTTCAGTCGTCTTCGATGCCGGCTAGGGCAATGTTTAGGGATGCTCGGAAACAGCGAACCCGGAGGGTCCAGTTGCATGTGGGGCTGCGTAAAGGCTCCCCTGGGGAGTTCTATTGTAACAAAAGCCTTCCTTTGGGGGCACTTTTGGATGGTCCAAAGGGGCTCGGAACGAATTTCCTAGGGCCTGATTTTTCACTCATCTCCGATGACGGCTAGGGCTACGTTAAGGTTTGCTCAGGAACAGCGAACCCGGAAGGTCCAGTTGCATGTGGGGCTGCGTAAAGGCTCCCCTGGGAACTTCAGAGTTACCCAAAGCCTTCCTTTGGGGGCACTTTTGGATGGGCGAAAGAGTCTCGCAACGCGTTTCCTGGGGCCTGATTTTTCAGTCATCTTCTATGCCGGCTAGGGATATGTTTAGGGATGCTCGGAATCAGCGAACCCGCAGGCTCCAGTTGCATGTGGGACTGCGTAAAGGCTCCCCTGGGGAGTTCACTTGTACCCAAAGCCTTCCTTTGGTGACACTTTTGGATGGTCCAAAGGGGCTTGCAACGCCTTTCCTGGGGCCTGATTTTTCAGTCGTCTTCAATGCCGGCTAGGGATATGTTTAGGGATGCTCGGAAACAGCGAACCCGGAGGGTCCAGTTGCATGTGGGGCTGCGTAAAGGCTCCCCTGGGGAGTTCTCTTGTACCCAAAGCCTTCCTTTGGGGGCACTTTTGAATGGGCTGAAACGGCTCGCAACGCGTTTCCTGGGGCCTGATTTTTCAGTTGTCTTCAATGCCGGCTAGGGATATGTTTAGGGATGTTCGGAAACAGCGAACCCGCAGGGTCCAGTTGCATGTGGGACTGCGTAAAGGCTCCCCTGGGGAGTTCTCTTGTACCCAAAGCCTTCCTTTGGGGGCACTTTTGGATTTGCGAAAAGGGCTAGCAACGCATTTCCTGGGGCCTGATTTTTCAGTCGTCTTCGATGCCGACTAGGGTTTTGTTTAGTGATGCTCGGAAACAGCGAACCCGGAGGGTCCAGTTGCATGTGGGGCTGTGTAAAGGCTCCCCTGGGAACTTTAGATGTACCCAAAGCCTTCCTTTGGGGGCACTTTTGGATGGTCCAAAGGGGCTCGAAACGCATTTCCTGGGGCCTGATTTTTCACTCGTCTCCGATGACGGTTAGAGCTACGTTTAGGTTTGCTCAGGAACAGCGAACCCGGAGGGTCCAGTTGTATGTGGGGTTGCGTAAAGGCTCCCCTGGGAACTTCAGATGTACCCAAAGCCTTCCTTTGGGGGCATTTTTAGATGGACGAAAGGGTCTCGACACACGTTTCCTGGGGCCTGATTTTTCAGTCATCTTCGATGCCGTCTAGGGCTATGTTTAGGGATGCTTGGAAACAGCGAACCCGGAGGGTCCAGTTGCATGTGGGGCTGCGTAAAGGCTCCCCTGGGGAGTTCACTTGTACCCAAAGCTTTCCTTTGGGGGCACTTTTGGATGGTCCAAAGGGGCTTGCAACGCGTTTTCTGGGGCCCGGTTTTTCAGTCTACTCCCATGCCGGCTAGGGCTTTGTTTAGGGATGCTCGGAAACAGCGAACCCGGAGGGTCCAGTTGCATGTGGGGCTGTGTAAAGCCTCCCCTGGGAACTTCAGATGTACCCAAAGACTTCTTTTGGGGGCACTTTTGGATGGTCCAAAGGGGCTCGCAACGCGTTTCCTGGGGCCTGATTTGTCATTCGTCTTCGATGCCTGCTAGGGCAATGTTTAGGGATGCTCGGAAACAGCGAACCCGGAGGGTCCAGTTGCATGTGGGGCTGCGTAAAGGCTCCCCTGGGAACTTCAGATGTACCCAAAGCCTTCCATTTGGGGCACTTTTGGATGGTCCAAAGGGGCTCGGAACGCATTTCCTGGGGCCTGATTTTTCACTCGTCTCCGATGACGGCTAGGGCTACGTTTAGGTTTGCTCAGGAACAGCGAACCCGGAGGGTCCAGTTGGATGTGGGGCTGCGTAGAGGCTCCCCTGGGGAGTTCTCTTGTACGAAAAGCCTTCCTTTGGTGACACTTTTGGATGGTCCAAAGGGGCTTGCAACGCGTTTTCGGGGCCCGGTTTTTCAGTCTTCTCCCATGACGGCTAGGGATATATTTAGGGTTGCTCGGAAACAGCGAACCCGGAGGGTCCAGTTGCATGTGGGGCTGCGTAAAATCTCCCCTGGGAACTTCAGATGTACCCAAAGCCTTCCTTTGGGGGCACTATTGGATGGGCTAAAGAGTCTCGCAACACATTTCCTGTGGCCTGATTTTTCAGTCCTCTTCGAAGCCGGCTAGGGATATGTTTAGGGATGCTCGGAAACAGCGAACCCGGAGGGTCCAGTTGCATGTGGGGCTGCGTAAAGGCTCCCCTGGGTAGTTCTCTTGTACCCAAAGCCTTCCTTTGGGGGCACTTTTGGATGGGCGAAAAGGGCTCGGAACGCATTTCCTGGGGCCTGATTTTTCACTCGTCTCCGATGCCGGCTAGGGCTATGTTTAGGGATGCTCGGAAACAGCGAACCTGGAGGGTCCAGTTGCATGTGGGGCTGTGTAAAGGCTCCCCTGGGAACTTCAGACGTACCCAAAGCCTTCCTTTGGGGGCACTTTTGGATGGGTGAAAAGGGCTTGCAACTCGTTTCCTGGGGCCTGATTTTTCAGTCGTCTTCGATGCCGGCAAGGGATATGTTTACGGATGCTCGGAAACAGCGAACCCAGAGGGTCCAGTTGCATATGGGGCTGCGTAAAGGCTCCCCTGGGAACTTCAGATGTACCCAAAGCCTTCCTTTGGGGGCACTTTTGGATGGTCCAAAGGGGCTTGCAACGCGTTTCCTGGGGCCTGATTTTTCAGTCGTCTTCGATGCCGGCTAGGGCAATGTTTAGGGATGCTCGGAAACAGCGAACCCGGAGGGTCCAGTTGCATGTGGGGCTGCGTAAAGGCTCCCCTGGGGAGTTCTATTGTAACAAAAGCCTTCCTTTGGGGGCACTTTTGGATGGTCCAAAGGGGCTCGGAACGAATTTCCTAGGGCCTGATTTTTCACTCATCTCCGATGACGGCTAGGGCTACGTTAAGGTTTGCTCAGGAACAGCGAACCCGGAAGGTCCAGTTGCATGTGGGGCTGCGTAAAGGCTCCCCTGGGAACTTCAGAGTTACCCAAAGCCTTCCTTTGGGGGCACTTTTGGATGTGCGAAAGGGTCTCGCAACGCGTTTCCTGGGGCCTGATTTTTCAGTCATCTTCTATGCCGGCTAGGGATATGTTTAGGGATGCTCGGAATCAGCGAACCCGCAGGCTCCAGTTGCATGTGGGACTGCGTAAAGGCTCCCCTGGGGAGTTCACTTGTACCCAAAGCCTTCCTTTGGTGACACTTTTGGATGGTCCAAAGGGGCTTGCAACGCCTTTCCTGGGGCCTGATTTTTCAGTCGTCTTCAATGCCGGCTAGGGATATGTTTAGGGATGCTCGGAAACAGCGAACCCGGAGGGTCCAGTTGCATGTGGGGCTGCGTAAAGGCTCCCCTGGGGAGTTCTCTTGTACCCAAAGCCTTCCTTTGGGGGCACTTTTGAATGGGCTGAAACGGCTCGCAACGCGTTTCCTGGGGCCTGATTTTTCAGTTGTCTTCAATGCCGGCTAGGGATATGTTTAGGGATGCTCGGAAACAGCGAACCCGCAGGCTCCAGTTGCATGTGGGACTGCGTAAAGGCTCCCCTGGGGAGTTCACTTGTACCCAAAGCCTTCCTTTGGTGACACTTTTGGATGGTCCAAAGGGGCTTGCAGCGCCTTTCCTGGGGCCTGATTTTTCAGTCGTCTTCTATGCCGGCTAGGGCTATGTTTAGGGATGCTCGGAAACAGCGAACCCGCAGGGTCCAGTTGCATGTGGGGCTGCGTAAAGGCTCCCCTGGGGAGTTCTCTTGTACCCAAAGCCTTCCTTTGGGGGCACTTTTGAATGGGCTGAAACGGCTCGCAACGCGTTTCCTGGGGCCTGATTTTTCAGTCGTCTTCAATGCCGGCTAGGGATATGTTTAGGGATGCTCGGAAACAGCGAACCCGGAGGGTCCAGTTGCATGTGGGACTGCGTAAAGGCTCCCCTGGGGAGTTCTCTTGTACCCAAAGCCTTCCTTTGGGGGCACTTTTGGATTTGCGAAAAGGGCTAGCAACGCATTTCCTGGGGCCTGATTTTTCAGTCGTCTTTGATGCCGGCTAGTGTTATGTTTAGGGTTGCTCGGAAACAGCGAACCCGGAGGGTCCAGTTGCATGTGGGGCTGTGTAAAGGCTCCCCTGGGGAGTTCACTTGTACCCAAAGTCTTCCTTTGGGGGCACTTTTGGATGGTCCAAAGGAGCTTGGAACGCCTTTCCTGGGGCCTGATTTTTCAGTCCTCTTCGATGCCGGCTAGGGCTATGTTTAGCGATGCTCGGAAACAGCGAACCCAGAGGGTCCAGTTGCATGTGGGGCTGCGTAAAGGCTCCCCTGGGAACTTCAGATGTACCCAAAGCCTTCCTTTGGGGGCACTTTTGGATGGGCGAAAAAGGCTCGCAACACGTTTCCTGGGGCCTGATTTTTCAGTCGTCTTCGATGCCGACTAGGGTTTTGTTTAGGGATGCGCGGAAACAGCGAACCCGGAGGGTCCAGTTGCATGTGGGGCTGTGTAAAGGCTCCCCTGGGAACTTTAGATGTACCCAAAGCCTTCCTTTGGGGGCACTTTTGGATGGTCCAAAGGGGCTCGGAACGCATTTCCTGGGGCCTGATTTTTCACTCGTCTCCGATGACGGTTAGAGCTACGTTTAGGTTTGCTCAGGAACAGCGAACCCGGAGGGTCCAGTTGTATGTGGGGCTGCGTAAAGGCTCCCCTGGGAACTTCAGATGTATCCAAAGCCTTCATTTGGGGGCATTTTTAGATGGACGAAAGGGTCTCGACACACGTTTCCTGGGGCCTGATTTTTCAGTCATCTTCGATGCCGTCTAGGGCTATGTTTAGGGATGCTTGGAAACAGCGAACCCGGAGGGTCCTGTTGCATGTGGGGCTGCGTAAAGGCTCCCCTGGGGAGTTCACTTGTACCCAAAGCTTTCCTTTGGGGGCACTTTTGGATGGTCCAAAGGGGCTTGCAACGCATTTTCTGGGGCCCGGTTTTTCAGTCTACTCCCATGCCGGCTAGGGCTTTGTTTAGGGATGCTCGGAAACAGCGAACCCGGAGGGTCCAGTTGCATGTGGGGCTGTGTAAAGCCTCCCCTGGGAACTTCAGATGTACCCAAAGACTTCTTTTGGGGGCACTTTTGGATGGTCCAAAGGGGCTCGCAACGCGTTTCCTGGGGCCTGATTTGTCATTCGTCTTCGATGCCGGCTAGGGCAATGTTTAGGGTTGCTCGGAAACAGCGAACCCGGAGGGTCCAGTTGCATGTGGGGCTGCGTAAAATCTCCCCTGGGAACTTCAGATGTACCCAAAGCCTTCCTTTCGGGGCACTTTTGGATGGGCTAAAGAGTCTCGCAACACATTTCCTGTGGCCTGATTTTTCAGTCGTCTTCGAAGCCGGCTAAGGATATGTTTAGGGATGCTCGGAAACAGCGATCCCGGAGGGTCCAGTTGCATGTGGGGCTGCGTAAAGGCTCCCCTGGGAACTTCAGATGTACCCAAAGCCTTCCTTTGGGGGCACTTTTGGATGGGTGAAAAGGGCTTGCAACTCGTTTCCTGGGGCCTGATTTTTCAGTCGTCTTCGATGCCGGCAAGGGATATGTTTACGGATGCTCGGAAACAGCGAACCCGGAGGGTCCAGTTGCATGTGGGGCTGCGTAAAGGCTCCCCTGGGAACTTCAGAGTTACCCAAAGCCTTCCTTTGGGGGCACTTTTGGATGGGCGAAAGGGTCTCGCAACGCGTTTCCTGGGGCCTGATTTTTCAGTCATCTTCTATGCCGGCTAGGGCTATGTTTAGGGATGCTCGGAAACAGCGAACCCGCAGGGTCCAGTTGCATGTGGGACTGCGTAAAGGCTCCCCTGGGGAGTTCACTTGTACCCAAAGCCTTCCTTTGGTGACACTTTTGGATGGTCCAAAGGGGCTTGCAACGCCTTTCCTGGGGCCTGATTTTTCAGTCATCTTCCATGCCGGCTAGGGATATGTTTAGGGATGCTCGGAAACAGCGAACCCGGAGGGTCCAGTTGCATGTGGGGCTGCGTAAAGGCTCCCCTGGGGAGTTCTCTTGTACCCAAAGCCTTCCTTTGGGGGCACTTTTGAATGGGCTGAAACGGCTCGCAACGCGTTTCCTGGGGCCTGATTTTTCAGTCGTCTTCAATGCCGGCTAGGGCTATGTTTAGGGATGCTCGGAAACAGCGAACCCGCAGGGTCCAGTTGCATGTGGGACTGCGTAAAGGCTCCCCTGGGGAGTTCTCTTGTACCCAAAGCCTTCCTTTGGGGGCACTTTTGAATGGGCTGAAACGGCTCGCAACGCGTTTCCTGGGGCCTGATTTTTCAGTCGTCTTCAATGCCGGCTAGGGATATGTTTAGGGATGCTCGGAAACAGCGAACCCGGAGGGTCCAGTTGCATGTGGGGCTGCGTAAAGGCTCCCCTGGGGAGTTCTCTTGTACCCAAAGCCTTCCTTTGGGGGCACTTTTGAATGGGTTGAAACGGCTTGCAACGCCTTTCCTGGGGCCTGATTTTTCAGTCGTCTTCAATGCCGGCTAGGGATATGTTTAGGGATGCTCGTAAACAGCGAACCCGCAGGCTCCAGTTGCATGTGGGACTGCGTAAAGGCTCCCCTGGGGAGTTCACTTGTACCCAAAGCCTTCCTTTCGTGACACTTTTGGATGGTCCAAAGGGGCTTGCAGCGCCTTTCCTGGGGCCTGATTTTTCAGTCGTCTCCGATGACGGCTAGGGATATGTTTAGGGTTGCTCGGAAACAGCGAACCCGGAGGGTCCAGTTGCATGTGGGGCTGCGTAAAGGCTCCCCTGGGGAGTTCTCTTGTACCCAAAGCCTTCCTTTAGGGGCATTTTTGGATTGGCGAAAAGGGCTCGGAACGCATTTCCTGGGGCCTTATTTTTCAGTCGTCTCCGATGCCGGCTAGGGATATGTTTAGGGATGCTCGGAAACAGCGAACCCGGAGGGTCCAGTTGCATGTGGGGCTGTGTAAAGGCTCCCCTGGGGAGTTCACTTGTACCCAAAGCCTTCCTTTGGTGACACTTTTGGATGGTCCAAAGGGGCTTGCAGCGCCTTTCCTGGGGCCTGATTTTTCAGTCGTCTTCGATGCCGGCTAGGGCTATGTTTAGGGATGCTCGGAAACAGCGAACCCGGAGGGTCCAGTTGCATGTGGGCTTTAAACTAGAGTCGAAGGGGGAAGGGGCTAAAACCAGGCACGCCGGTGAAGACCTAAGGGATGGTACGCTAGAATCAGAGGGGCTGTGTGCCAGTGAGGTCCTTCGGTTCGATCCACAAGGTGCTGAGTGTAAGGAGACGCACCTGAAATGCTTCTACACAAACGCACGCAGTATGAGGAATAAAATGGATGAGCTAGAAGTCCTGGCCCAGTCCCGCAACTACGACATCATCGGCATAAGCGAAACCTGGTGGGATGAGTCCTGTGACTGGGGTGTTGCGATAGACGGTTACAGGCTCTTCAGGAGGGACAGGCAGGGTAGGCGAGGTGGTGGGGTGGCGATGTATGTGAAGCAGGGGCTGGACTGTGTGGAACTTCAGGTCGGCGATGGCAAAGTTGAGAGCCTCTGGGTAAGGATCAAGGGACGAACGAATAAAGGGGATGTCGTTGTGGGAGTCTATTACAGACCGCCCGGCCAGGACGATAGCGCCGATAACTTATTCTTTACAGAACTAAGAGAGGCCTCGAGATTATCTCCCCTTGTCCTTATGGGGGACTTCAACTTGCCAGACGTTAACTGGGAGTGCCACACGGCTGACACGAGCAAGTCCAGGAGGTTCATGAAGCACCTAGATGATAACTTCTTGGTGCAGGTGCTGACGGAGCCAACTAGGAAAGGTGCCCTCCTAGACCTGTTGCTAGAAAACAGAGAGGGTCTGGTGGGAGATGTGGTGATTGGTGGCCGCCTCGGTCATAGCGACCATGAAGTGGTTGAGTTCAAAATTTACGGTGACAGAAGGAAAAGTGCCACCAAAACCTCATCCCTAGATATGGGGAAGGCGGACTTCAGGCTGCTCGGGGAACTAGTCAGCAATGTCCCCTGGGAAGCTGCTCTTGAAGGCCTTGATGTCCACCAGTGCTGGTCACTCTTTAAGCGATGCCTCCTAGAAGCACAAGATCAGGCAATTCCTAAATATCGCAAGTCAGGCAGGCGGGGCAGGAGGCCGTCGTGGCTGACCAGGAACATTCTTATGGAGATTAGGCGGAAACAGAGAGTGTTTCGCTACTGGAAGGAGGGCCAGGTGACATGGAAAGAATACAGGGATGCTGCTCGTGTCTGTAGGAAGAAAATTCGTGTGGCTAAAGCACACCTAGAGTTGAAGCTGGCTGTGTCTGTGAGAGAAAATAAAAAGGGTTTTTTTAGATATGTGAATGGAAAAAGGAGAACTAAAGAATACATAGGGCCGCTCCTTGACAGGGAAGGTCTTCTCACAGACGATGACATAGGCAAAGCAGAGACGCTTAACGCCTTCTTTGCCTCTGTCTTCAATGCCGATGATGGGCTTCGGGACCCAGGGTGCCCCGAGCTGGAGGACCGGGACGGTGGGGATGACAAACTCCCAACCGACCCTGAACGTGTGCGGGATCTGCTACTCCACCTGGATCCCTACAAGTCCATGGGTCCGGATGGGATTCATCCCCGGGTGCTGAAGGAGCTGGCGGACGTCATCGCGGAACCTCTCTCAATTATTTTTCAACGATCCTGGGAGTCTGGAGAGGTCCCGGTAGACTGGAAGCTGGCAAATGTTGTGCCGATTTTCAAGAAGGGTCAGAAAGAAGACCCTAGCAATTACAGGCCTGTCAGTCTCACATCAGTGCCTGGTAAAATCATGGAGAAGATGGTTCTCGAACGTATTGAGGCGCACCTGGGGGACAAAGCAGTCATTGGTCCCAGCCAGCATGGGTTTGTGAAGGGTAGGTCCTGCCTAACTAACCTGATTTCCTTTTATGATAAGATCACCCGTATGGTAGACCAAGGGAAACCAGCTGATGTGATTTTTTTGGACTTCAGCAAGGCTTTTGACACGGTTTCCCATAGGATCCTACTGGACAAAATGTCCAGCATACAGCTAAATAAAAACATCATACGATGGGTGAGCAATTGGCTAACGGGCAGGGCCCAAAGGGTTATGGTGAATGGGGCTGCGTCAGGCTGGCGGGCGGTCACCAGTGGGGTCCCTCAAGGCTCCATTTTAGGGCCGGTACTTTTCAATATTTTTATAAACGATCTGGATGTAGGAATAGAAGGCATTTTGAGCAAGTTTGCTGATGACACCAAACTTGGAGGAGTTGTGGACTCGAATGAGGGTGGAAAGGCCTTGCAGAGGGATCTGGATAGGTTGGAGAGCTGGGCGATCGCCAACCGCATGAAGTTCAATAAGAGCAAGTGCCAGGTCCTGCACCTGGGACGGGGAAACCCTGGCTGCACGTACAGACTGGGCGATGAGACGCTGGAGAGCAGCCTAGAAGAGAGGGATCTGGGGGTCGTGGTAGACAACAAGTTGAATATGAGCCGGCAGTGTGCCCTGGCAGCCAGGAGGGCCAACCGTGTCCTGGGGTGCATCAAGCACGGCATCGCTAGTAGGTCGAGGGAGGTGATTGTCCCGCTCTACTCTGCGCTGGTGCGGCCTCACCTCGAGTACTGTGTGCAGTTCTGGGCACCACAGTATAAAAAGGACATGAAACTGTTGGAGAGTGTCCAGAGGAGGGCTACGAAGATGGTGAAAGGCCTGGAGGGGAAGACGTACGAGGAACGGCTGAGGGCACTGGGCCTGTTCAGCCTGCAGAAGAGGAGGCTGAGGGGAGACCTCATCGCAGTCTACAACTTCCTCGTAAGGGGGTGTCGAGAGGCAGGAGACCTTTTCTCCATTAACACCAGCGACAGGACCCGCGGGAATGGAGTTAAGCTGAGGCAGGGGAAGTTTAGGCTGGACATCAGGAAGGGGTTCTTCACAGAGAGAGTGGTTGCACACTGGAACAGGCTCCCCAGGGAAGTGGTCACTGCACCGAGCCTGACTGAATTTAAGAAGAGATTGGACTGTGCACTTAGTCACATGGTCTGAACTTGGGTAGACCTGTGCGATGTCAAGAGTTGCACTTGATGATCCTTAAGGGTCCCTTCCAACTCAGGATATTCTATGATTCTATGATTCTATGAGGGGCTGCGTAAAGGCTCCCCTGGGGAGTTCTCTTGTACCCCAAACCTTCCTTTGGGGGCACTTTTGAATGGGCTAAAACGGCTCGCAACGCGTTTCCTGGGGCCTGATTTTTCAGTCGTCTTCGATGCCGGCTAGGGCTATGTTTAGGGATGCTCGGAAACAGCGAACCCGGAGGGTCCAGTTGCATGTGGGGCTGCGTAAAGGCTCCCCTGGGGAGTTCACTTGTACCCAAAGCTTTCCTTTGGGGGCACTTTTGGATGGTCCAAAGGGGCTTGCAACGCCTTTCCTGGGGCCTGATTTTTCAGTCCTCTTCGATGCCGGCTAGGGCTATGTTTAGGGATGCTCGGAAACAGTGAACCCGGAGGGTCCAGTTGCATGTGGGGCTGCATAAAAGCTCTCCTGGGAAATTCAGATGTACCCAAAGCCTTCCTTTGGGGGCACCTTTGGATGGTCCAAAGGGGCTTGCAACGCGCTTCCTGGGGCCTGATTTTTCAGTCGTCTTCGATGCCGGCTAGGGCTATGTTTAGGGATGCTTGGAAACAGCGAACCCGGAGGGTCCAGTTGCATGTGGGGCTGCGTAAAGGCTCCCCTGGGGAGTTCTCTTGTACCCAAAGCCTTCCTTTGGGGGCACTTTTGGATGGGCGAAAAGGGCTCGGAACGCAATTCCAGGGGCCTGAATTTTCAGTCGTCTTCGATGCCGGCTAGGGCTATGTTTAGGGATGCTCGGAAACAGCGAACCCGGAGGGTCCAGTTGCATGTGGGGCTGCGTAAAGGCTCCCCTGGGGAGTTCTCTTGTACCCAAAGCCTTCCTTTGGGGGCACATTTGGCTTGGCGAAAAGGGCTCGCAACGCGTTTCCTGGGGCCTGATTTTTCACTCGTCTTCGATGCCGGCTAGGGGTATGTTTAGGGATGCTCGGAAACAGCGAACCCGGAGGGTCCAGTTGTATGTGGGGCTGCGTAAAGGCTCCCCTGGGGAGTTCTCTTGTACCCAAAGCCTTCCTTTGGGGGCACATTTGGATTGGCGAAAAGGTCTCGGAACGCATTTCCTGGGGCCTGATTTTTCAGTCGTCTTCGATGCCGGCAAGGGATATGTTTAGGGATGCTCGGAAACAGCGAACCCAGAGGGTCCAGTTGCATATGGGGCTGCGTAAAGGCTCCCCTGGGAACTTCAGATGTACCCAAAGCCTTCCTTTGGGGGCACTTTTGGATGGTCCAAAGGGGCTCGGAACGCATTTCCTGGGGCCTGATTTTTCACTCGTCTCCAATGACGGCTAGGGCTATGTTTAGGGATGCTCGGAAACAGCGAACCCAGAGGGTCCAGTTGCATGTGGGGCTGCGTAAAGGCTCCCCTGGGGAGTTCTCTTGTACCCAAAGCCTTCCTTTGGTGACACTTTTGGATGGTCCAAAGGGGCTCGGAACGAATTTCCTAGGGCCTGAGTTTTCACTCGTCTCCGATGACGGCTAGGGTTACGTTTAGTTTTGCTCAGGAACAGCGAACCCGGAAGGTCCAGTTGCATATGGGGCTGCATAAAGGCTCCCCTGGGAACTTCAGATGTACCCAAAGCCTTCCTTTGGGGGCACTTTTGGATGGGCGAAAGGGTCTCACAACGCGTTTCCGGGGGCCTGATTTTTCATTCATCTTCTATGCCGGCTAGGGATATGTTTAGGGATGCTCGGAAACAGCGAACCCGCAGTGTCCAGTTGCATGTGGGGCTGCGTAAAGGCTCCCCTGGGGAGTTCACTTGTACCCAAAGCCTTCCTTTGGTGACACTTTTGGATGGTCCACAGGGGCTTGCAACGCCTTTCCTGGGGCCTGATTTTTCAGTCGTCTTCGATGCCGTCTAGGGATATGTTTAGGGTTGCTCGGAAACAGCGAACCCGGAGGGTCCAGTTGCATGTGGGGCTGCGTAAAGGCTCCCCTGGGGAGTTCTCTTGTACCCCAAACCTTCCTTTGGGGGCACTTTTGAATGGGCTGAAACGGCTCGCAATGCGTTTCCTGGGGCCTGATTTTTCAGTCGTCTTCGATGCCGGCTAGGGTTATGTTTAGGGATGCTCGGAAACAGCGAACCCGGAGGGTCCAGTTGCATGTGGGGCTGTGTAAAGGCTCCCCTGGGGAGTTCACTTGTACCCAAAGCCTTCCTTTGGGGGCACTTTTGGATGGTCCAAAGGGGCTCGGAACGCATTTCCTGGGGCCTGATTTTTCAGTCGTCTCCAATGACGGCTAGGGGTACGTTTAGGTTTGCTCAGGAACAGCGAACCCGGAGGGTCCAGTTGCATGTGGGGCTGCGTAAAGGCTCCCCTGGGGAGTTCTCTTGTACCCAAAGCCTTCCTTTGGGGGCACTTTTGGATGGGCAAACAGGGCTCGCAACGCATTTCCTGGGGCCTGATTTTTCAGTCGTCTTCGATGCCGGCTAGGGCTATGTTTAGGGATGCTCGGAAACAGCGAACCCGGAGGGTCCAGTTGCATGTGGGGCTGCGTAAAGGCTCCCCTGGGGAGTTCTCTTGTACCCCAAGCCTTCCTTTGGGGGCACTTTTGGATGGGCGAAAAGGGCTCGCAACGCATTTCCTGGGGCCTGATTTTTCAGTCGTCTTCGATGCCGGCTAGGGCTATGTTTAGGGATGCTCGGAAACAGCGAACCCGGAGGGTCCAGTTGCATGTGGGGCTGCGTAAAGGCTCCCCTGGGGAGTTCTCTTGTACCCCAAGCCTTCCTTTGGGAGCACTTTTGGATGGGCGAAAAGGGCTCGCAACGCGTTTCCTGGGGCCTGATTTTTCAGTCGTCTTCGATTCCGGCTAGGGCAATGTTTAGGGATGCTCGGAAACAGCGAACCCGGAGGGTCCAGTTGCATATGGGGCTGCGTAAAGGGTCCCCTGGGAACTTCAGATGTACCCAAAGCCTTCCTTTGGGGGCACATTTGGATGGTCCAAAGGGGCTCGCAACGCGTTTCCTGGGGCCTGATTTTTCACTCATCTTCGATGCCGGCTAGGGCTATGTTTAGGGATGCTCGGAAACAGCGAACCCGGAGGGTCCAGTTGCATGTAGGGCTGCGTAAAGGCTCCCCTGGGGAGTTCTCTTGTACCCAATGCCTTCCTTTGGTGACACTTTTGGATGGTCCAAAGGGGCTTGCAGCGCCTTTCCTGGGGCCTGATTTTTCAGTCGTCTCCGATGCCGGCTAGGGATATGTTTAGGGTTGCTCGGAAACAGCGAACCCGGAGGGTCCAGTTGCATGTGGGGCTGCGTAAAGGCTCCCCTGGGGAGTTCTCTTGTACCCAAAGCCTTCCTTTGGGGGCATTATGGATTGGCGAAAAGGGCTCGGAAAGCATTTCCTGGGGCCTGATTTTTCAGTCGTCTCCGATGCCGGCTAGGGATATGTTTAGGGATGCTCGGAAACAGCGAACCCGGAGGGTCCAGTTGCATGTGGGACTGCATAAAGGCTCCCCTGGGAACTTCAGATGTACCCAAAGCCTTCCTTTGGGGGCACTTTTGGATGGGCGAAAGGGTCTCGCAACGCATTTCCTGGGGCCTGATTTTTCAGTTGTCTTCGATGCCGGCTAGGGCTATGTTTAGGGATGCTCGGAAACAGCGAACCCGGAGGGTCCAGTTGCATGTGGGGCTGCGTAAAGGCTCCCCTGGGGAGTTCTCTTGTACCCCAAACCTTCCTTTGGGGGCACTTTTGAATGGGCTAAAACGGCTCGCAACGCATTTCCTGGGGCCTGATTTTTCAGTCGTCTTCGATGCCGGCTAGGGCTATGTTTAGGGATGCTCGGAAACAGCGAACCCGGAGGGTCCAGTTGCATGTGGGGCTGCGTAAAGGCTCCCCTGGGGAGTTCACTTGTACCCAAAGCTTTCCTTTGGGGGCACTTTTGGATGGTCCAAAGGGGCTTGCAACGCCTTTCCTGGGGCCTGATTTTTCAGTCCTCTTCGATGCCGGCTAGGGCTATGTTTAGGGATGCTCGGAAACAGCGAACCCGGAGGGTCCAGTTGCATGTGGGGCTGCGTAAAGGCTCCCCTGGAGAGTTCTCTTGTACCCAAAGCCTTCCTTTGAGGGCACATTTGGATGGTCCAAAGGGGCCTGCAACGCGCTTCCTGGGGCCTGATTTTTCAGTCGTCTTCGATGCCGGCTAGGGCAATGTTTAGGGATGCTCGGAAACAGCGAACCCGGAGGGTCCAGTTGCATGTGGGGCTGCGTAAAGGCTCCCCTGGGGAGTTCTCTTGTACCCCAAGCCTTCCTTTGGGGGCACTTTTGGATGGGCGAAAAGGGCTCGCAACGCATTTCCTGGGGCCTGATTTTTCAGTCGTCTTCGATGCCGGCTAGGGCTATGTTTAGGGATGCTCGGAAACAGCGAACCCGGAGGGTCCAGTTGCATGTGGGGCTGCGTAAAGGCTCCCCTGGGGAGTTCTCTTGTACCCCAAGCCTTCCTTTGGGAGCACTTTTGGATGGGCGAAAAGGGCTCGCAACGCGTTTCCTGGGGCCTGATTTTTCAGTCGTCTTCGATTCCGGCTAGGGCAATGTATAGGGATGCTCGGTAACAGCGAACCCGGAGGGTCCAGTTGGATGTTGGGCTGCGTAAAGGGTCCCCTGGGAACTTCAGATGTACCCAAAGCCTTCCTTTGGGGGCACATTTGGATGGTCCAAAGGGGCTCGCAACGCGTTTCCTGGGGCCTGATTTTTCACTCATCTTCGATGCCGGCTAGGGCTATGTTTAGGGATGCTCGGAAACAGCGAACCCGGAGGGTCCAGTTGCATGTAGGGCTGCGTAAAGGCTCCCCTGGGGAGTTCTCTTGTACCCAATGCCTTCCTTTGGTGACACTTTTGGATGGTCCAAAGGGGCTTGCAGCGCCTTTCCTGGGGCCTGATTTTTCAGTCGTCTCCGATGCCGGCTAGGGATATGTTTAGGGTTGCTCGGAAACAGCGAACCCGGAGGGTCCAGTTGCATGTGGGGC
The DNA here is from genome assembly GCF_047663525.1 of Anas platyrhynchos. Lineage (NCBI taxonomy): Eukaryota > Metazoa > Chordata > Aves > Anseriformes > Anatidae > Anas > Anas platyrhynchos. The sequence continues at coordinate 8,840,461 of NC_092608.1, read as the reverse complement.
TGCGTAAAGGCTCCCCTGGGGAGTTCTCTTGTACCCAAAGCCTTCCTTTGGGGGCATTATGGATTGGCGAAAAGGGCTCGGAAAGCATTTCCTGGGGCCTGATTTTTCAGTCGTCTCCGATGCCGGCTAGGGATATATTTAGGGATGCTCGGAAACAGCGAACCCGGAGGGTCCAGTTGCATGTGGGACTGCATAAAGGCTCCCCTGGGAACTTCAGATGCACCCAAAGCCTTCCTTTGGGGGCACTTTTGGATGGGCGAAAGGGTCTCGCAACGCATTTCCTGGGGCCTGATTTTTCAGTTGTCTTCGATGCCGGCTAGGGCTATGTTTAGGGATGCTCGGAAACAGCGAACCCGGAGGGTCCAGTTGCATGTGGGGCTGCGTAAAGGCTCCCCTGGGGAGTTCTCTTGTACCCCAAACCTTCCTTTGGGGGCACTTTTGAATGGGCTAAAACGGCTCGCAACGCATTTCCTGGGGCCTGATTTTTCAGTCGTCTTCGATGCCGGCTAGGGCTATGTTTAGGGATGCTCGGAAACAGCGAACCCGGAGGGTCCAGTTGCATGTGGGGCTGCGTAAAGGCTCCCCTGGGGAGTTCACTTGTACCCAAAGCTTTCCTTTGGGGGCACTTTTGGATGGTCCAAAGGGGCTTGCAACGCCTTTCCTGGGGCCTGATTTTTCAGTCCTCTTCGATGCCGGCTAGGGCTATGTTTAGGGATGCTCGGAAACAGCGAACCCGGAGGGTCCAGTTGCATGTGGGGCTGCGTAAAGGCTCCCCTGGGGAGTTCACTTGTACCCAAAGACTTCCTTTGGTGACACTTTTGGATGGTCCAAAGGGGCTTGCAGCGCCTTTCCTGGGCCTGATTTTTCAGTCGTCTTCGATGCCGGCTAGGGCTATGTTTAGGGATGCTCGGAAACAGCGAACCCGGAGGGTCCAGTTGCATGTGGGGCTGCGTAAAGGCTCCCCTGGGGAGTTCTCTTGTACCCCAAACCTTCCTTTGGGGGCACTTTTGAATGGGCTAAAACGGCTCGCAACGCGTTTCCTGGGGCCTGATTTTTCAGTCGTCTTCGATTCCGGCTAGGGCAATGTTTAGGGATGCTCGGAAACAGCGAACCCGGAGGGTCCAGTTGCATATGGGGCTGCGTAAAGGGTCCCCTGGGAACTTCAGATGTACCCAAAGCCTTCCTTTGGGGGCACATTTGGATGGTCCAAAGGGGCTCGCAACGCGTTTCCTGGGGCCTGATTTTTCACTCATCTTCGATGCCGGCTAGGGCTATGTTTAGGGATGCTCGGAAACAGCGAACCCGGAGGGTCCAGTTGCATGTAGGGCTGCCTAAAGGCTCCCCTGGGGAGTTCTCTTGTACCCAATGCCTTCCTTTGGTGACACTTTTGGATGGTCCAAAGGGGCTTGCAGCGCCTTTCCTGGGGCCTGATTTTTCAGTCGTCTCCGATGCCGGCTAGGGATATGTTTAGGGATGCTCGGAAACAGCGAACCCGGAGGGTCCAGTTGCATGTGGGGCTGTGTAAAGGCTCCCCTGGGGAGTTCACTTGTACCCAAAGCCTTCCTTTGGTGACACTTTTGGATGGTCCAAAGGGGCTTGCAGCGCCTTTCCTGGGCCTGATTTTTCAGTCGTCTTCGATGCCGGCTAGGGCTATGTTTAGGGATGCTCGGAAACAGCGAACCCGGAGGGTCCAGTTGCATGTGGGGCTGCGTAAAGGCTCCCCTGGGGAGTTCTCTTGTACCCCAAACCTTCCTTTGGGGGCACTTTTGAATGGGCTAAAACGGCTCGCAACGCGTTTCCTGGGGCCTGATTTTTCAGTCGTCTTCGATGCCGGCTAGGGATATGTTTAGGGATGCTCGGAAACAGCGAACCCGGAGGATCCAGTTGCATGTGGGGCTGCGTAAAGGCTCCCCTGGGGAGTTCACTTGTACCCAAAGCTTTCCTTTGGGGGCACTTTTGGATGGTCCAAAGGGGCTTGCAACGCCTTTCCTGGGGCCTGATTTTTCAGTCCTCTTCGATGCCGGCTAGGGCTATGTTTAGGGATGCTCGGAAACAGCGAACCCGGAGGGTCCATTTGGATGTGGGGCTGCGTAAAGGCTCCCCTGGGGAGTTCTCTTGTACACCAAGCCTTCCTTTGGGGGCACTTTTGGATGGGCGAAAAGGGCTCGCTACGCATTTCCTGGGGCCTGATTTTTCAGTCGTCTTCGATGCCGCCAAGGGATATGTTTAGGGATGCTCGGAAACAGCGAACCCGGAGGGTCCAGTTGCATGTGGGGCTGCGTAAAGGCTCCCCTGGGAACTTCTGATATACCCCAAGCCTTCCTTTGGGGGCACTTTTGGATGGGCGAAAAGGGCTCGGAACGCATTTCATGGGGCCTGATTTTTCAGTCGTCTTCGATGCCGGCTAGGGTTTTGTTTAGGGATGCTCGGAAACAGCGAACCCGGAGGGTCCAGTTGCATGTGGGGCTGCGTAAAGGCTCCCCTGGAGAGTTCTCTTGTACCCAAAGCCTTCCTTTGAGGGCACATTTGGATTGGCGAAAAGGGCTCGCAACGCGTTTCCTGGGGCCTGATTTTTCAGTCATCTTCGATGCCGGCTAGGGCTATGTTTAGGGATGCTCGTAAACAGCGAACCCGGAGGGTCCAGTTGCATGTGGGGCTGCGTAAAGGCTCCCCTGGGGAGTTCTCTTGTACCCAAAGCCTTCCTTTGGGGGCACATTTGGATTGGCGAAAAGGTCTCGGAACGCATTTCATGGGGCCTGATTTTTCAGTCGTCTTCGATGCCGGCAAGGGATATGTTTAGGGATGCTCGGAAACAGCGAACCCGGAGGGTCCAGTTGCATATGGGGCTGCGTAAAGGCTCCCCTAGGAACTTCAGATGTACCCAAAGCCTTCCTTTGGGGGCACTTTTGGATGGTCCAAAGGGGCTCGCAACGCATTTCCTGGGGCCAGATTTTTCAGTCGTCTCTGATGACGGCTAGGGCTACGTTTAGGTTTGCTCAGGAACAGCGAACCCGGAGGGTCCAGTTGCATGTGGGGCTGCGTAAAGGCTCCCCTGGGGATTCTCTTGTACCCAAAGCCTTCCTTTGGGGGCACTTTTGGATGGGCGAACAGGGCTCGCAACGCATTTCCTGGGGCCTGATTTTTCACTCGTCTTCGATGACGGCTAGGGCTATGTTTAGGGATGCTCGGAAACAGCGAACCCGGAGCGTCCAGTTGCATGTGGGGCTGCGTAAAGGCTCCCCTGGGGAGTTCTCTTGTACCCAAAGCCTTCCTTTGGGGGCACTTTTGGATGGTCCAAAGGGGCTCGCAACGCATTTCCTGGGGCCTGATTTTTCACTCGTCTCCGATGACGGCTAGGGCTACATTTCGGTTTCTCAGGAACAGCGAACCAGGAGGTTCCATTTGCATGTGGGGCTGCGTAAAGGCTCCCCTGGGGAGTTCTCTTGTACCCAAAGCCTTCCTTTGGTGACACTTTTGGATTGGCGAAAAGGGCTCGGAACGCATTTCCTGGGGCCTGATTTTTCACTCGTCTCCGATGCCGGCTAGGGCAATGTTTAGGGATGCTCGGAAACAACGAATAAGGAGGGTCCAGTTGCATGTGGGGATGTGTAAAGGCTCCCCTGGGGAGTTCACTTGTACCCAACACCTTCCTTTCGGGGCACATTTGGATTGGCGAAAAGTGCTCGGAACGCATTTCCTGGGGCCTGATCTTTCAGTCGTCTTCAATGCAGGCTAGGGATATGTTTAGGGATGCTCAGATACAGCGAACCCGGAGGGTCCAGTTGCATGTGGGGCTGCGTTAAGGCTCCCCTGGGGAGTTCACTTGTACCCAATGCCTTCTTTTTGGGGCACTTTTGGATGGTCTAAAGGGGCTCGGAACGAATTTCCTGGGGCCTGATTTTTCACTCGTCTCCGATGACGGCTAGGGCTACGTTTAGGTTTGCTCAGGAACAGCGAACCCGGAGGGTCCAGTTGCATGTGGGGCTGCGTATAAGCTCGCCTGAGGAGTTCTCTTGTAACCAAAGCCTTTCTTTGGGGGCACTTTTGGATGGGCGAAAGTGTCTCGCAAGGCGTTTCCTGGGGCCGGATTTTTCAGTCGTCTTCGATGCCGGCTAGGGCTATGTTTAGGGATGCTCGGAAAAAGCGAACCCGGAGGGTCCAGTTGCATGTGGGGCTGCGTACAAACTGCCCTGGGGAGTTCTCTTGTACCCAAAGCCTTCCTTTGGGGGCACTTATGGATGGGCGAAAAGGGCTCGGAACGCGTTTCCTGGGGCCTGATTTTTCAGTCGTCTTCGATGACGGCTAGGGCTATGTTTAGGGATGCTCAGAAACAGCGAACTCGGAGGGTCCAGTTGCATGTGGGGCTGCGTAAAGGCTCCCCTGGGGAGTTCTCTTGTGCCCAAAGCCTTCCTTTGGGGGCACTTTTGGATTGGCGAAAAGGGCTCGGAACGCATTTCATGGGGCCAGATTTTTCAGTCGTCTTCGATGCCGACTAGGGCTATGTTTAGGGATGCTCGGAAACAGCGAACCCGGAGGGTCCAGTTGCATGTGGGGCTGCGTAAAGGCTCCCCTGGGGAGTTCTCTTGTACCCAAAGCCTTCCTTTGGGGGCACTTTTGGATGGTCCAAAGGTGCTTGCAACGCATTTCCTGAGGCACGGTTTTTCAATCTACTCCCATGCCGGCTAGGAAAATATTTAGGGTTGCTCGGAAACAGCGAACCCGGAGGGTCCAGTTGCATATGGGGCTGCGTAAAGGCTCCCCTGGGGAGTTCTCTTCTACCCAAAGCCTTCCTTTGGGGGCACTTTTGGATGGTCCAAAGGGGCTCGCAACGCATTTCCTGGGGCCTGATTTTTCACTCGTCTCCGATGACGGCTAGGGCTACGTTTCGGTTTTCTCAGGAACAGCGAACCAGGAGGGTCTAGTTGCATGTGGGGCTGCGTAAAGGCTCCCCTGGGGAGTTCTCTTGTACCCAAAGCCTTCCTTTGGGGGCACTTTTGGATGGGCGAAAAGGGCTCGGAACGCATTTCCTGGGGCCTGATTTTTCACTCGTCTCCGATGCCGGCTAGTGCTATATTTAGGGATGCTCGGAAACAGCGAACCCGGAGGTTCCAGTTGCATGTGGGGCTGCGTAAAGGCTCCCCTGGGGAGTTCACTTGTACCCAAAGCCTTCCTTTGGAGGAGCTTTTGGATGGGTGAAAAGGGCTCGCAACGCATTTCCTGGGGCCTGATTTTTCAGTCATCTTAGATGCCGGCTAGTGCTATGTTTAGGGATGCTCGGAAACAGCGAACCCGGAGTGTCCAGTTGCATGTGAGGCTGCGTAAAGGCTCCCCTGGGGAGTTCTCTTGTACCCAAAGCCTTCCTTTGGTGACACTTTTGGATGGGTGAATAGGGCTCGCAACGCATTTCCTGGGGCCTGATTTTTCAGTCGTCTTCGATGCCGGCAAGGGCTATGTTTAGGGATGCTCGGAAACAGCGAACCCGGAGGGTCCAGTTGCATGTGGGGCTGCGTAAAGGCTCCCCTGGGGAGTTCTCTTGAACCCCAACCATCCGTTGGGGGCCCTTTTGGATGGGCGAAAAGGGCTCGCAACGCATTTCCTGGGGCCTCATTTTTCAGTCGTCTTCGATGCCGGCTAGGGCAATGTTTAGGGATGCTCGGAAACAGCGAACCCGGAGGGTCCAGTTGCATGTGGGGCTGCGTAAAGTCTCCCCTGGAGAGTTCTCTTGTACCCAATGCCTTCCTTTGGGGGCACTTTTGGATGGTACAAAGGGGCTCGGAACGCATTTCCTGGGGCCTAATTTTTCAGTCGTCTCTGATGACGGCTAGGGTTACGTTTAGGTTTGCTCAGGAACAGCAAACCCGGAGGGTCCAGTTGCATGTGGGGCTGCGTAAAGGCTCCCCTGGGGAGTTCTCTTGTACCCAAAGCCTTCCTTTGGGGGCACTTTTGGATGGGCGAAAAGGGCTTGCAACGCATTTCCTGGGGCCCGGTTTTTCACTCTTCTCCCATGCCGGCTAGGGATATACTTAGGGTTGCTCTTAAAAATCAAACCCAGAGGGTCCAGTTGCATGTGGGGCTGCATAAAGGCTCCACTAGGAACTTCAGATCTACCCAAAGCCTTCCTTTGGTGGCACTTTTGGATGGGCGAAAAAGTCTCGGAACGCGTTTCCTGGGGCCTGATTTTTCAGTCGACTTCGATGCCGGCTAGGGCAATGTTTAGGGATGCTCGGAAACAGGGAACCCGGAGGGTCCAGTTGCATATGGGGCTGCGTAAAGGGTCCCCTGGGAACTTCAGATGTACCCAAAGCCTTCCTTTGGGGGCACATTTGGGTGGTCCAAAGGGGCTCGCAACGCGTTTCCTGGGGCCTGATTTTTCAGTCGTCTTCGATGACGGCTAGGGATATGTTTAGGGATGCTCGGAAACAGCGAACCCGGAGGGTCCAGTTGCATGTGGGGCTGCGTAAAGGCTCCCCTGGGGAGTTCTCTTGTACCCCAAACCTTACTTTGGGGGCACTTTTGAATGGGCTAAAACGGCTCGCAACGCGTTTCCTGGGGCCTGATTTTTCAGTCGTCTTCGATGCCGGCTAGGGCTATGTTTAGGGATGCTCGGAAACAGCGAACCCGGAGGGTCCAGTTGCATGTGGGGCTGCGTAAAGGCTCCCCTGGGGAGTTCACTTGTACCCAAAGCTTTCCTTTGGGGGCACTTTTGGATGGTCCAAAGGGGCTTGCAACGCATTTCATGGGGCCTGATTTTTCAGTCCTCTTCGATGCCGGCTAGGGCTATGTTTAGGGATGCTCGGAAACAGCGAACCCGGAGGGTCCAGTTGCATGTGGGGCTGCATAAAAGCTCTCCTGGGAAATTCAGATGTACCCAAAGCCTTCCTTTGGGGGCACCTTTGGATGGTCCAAAGGGGCTTGCAACGCGCTTCCTGGGGCCTGATTTTTCAGTCGTCTTCGATGCCGGCTAGGGCTATGTTTAGGGATGCTCGGAAACAGCGAACCCGGAGGGTCCAGTTGCATGTGGGGCTGCGTAAAGGCTCCCCTGGGGAGTTCTCTTGTACACCAAGCCTTCCTTTGGGGGCACTTTTGGATGGGCGAAAAGGGCTCGCTACGCATTTCCTGGGGCCTGATTTTTCAGTCGTCTTCGATGCCGCCAAGGGATATGTTTAGGGATGCTCGTAAACAGCGAACCCGGAGGGTCCAGTTGCATGTGGGGCTGCGTAAAGGCTCCCCTGGGGAGTTCTCTTGTACCCAAAGCCTTCCTTTGAGGGCACATTTGGATTTGCGAAAAGGGCTCGCAACGCGTTTCCTGGGGCCTGATTTTTCAGTCATCTTCGATGCCGGCTAGGGCTATGTTTAGGGATGCTCGGAAACAGCGAACCCGGAGGGTCCAGTTGCATGTGGGGCTGCGTAAAGGCTCCCCTGGGGAGTTCTCTTCTACCCAAAGCCTTCCTTTGGGGGCACATTTGGATTGGCGAAAAGGTCTCGGAACGCATTTCATGGGGCCTGATTTTTCAGTCGTCTTCGATGCCGGCTAGGGCTATGTTTAGGGATGCTCGGAAACAGCGAACCCGGAGGGTCCAGTTGCATGTGGGGCTGCGTAAAGGCTCTCCTGGGGAGTTCTCTTGTACCCAAAGCCTTCCTTTGGGGGCACTTTTGGATATGCGAAAAGGGCTAGCAACGCATTTCCTGTGGCCTGATTTTTCAGTCGTCTTCAATGCCGGCTAGGGCTATGTTTAGGGATGCTCGGAAACAGCGAACCCGGAGGGTCCAGTTGCATGTGGGGCTGTGTAAAGGCTCCCCTGGGGAGTTCACTTGTACCCAAAGCCTTCCTTTGGGGGCAATTTTGGATGGTCCAAAGGGGCTTGCAACGCATTTCCTGGGGCCAGATTTTTCAGTCGTCTCTGATGACGGCTAGGGCTACGTTTAGGTTTGCTCAGGAACAGCGAACCCGGAGGGTCCAGTTGCATGTGGGGCTGCGTAAAGGCTCCCCTGGGGATTCTCTTGTACCCAAAGCCTTCCTTTGGGGGCACTTTTGGATTGGCGAAAAGGGCTCGGAACGCATTTCATGGGGCCTTATTCTTCACTCGTCTCCGATGACGGCTAGGGCTATGTTTAGGGATGCTCGGAAACAGCGAACCCGGAGCGTCCAGTTGCATGTGGGGCTGCGTAAAGGCTCCCCTGGGGAGTTCTCTTGTACCCAAAGCCTTCCTTTGGGGGCACTTTTGGATGGTCCAAAGGGGCTCGCAACGCATTTCCTGGGGCCTGATTTTTCACTCGTCTCCGATGACGGCTAGGGCTACGTTTCGGTTTCTCAGGAACAGCGAACCAGGAGGTTCCAGTTGCATGTGGGGCTGCGTAAAGGCTCCCCTGGGCAGTTCTCTTGTACCCAAAGCCTTCCTTTGGGGGCACTTTTGGATTGGCGAAAAGGGCTCGGAACGCATTTCCTGGGGCCTGATTTTTCACTCGTCTCCGATGCCGGCTAGGGCAATGTTTAGGGATGCTCGGAAACAGCGAACCCGGAGGGTCCAGTTGCATGTGGGGCTGCGTAAAGGCTCCCCGGGGAACTTCAGATGTACCCAAAGCCTTCCTTTGGGGGCACTTTTGGATGTTCCAAAGGGGCTTGCAACGCATTTCCAGAGTCCCGGTTTTTCAGTCTACTCCCATGTTGGCTAGGGCTATGTTTAGGGCTGCTCGGAAACAGCGAACCCGGAAGGTTCATTTGCATGTGGGGCTGCGTAAAGGCTCCCCTGGGGAGTTCTCTTGTACCCAAAGCCTTCCTTTGGGGGCACTTTTAGATAGGTGAAAACGGCTCGCAACGCATTTCCTGGGGCCTGATTTTTCACTCGTCTCTGATGACGGCTAGGGCTACGTTTAGGTTTGCTCAGAAACAGCGAACCCGGAGGGTCCAGTTGCATGTGGGGCTGCGTAAAGGCTCCCCTGGGGAGTTCTCTCGTGCCCAAAGCCTTCCTTTGGGGGCACTTTTGGATGGTCCAAAGTGGCTTGCAACGCATTTCCTGAGGCACGGTTTTTCATTCTACTCCCATGCCGGCTAGGAAAATATTTAGTGTTGCTCGGAAACAGCGAACCCAGAGGGTCCAGTTGGATGTGGGGCTTCGTAAAGGCTCCCCTGGGGAGTTCACTTGTACCCAAAGCCTTCCTTTGGGGGCACTTTTGGATGGTCCAAAGGGGATCGCAACGCATTTCCTGGGGCCTGATTTTTCACTCGTCTCCGATGACGGCTAGGGCTACGTTTAGGTTTACTCAGGAACAGCGAACCCGGAGGGTCCAGTTGCATGTGGGGCTGCGTAAAGGCTCCCCTGGGGAGTTCTCTTGTACCCAAAGCCTCCCTTTGGGGGCACTTTTGGATTGGCGAAAAGGGCTCGGAATGCATTTCCTGGGGCCTGATTTTTCACTCGTCTTCGATGCCGGCTAGGGCTATGTTTAGGGATGCTCGGAAACAGCGAACCCGGAGGGTCCAGTTGCATGTGGGGCTGCGTAAAGGCTCCCCTGGGGAGTTCTCTTGTACCCAAAGCCTTCCTTTCGAGGAACTTTTGGATGGGTGAAAAGGGCTCGTAACGCATTTCCTGGGGACTGATTTTTCAGTCGTCTTAGATGCCGGCTAGTGCTATGTTTAGGGATGCTCGGAAACAGCGAACCCGGAGGGTCCAGTTGCATGTGGGGCTGCGTAAAGGCTCCCCTGGGGAGTTCTCTTGTACCCAAAGCCTTCCTTTGGGGGCACTTTTGGATGGTCCAAAGGGGCTTGCAACGCATTTTCTGAGGCCCGGTTTTTCAGTCTACTCCCATGCCGGCTAGGGATATGTTTAGGGTTGCTCGGAAACAGCGAACCCGGAGGGTCCAGTTGCATGTGGGGCTGCGTAAACGCTCCCCTGGGGAGTTCTCTTGTACCCCAAGCCTTCCTTTGGGGGCACATTTGGATTGGCGAAAAGGGCTCGGAACGCATTTCCTGGGGCCTGATTTTTCAGTCGTCTCTGATGACGGCTAGGGCTTCGTTTAGGTTTGCTCAGGAACAGCGAACCCGGAGGGTCCAGTTGCATGTGGGGCTGCGTAAAGGCTCCCCTGGGGAGTTCTATTGTACCCAAAGCCTTCCTTTGGGGGCAATTTTGGATGTTCCAAAGTGGCTTGCAACGCATTTCCTGAGGCACGGTTTTTCATTCTACTCCCATGCCGGCTAGGAAAATATATAGTGTTGCTCGGAAACAGCGAACCCGGAGGGTCCAGTTGGATGTTGGGCTGCGTAAAGGCTCCCCTGGGGAGTTCTCTTGTACCCAAAGCCTTCCTTTGGGGGCACTTTTGGATGGTCCAAAGGGGCTCGCAACGCATTTCCTGGGGCCTGATTTTTCACTCGTCTCCGATGACGGCTAGGGATACGTTTAGTGTTGCTCGGAAACAGCGAACCCGGAGGGTCCAGTTGCATGTGGGGCTGCATAAAGGCTCCCCTGGGGAGTTCACTTGTACCCAAAGCTTTCCTTTGGGGGCACTTTTGGATGGTCCAAAGGGGCTCGCAACGCGTTTCCTGGGGCCTGATTTTTCACTCATCTTCGATGCCGGCTAGGGCTATGTTAGGGATGCTCGGAAACAGCGAACCTGGAGGGTCCAGTTGCATGTAGGGCTGCGTAAAGGCTCTCCTGGGGAGTTCTCTTGTACCCAATGCCTTCCTTTGGTGACACTTTTGGATGGTCCAAAGGGGCTTGCAGCGCCTTTCCTGGGGCCTGATTTTTCAGTCGTCTCCGATGCCGGCTAGGGATATGTTTAGGGATGCTCGGAAACAGCGAACCCGGAGGGTCCAGTTGGATGTGGGGCTGTGTAAAGGCTCCCCTGGGGAGTTCACTTGTACCCAAAGCCTTCCTTTGGTGACACTTTTGGATGGTCCAAAGGGGCTTGCAGCGCCTTTCCTGGGCCTGATTTTTCAGTCGTCTTCGATGCCGGCTAGGGATATATTTAGGGATGCTCGGAAACAGCGAACCCGGAGGGTCCAGTTGCATGTGGGGCTGCGTAAAGGCTCCCCTGGGGAGTTCTCTTGTACCCAAAGCCTTCCTTTGGGGGCACTTTTGGATGGGCGAAAAGGGCTTGCAACGCATTTCCTGGGGCCCGGTTTTTCACTCTTCTCCCATGCCGGCTAGGGATATACTTAGGGTTGCTCTTAAAAATCAAACCCAGAGGGTCCAGTTGCATGTGGGGCTGCATAAAGGCTCCACTAGGAACTTCAGATCTACCCAAAGCCTTCCTTTGGTGGCACTTTTGGATGGGCGAAAAAGTCTCGCAACGCGTTTCCTGGGTCCTGATTTTTCAGTCGACTTCGATGCCGGCTAGGGCAATGTTTAGGGATGCTCGGAAACAGGGAACACGGAGGGTCCAGTTGCATATGGGGCTGCGTAAAGGGTCCCCTGGGAACTTCAGATGTACCCAAAGCCTTCCTTTGGGGGCACATTTGGGTGGTCCAAAGGGGCTCGCAACGCGTTTCCTGGGGCCTGATTTTTCAGTCGTCTTCGATGACGGCTAGGGATATGTTTAGGGATGCTCGGAAACAGCGAACCCGGAGGGTCCAGTTGCATGTGGGGCTGCGTAAAGGCTCCCCTGGGGAGTTCTCTTGTACCCCAAACCTTACTTTGGGGGCACTTTTGAATGGGCTAAAACGGCTCGCAACGCGTTTCCTGGGGCCTGATTTTTCAGTCGTCTTCGATGCCGGCTAGGGCTATGTTTAGGGATGCTCGGAAACAGCGAACCCGGAGGGTCCAGTTGCATGTGGGGCTGCGTAAAGGCTCCCCTGGGGAGTTCACTTGTACCCAAAGCTTTCCTTTGGGGGCACTTTTGGATGGTCCAAAGGGGCTTGCAACGCATTTCATGGGGCCTGATTTTTCAGTCCTCTTCGATGCCGGCTAGGGCTATGTTTAGGGATGCTCGGAAACAGCGAACCCGGAGGGTCCAGTTGCATGTGGGGCTGCATAAAAGCTCTCCTGGGAAATTCAGATGTACCCAAAGCCTTCCTTTGGGGGCACCTTTGGATGGTCCAAAGGGGCTTGCAACGCGCTTCCTGGGGCCTGATTTTTCAGTCGTCTTCGATGCCGGCTAGGGCTATGTTTAGGGATGCTCGGAAACAGCGAACCCGGAGGGTCCAGTTGCATGTGGGGCTGCGTAAAGGCTCCCCTGGGGAGTTCTCTTGTACACCAAGCCTTCCTTTGGGGGCACTTTTGGATGGGCGAAAAGGGCTCGCTACGCATTTCCTGGGGCCTGATTTTTCAGTCGTCTTCGATGCCGCCAAGGGATATGTTTAGGGATGCTCGGAAACAGCGAACCCGGAGGGTCCAGTTGCATGTGGGGCTGCGTAAAGGCTCCCCTGGAGAGTTCTCTTGTACCCAATGCCTTCCTTTGGGGGCACTTTTGGATGGGCGAAAAGGGCTCGGAACGCATTTCATGGGGCCTGATTTTTAAGTCGTCTTCGATGCCGGCTAGGGATATGTTTAGGGATGCTCGTAAACAGCGAACCCGGAGGGTCCAGTTGCATGTGGGGCTGCGTAAAGGCTCCCCTGGGGAGTTCTCTTGTACCCAAAGCCTTCCTTTGAGGGCACATTTGGATTTGCGAAAAGGGCTCGCAACGCGTTTCCTGGGGCCTGATTTTTCAGTCATCTTCGATGCCGGCTAGGGCTATGTTTAGGGATGCTCGGAAACAGCGAACCCGGAGGGTCCAGTTGCATGTGGGGCTGCGTAAAGGCTCCCCTGGGGAGTTCTCTTCTACCCAAAGCCTTCCTTTGGGGGCACATTTGGATTGGCGAAAAGGTCTCGGAACGCATTTCATGGGGCCTGATTTTTCAGTCGTCTTCGATGCCGGCTAGGGCTATGTTTAGGGATGCTCGGAAACAGCGAACCCGGAGGGTCCAGTTGCATATGGGGCTGCGTAAAGGCTCCCCTAGGAACTTCAGATGTACCCAAAGCCTTCCTTTGGGGGCACTTTTGGATGGTCCAAAGGGGCTCGCAACGCGTTTCCTGGTGCCTGATTTTTCAGTCGTCTTCGATGCCGGCTAGGGATATGTTTAGGGATGCTCGGAAACAGCGAACCCGGAGGGTCCAGTTGCATGTGGGGCTGTGTAAAGGCTCCCCTGGGGAGTTCACTTGTACCCAAAGCCTTCCTTTGGGGGCAATTTTGGATGGTCCAAAGGGGCTTGCAACGCATTTCCTGGGGCCAGATTTTTCAGTCGTCTCTGATGACGGCTAGGGCTACGTTTAGGTTTGCTCAGGAACAGCGAACCCGGAGGGTCCAGTTGCATGTGGGGCTGCGTAAAGGCTCCCCTGGGGATTCTCTTGTACCCAAAGCCTTCCTTTGGGGGCACTTTTGGATTGGCGAAAAGGGCTCGGAACGCATTTCATGGGGCCTTATTCTTCACTCGTCTCCGATGACGGCTAGGGCTATGTTTAGGGATGCTCGGAAACAGCGAACCCGGAGCGTCCAGTTGCATGTGGGGCTGCGTAAAGGCTCCCCTGGGGAGTTCTCTTGTACCCAAAGCCTTCCTTTGGGGGCACTTTTGGGTGGTCCAAAGGGGCTCGCAACGCATTTCCTGGGGCCTGATTTTTCACTCGTCTCCGATGACGGCTAGGGCTACGTTTCGGTTTCTCAGGAACAGCGAACCAGGAGGTTCCAGTTGCATGTGGGGCTGCGTAAAGGCTCCCCTGGGCAGTTCTCTTGTACCCAAAGCCTTCCTTTGGGGGCACTTTTGAATGGGCTAAAACGGCTCGCAACGCGTTTCCTGGGGCCTGATTTTTCAGTCGTCTTCGATGCCGGCTAGGGCTATGTTTAGGGATGCTCGGAAACAGCGAACCCGGAGGGTCCAGTTGCATGTGGGGCTGCGTAAAGGCTCCCCTGGGGAGTTCACTTGTACCCAAAGCTTTCCTTTGGGGGCACTTTTGGATGGTCCAAAGGGGCTTGCAACGCATTTCATGGGGCCTGATTTTTCAGTCCTCTTCGATGCCGGCTAGGGCTATGTTTAGGGATGCTCGGAAACAGCGAACCCGGAGGGTCCAGTTGCATGTGGGGCTGCATAAAAGCTCTCCTGGGAAATTCAGATGTACCCAAAGCCTTCCTTTGGGGGCACCTTTGGATGGTCCAAAGGGGCTTGCAACGCGCTTCCTGGGGCCTGATTTTTCAGTCGTCTTCGATGCCGGCTAGGGCTATGTTTAGGGATGCTCGGAAACAGCGAACCCGGAGGGTCCAGTTGCATGTGGGGCTGCGTAAAGGCTCCCCTGGGGAGTTCTCTTGTACACCAAGCCTTCCTTTGGGGGCACTTTTGGATGGGCGAAAAGGGCTCGCTACGCATTTCCTGGGGCCTGATTTTTCAGTCGTCTTCGATGCCGCCAAGGGATATGTTTAGGGATGCTCGGAAACAGCGAACCCGGAGGGTCCAGTTGCATGTGGGGCTGCGTAAAGGCTCCCCTGGAGAGTTCTCTTGTACCCAATGCCTTCCTTTGGGGGCACTTTTGGATGGGCGAAAAGGGCTCGGAACGCATTTCCTGGGGCCTGATTTTTCAGTCGTCTTCGATGCCGGCTAGGGATATGTTTAGGGATGCTCGTAAACAGCGAACCCGGAGGGTCCAGTTGCATGTGGGGCTGCGTAAAGGCTCCCCTGGGGAGTTCTCTTGTACCCAAAGCCTTCCTTTGAGGGCACATTTGGATTTGCGAAAAGGGCTCGCAACGCGTTTCCTGGGGCCTGATTTTTCAGTCATCTTCGATGCCGGCTAGGGCTATGTTTAGGGATGCTCGGAAACAGCGAACCCGGAGGGTCCAGTTGCATGTGGGGCTGCGTAAAGGCTCCCCTGGGGAGTTCTCTTCTACCCAAAGCCTTCCTTTGGGGGCACATTTGGATTGGCGAAAAGGTCTCGGAACGCATTTCATGGGGCCTGATTTTTCAGTCGTCTTCGATGCCGGCTAGGGCTATGTTTAGGGATGCTCGGAAACAGCGAACCCGGAGGGTCCAGTTGCATATGGGGCTGCGTAAAGGCTCCCCTAGGAACTTCAGATGTACCCAAAGCCTTCCTTTGGGGGCACTTTTGGATGGTCCAAAGGGGCTCGCAACGCGTTTCCTGGTGCCTGATTTTTCAGTCGTCTTCGATGCCGGCTAGGGATATGTTTAGGGTTGCTCGGAAACAGCGAACCCGGAGGGTCCAGTTGCATGTGGGGCTGCGTAAAGGCTCCCCTGGGGAGTTCTCTTGTACCCCAATGCCTTCGTTTGGGGGCACTTTTGAATGGGCTAAAACAGCTCGAAACGCGTTTCCTGGGGCCTGATTTTTCAGTCGTCTTCGATGCCGGCTAGGGCTATGTTTAGGGATGCTCGGAAACAGCGAACCCGGAGGGTCCAGTTGCATGTGGGGCTGCGTAAAGGCTCTCCTGGGGAGTTCTCTTGTACCCAAAGCCTTCCTTTGGGGGCACTTTTGGATATGCGAAAAGGGCTAGCAACGCATTTCCTGTGGCCTGATTTTTCAGTCGTCTTCAATGCCGGCTAGGGCTATGTTTAGGGATGCTCGGAAACAGCGAACCCGGAGGGTCCAGTTGCATGTGGGGCTGTGTAAAGGCTCCCCTGGGGAGTTCACTTGTACCCAAAGCCTTCCTTTGGGGGCAATTTTGGATGGTCCAAAGGGGCTTGCAACGCATTTCCTGGGGCCAGATTTTTCAGTCGTCTCTGATGACGGCTAGGGCTACGTTTAGGTTTGCTCAGGAACAGCGAACCCGGAGGGTCCAGTTGCATGTGGGGCTGCGTAAAGGCTCCCCTGGGGATTCTCTTGTACCCAAAGCCTTCCTTTGGGGGCACTTTTGGATTGGCGAAAAGGGCTCGGAACGCATTTCATGGGGCCTTATTCTTCACTCGTCTCCGATGACGGCTAGGGCTATGTTTAGGGATGCTCGGAAACAGCGAACCCGGAGCGTCCAGTTGCATGTGGGGCTGCGTAAAGGCTCCCCTGGGGAGTTCTCTTGTACCCAAAGCCTTCCTTTGGGGGCACTTTTGGGTGGTCCAAAGGGGCTCGCAACGCATTTCCTGGGGCCTGATTTTTCACTCGTCTCCGATGACGGCTAGGGCTACGTTTCGGTTTCTCAGGAACAGCGAACCAGGAGGTTCCAGTTGCATGTGGGGCTGCGTAAAGGCTCCCCTGGGCAGTTCTCTTGTACCCAAAGCCTTCCTTTGGGGGCACTTTTGGATTGGCGAAAAGGGCTCGGAACGCATTTCCTGGGGCCTGATTTTTCACTCGTCTCCGATGCCGGCTAGGGCAATGTATAGGGATGCTCGGAAACAGCGAACCCGGAGGGTCCAGTTGCATGTGGGGCTGCGTAAAGGCTCCCCGGGGAACTTCAGATGTACCCAAAGCCTTCCTTTGGGGGCACTTTTGGATGGTCCAAAGGGGCTTGCAACGCATTTCCAGAGTCCCGGTTTTTCAGTCTACTCCCATGTTGGCTAGGGCTATGTTTAGGGCTGCTCGGAAACAGCGAACCCGGAAGGTTCATTTGCATGTGGGGCTGCGTAAAGGCTCCCCTGGGGAGTTCTCTTGTACCCAAAGCCTTCCTTTGGGGGCACTTTTAGATAGGTGAAAACGGCTCGCAACGCATTTCCTGGGGCCTGATTTTTCACTCGTCTCTGATGACGGCTAGGGCTACGTTTAGGTTTGCTCAGAAACAGCGAACCCGGAGGGTCCAGTTGCATGTGGGGCTGCGTAAAGGCTCCCCTGGGGAGTTCTCTCGTGCCCAAAGCCTTCCTTTGGGGGCACTTTTGGATGGTCCAAAGTGGCTTGCAACGCATTTCCTGAGGCACGGTTTTTCATTCTACTCCCATGCCGGCTAGGAAAATATTTAGTGTTGCTCGGAAACAGCGAACCCAGAGGGTCCAGTTGGATGTGGGGCTTCGTAAAGGCTCCCCTGGGGAGTTCACTTGTACCCAAAGCCTTCCTTTGGGGGCAATTTTGGATGGTCCAAAGGGGATCGCAACGCATTTCCTGGGGCCTGATTTTTCAGTCGTCTCCGATGACGGCTAGGGCTACGTTTAGGTTTACTCAGGAACAGCGAACCCGGAGGGTCCAGTTGCATGTGGGGCTGCGTAAAGGCTCCCCTGGGGAGTTCTCTTGTACCCAAAGCCTCCCTTTGGGGGCACTTTTGGATTGGCGAAAAGGGCTCGGAATGCATTTCCTGGGGCCTGATTTTTCACTCGTCTTCGATGCCGGCTAGGGCTATGTTTAGGGATGCTCGGAAACAGCGAACCCGGAGGGTCCAGTTGCATGTGGGGCTGCGTAAAGGCTCCCCTGGGGAGTTCTCTTGTACCCAAAGCCTTCCTTTCGAGGAACTTTTGGATGGGTGAAAAGGGCTCGTAACGCATTTCCTGGGGACTGATTTTTCAGTCGTCTTAGATGCCGGCTAGTGCTATGTTTAGGGATGCTCGGAAACAGCGAACCCGGAGGGTCCAGTTGCATGTGGGGCTGCGTAAAGGCTCCCCTGGGGAGTTCTCTTGTACCCAAAGCCTTCCTTTGGGGGCACTTTTGGATGGTCCAAAGGGGCTTGCAACGCATTTTCTGAGGCCCGGTTTTTCAGTCTACTCCCATGCCGGCTAGGGATATGTTTAGGGTTGCTCGGAAACAGCGAACCCGGAGGGTCCAGTTGCATGTGGGGCTGCGTAAACGCTCCCCTGGGGAGTTCTCTTGTACCCCAAGCCTTCCTTTGGGGGCACATTTGGATTGGCGAAAAGGGCTCGGAACGCATTTCCTGGGGCCTGATTTTTCAGTCGTCTCTGATGACGGCTAGGGCTTCGTTTAGGTTTGCTCAGGAACAGCGAACCCGGAGGGTCCAGTTGCATGTGGGGCTGCGTAAAGGCTCCCCTGGGGAGTTCTATTGTACCCAAAGCCTTCCTTTGGGGGCAATTTTGGATGTTCCAAAGTGGCTTGCAACGCATTTCCTGAGGCACGGTTTTTCATTCTACTCCCATGCCGGCTAGGAAAATATATAGTGTTGCTCGGAAACAGCGAACCCGGAGGGTCCAGTTGGATGTTGGGCTGCGTAAAGGCTCCCCTGGGGAGTTCTCTTGTACCCAAAGCCTTCCTTTGGGGGCACTTTTGGATGGTCCAAAGGGGCTCGCAACGCATTTCCTGGGGCCTGATTTTTCACTCGTCTCCGATGACGGCTAGGGATACGTTTAGTGTTGCTCGGAAACAGCGAACCCGGAGGGTCCAGTTGCATGTGGGGCTGCATAAAGGCTCCCCTGGGGAGTTCACTTGTACCCAAAGCTTTCCTTTGGGGGCACTTTTGGATGGTCCAAAGGGGCTCGCAACGCGTTTCCTGGGGCCTGATTTTTCACTCATCTTCGATGCCGGCTAGGGCTATGTTTAGGGATGCTCGGAAACAGCGAACCTGGAGGGTCCAGTTGCATGTAGGGCTGCGTAAAGGCTCTCCTGGGGAGTTCTCTTGTACCCAATGCCTTCCTTTGGTGACACTTTTGGATGGTCCAAAGGGGCTTGCAGCGCCTTTCCTGGGGCCTGATTTTTCAGTCGTCTCCGATGCCGGCTAGGGATATGTTTAGGGATGCTCGGAAACAGCGAACCCGGAGGGTCCAGTTGCATGTGGGGCTGTGTAAAGGCTCCCCTGGGGAGTTCACTTGTACCCAAAGCCTTCCTTTGGTGACACTTTTGGATGGTCCAAAGGGGCTTGCAGCGCCATTCCTGGGCCTGATTTTTCAGTCGTCTTCGATGCCGGCTAGGGATATGTTTAGGGATGCTCGGAAACAGCGAACCCGGAGGGTCCAGTTGCATGTGGGGCTGCGTAAAGGCTCCCCTGGGGAGTTCACTTGTACCCAAAGCTTTCCTTTGGGGGCACTTTTGGATGGTCCAAAGGGGCTTGCAACGCCTTTCCTGGGGCCTGATTTTTCAGTCCTCTTCGATGCCGGCTAGGGCTATGTTTAGGGATGCTCGGAAACAGCGAACCCGGAGGGTCCATTTGGATGTGGGGCTGCGTAAAGGCTCCCCTGGGGAGTTCTCTTGTACACCAAGCCTTCCTTTGGGGGCACTTTTGGATGGGCGAAAAGGGCTCGCTACGCATTTCCTGGGGTCTGATTTTTCAGTCGTCTTCGATGCCGCCAAGGGATATGTTTAGGGATGCTCGGAAACAGCGAACCCGGAGGGTCCAGTTGCATATGGGGCTGCGTAAAGGCTCCCCTAGGAACTTCAGATGTACCCAAAGCCTTCCTTTGGGGGCACTTTTGGATGGTCCAAAGGGGCTCGCAACGCATTTCCTGGGGCCAGATTTTTCAGTCGTCTCTGATGACGGCTAGGGCTACGTTTAGGTTTGCTCAGGAACAGCGAACCCGGAGGGTCCAGTTGCATGTGGGGCTGCGTAAAGGCTCCCCTGGGGATTCTCTTGTACCCAAAGCCTTCCTTTGGGGGCACTTTTGGATGGGCGAAAAGGGCTCGGAACGCATTTCCTGGGGCCTGATTTTTCACTCGTCTTCGATGACGGCTAGGGCTATGTTTAGGGATGCTCGGAAACAGCGAACCCGGAGCGTCCAGTTGCATGTGGGGCTGCGTAAAGGCTCCCCTGGGGAGTTCTCTTGTACCCAAAGCCTTCCTTTGGGGGCACTTTTGGATGGTCCAAAGGGGCTCGCAACGCATTTCCTGGGGCCTGATTTTTCACTCGTCTCCGATGACGGCTAGGGCTACGTTTCGGTTTCTCAGGAACAGCGAACCAGGAGGTTCCATTTGCATGTGGGGCTGCGTAAAGGCTCCCCTGGGGAGTTCTCTTGTACCCAAAGCCTTCCTTTGGTGACACTTTTGGATTGGCGAAAAGGGCTCGGAACGCATTTCCTGGGGCCTGATTTTTCACTCGTCTCCGATGCCGGCTAGGGCAATGTTAAGGGATGCTCGGAAACAACGAATAAGGAGGGTCCAGTTGCATGTGGGGATGTGTAAAGGCTCCCCTGGGGAGTTCACTTGTACCCAACACCTTCCTTTCGGGGCACATTTGGATTGGCAAAAAGTGCTCGGAACGCATTTCCTGGGGCCTGATCTTTCAGTCGTCTTCAATGCAGGCTAGGGATATGTTTAGGGATGCTCAGATACAGCGAACCCGGAGGGTCCAGTTGCATGTGGGGCTGCGTTAAGGCTCCCCTGGGGAGTTCACTTGTACCCAATGCCTTCTTTTTGGGGCACTTTTGGATGGTCCAAAGGGGCTCGGAACGAATTTCCTGGGGCCTGATTTTTCACTCGTCTCCGATGACGGCTAGGGCTACGTTTAGGTTTGCTCAGGAACAGCGAACCCGGAGGGTCCAGTTGCATGTGGGGCTGCGTATAAGCTCGCCTGAGGAGTTCTCTTGTAACCAAAGCCTTTCTTTGGGGGCACTTTTGGATGGGCGAAAGTGTCTCGCAAGGCGTTTCCTGGGGCCGGATTTTTCAGTCGTCTTCGATGCCGGCTAGGGCTATGTTTAGGGATGCTCGGAAAAAGCGAACCCGGAGGGTCCAGTTGCATGTGGGGCTGCGTACAAACTGCCCTGGGGAGTTCTCTTGTACCCCAAGCCTTCCTTTGGTGACACTTTTGGATGGGCGAAAAGGGCTCGGAACGCGTTTCCTGGGGCCTGATTTTTCAGTCGTCTTCGATGACGGCTAGGGCTATGTTTAGGGATGCTCAGAAACAGCGAACTCGGAGGGTCCAGTTGCATGTGGGGCTGCGTAAAGGCTCCCCTGGGGAGTTCTCTTGTGCCCAAAGCCTTCCTTTGGGGGCACTTTTGGATTGGCGAAAAGGGCTCGGAACGCATTTCATGGGGCCAGATTTTTCAGTCGTCTTCGATGCCGGCAAGGGATATGTTTAGGGATGCTCGGAAACAGCGAACCCGGAGGGTCCAGTTGCATGTGGGGATGCGTAAAGGCTCCCCTGGGGAGTTCTCTTGTACCCAAAGCCTTCCTTTGGGGGCACTTTTGGATGGTCCAAAGGTGCTTGCAACGCATTTCCTGAGGCACGGTTTTTCAATCTACTCCCATGCCGGCTAGGAAAATATTTAGGGTTGCTCGGAAACAGCGAACCCGGAGGGTCCAGTTGCATATGGGGCTGCGTAAAGGCTCCCCTGGGGAGTTCTCTTGTACCCAAAGCCTTCCTTTGGGGGCACTTTTGGATGGTCCAAAGGGGCTCGCAACGCATTTCCTGGGGCCTGATTTTTCACTCGTCTCCGATGACGGCTAGGGCTACGTTTCGGTTTTCTCAGGAACAGCGAACCAGGAGGGTCTAGTTGCATGTGGGGCTGCGTAAAGGCTCCCCTGGGGAGTTCTCTTGTACCCAAAGCCTTCCTTTGGGGGCACTTTTGGATGGGCGAAAAGGGCTCGGAACGCATTTCCTGGGGCCTGATTTTTCACTCGTCTCCGATGCCGGCTAGTGCTATATTTAGGGATGCTCAGGAACAGCGAACCCGGAGGTTCCAGTTGCATGTGGGGCTGCGTAAAGGCTCCCCTGGGGAGTTCACTTGTACCCAAAGCCTTCCTTTGGAGGAGCTTTTGGATGGGTGAAAAGGGCTCGCAACGCATTTCCTGGGGCCTGATTTTTCAGTCATCTTAGATGCCGGCTAGTGCTATGTTTAGGGATGCTCGGAAACAGCGAACCCGGAGGGTCCAGTTGCATGTGAGGCTGCGTAAAGGCTCCCCTGGGGAGTTCTCTTGTACCCAAAGCCTTCCTTTGGTGACACTTTTGGATGGGTGAATAGGGCTCGCAACGCATTTCCTGGGGCCTGATTTTTCAGTCGTCTTCGATGCCGGCTAGGGCTATGTTTAGGGATGCTCGGAAACAGCGAACCCGGAGGGTCCAGTTGCATGTGGGGCTGCGTAAAGGCTCCCCTGGGGAGTTCTCTTGAACCCCAACCATCCGTTGGGGGCCCTTTTGGATGGGCGAAAAGGGCTCGCAACGCATTTCCTGGGGCCTCATTTTTCAGTCGTCTTCGATGCCGGCTAGGGCAATGTTTAGGGATGCTCGGAAACAGCGAACCCGGAGGGTCCAGTTGCATGTGGGGCTGCGTAAAGGCTCCCCTGGAGAGTTCTCTTGTACCCAATGCCTTCCTTTGGGGGCACTTTTGGATGGTACAAAGGGGCTCGGAACGCATTTCCTGGGGCCTAATTTTTCAGTCGTCTCTGATGACGGCTAGGGTTACGTTTAGGTTTGCTCAGGAACAGCAAACCCGGAGGGTCCAGTTGCATGTGGGGCTGCGTAAAGGCTCCCCTGGGGAGTTCTCTTGTACCCAAAGCCTTCCTTTGGGGGCACTTTTGGATGGGCGAAAAGGGCTTGCAACGCATTTCCTGGGGCCCGGTTTTTCACTCTTCTCCCATGCCGGCTAGGGATATACTTAGGGTTGCTCTTAAAAATCAAACCCAGAGGGTCCAGTTGCATGTGGGGCTGCATAAAGGCTCCACTAGGAACTTCAGATCTACCCAAAGCCTTCCTTTGGTGGCACTTTTGGATGGGCGAAAAAGTCTCGGAACGCGTTTCCTGGGGCCTGATTTTTCAGTCGACTTCGATGCCGGCTAGGGCAATGTTTAGGGATGCTCGGAAACAGGGAACCCGGAGGGTCCAGTTGCATATGGGGCTGCGTAAAGGGTCCCCTGGGAACTTCAGATGTACCCAAAGCCTTCCTTTGGGGGCACATTTGGGTGGTCCAAAGGGGCTCGCAACGCATTTCCTGGGGCCTGATTTTTCAGTCGTCTTCGATGCCGGCTAGGGATATGTTTAGGGATGCTCGGAAACAGCGAACCCGGAGGGTCCAGTTGCATGTGGGGCTGCGTAAAGGCTCCCCTGGGGAGTTCTCTTGTACCCCAAACCTTACTTTGGGGGCACTTTTGAATGGGCTAAAACGGCTCGCAACGCGTTTCCTGGGGCCTGATTTTTCAGTCGTCTTCGATGCCGGCTAGGGCTATGTTTAGGGATGCTCGGAAACAGCGAACCCGGAGGGTCCAGTTGCATGTGGGGCTGCGTAAAGGCTCCCCTGGGGAGTTCACTTGTACCCAAAGCTTTCCTTTGGGGGCACTTTTGGATGGTCCAAAGGGGCTTGCAACGCATTTCATGGGGCCTGATTTTTCAGTCCTCTTCGATGCCGGCTAGGGCTATGTTTAGGGATGCTCGGAAACAGCGAACCCGGAGGGTCCAGTTGCATGTGGGGCTGCATAAAAGCTCTCCTGGGAAATTCAGATGTACCCAAAGCCTTCCTTTGGGGGCACCTTTGGATGGTCCAAAGGGGCTTGCAACGCGCTTCCTGGGGCCTGATTTTTCAGTCGTCTTCGATGCCGGCTAGGGCTATGTTTAGGGATGCTCGGAAACAGCGAACCCGGAGGGTCCAGTTGCATGTGGGGCTGCGTAAAGGCTCCCCTGGGGAGTTCTCTTGTACACCAAGCCTTCCTTTGGGGGCACTTTTGGATGGGCGAAAAGGGCTCGCTACGCATTTCCTGGGGCCTGATTTTTCAGTCGTCTTCGATGCCGCCAAGGGATATGTTTAGGGATGCTCGGAAACAGCGAACCCGGAGGGTCCAGTTGCATGTGGGGCTGCGTAAAGGCTCCCCTGGAGAGTTCTCTTGTACCCAATGCCTTCCTTTGGGGGCACTTTTGGATGGGCGAAAAGGGCTCGGAACGCATTTCATGGCGCCTGATTTTTCAGTCGTCTTCGATGCCGGCTAGGGCTATGTTTAGGGATGCTCGTAAACAGCGAACCCGGAGGGTCCAGTTGCATGTGGGGCTGCGTAAAGGCTCCCCTGGGGAGTTCTCTTGTACCCAAAGCCTTCCTTTGAGGGCACATTTGGATTTGCGAAAAGGGCTCGCAACGCGTTTCCTGGGGCCTGATTTTTCAGTCATCTTCGATGCCGGCTAGGGCTATGTTTAGGGATGCTCGGAAACAGCGAACCCGGAGGGTCCAGTTGCATGTGGGGCTGCGTAAAGGCTCCCCTGGGGAGTTCTCTTCTACCCAAAGCCTTCCTTTGGGGGCACATTTGGATTGGCGAAAAGGTCTCGGAACGCATTTCATGGGGCCTGATTTTTCAGTCGTCTTCGATGCCGGCTAGGGCTATGTTTAGGGATGCTCGGAAACAGCGAACCCGGAGGGTCCAGTTGCATATGGGGCTGCGTAAAGGCTCCCCTAGGAACTTCAGATGTACCCAAAGCCTTCCTTTGGGGGCACTTTTGGATGGTCCAAAGGGGCTCGCAACGCGTTTCCTGGGGCCTGATTTTTCAGTCGTCTTCGATGCCGGCTAGGGATATGTTTAGGGTTGCTCGGAAACAGCGAACCCGGAGGGTCCAGTTGCATGTGGGGCTGCGTAAAGGCTCCCCTGGGGAGTTCTCTTGTACCCCAATGCCTTCGTTTGGGGGCACTTTTGAATGGGCTAAAACAGCTCGAAACGCGTTTCCTGGGGCCTGATTTTTCAGTCGTCTTCGATGCCGGCTAGGGCTATGTTTAGGGATGCTCGGAAACAGCGAACCCGGAGGGTCCAGTTGCATGTGGGGCTGCGTAAAGGCTCTCCTGGGGAGTTCTCTTGTACCCAAAGCCTTCCTTTGGGGGCACTTTTGGATATGCGAAAAGGGCTAGCAACGCATTTCCTGTGGCCTGATTTTTCAGTCGTCTTCAATGCCGGCTAGGGCTATGTTTAGGGATGCTCGGAAACAGCGAACCCGGAGGGTCCAGTTGCATGTGGGGCTGTGTAAAGGCTCCCCTGGGGAGTTCACTTGTACCCAAAGCCTTCCTTTGGGGGCAATTTTGGATGGTCCAAAGGGGCTTGCAACGCATTTCCTGGGGCCAGATTTTTCAGTCGTCTCTGATGACTGCTAGGGCTACGTTTAGGTTTGCTCAGGAACAGCGAACCCGGAGGGTCCAGTTGCATGTGGGGCTGCGTAAAGGCTCCCCTGGGGATTCTCTTGTACCCAAAGCCTTCCTTTGGGGGCACTTTTGGATTGGCGAACAGGGCTCGGAACGCATTTCCTGGGGCCTTATTCTTCACTCGTCTCCGATGACGGCTAGGGCTATGTTTAGGGATGCTCGGAAACAGCGAACCCGGAGCGTCCAGTTGCATGTGGGGCTGCGTGAAGGCTCCCCTGGGGAGTTCTCTTGTACCCAAAGCCTTCCTTTGGGGGCACTTTTGGATGGTCCAAAGGGGCTCGCAACGCATTTCCTGGGGACTGATTTTTCACTCGTCTCCGATGACGGCTAGGGCTACGTTTCGGTTTCTCAGGAACAGCGAACCAGGAGGTTCCAGTTGCATGTGGGGCTGCGTAAAGGCTCCCCTGGGCAGTTCTCTTGTACCCAAAGCCTTCCTTTGGGGGCACTTTTGGATTGGCGAAAAGGGCTCGGAACGCATTTCCTGGGGCCTGATTTTTCACTCGTCTCCGATGCCGGCTAGGGCAATGTTTAGGGATGCTCGGAAACAGCGAACCCGCAGGGTCCAGTTGCATGTGGGGCTGCGTAAAGGCTCCCCGGGGAACTTCAGATGTACCCAAAGCCTTCCTTTGGGGGCACTTTTGGATGTTCCAAAGGGGCTTGCAACGCATTTCCAGAGTCCCGGTTTTTCAGTCTACTCCCATGTTGGCTAGGGCTATGTTTAGGGCTGCTCGGAAACAGCGAACCCGGAAGGTTCATTTGCATGTGGGGCTGCGTAAAGGCTCCCCTGGGGAGTTCTCTTGTACCCAAAGCCTTCCTTTGGGGGCACTTTTAGATAGGTGAAAACGGCTCGCAACGCATTTCCTGGGGCCTGATTTTTCACTCGTCTCTGATGACGGCTAGGGCTACGTTTAGGTTTGCTCAGAAACAGCGAACCCGGAGGGTCCAGTTGCATGTGGGGCTGCGTAAAGGCTCCCCTGGGGAGTTCTCTCGTGCCCAAAGCCTTCCTTTGGGGGCACTTTTGGATGGTCCAAAGTGGCTTGCAACGCATTTCCTGAGGCACGGTTTTTCATTCTACTCCCATGCCGGCTAGGAAAATATTTAGTGTTGCTCGGAAACAGCGAACCCAGAGGGTCCAGTTGGATGTGGGGCTTCGTAAAGGCTCCCCTGGGGAGTTCACTTGTACCCAAAGCCTTCCTTTGGGGGCACTTTTGGATGGTCCAAAGGGGATCGCAACGCATTTCCTGGGGCCTGATTTTTCACTCGTCTCTGATGACGGCTAGGGCTACGTTTAGGTTTACTCAGGAACAGCGAACCCGGAGGGTCCAGTTGCATGTGGGGCTGCGTAAAGGCTCCCCTGGGGAGTTCTCTTGTACCCAAAGCCTCCCTTTGGGGGCACTTTTGGATTGGCGAAAAGGGCTCGGAATGCATTTCCTGGGGCCTGATTTTTCACTCGTCTTCGATGCCGGCTAGGGCTATGTTTAGGGATGCTCGGAAACAGCGAACCCGGAGGGTCCAGTTGCATGTGGGGCTGCGTAAAGGCTCCCCTGGGGATTTCTCTTGTACCCAAAGCCTTCCTTTGGAGGAACTTTTGGATGGGTGAAAAGGGCTCGGAACGCATTTCCTGGGGCCTGATTTTTCAGTCGTCTTAGATGCCGGCTAGTGCTATGTTTAGGGATGCTCGGAAACAGCGAACCCGGAGGGTCCAGTTGCATGTGGGGCTGCGTAAAGGCTCCCCTGGGGAGTTCTCTTGTACCCAAAGCCTTCCTTTGGGGGCACTTTTGGATGGTCCAAAGGGGCTTGCAACGCATTTTCTGAGGCCCGGTTTTTCAGTCTACTCCCATGCCGGCTAGGGATATGTTTAGGGTTGCTCGGAAACAGCGAACCCGGAGGGTCCAGTTGCATTTGGGGCTGCGTAAACGCTCCCCTGGGGAGTTCTCTTGTACCCCAAGCCTTCCTTTGGGGGCACATTTGGATTGGCGAAAAGGGCTCGGAACGCATTTCCTGGGGCCTGATTTTTCAGTCGTCTCTGATGACGGCTAGGGCTTCGTTTAGGTTTGCTCAGGAACAGCGAACCCGGAGGGTCCAGTTGCATGTGGGGCTGCGTAAAGGCTCCCCTGGGGAGTTCTATTGTACCCAAAGCCTTCCTTTGGGGGCAATTTTGGATGTTCCAAAGTGGCTTGCAACGCATTTCCTGGGGCCTGATTTTTCAGTCTTCTCCCATGCCGGCTAGGGATATGTTTAGGGTTGCTCGGAAACAGCGAACCCGGAGGGTCCAGTTGGATGTTGGGCTGCGTAAAGGCTCCCCTGGGGAGTTCTCTTGTACCCAAAGCCTTCCTTTGGGGGCACTTTTGGATGGGCGAACAGGGCTCGCAACGCATTTCCTGGGGCCTGATTTTTCACTCGTCTCCGATGACGGCTAGGGATACGTTTAGTGTTGCTCGGAAACAGCGAACCCGGAGGGTCCAGTTGCATGTGGGGCTGCATAAAGGCTCCCCTGGGGAGTTCTCTTGTACCCCAAGCCTTCCTTTAGGGGCACTTTTGGATGGGCGAAAAGGGCTCGGAACGCATTTCCTGGGGCCTGATTTTTCAGTCGTCTTCGATGCCGGCTAGGGCAATGTTTAGGGATGCTCGGAAACAGCGAACCCGGAGGGTCCAGTTGCATGTGGGGCTGCGTAAAGGCTCCCCTGGGGAGTTCTATTGTAACAAAAGCCTTCCTTTGGGGGCGCTTTTGGATGGTCCAAAGGGGCTTGCAACGCATTTCCTGAGGCCCGGTTTTTCAGTCTACTCCCATGCCTCCTAGGAAAATATTTAGGGTTGCTCGGAAACAGCGAACCCGGAGGGTCCAGTTGCATGTGGGGCTGCGTAAAGGCTCCCCTGGGGAGTTCACTTGTACCCAAAGCCTTCCTTTGGGGGCACTTTTGGATGGTCCAAAGGGGCTCGCAACGCATTTCCTGGGGCCTGATTTTTCACTCGTCTCTGATGACGGCTAGGGCTACGTTTAGGTCTGCTCAGGAACAGCGAACCCGGATGGTCCAGTTGCATGTGGGGCTGCGTAAAGGCTCCCCGGGGAACTTCAGATGTACCCAAAGCCTTCCTTTGGGGGCACTTTTGGATGGTCCAAAGGGGCTTGCAACGCATTTCCAGAGTCCCGGTTTTTCAGTCTACTCCCATGTTGGCTAGGGCTATGTTTAGGGCTGCTCGGAAACAGCGAACCCGGAAGGTTCATTTGCATGTGGGGCTGCGTAAAGGCTCCCCTGGGGAGTTCTCTTGTACCCAAAGCCTTCCTTTGGGGGCACTTTTGGATAGGTGAAAACGGCTCGCAACGCATTTCCTGGGGCCTGATTTTTCAATCGTCTTCGATGCCGGCTAGGGATATGTTTAGGGATGCTCGGAAACAGCGAACCCGGTGGGTCCAGTTGCATGTGGGGCTGCGTAAAGGCTCCCCTGGGGAGTTCTCTGGTGCCCAAAGCCTTCCTTTGGGGGCACTTTTGGATGGTCCAAAGTGGCTTGAAACGCATTTCCTGAGGCACGGTTTTTCAGTCTACTCCCATGCCTGCTAGGAAAATATTTAGTGTTGCTCGGAAACAGCGAACCCGGAGGGTCCAGTTGGATGTGGGGCTTCGTAAAGGCTCCCCTGGGGAGTTCTCTTGTACCCAAAGCCTTCCTTTGGGGGCACTTTTGGATGGTCCAAAGGGGATCGCAACGCATTTCCTGGGGCCTGATTTTTCACTCGTCTCCGATGACGGCTAGGGCTACGTTTAGGTTTACTCAGGAACAGCGAACCCGGAGCGTCCAGTTGCATGTGGGGCTGCGTAAAGGCTCCCCTGGGGAGTTCTCTTGTACCCAAAGCCTCCCTTTGGGGGCACTTTTGGATTGGCGAAAAGGGCTCGGAATGCATTTCCTGGGGCCTGATTTTTCACTCGTCTTCGATGCCGGCTAGGGCTATGTTTAGGGATGCTCGGAAACAGCGAACCCGGAGGGTCCAGTTGCATGTGGGGCTGCGTAAAGGCTCCCCTGGGGAGTTCTCTTGTACCCAAAGCCTTCCTTTGGAGGAACTTTTGGATGGGTGAAAAGGGCTCGTAACGCATTTCCTGGGGACTGATTTTTCAGACGTCTTCGATGCCGTCTAGGGCTATGTTTAGGGATGCTCAGAAACAGCGAACCCGGAGGGTCCAGTTGCATGTGGGGCTGCGTAAAGGCTCCCCTGGGGAGTTCTTTTGTACCCAAAGCCTTCCTTTGGGGGCACTTTTGGATTGGCGAAAAGGGCTCGGAACGCATTTCCTGGGGCCTGATTTTTCAGTCGTCTCTGATGACGGCTAGGGCTTCGTTTAGGTTTGCTCAGGAACAGCGAACCCGGAGGGTCCAGTTGCATGTGGGGCTGCGTAAAAGCACTCCTGGGAACTTCAGATGTACCCAAAGCCTTCCTTTGGGGGCACTTTTGGATGGTCCAAAGGGGCTCGCAACGCATTTCTTGGGGCCTGATTTTTCAGTCGTCTTCGATGCCGGCTAGGGCTATGTTTAGGGATGCTCGGAAACAGCGAACCCGGAGGGTCCAGTTGCATGTGGGGCTGCGTAAAGGCTCCCCTGGGGAGTTCTCTTGTACCCAAAGCCTTCCTTTCAAGGAACTTTTGGATGGGTGAAAAGGGCTCGTAACGCATTTCCTGGGGCCTGATTTTTCAGTCGTCTCTGATGACGGCTAGGGCTTCGTTTAGGTTTGCTCAGGAACAGCGAACCCGGAGGGTCCAGTTGCATGTGGGGCTGCGTAAAGGCTCCCCTGGGGAGTTCTATTGTAACCAAAGCCTTCCTTTGGGGGCAATTTTGGATGTTCCAAAGTGGCTTGCAACGCATTTCCTGAGGCACGATTTTTCATTCTACTCCCATGCCGGCTAGGAAAATATTTAGGGTTGCTCGGAAACAGCGAACCCGGAGGGTCCAGTTGGATGTTGGGCTGCGTAAAGGCTCCCCTGGGGAGTTCTCTTGTACCCAAAGCCTTCCTTTGGGGGCACTTTTGGATGGTCCAAAGGGGCTCGCAACGCATTTCCTGGGGCCTGATTTTTCACTCGTCTCCGATGACGGCTAGGGATACGTATAGGTTTGCTCAGGAACAGCAAACCCGGAGGGTCCAGTTGCATGTGGGGCTGCGTAAAGTCTCCCCTGGGGAGTTCTCTTGTACCCAAAGCCTTCCTTTGGGGGAACTTTTGGATGGGCGAAAAGGGCTCGCAACGCATTTCATGGGGCCTGATTTTTCAGTCGTCTTAGATGCCGGCTAGTGCTATGTTTAGGGATGCTCGGAAAGAGCGAACCCAGAGGGTCCAGTTGCATGTGGGGCTGCGTAAAGGCTCCCCTGGGGAGTTCTCTTGTACCCAAAGCCTTCCTTTGGGGGCACTTTTGGATGGTCCAAAGGGGCTCGCAACGCATTTCCTGGGGCCTGATATTTCACTCGTCTCCGATGACGGCTAGGGCTACGATTCGGTTTCTCAGGAACAGCGAACCAGGAGGTTCCAGTTGCATGTGGGGCTGCGTAAAGGCTCCCCTGGGGAGTTCTCTTGTACCCAAAGCCTTCCTTTGGGGGCACTTTTGGATGGTCCAAAGGGGCTCGCAACGCATTTCCTGGGGCCTGATTTTTCACTCGTCTCCGATGACGGCTAGGGCTACGTTTCGGTTTCTCAGGAACAGCGAACCAGGAGGTTCCAGTTGCATGTGGGGCTGCGTAAAGGCTCCCCTGGGGAGTTCTCTTGTACCCAAAGCCTTCCTTTGGGGGCACTTTTGGATTTGCGAAAAGGGCTCGGAACGCATTTCCTGGGGCCTGATTTTTCACTCGTCTCCGATGACGGCTAGGGCTACGTTTCGGTTTCTCAGGAACAGCGAACCAGGAGGTTCCAGTTGCATGTGGGGCTGCGTAAAGGCTCCCCTGGGGAGTTCTCTTGTACCCAAAGCCTTCCTTTGGGGGCACTTTTGGATGGTCCAAAGGGGCTCGCAACGCATTTCCTGGGGACTGATTTTTCACTCGTCTCCGATGACGGCTAGGGCTACGTTTCGGTTTCTCAGGAACAGCGAACCAGGAGGTTCCAGTTGCATGTGGGGCTGCGTAAAGGCTCCCCTGGGGAGTTCTCTTGTACCCAAAGCCTTCCTTTGGGGGCACTTTTGGATTGGCGAAAAGGGCTCGGAACGCTTTTCCTGGGGCCTGATTTTTCAGTCGTCTCTGATGACGGCTAGGGCTTCGTTTAGGTTTGCTCAGGAACAGCGAACCCGGAGGGTCCAGTTGCATGTGGGGCTGCGTAAAAGCACTCCTGGGAACTTCAGATGTACCCAAAGCCTTCCTTTGGGGGCACTTTTGGATGGTCCAAAGGGGCTCGCAACGCATTTCTTGGGGCCTGATTTTTCAGTCGTCTTCGATGCCGGCTAGGGCTATGTTTAGGGATGCTCGGAAACAGCGAACCCGGAGGGTCCAGTTGCATGTGGGGCTGCGTAAAGGCTCCCCTGGGGAGTTCTCTTGTACCCAAAGCCTTCCTTTCAAGGAACTTTTGGATGGGTGAAAAGGGCTCGTAACGCATTTCCTGGGGCCTGATTTTTCAGTCGTCTCTGATGACGGCTAGGGCTTCGTTTAGGTTTGCTCAGGAACAGCGAACCCGGAGGGTCCAGTTGCATGTGGGGCTGCGTAAAGGCTCCCCTGGGGAGTTCTATTGTAACCAAAGCCTTCCTTTGGGGGCAATTTTGGATGTTCCAAAGTGGCTTGCAACGCATTTCCTGAGGCACGATTTTTCATTCTACTCCCATGCCGGCTAGGAAAATATTTAGGGTTGCTCGGAAACAGCGAACCCGGAGGGTCCAGTTGGATGTTGGGCTGCGTAAAGGCTCCCCTGGGGAGTTCTCTTGTACCCAAAGCCTTCCTTTGGGGGCACTTTTGGATGGTCCAAAGGGGCTCGCAACGCATTTCCTGGGGCCTGATTTTTCACTCGTCTCCGATGACGGCTAGGGATACGTATAGGTTTGCTCAGGAACAGCAAACCCGGAGGGTCCAGTTGCATGTGGGGCTGCGTAAAGTCTCCCCTGGGGAGTTCTCTTGTACCCAAAGCCTTCCTTTGGGGGAACTTTTGGATGGGCGAAAAGGGCTCGCAACGCATTTCATGGGGCCTGATTTTTCAGTCGTCTTAGATGCCGGCTAGTGCTATGTTTAGGGATGCTCGGAAAGAGCGAACCCAGAGGGTCCAGTTGCATGTGGGGCTGCGTAAAGGCTCCCCTGGGGAGTTCTCTTGTACCCAAAGCCTTCCTTTGGGGGCACTTTTGGATGGTCCAAAGGGGCTCGCAACGCATTTCCTGGGGCCTGATTTTTCACTCGTCTCCGATGACGGCTAGGGCTACGATTCGGTTTCTCAGGAACAGCGAACCAGGAGGTTCCAGTTGCATGTGGGGCTGCGTAAAGGCTCCCCTGGGGAGTTCTCTTGTACCCAAAGCCTTCCTTTGGGGGCACTTTTGGATGGTCCAAAGGGGCTCGCAACGCATTTCCTGGGGACTGATTTTTCACTCGTCTCCGATGACGGCTAGGGCTACGTTTCGGTTTCTCAGGAACAGCGAACCAGGAGGTTCCAGTTGCATGTGGGGCTGCGTAAAGGCTCCCCTGGGGAGTTCTCTTGTACCCAAAGCCTTCCTTTGGGGGCACTTTTGGATTTGCGAAAAGGGCTCGGAACGCATTTCCTGGGGCCTGATTTTTCACTCGTCTCCGATGACGGCTAGGGCTACGTTTCGGTTTCTCAGGAACAGCGAACCAGGAGGTTCCAGTTGCATGTGGGGCTGCGTAAAGGCTCCCCTGGGGAGTTCTCTTGTACCCAAAGCCTTCCTTTGGGGGCACTTTTGGATGGTCCAAAGGGGCTCGCAACGCATTTCCTGGGGACTGATTTTTCACTCGTCTCCGATGACGGCTAGGGCTACGTTTCGGTTTCTCAGGAACAGCGAACCAGGAGGTTCCAGTTGCATGTGGGGCTGCGTAAAGGCTCCCCTGGGGAGTTCTCTTGTACCCAAAGCCTTCCTTTGGGGGCACTTTTGGATTGGCGAAAAGGGCTCGGAACGCTTTTCCTGGGGCCTGATTTTTCACTCGTCTCCGATGCCGGCTAGGGCAATGTTTAGGGATGCTCGGAAACAGCGAACACGCAGGGTCCAGTTGCATGTGGGGCTGCGTAAAGGCTCCCCGGGGAACTTCAGATGTACCCAAAGCCTTCCTTTGGGGGCACTTTTGGATGGTCCAAAGGGGCTTGCAACGCATTTCCAGAGTCCCGGTTTTTCAGTCTACTCCCATGTTGGCTAGGGCTATGTTTAGGGCTGCTCGGAAACAGCGAATCCGGAAGGTTCATTTGCATGTGGGGCTGCGTAAAGGCTCCCCTGGGGAGTTCTCTTGTACCCAAAGCCTTCCTTTGGGGGCACTTTTAGATAGGTGAAAACGGCTCGCAACGCATTTCCTGGGGCCTGATTTTTCACTCGTCTCTGATGACGGCTAGGGCTATGTTTAGGTTTGCTCAGAAACAGCGAACCCGGAGGGTCCAGTTGCATGTGGGGCTGCGTAAAGGCTCCCCTGGGGAGTTCTCTGGTGCCCAAAGCCTTCCTTTGGGGGCACTTTTGGATGGTCCAAAGGGGCTTGCAACGCATTTTCTGAGGCCCGGTTTTTCAGTCTACTCCCATGCCGGCTAGGGATATGTTTAGGGTTGCTCGGAAACAGCGAACCCGGAGGGTCCAGTTGCATGTGGGGCTGCGTAAACGCTCCCCAGGGGAGTTCTCTTGTACCCCAAGCCTTCCTTTGGGGGCACATTTGGATTGGCGAAAAGGGCTCGGAACGCATTTCCTGGGGCCTGATTTTTCAGTCGTCTCTGATGACGGCTAGGGCTTCTTTTAGGTTTGCTCAGGAACAGCGAACCCGGAGGGTCCAGTTGCATGTGGGGCTGCGTAAAGGCTCCCCTGGGGAGTTTTATTGTACCCAAAGCCTTCCTTTGGGGGCAATTTTGGATGTTCCAAAGTGGCTTGCAACGCATTTCCTGAGGCACGGTTTTTCATTCTACTCCCATGCCGGCTAGGAAAATATATAGGGTTGCTCGGAAACAGCGAACCCGGAGGGTCCAGTTGCATGTGGGGCTGCGTAAAGGCTCCCCTGGGGAGTTCTCTTGTACCCAAAGCCTTCCTTTGGGGGCACTTTTGGATGGGCGAACAGGGCTCGCAACGCATTTCCTGGGGCCTGATTTTTCACGCGTCTCCGATGACGGCTAGGGATACGTTTAGGGTTGCTCGGAAACAGTGAACCCGGAGGGTCCAGTTGCATGTGGGGCTGCATAAAGGCTCCCCTGGGGAGTTCACTTGTACCCAAAGCCTTCCTTTGGGGGAACTTTTGGATGGTCCAAAGGGGTTCGCAACGCATTTCCTGGGGC
Organism: Anas platyrhynchos; assembly: GCF_047663525.1. Classification (NCBI taxonomy): domain Eukaryota; kingdom Metazoa; phylum Chordata; class Aves; order Anseriformes; family Anatidae; genus Anas; species Anas platyrhynchos. The sequence goes on along the minus strand of NC_092608.1, from coordinate 8,806,188 downwards.
CTGATTTTTCACTCGTCTCTGATGACGGCTAGGGCTACGTTTAGGTCTGCTCAGGAACAGCAAATCCGGATGGTCCAGTTGCATGTGGGGCTGAGTAAAGGCTCCCCGGGGAACTTCAGATGTACCCAAAGCCTTCCTTTGGGGGCACTTTTGGATGGTCCAAAGGGGCTTGCAACGCATTTCCAGAGTCCCGGTTTTTCAGTCTACTCCCATGTTGGCTAGGGCTATGTTTAGGGCTGCTCGGAAACAGCGAACCCGGAAGGTTCATTTGCATGTGGGGCTGGGTAAAGGCTCCCCTGGGGAGTTCTCTTGTACCCAAAGCCTTCCTTTGGGGGCACTTTTGGATAGGTGAAAACGGCTCGCAACGCATTTCCTGGGGCCTGATTTTTCAATCGTCTTCGATGCCGGCTAGGGATATGTTTAGGGATGCTCGGAAACAGCGAACCCGGAGGGTCCAGTTGCATGTGGGGCTGCGTAAAGGCTCCCCTGGGGAGTTCTCTGGTGCCCAAAGCCTTCCTTTGGGGGCACTTTTGGATGGTCCAAAGTGGCTTGCAACGCATTTCCTGAGGCACGGTTTTTCATTCTACTCCCATGCCGGCTAGGAAAATATTTAGTGTTGCTCGGAAACAGCGAACCCAGAGGGTCCAGTTGGATGTGGGGCTTCGTAAAGGCTCCCCTGGGGAGTTCTCTTGTACCCAAAGCCTTCCTTTGGGGGCACTTTTGGATGGTCCAAAGGGGATCGCAACGCATTTCCTGGGGCCTGATTTTTCACTCGTCTCCGATGACGGCTAGGGCTACGTTTAGGTTTACTCAGGAACAGCGAACCCGGAGGGTCCAGTTGCATGTGGGGCTGCGTAAAGGCTCCCCTGGGGAGTTCTCTTGTACCCAAAGCCTCCCTTTGGGGGCACTTTTGGATTGGCGAAAAGGGCTCGGAATGCATTTCCTGGGGCCTGATTTTTCACTCGTCTTCGATGCCGGCTAGGGCTATGTTTAGGGATGCTCGGAAACAGCGAACCCGGAGGGTCCAGTTGCATGTGGGGCTGCGTAAAGGCTCCCCTGGGGAGTTCTCTTGTACCCAAAGCCTTCCTTTCAAGGAACTTTTGGATGGGTGAAAAGGGCTCGTAACGCATTTCCTGGGGCCTGATTTTTCAGTCGTCTCTGATGACGGCTAGGGCTTCGTTTAGGTTTGCTCAGGAACAGCGAACCCGGAGGGTCCAGTTGCATGTGGGGCTGCGTAAAGGCTCCCCTGGGGAGTTCTATTGTAACCAAAGCCTTCCTTTAGGGGCAATTTTGGATGTTCCAAAGTGGCTTGCAACGCATTTCCTGAGGCACGATTTTTCATTCTACTCCCATGCCGGCTAGGAAAATATTTAGGGTTGCTCGGAAACAGCGAACCCGGAGGGTCCAGTTGGATGTTGGGCTGCGTAAAGGCTCCCCTGGGGAGTTCTCTTGTACCCAAAGCCTTCCTTTGGGGGCACTTTTGGATGGTCCAAAGGGGCTCGCAACGCATTTCCTGGGGCCTGATTTTTCACTCGTCTCCGATGACGGCTAGGGATACGTATAGGTTTGCTCAGGAACAGCAAACCCGGAGGGTCCAGTTGCATGTGGGGCTGCGTAAAGTCTCCCCTGGGGAGTTCTCTTGTACCCAAAGCCTTCCTTTGGGGGAACTTTTGGATGGGCGAAAAGGGCTCGCAACGCATTTCATGGGGCCTGATTTTTCAGTCGTCTTAGATGCCGGCTAGTGCTATGTTTAGGGATGCTCGGAAAGAGCGAACCCAGAGGGTCCAGTTGCATGTGGGGCTGCGTAAAGGCTCCCCTGGGGAGTTCTCTTGTACCCAAAGCCTTCCTTTGGGGGCACTTTTGGATGGTCCAAAGGGGCTCGCAACGCATTTCCTGGGGCCTGATTTTTCACTCGTCTCCGATGACGGCTAGGGCTACGATTCGGTTTCTCAGGAACAGCGAACCAGGAGGTTCCAGTTGCATGTGGGGCTGCGTAAAGGCTCCCCTGGGGAGTTCTCTTGTACCCAAAGCCTTCCTTTGGGGGCACTTTTGGATGGTCCAAAGGGGCTCGCAACGCATTTCCTGGGGACTGATTTTTCACTCGTCTCCGATGACGGCTAGGGCTACGTTTCGGTTTCTCAGGAACAGCGAACCAGGAGGTTCCAGTTGCATGTGGGGCTGCGTAAAGGCTCCCCTGGGGAGTTCTCTTGTACCCAAAGCCTTCCTTTGGGGGCACTTTTGGATTTGCGAAAAGGGCTCGGAACGCATTTCCTGGGGCCTGATTTTTCACTCGTCTCCGATGACGGCTAGGGCTACGTTTCGGTTTCTCAGGAACAGCGAACCAGGAGGTTCCAGTTGCATGTGGGGCTGCGTAAAGGCTCCCCTGGGGAGTTCTCTTGTACCCAAAGCCTTCCTTTGGGGGCACTTTTGGATGGTCCAAAGGGGCTCGCAACGCATTTCCTGGGGACTGATTTTTCACTCGTCTCCGATGACGGCTAGGGCTACGTTTCGGTTTCTCAGGAACAGCGAACCAGGAGGTTCCAGTTGCATGTGGGGCTGCGTAAAGGCTCCCCTGGGGAGTTCTCTTGTACCCAAAGCCTTCCTTTGGGGGCACTTTTGGATTGGCGAAAAGGGCTCGGAACGCTTTTCCTGGGGCCTGATTTTTCACTCGTCTCCGATGCCGGCTAGGGCAATGTTTAGGGATGCTCGGAAACAGCGAACACGCAGGGTCCAGTTGCATGTGGGGCTGCGTAAAGGCTCCCCGGGGAACTTCAGATGTACCCAAAGCCTTCCTTTGGGGGCACTTTTGGATGGTCCAAAGGGGCTTGCAACGCATTTCCAGAGTCCCGGTTTTTCAGTCTACTCCCATGTTGGCTAGGGCTATGTTTAGGGCTGCTCGGAAACAGCGAATCCGGAAGGTTCATTTGCATGTGGGGCTGCGTAAAGGCTCCCCTGGGGAGTTCTCTTGTACCCAAAGCCTTCCTTTGGGGGCACTTTTAGATAGGTGAAAACGGCTCGCAACGCATTTCCTGGGGCCTGATTTTTCACTCGTCTCTGATGACGGCTAGGGCTATGTTTAGGTTTGCTCAGAAACAGCGAACCCGGAGGGTCCAGTTGCATGTGGGGCTGCGTAAAGGCTCCCCTGGGGAGTTCTCTGGTGCCCAAAGCCTTCCTTTGGGGGCACTTTTGGATGGTCCAAAGTGGCTTGCAACGCATTTCCTGAGGCACGGTTTTTCATTCTACTCCCATGCCGGCTAGGAAAATATTTAGTGTTGCTCGGAAACAGCGAACCCAGAGGGTCCAGTTGGATGTGGGGCTTCGTAAAGGCTCCCCTGGGGAGTTCTTTTGTACCCAAAGCCTTCCTTTGGGGGCACTTTTGGATGGTCCAAAGGGGATCGCAACGCATTTCCTGGGGCCTGATTTTTCACTCGTCTCCGATGACGGCTAGGGCTACGTTTAGGTTTACTCAGGAACAGCGAACCCGGAGGGTCCAGTTGCATGTGGGGCTGCGTAAAGGCTCCCCTGGGGAGTTCTCTTGTACCCAAAGCCTCCCTTTGGGGGCACTTTTGGATTGGCGAAAAGGGCTCGGCATGCATTTCCTGGGGCCTGATTTTTCACTCGTCTTCGATGCCGGCTAGGGCTATGTTTAGGGATGCTCGGAAACAGCGAACCCGGAGGGTCCAGTTGCATGTGGGGCTGCGTAAAGGCTCCCCTGGGGAGTTCTCTTGTACCCAAAGCCTTCCTTTGTTGACACTTTTGGATGGGTGAAAAGGGCTCGTAACGCATTTCCTGGGGAATGATTTTTCAGACGTCTTCGATGCCGTCTAGGGCTATGTTTAGGGATGCTCAGAAACAGCGAACCCGGAGGGTCCAGTTGCATGTGGGGCTGCGTAAAAGCACTCCTGGGAACTTCAGATGTACCCAAAGCCTTCCTTTGGGGGCACTTTTGGATGGTCCAAAGGGGCTCGCAACGCATTTCCTGGGGCCTGATTTTTCAGTCGTCTTCGATGCCGGCTACGGCTATGTTTAGGGATGCTCGGAAACAGCGAACCCGGAGGGTCCAGTTGCATGTGGGGCTGCGTAAAGGCTCCCCTGGGGAGTTCTCTTGTACCCAAATCCTTCCTTTCGAGGAACTTTTGGATGGGTGAAAAGGGTTCGTAACGCATTTCCTGGGGACTGATTTTTCAGTCGTCTTAGATGCCGGCTAGTGCTATGTTTAGGGATGCTCGGAAACAGCGAACCCGGAGGGTCCAGTTGCATGTGGGGCTGCGTAAAGGTTCCCCTGGGGAGTTCTCTTGTACCCAAAGCCTTCCTTTGGGGGCACTTTTGGATGGTCCAAAGGGGCTTGCAACGCATTTTCTGAGGCCCGGTTTTTCAGTCTACTCCCATGCCGGCTAGGGATATGTTTAGGGTTGCTCGGAAACAGCGAACCCGGAGGGTCCAGTTGCATGTGGGGCTGCGTAAACGCTCCCCAGGGGAGTTCTCTTGTACCCCAAGCCTTCCTTTGGGGGCACATTTGGATTGGCGAAAAGGGCTCGGAACGCATTTCCTGGGGCCTGATTTTTCAGTCGTCTCTGATGACGGCTAGGGCTTCTTTTAGGTTTGCTCAGGAACAGCGAACCCGGAGGGTCCAGTTGCATGTGGGGCTGCGTAAAGGCTCCCCTGGGGAGTTTTATTGTACCCAAAGCCTTCCTTTGGGGGCAATTTTGGATGTTCCAAAGTGGCTTGCAACGCATTTCCTGAGGCACGGTTTTTCATTCTACTCCCATGCCGGCTAGGAAAATATATAGGGTTGCTCGGAAACAGCGAACCCGGAGGGTCCAGTTGCATGTGGGGCTGCGTAAAGGCTCCCCTGGGGAGTTCTCTTGTACCCAAAGCCTTCCTTTGGGGGCACTTTTGGATGGGCGAACAGGGCTCGCAACGCATTTCCTGGGGCCTGATTTTTCACGCGTCTCCGATGACGGCTAGGGATACGTTTAGGGTTGTTCGGAAACAGTGAACCCGGATGGTCCAGTTGCATGTGGGGCTGAGTAAAGGCTCCCCGGGGAACTTCAGATGTACCCAAAGCCTTCCTTTGCGGGCACTTTTGGATGGTCCAAAGTGGCTTGCAACGCATTTCCTGAGGCACGGTTTTTCATTCTACTCCCATGCCGGCTAGGAAAATATTTAGTGTTGCTCGGAAACAGCGAACCCAGAGGGTCCAGTTGGATGTGGGGCTTCGTAAAGGCTCCCCTGGGGAGTTCTCTTGTACCCAAAGCCTTCCTTTGGGGGCACTTTTGGATGGTCCAAAGGGGATCGCAACGCATTTCCTGGGGCCTGATTTTTCACTCGTCTCCGATGACGGCTAGGGCTACGTTTAGGTTTACTCAGGAACAGCGAACCCGGAGCGTCCAGTTGCATGTGGGGCTGCGTAAAGGCTCCCCTGGGGAGTTCTCTTGTACCCAAAGCCTCCCTTTGGGGGCACTTTTGGATTGGCGAAAAGGGCTCGGAATGCATTTCCTGGGGCCTGATTTTTCACTCGTCTTCGATGCCGGCTAGGGCTATGTTTAGGGATGCTCGGAAACAGCGAACCCGGAGGGTCCAGTTGCATGTGGGGCTGCGTAAAGGCTCCCCTGGGGAGTTCTCTTGTACCCAAAGCCTTCCTTTGGAGGAACTTTTGGATGGGTGAAAAGGGCTCGTAACGCATTTCCTGGGGACTGATTTTTCAGACGTCTTCGATGCCGTCTAGGGATATGTTTATGGATGCTCAGAAACAGCGAACCCGGAGGGTCCAGTTGCATGTGGGGCTGCGTAAAGGCTCCCCTGGGGAGTTCTTTTGTACCCAAAGCCTTCCTTTGGGGGCACTTTTGGATTGGCGAAAAGGGCTCGGAACGCATTTCCTGGGGCCTGATTTTTCAGTCGTCTCTGATGACGGCTAGGGCTTCGTTTAGGTTTGCTCAGGAACAGCGAACCCGGAGGGTCCAGTTGCATGTGGGGCTGCGTAAAAGCACTCCTGGGAACTTCAGATGTACCCAAAGCCTTCCTTTGGGGGCACTTTTGGATGGTCCAAATGGGCTCGCAACGCATTTCTTGGGGCCTGATTTTTCAGTCGTCTTCGATGCCGGCTACGGCTATGTTTAGGGATGCTCGGAAACAGCGAACCCGGAGGGTCCAGTTGCATGTGGGGCTGCGTAAAGGCTCCCCTGGGGAGTTCTCTTGTACCCAAAGCCTTCCTTTCAAGGAACTTTTGGATGGGTGAAAAGGGCTCGTAACGCATTTCCTGGGGACTGATTTTTCAGTCGTCTTAGATGCCGGCTAGTGCTAGGTTTAGGGATGCTCGGAAACAGCGAACCCGGAGGGTCCAGTTGCATGTGGGGCTGCGTAAAGGCTCCCCTGGGGAGTTCTCTTGTACCCAAAGCCTTCCTTTGGGGGCACTTTTGGATGGTCCAAAGGGGCTTGCAACGCATTTTCTGAGGCCCGGTTTTTCAGTCTACTCCCATGCCGGCTAGGAAAATATTTAGGGTTGCTCGGAAACAGCGAACCCGGAGGGTCCAGTTGCATGTGGGGCTGCGTAAACGCTCCCCAGGGGAGTTCTCTTGTACCCCAAGCCTTCCTTTGGGGGCACATTTGGATTGGCGAAAAGGGCTCGGAACGCATTTCCTGGGGCCTGATTTTTCAGTCGTCTCTGATGACGGCTAGGGCTTCGTTTAGGTTTGCTCAGGAACAGCGAACCCGGAGGGTCCAGTTGCATGTGGGGCTGCGTAAAGGCTCCCCTGGGGAGTTCTATTGTAACCAAAGCCTTCCTTTGGGGGCAATTTTGGATGTTCCGAAGTGGCTTGCAACGCATTTCCTGAGGCACGGTTTTTCATTCTACTCCCATGCCGGCTAGGAAAATATTTAGGGTTGCTCGGAAACAGCGAACCCGGAGGGTCCAGTTGCATGTGGGGCTGCGTAAAGGCTCCCCTGGGGAGTTCTCTTGTACCCAAAGCCTTCCTTTGGGGGCACTTTTGGATGGTCCAAAGGGGCTCGCAACGCATTTCCTGGGGCCTGATTTTTCACTCGTCTCCGATGACGGCTAGGAATACGTATAGGTTTGCTCAGGAACAGCAAACCCGGAGGGTCCAGTTGCATGTGGGGCTGCGTAAAGTCTCCCCTGGGGAGTTCTATTGTACCCAAAGCCTTCCTTTGGGGGAACTTTTGGATGGGCGAAAAGGGCTCGCAACGCATTTCCTGGGGCCTGATTTTTCAGTCGTCTTAGATGCCGGCTAGTGCTATGTTTAGGGATGCTCGGAAAGAGCGAACCCAGAGGGTCCAGTTGCATGTGGGGCTGCGTAAAGGCTCCCCTGGGGAGTTTTATTGTACCCAAAGCCTTCCTTTGGGGGCACTTTTGGATGGTCCAAAGGGGCTTGCAACGCATTTTCTGAGGCCCGGTTTTTCAGTCTACTCCCATGCCGGCTAGGGATATGTTTAGGGTTGCTCGGAAACAGCGAACCCGGAGGGTCCAGTTGCATGTGGGGCTGCGTAAAGGCTCCCCTGGGAACTTCAGATGTACCCAAAGCCTTCCTTTGGGGGCACATTTGGATTGGCGAAAAGGGCTCGCAACGCATTTCCATGGGCCTGATTTTTCACTCGTCTCGGATGACGGCTAGGGCTATGTTTAGGGATGCTCGGAAACAGAGAACCCGGAGGGTCCAGTTGCATGTGGGGCTGCGTAAAGGCTCCCCTGGGAACTTCAGATGTACCCAAAGCCATCCTTTGGGGGCACTTTTGGATGGGCGAAAGGGTCTCGCAACGCGTTTCCTGGGGCCTGATTTTTCACTCGTCTCCGAAGACGGCTATGGCTATGTTTAGGGATGCTCGGAAACAGCGAACCCGGAGGGTCCAGTTGCATGTGGGGCTGCGTAAAGGCTCCCCTGGGGATTTCTCTTGTACCCAAAGCCTTCCTTTGGAGGCACTTTTGGATGGGTGAAAAGGGCTCGGAACGCATTTCCTGGGGCCTGATTTTTCAGTCGTCTTCGATGCCGTCTAGGGCTATGTTTAGGGATGCTCGAAAACAGCGAACCCGGAGGGTCCAGTTGCAAGTGGGGCTGCGTAAAGGCTCCCCTGGGGAGTTCACTTGTACAAAAAGCCTTCCTTTGGTGACACTTTTGGATGGTCCAAAGGGGCTCGCAACGCTTTTCCTGGGGCCTGATTTTTCAGTCATCTTCTATGCCGGCTAGGGCTATGTTTAGGGATGCTCGGAAACAGCGAACCCGGAGGGTCCAGTTGCATGTGGGGCTGCGTAAAGGCTCCCCTGGGGAGTTCTATTGTAACCAAAGCCTTCCTTTGGGGGCACTTTTGGATGGTCCAAAGGGGCTTGCAACGCATTTCCTGAGGCCCGGTTTTTCAGTCTACTCCCATGTAGGCTAGGAAAATAATTAAGGTTGCTCGGAAACAGCAAACCCGGAGGGTCCAGTTGCATGTGGGGCTGCGTAAAGGCTCCCCTGGGGAATTCTTTTGTACCCCAAGCCTTCCTTTGGGGGCACTTTTGGAAGGGCGAAAAGGGCTCGGAACACATTTCCTGGGGCCTGATTTTTCAGTCGTCTTCGATGACGGCTAGGGCTATGTATAGGGATGCTCGTAAACAGCGAACCCGGAGGGTCCAGTTGCATGTGGGGCTGCGTAAAGGCTCCCCTAGGAACTTCAGATGTACCCAAAGCCTTCCTTTGGGGGCACTTTTGGATGGTCCAAAGGGGCTTGCAACGCATTTTCTGAGGCCCGGTTTTTCAGTCTACTCCCATGCCGGCTAGGGATATGTTTATGGTTGCTCGGAAACAGCGAACCCGGAGGGTCCAGTTGCATGTGGGGCTGTGTAAACGCTCCCCAGGGGAGTTCTCTTGTACCCCAAGCCTTCCTTTGGGGGCACATTTGGATTGGCGAAAAGGGCTCGGAACGCATTTCCTGGGGCCTGATTTTTCAGTCGTCTCTGATGACGGCTAGGGCTTCGTTTAGGTTTGCTCAGGAACAGCGAACCCGGAGGGTCCAGTTGCATGTGGGGCTGCGTAAAGGCTCCCCTGGGGAGTTCTATTGTACCCAAAGCCTTCCTTTGGGGGCAATTTTGGATGTTCCGAAGTGGCTTGCAACGCATTTCCTGAGGCACGGTTTTTCATTCTACTCCCATGCCGGCTAGGAAAATATTTAGGGTTGCTCGGAAACAGCGAACCCGGAGGGTCCAGTTGGATGTTGGGCTGCGTAAAGGCTCCCCTGGGGAGTTCTCTTGTACCCAAAGCCTTCCTTTGGGGGCACTTTTGGATGGTCCAAAGGGGCTCGCAACGCATTTCCTGGGGCCTGATTTTTCACTCGTCTCCGATGACGGCTAGGGATACGTATAGGTTTGCTCAGGAACAGCAAACCCGGAGGGTCCAGTTGCATGTGGGGCTGCGTAAAGTCTCCCCTGGGGAGTTCTCTTGTACCCAAAGCCTTCCTTTGGGGGAACTTTTGGATGGGCGAAAAGGGCTCGCAACGCATTTCCTGGGGCCTGATTTTTCAGTCGTCTTAGATGCCGGCTAGTGCTATGTTTAGGGATGCTCGGAAAGAGCGAACCCAGAGGGTCCAGTTGCATGTGGGGCTGCGTAAAGGCTCCCCTGGGGAGTTCTATTGTACCCAAAGCCTTCCTTTGGGGGCACTTTTGGATGGTCCAAAGGGGCTTGCAACGCATTTTCTGAGGCCCGGTTTTTCAGTCTACTCCATGCCGGCTAGGGATATGTTTAGGGTTGCTCGGAAACAGCGAACCCGGAGGGTCCAGTTGCATGTGGGGCTGCGTAAAGGCTCCCCTGGGGAGTTCTCTTGTACCCCAAGCCTTCCTTTGGGGGCACTTTTGGATTGGCGAAAAGGGCTCGCAACGCATTTCCATGGGCCTGATTTTTCACTCGTCTCGGATGACGGCTAGGGCTATGTTTACGGATGCTCGGAAACAGAGAACCCGGAGGGTCCAGTTGCATGTGGGGCTGCGTAAAGGCTCCCCTGGGGAGTTCTTTTGTACCCCAAGCCTTCCTTTGGGGGCACTTTTGGATGGGCGAAAAGGGCTCGGAACACATTTCCTGGGGCCTGATTTTTCAGTCGTCTTCGATGACGGCTAGGGCTATGTATAGGGATGCTCGTAAACAGCGAACCCGGAGGGTCCAGTTGCATGTGGGGCTGCGTAAAGGCTCCCCTGGGGAGTTCACTTGTACCCAAAGCCTTCCTTTGGGGGCACTTTTGGATGGTCCAAAGGGGCTTGCAACGCATTTTCTGAGGCCCGGTTTTTCAGTCTACTCCCATGCCGGCTAGGGATATGTTTAGGGTTGCTCGGAAACAGCGAACCCGGAGGGTCCAGTTGCATGTGGGGCTGAGTAAAAGCTCCCCTGGGAACTTCAGATGTACCCAAAGCCTTCCTTTGGGGGCACTTTCGGATGGGGGAAAAGGGCTCGCAACGCATTTCCTGGGGCCTGATTTTTCAGTCGTCTTCGATGCCGGCTAGGGATATGTTTAGGGATGCTCGGAAACAGCGAACCCGGAGGGTCCAGTTGGATGTGGGACTGCGTAAAGGCTCCCCTGGGGAGTTCTCTTGTACCCAAAGCCTTCCTTTGGGGGCACTTTTGGATGGTCCAAAGGGGCTCGCAACGCATTTCCTGGGGCCTGATTTTTCACTCGTCTTTGATGACGGCTAGGGATACGTTTAGGTTTGCTCAGGAACAGCAAACCCGGAGGGTCCAGTTGCATGTGGGGCTGCGTAAAGGCTCCCCTGGGGAGTTCTCTTGTACCCAAAGCCTTCCTTTGGGGGAACTTTTGGATGGGCGAAAAGGGCTCGCAACGCATTTCCTGGGGCCTGATTTTTCAGTCTTCTCCCATGCCGGCTAGGGATATGTTTAGGGTTGCTCGGAAACAGCGAACCCGGAGGGTCCAGTTGCATGTGGGGCTGCGTAAAGGCTCCCCTAGGAACTTCAGATGTACCCAAAGCCTTCCTTTGGGGGCACTTTTGGATGGGTGAAAAGGGCTCGCAACGCATTTCCTGGGGCCTGATTTTTCAGTCGTCTTAGATGCCGGCTCTTGTTATGTTTAGGGTTGCTCGGAAACAGCGAACCCAGAGGGTCCAGTTGCATGTGGGGCTGCGTAAAGGCTCCCCTGGGAACTTCAGATGTACCCAAAGCCTTCCTTTGGGGGAACTTTTGGATGGGTGAAAAGGGCTCGCAACGCATTTCCTGGGGCCTGATTTTTCAGTCGTCTCCGATGCCGCCTAGTGCTATGTTTAGGAATGCTCGGAAACAGCGAACCCGGAGGGTCCAGTTGCATGTGGGGCTGCGTAAAGGCTCCCCTGGGGAGTTCACTTGTACCCAAAGCCTTCCTTTGGGGGCACTTTTGGATTGGCGAAAAGGGCTCGGAACGCATTTCCTGGGGCCTGATTTTTCAGTCGTCTCTGATGACTGCTAGGGATTCGTTTAGGTTTGCTCAGGAACAGCGAACCCGGAGGGTCCAGTTGCATGTGGGGCTGCGTAAAAGCTCTCCTGGGAACTTCAGATGTACCCAAAGCCTTCCTTTGGGGGCACTTTTGGATGGGGGAAAAGGGCTCGCAACGCATTTCCTGGGGCCTGATTTTTCAGTCGTCTTCGATGCCGGCTAGGGCTATGTTTAGGGATGCTCGGAAACAGCGAACCCTGAGGGTCCATTTGCAAGTGGGGCTGCGTAAAGGCTCCCCTGGGGAGTTCTCTTGTACCCAAAGCCTTCCTTTGGGGGCACTTTTGGATGGTCCAAAGGGGCTTGAAACGCATTTCCTGAGGCCCGGTTTTTCAGTCTACTCCCATGCCGGCTAGGAAAATATATAGGGTTGCTCGGAAACAGCGAACCCGGAGGGTCCAGTTGCAAGTGGGGCTGCGTAAAGGCTCCCCTGGGGAGTTCACTTTTACCCAAAGCCTTCCTTTGGGGGCACTTTTGGATGGTCCAAAGTGGCTTTCAACGCATTTCCTGAGGCACGGTGTTTCATTCTACTCCCATGCCGGCTAGGAAAATATTTAGGGTTGCTCGGAAACAGCGAACCCGGAGGGTCCAGTTGCATGTGGGGCTGCGTAAAGGCTCCCCTGGGGAGTTCACTTGTACCCAAAGCCTTCCTTTGGGGGCACTTTTGGATGGTCCAAAGGGGCTCGCAACGCATTCCCTGGGGCCTGATTTTTCACTCGTCTCTGATGACGGCTAGGGCTACGTTTAGGTTTGCTCAGGAACAGCGAACCCGGAGGGTGCAGTTGCATGTGGGGCTGCGTAAAAGCTCCCCTGGGGACTTCAGATGTACCCAAAGCCTTCCTTTGGGGGCACTTTTGGATGGGCGAAAGGGTCTAGCAACGCGTTTCCTGTGGCCTGATTTTTCACTCGTCTCCGAAGACGGCTATGGCTATGTTTAGGGATGCTCGGAAACAGCGAACCCGGAGGGTCCAGTTGCATGTGGGGCTGCGTAAAGGCTCCCCTGGGAACTTCAAATGTACCCTAAGCCTTCCTTTGGGGGCACTTTTGGATGGTCCAAAGGGGCTTGCAACGCATTTTCTGAGGCCCGGTTTTTCAGTCTACTCCCATGCCGGCTAGGGATATTTTTATGGTTGCTCGGAAACAGCGAACCCGGAGGGTCCAGTTGCATGTGGGGCTGCGTAAACGCTCCCCAGGGGAGTTCTCTTGTACCCCAAGCCTTCCTTTGGGGGCACATTTGGATTGGCGAAAAGGGCTCGGAACGCATTTCCTGGGGCCTGATTTTTCAGTCGTCTCTGATGACGGCTAGGGCTTCGTTTAGGTTTGCTCAGGAACAGCGAACCCGGAGGGTCCAGTTGCATGTGGGGCTGCGTAAAGGCTCCCCTGGGGAGTTCTATTGTAACCAAAGCCTTCCTTTGGGGGCAATTTTGGATGTTCCGAAGTGGCTTGCAACGCATTTCCTGAGGCACGGTTTTTCATTCTACTCCCATGCCGGCTAGGAAAATATTTAGGGTTGCTCGGAAACAGCGAACCCGGAGGGTCCAGTTGGATGTTGGGCTGCGTAAAGGCTCCCCTGGGGAGTTCTCTTGTACCCAAAGCCTTCCTTTGGGGGCACTTTTGGATGGTCCAAAGGGGCTCGCAACGCATTTCCTGGGGCCTGATTTTTCACTCGTCTCCGATGACGGCTAGGGATACGTATAGGTTTGCTCAGGAACAGCAAACCCGGAGGGTCCAGTTGCATGTGGGGCTGCGTAAAGTCTCCCCTGGGGAGTTCTCTTGTACCCAAAGCCTTCCTTTGGGGGAACTTTTGGATGGGCGAAAAGGGCTCGCAACGCATTTCCTGGGGCCTGATTTTTCAGTCGTCTTAGATGCCGGCTAGTGCTATGTTTAGGGATGCTCGGAAAGAGCGAACCCAGAGGGTCCAGTTGCATGTGGGGCTGCGTAAAGGCTCCCCTGGGGAGTTCTATTGTACCCAAAGCCTTCCTTTGGGGGCACTTTTGGATGGTCCAAAGGGGCTTGCAACGCATTTTCTGAGGCCCGGTTTTTCAGTCTACTCCATGCCGGCTAGGGATATGTTTAGGGTTGCTCGGAAACAGCGAACCCGGAGGGTCCAGTTGCATGTGGGGCTGCGTAAACGCTCCCCAGGGGAGTTCTCTTGTACCCCAAGCCTTCCTTTGGGGGCACTTTTGGATTGGCGAAAAGGGCTCGCAACGCATTTCCATGGGCCTGATTTTTCACTCGTCTCGGATGACGGCTAGGGCTATGTTTACGGATGCTCGGAAACAGAGAACCCGGAGGGTCCAGTTGCATGTGGGGCTGCGTAAAGGCTCCCCTGGGAACTTCAGATGTACCCAAAGCCATCCTTTGGGGGCACTTTTGGATGGGCGAAAGGGTCTCGCAACGCATTTCCATGGGCCTGATTTTTCACTCGTCTCGGATGACGGCTATGGCTATGTTTAGGGATGCTCGGAAACAGCGAACCCGGAGGGTCCAGTTGCATGTGGGGCTGCGTAAAGGCTCCCCTGGGGATTTCTCTTGTACCCAAAGCCTTCCTTTGGAGGCACTTTTGGATGGGTGAAAAGGGCTCGGAACGCATTTCCTGGGGCCTGATTTTTCAGTCGTCTTCGATGCCGTCTAGGGCTATGTTTAGGGATGCTCGGAAACAGCGAACCCGGAGGGTCCAGTTGCAAGTGGGGCTGCGTAAAGGCTCCCCTGGGGAGTTCACTTGTACAAAAAGCCTTCCTTTGGTGACACTTTTGGATGGTCCAAAGGGGCTCGCAACGCTTTTCCTGGGGCCTGATTTTTCAGTCATCTTCTATGCCGGCTAGGGCTATGTTTAGGGATGCTCGGAAACAGCGAACCCGGAGGGTGCAGTTGCATGTGGGGCTGCGTAAAGGCTCCCCTGGGGAGTTCTATTGTAACCAAAGCCTTCCTTTGGGGGCACTTTTGGATGGTCCAAAGGGGCTTGAAACGCATTTCCTGAGGCCCGGTTTTTCAGTCTACTCCCATGCCGGCTAGGAAAATATTTAGGGTTGCTCGGAAACAGCGAACCCGGAGGGTCCAGTTGCATGTGGGGCTGCGTAAAGGCTCCCCTGGGGAGTTCTTTTGTACCCCAAGCCTTCCTTTGGGGGCACTTTTGGATGGGCGAAAAGGGCTCGGAACACATTTCCTGGGGCCTGATTTTTCAGTCGTCTTCGATGACGGCTAGGGCTATGTATAGGGATGCTCGTAAACAGCGAACCCGGAGGGTCCAGTTGCATGTGGGGCTGCGTAAAGGCTCCCCTGGGGAGTTCACTTGTACCCAAAGCCTTCCTTTGGGGGCACTTTTGGATGGTCCAAAGGGGCTTGCAACGCATTTTCTGAGGCCCGGTTTTTCAGTCTACTCCCATGCCGGCTAGGGATATGTTTAGGGTTGCTCGGAAACAGCGAACCCGGAGGGTCCAGTTGCATGTGGGGCTGAGTAAAAGCTCCCCTGGGAACTTCAGATGTACCCAAAGCCTTCCTTTGGGGGCACTTTCGGATGGGGGAAAAGGGCTCGCAACGCATTTCCTGGGGCCTGATTTTTCAGTCGTCTTCGATGCCGGCTAGGGATATGTTTAGGGATGCTCGGAAACAGCGAACCCGGAGGGTCCAGTTGGATGTGGGACTGCGTAAAGGCTCCCCTGGGGAGTTCTCTTGTACCCAAAGCCTTCCTTTGGGGGCACTTTTGGATGGTCCAAAGGGGCTCGCAACGCATTTCCTGGGGCCTGATTTTTCACTCGTCTTTGATGACGGCTAGGGATACGTTTAGGTTTGCTCAGGAACAGCAAACCCGGAGGGTCCAGTTGCATGTGGGGCTGCGTAAAGGCTCCCCTGGGGAGTTCTCTTGTACCCAAAGCCTTCCTTTGGGGGAACTTTTGGATGGGCGAAAAGGGCTCGCAACGCATTTCCTGGGGCCTGATTTTTCAGTCTTCTCCCATGCCGGCTAGGGATATGTTTAGGGTTGCTCGGAAACAGCGAACCCGGAGCGTCCAGTTGCATGTGGGGCTGCGTAAAGGCTCCCCTAGGAACTTCAGATGTACCCAAAGCCTTCCTTTGGGGGCACTTTTGGATGGGTGAAAAGGGCTCGCAACGCATTTCCTGGGGCCTGATTTTTCAGTCGTCTTAGATGCCGGCTCTTGTTATGTTTAGGGTTGCTCGGAAACAGCGAACCCAGAGGGTCCAGTTGCATGTGGGGCTACGTAAAGGCTCCCCTGGGAACTTCAGATGTACCCAAAGCCTTCCTTTGGGGGCACTTTTGGATGGGTGAAAAGGGCTCGCAACGCATTTCCTGGGGCCTGATTTTTCAGTCGTCTCCGATGCCGCCTAGTGCTATGTTTAGGAATGCTCGGAAACAGCGAACCCGGAGGGTCCAGTTGCATGTGGGGCTGCGTAAAGGCTCCCCTGGGGAGTTCACTTGTACCCAAAGCCTTCCTTTGGGGGCACTTTTGGATTGGCGAAAAGGGCTCGGAACGCATTTCCTGGGGCCTGATTTTTCAGTCGTCTCTGATGACTGCTAGGGCTTCGTTTAGGTTTGCTCAGGAACAGCGAACCCGGAGGGTCCAGTTGCATGTGGGGCTGCGTAAAAGCTCTCCTGGGAACTTCAGATGTACCCAAAGCCTTCCTTTGGGGGCACTTTTGGATGGGGGAAAAGGACTCGCAACGCATTTCCTGGGGCCTGATTTTTCAGTCGTCTTCGATGCCGGCTAGGGCTATGTTTAGGGATGCTCGGAAACAGCGAACCCTGAGGGTCCATTTGCAAGTGGGGCTGCGTAAAGGCTCCCCTGGGGAGTTCTCTTGTACCCAAAGCCTTCCTTTGGGGGCACTTTTGGATGGTCCAAAGGGGCTTGCAACGCATTTCCTGAGGCCCGGTTTTTCAGTCTACTCCCATGCCGGCTAGGAAAATATATAGGGTTGCTCGGAAACAGCGAACCCGGAGGGTCCAGTTGCATGTGGGGCTGAGTAAAAGCTCCCCTGGGAACTTCAGATGTACCCAAAGCCTTCCTTTGGGGGCACTTTCGGATGGGGGAAAAGGGCTCGCAACGCATTTCCTGGGGCCTGATTTTTCAGTCGTCTTCGATGCCGGCTAGGGATATGTTTAGGGATGCTCGGAAACAGCGAACCCGGAGGGTCCAGTTGGATGTGGGACTGCGTAAAGGCTCCCCTGGGGAGTTCTCTTGTACCCAAAGCCTTCCTTTGGGGGCACTTTTGGATGGTCCAAAGGGGCTCGCAACGCATTTCCTGGGGCCTGATTTTTCACTCGTCTTTGATGACGGCTAGGGATACGTTTAGGTTTGCTCAGGAACAGCAAACCCGGAGGGTCCAGTTGCATGTGGGGCTGCGTAAAGGCTCCCCTGGGGAGTTCTCTTGTACCCAAAGCCTTCCTTTGGGGGAACTTTTGGATGGGCGAAAAGGGCTCGCAACGCATTTCCTGGGGCCTGATTTTTCAGTCTTCTCCCATGCCGGCTAGGGATATGTTTAGGGTTGCTCGGAAACAGCGAACCCGGAGGGTCCAGTTGCATGTGGGGCTGCGTAAAGGCTCCCCTAGGAACTTCAGATGTACCCAAAGCCTTCCTTTGGGGGCACTTTTGGATGGGTGAAAAGGGCTCGCAACGCATTTCCTGGGGCCTGATTTTTCAGTCGTCTTAGATGCCGGCTCTTGTTATGTTTAGGGTTGCTCGGAAACAGCGAACCCAGAGGGTCCAGTTGCATGTGGGGCTGCGTAAAGGCTCCCCTGGGAACTTCAGATGTACCCAAAGCCTTCCTTTGGGGGCACTTTTGGATGGGTGAAAAGGGCTCGCAACGCATTTCCTGGGGCCTGATTTTTCAGTCGTCTCCGATGCCGCCTAGTGCTATGTTTAGGAATGCTCGGAAACAGCGAACCCGGAGGGTCCAGTTGCATGTGGGGCTGCGTAAAGGCTCCCCTGGGGAGTTCACTTGTACCCAAAGCCTTCCTTTGGGGGCACTTTTGGATTGGCGAAAAGGGCTCGGAACGCATTTCCTGGGGCCTGATTTTTCAGTCGTCTCTGATGACTGCTAGGGCTTCGTTTAGGTTTGCTCAGGAACAGCGAACCCGGAGGGTCCAGTTGCATGTGGGGCTGCGTAAAAGCTCTCCTGGGAACTTCAGATGTACCCAAAGCCTTCCTTTGGGGGCACTTTTGGATGGGGGAAAAGGACTCGCAACGCATTTCCTGGGGCCTGATTTTTCAGTCGTCTTCGATGCCGGCTAGGGCTATGTTTAGGGATGCTCGGAAACAGCGAACCCTGAGGGTCCATTTGCAAGTGGGGCTGCGTAAAGGCTCCCCTGGGGAGTTCTCTTGTACCCAAAGCCTTCCTTTGGGGGCACTTTTGGATGGTCCAAAGGGGCTTGCAACGCATTTCCTGAGGCCCGGTTTTTCAGTCTACTCCCATGCCGGCTAGGAAAATATATAGGGTTGCTCGGAAACAGCGAACCCGGAGGGTCCAGTTGCAAGTGGGGCTGCGTAAAGGCTCCCCTGGGGAGTTCACTTTTACCCAAAGCCTTCCTTTGGGGGCACTTTTGGATGGTCCAAAGTGGCTTTCAACGCATTTCCTGAGGCACGGTGTTTCATTCTACTCCCATGCCGGCTAGGAAAATATTTAGGGTTGCTCGGAAACAGCGAACCCGGAGGGTCCAGTTGCATGTGGGGCTGCGTAAAGGCTCCCCTGGGGAGTTCACTTGTACCCAAAGCCTTCCTTTGGGGGCACTTTTGGATGGTCCAAAGGGGCTCGCAACGCATTTCCTGGGGCCTGATTTTTCACTCGTCTCTGATGACGGCTAGGGCTACGTTTAGGTTTGCTCAGGAACATCGAACCCGGAGGGTGCAGTTGCATGTGGGGCTGCGTAAAAGCTCCCCTGGGGACATCAGATGTACCCAAAGCCTTCCTTTGGGGGCACTTTTGGATGGGCGAAAGGGTCTAGCAACGCGTTTCCTGTGGCCTGATTTTTCACTCGTCTCCGAAGACGGCTATGGCTATGTTTAGGGATGCTCGGAAACAGCGAACCCGGAGGGTCCAGTTGCATGTGGGGCTGCGTAAAGGCTCCCCTGGGAACTTCAAATGTACCCTAAGCCTTCCTTTGGGGGCACTTTTGGATGGTCCAAAGTGGCTTGAAACGCATTTCCTGAGGACCGGTTTTTCAGTCTACTCCCATGCTGGCTAGGGTTATGTTTAGGGTTGCTCGGAAACAGCGAACCCGGAAGGTCCAGTTGCATGTGGGGCTGCGTAAAGGCTCCCCTGGGGAGTTCTCTTGTACCCAAAGCCTTCCTTTGGAGGCACTTTTGGATGGGTGAAAAGGGCTCGCAACGTATTTCCTGGGGCCTGAATTTTTAGTCGTCTTCTATGCCGGCTAGGGCTATGTTTAGGGATGCTCGGAAACAGCGAACCCGGAGGGTCCAGTTGCAAGTGGGGCTGCGTAAAGGCTCCCCTATGGAGTTCACTTGTACAAAAAGCCTTCCTTTGGTGACACTTTTGGATGGTCCAAAGGGGCTCGCAACGCTTTTCCTGGGGCCTGATTTTTCAGTCATCTTCTATGGCGGCTAGAGCTATGTTTAGGGATGCTCGGAAACAGCGAACCCGGAGGGTCCAGTTGCATGTGGGGCTGCGTAAAGGCTCCCCTGGGGAGTTCTATTGTAACCAAAGCCTTCCTTTGGGGGCACTTTTGGATGGTCCAAAGGGGCTTGCAACGCATTTCCTGAGGCCCGGTTTTTCAGTCTACTCCCATGCCGGCTAGGAAATATTTAGGGTTGCTCGGAAACAGCGAACCCGGAGGGTCCAGTTGCATGTGGGGCTGCGTAAAGGCTCCCCTGGGGAGTTCTCTTGTGCCAAAAGCCTTCCTTTGGGGGCACTTTTGGATGGTCCAAAGGGGCTCGCAACGCATTTCCTGGGGCCTGATTTTTCAGTCGTCTCTGATGACGGCTAGGGATACGTTTAGTTTTGCTCAGGAAAAGCGAACCTGGAGGGTCCAGTTTCATGTGGGGCTGCGTAAAGGCTCCCCTGGGGAGTTCTATTGTAACCAAAGCCTTCCGTTGGGGGCACTTTTGGATGGTCCAAAGGGGCTTGCAACGCATTTCCTGAGGCCCGGTTTTTCAGTCTACTCCCATGCCGGCTAGGAAAATATTTAGGGTTGCTCGGAAACAGCGAACCCGGAGGGTCCAGTTGCATGTGGGGCTGCGTAAAGGCTCCCCTGGGGAGTTCACTTGTACCCAAAGCCTTCCTTTGGGGGCACTTTTGGATGGTCCAAAGGGGCTCGCAACGCATTTCCTGGGGCCTGATTTTTCAGTCGTCTCTGATGACGGCTAGGGCTACGTTTAGTTTTGCTCAGAAACAGCGAACCCGGAGGGTCCAGTTGCATGTGGGGCTGCGTAAAAGCTCTCCTGGGGACTTCAGATGTACCCAAAGCCTTCCTTTGGGGGCACTTTTGGATTGGAGAAAAGGGCTCGCAACGCATTTCCTGGGGCCTGATTTTTCAGTCGTCTTCGATGCCGGCTAGGGCTATGTTTAGGGTTGATCAGGAACAGGGAACCCGGAGGGTCCAGTTGCATGTGGGGCTGCGTAAAAGCTTTCCTGGGGACTTCAGATGTACCCAAAGCCTTCCTTTGGGGGCACTTTTGGATTGGCGAAAATGGCTCGCAACGCATTTCCTGGGGCCTGATTTTTCACTCGTCTCCGATGACGGCTAGGGATACGTTTAGGTTTGCTCAGGAACAGCAAACCCGGAGGGTCCAGTTGCATGTGGGGCTGCGTAAAGGGTCCCCTGGGGAGTTCTCTTGTACCCCAAAACCTTCCTTTGGGGGCACTTTTGGATTGGCGAAAAGGGCTCGCAACGCATTTCCTGGGGACTGATTTTTCAGTCGTCTTAGATGCCGGCTAGTGGTATGTTTAGGGATACTCGGAAACAGCGAACCCGGAGGGTCCAGTTGCATGTGGGGCTGCGTAAAGGCTCCCCTGGGGAGTTCTCTTGTACCCAAAGCCTTCCTTTGGGGGCACTTTTGGATGGTCCAAAGGGGCTTGCAACGCATTTTCTGAGGCCCGGTTTTTCAGTCTACTCCCATGCCGGCTAGGGATATATTTAGGGTTGCTCGGAAACAGCGAACCCGGAGGGTCCAGTTGCATGTGGGGCTGCGTAAAGGCTCCCCTGGGGAGTTCTCTTGTGCCAAAAGCCTTCCTTTGGGGGCACTTTTGGATGGTCCAAAGTGGCTCGGAACGCATTTCCTGGGGCCTGATTTTTCAGTCGTCTCTGATGACGGCTAGGGATACGTTTAGTTTTGCTCAGGAAAAGCAAACACGGAGGGTCCAGTTGCATGTGGGGCTGCGTAAAGGCTCCGCTGGGGAGTTCTCTTGTATCCCAAGCCTTCCTTTGGGGGCACTTTTGGATTAGCGAAAAGGGCTCGCAACGCTTTTCCTGGGGCCTGATTTTTCAGTCGTCTTCGATGCCGGCTAGGGCAATGTTTAGGGATGCTCGGAAACAGCGAACCCGGAGGGTCCAGTTGCATGTGGGGCTGCGTAAAGGCTCCCCTGGGGAGTTCTCTTGTGCCAAAAGCCTTCCTTTGGGGGCACTTTTGGATGGTCCAAAGTGGCTCGGAACGCATTTCCTGGGGCCTGATTTTTCAGTCGTCTCTGATGACGGCTAGGGATACGTTTAGTTTTGCTCAGGAAAAGCAAACCCGGAGGGTCCAGATTCATGTGGGGCTGCGTAAAGGCTCCCCTGGGGAGTTCTCTTTTACCCAAAGCCTTCCTTTTTAGGCACTTTTGGATGGGTGAAAAGGGCTCGGAACGCATTTCCTGGGGCCTGATTTTTCAGTTGTCTTCGATGCCGGCTAGGGCTATGTTTAGGGATGCTCGGAAACAGCGAACCCGGAGGGTCCATTTGCAAGTGGGGCTGCGTAAAGGCTCCCCTGGGGAGTTCACTTGTACCCAAAGCCTTCCTTTGGTGACACTTTTGGATGGTCCAAAGGGGCACGCAGCGCTTTTCCTGGGGCCTGATTTTTCAGTCGTCTTCGATGCCGGCTAGGGCTATGTTTAGGGATGCTCGGAAACAGCGAACCCGGAGGGTCCAGTTGCATGTGGGGCTGCGTAAAGGCTCCCCTGGGGAGTTCTCTTGTGCCAAAAGCCTTCCTTTGGGGGCACTTTTGGATGGTCCAAAGGGGCTTGCAATGCATTTCCTGGGGCCTGATTTTTCAGTCCTCTTCGATGCCGGCTAGGGCTATGTTTAGGGATGCTCGGAAACAGCGAACCCGGAGGGTGCAGTTGCATGTGGGGCTGCGTAAAGGCTCCCCTGGGGAGTTCTATTGTAACCAAAGCCTTCCTTTGGGGGCACTTTTGGATGGTCCAAAGGGGCTTGCAACGCATTTCCTGAGGCCCGGTTTTTCAGTCTACTCCCATGCCGGCTAGGAAAATATTTAGGGTTGCTCGGAAACAGCGAACCCGGAGGGTCCAGTTGCATGTGGGGCTGCGTAAAGGCTCCCCTGGGGAGTTCACTTGTACAAAAAGCCTTCCTTTGGTGACACTTTTGGATGGTCCAAAGGGGCTCGCAACGCTTTTCCTGGGGCCTGATTTTTCAGTAGTCTTCGATGCCGGCTAGGGCAATGTTTAGGGATGCTCGGAAACAGCGAACCCGGAGGGTCCAGTTGCATGTGGGGCTGCGTAAAGGCTCCCCTGGGGAGTTCTCTTGTGCCAAAAGCCTTCCTTTGGGGGCACTTTTGGATGGTCCAAAATGGCTCGGAACTCATTTCCTGGGTCCTGATTTTTAAGTCGTCTCTGATGACGGCTAGGGATAAGTTTAGTTTTGCTCAGGAAAAGCAAACCCGAAGGGTCCAGTTTCATGTGGGGCTGCGTAAAGGCTCCCCTGGGGAGTTCTCTTGTACCCCAAGCCTTCCTTTGGGGGCACTTTTGGATTAGCGAAAAGGGCTCGGAACGCATTTCTTGGGGCCTGATTTTTCAGTCGTCTTCTATGCCGGCTATGGCTATGTTTAGGGTTGCTCGGAAACAGCGAACCCAGAGGGTCCAGTTGCATGTGGGGCTGCGTAAAGGCTCCCCTGGGAACTTCAGATGTACCCAAAGCCTTCCTTTGGGGGCACTTTTGGATGGGTGAAAAGGGCTCGCAACGCATTTCCTGGGGCCTGATTTTTCACTCGTCTCCGATGTCGGCTAGGGCTATGTTTAGGGATGCTCGGAAACAGCGAACCCGGAGGGTCTAGTTGCAAGTGGGGCTGCGTAAAGGCTCCCCTGGGGAGTTCACTTGTACAAAAAGCCTTCCTTTGGGGGCACTTTTGGATGGTCCAAAGTGGCTTGCAACGCATTTCCTGAGGCACGGTGTTTCATTCTACTCCCATGCCGGCTAGGAAAATATTTAGGGTTGCTCGGAAACAGCGAACCCGGAGGGTCCAGTTGGATGTGGGGCTGCGTAAAGGCTCCCCTGGGGAGTTCTCTTGTACCCAAAGCCTTCCTTTGGGGGCACTTTTGGGTGGTCCAAAGGGGCTCGCAACGCATTTCCTGGGGCCTGATTTTTCACTCGTCTCCGATGACGGCTAGGGCTACGTTTAGGTTTGCTCAGGAACAGCAAACCCGGAGAGTCCAGTTGCATGTGGGGCTGCGTAAAGGCTCCCCTGGGGAGTTCTCTTGTACCCAAAGCCTTCCTTTGGGGGAACTTTTGGATGGGCGAAAAAGGCTCGGAACGCATTTCCTGGGGCCTGATTTTTCAGTCGTCTCCGATGCCGGCTAGGGATATGTTTAGGGATACTCGGAAACAGCGAACCCGGAGGGTCCAGTTGCATGTGGGGCTGCGTAAAGGCTCCCCTGGGGAGTTCTCTTGTACCCAAAGCCTTCCTTTGGGGGCACTTTTGGATGGTCCAAAGGGGCTTGCAACGCGTTTTCTGAGGCCCGGTTTTTCAGTCTACTCCCATGCCGGCTAGGGATATGTTTAGGGTTGCTCGGAAACAGCGAACCCGGAGGGTCCAGTTGCATGTGGGGCTGCGTAAAGGCTCCCCAGGGGAGTTCTCTTGTGCCAAAAGCCTTCCTTTGGGGGCACTTTTGGATGGTCCAAAGTGGCTCGGAACGCATTTCCTGAGGCCTGATTTTTCAGTCGTCTCTGATGACGGCTAGGGATACGTTTAGTTTTGCTCAGGAAAAGCAAACCCGGAGGGTCCAGTTGCATGTGGGGCTGCGTAAAGGCTCCGCTGGGGAGTTCTCTTGTACCCCAAGCCTTCTTTTGGGGGCACTTTTGGATTAGCGAAAAGGGCTCGCAACGCTTTTCCTGGGGCCTGATTTTTCAGTCGTCTTCGATGCCGGCTAGGGCAATGTTTAGGGATGCTCGGAAACAGCGAACCCGGAGGGTCCAGTTGCATGTGGGGCTGCGTAAAGTCTCCCCTGGGGAGTTCTCTTGTGCCAAAAGCCTTCCTTTGGGGGCACTTTTGGATGGTCCAAAGTGGCTCGGAACGCATTTCCTGGGGCCTGATTTTTCAGTCGTCTCTGATGACGGCTAGGGATACGTTTAGTTTTGCTCAGGAAAAGCAAACCCGGAGGGTCCAGTTTCATGTGGGGCTGCGTAAAGGCTCCCCTGGGGAGTTCTCTTGTACCCAAAGCCTTCCTTTGGAGGCACTTTTGGATGGCTGAAAAGGTCTCGGAACGCATTTCTTGGGGCCTGATTTTTCACTCGTCTCCGATGACGGCTAGGGCTATGTTTAGGGATGCTCGGAAACAGCGAACCCGGAGGGTCCATTTGCATGTGGGGCTGCGTAAAGGCTCCCCTGGGGAGTTCACTTGTACAAAAAGCCTTCCTTTGGTGACACTTTTGGATGGTCCAAAGGGGCTCGCAATGCTTTTCCTGGGGCCTGATTTTTCAGTCGTCTTCGATGCCGGCTAGGGCAATGTTTAGGGATGCTCGGAAACAGCGAACCCGGAGGGTCCAGTTGCATGTGGGGCTGCGTAAAGGCTCCCCTGGGGAGTTCTCTTGTGCCAAAAGCCTTCCTTGGGGGGCACTTTTGGATGGGTGAAAAGGGCTTGCAACGCATTTCCTGAGGCCCGGTTTTTCAGTCTACTCCCATGCCGGCTAGGAAAATATTTAGGGTTGCTCGGAAACATCGAACCCGGAGGGTCCAGTTGCATGTGGGGCTGCGTAAAGGCTCCCCTGGGGAGTTCACTTGTACCCAAAGCTTTCCTTTGGGGGCACTTTTGGATTGGCAAAAAGGGCTCGCAACGCCTTTCCTGGGGCCTGATTTTTCAGTCATCTTCGATGCCGGCTAGGGCTACGTTTAGGTTTGCTCAGGAACAGCGAACCCGGAGGGTCCAGTTGCATGTGGGGCTGCGTAAAAGCTCTCCTGGGGACTTCAGATGTACCCAAAGCCTTCCTTTGGGGGCACTTTTGGATTGGCGAAAATGGCTCGCAACGCATTTCCTGGGGCCTGATTTTTCAGTCGTCTTCGATGCCGGCTAGGGCTATGTTTACGGTTGATCAGGAACAGGGAACCCGGAGGGTCCAGTTGCATGTGGGGCTGCGTAAAGGCTCCCCTGGGGAGTTCTCTTGTACCCCAAAGCCTTCCTTTGGGGGCACTTTTGGATTGGCGAAAAGGGGTCGGAACGCATTTCCTGGGGCCTGATTTTTCACTCGTCTCTGATGACGGCTAGGGCTATGTTTAGGGATGCTCGGAAACAGCGAACCCGGAGGGTCCAGTTGCATGTGGGGCTGCGTAAAGTCTCCCCTGGGAACTTCAGATGTACCCTAAGCCTTCCTTTGGGGGCACTTTTGGATGGTCCAAAGGGGCTTGAAACGCATTTCCTGAGGACCGGTTTTTCAGTCTACTCCCATGCTGACTAGGGTTATGTTTATGGTTGCTCGGAAACAGCGAACCCGGAAGGGCCAGTTGCATGTGGGGCTGCGTAAAGGCTCCCCTGGGGAGTTCTCTTGTACCCAAAGCCTTCCTTTGGAGGCACTTTGGATGGGTGAAAAGGGCTCGGAACGCATTTCCTGGGGCCTGATTTTTCAGTCGTCTTCGATGCCGGCTAGGGCTATGTTTAGGGATGCTCGGAAACAGCGATCCCGGAGGGTCCAGTTGCAAGTGGGGCTGCGTAAAGGCTCCCCTGGGGAGTTCACTTGTACAAAAAGCCTTCCTTTGGGGGCACTTTTGGATGGTCCAAAGTGGCTTGCAACGCATTTCCTGAGGCACGGTGTTTCATTCTACTCCCATGCCGGCTAGGAAAATATTTAGGGTTGCTCGGAAACAGCGAACCCGGAGGGTCCAGTTGGATGTGGGGCTGCGTAAAGGCTCCCCTGGGGAGTTCTCTTGTACCCAAAGCCTTCCTTTGGGGGCACTTTTGGGTGGTCCAAAGGGGCTCGCAACGCATTTCCTGGGGCCTGATTTTTCACTCGTCTCCGATGCCGGCTAGGGCAATGTTTAGGGATGCTCGGAAACAGCGAACCCGGAGGGTCCAGTTGCATGTGGGGCTGCGTAAAGTCTCCCCTGGGGAGTTCTCTTGTGCCAAAAGCCTTCCTTTGGGGGCACTTTTGGATGGTCCAAAGTGGCTCGGAACGCATTTCCTGGGGCCTGATTTTTCAGTCGTCTCTGATGACGGCTAGGGATACGTTTAGTTTTGCTCAGGAAAAGCAAACCCGGAGGGTCCATTTGCATGTGGGGCTGCGTAAAGGCTCCCCTGGGGAGTTCACTTGTACAAAAAGCCTTCCTTTGGTGACACTTTTGGATGGCTGAAAAGGTCTCGGAACGCATTTCTTGGGGCCTGATTTTTCACTCGTCTCCGATGACGGCTAGGGCTATGTTTAGGGATGCTCGGAAACAGCGAACCCGGAGGGTCCAGTTGCATGTGGGGCTGCGTAAAGGCTCCCCTGGGGAGTTCTCTTGTGCCAAAAGCCTTCCTTGGGGGGCACTTTTGGATGGGTGAAAAGGGCTTGCAACGCATTTCCTGAGGCCCGGTTTTTCAGTCTACTCCCATGCCGGCTAGGAAAATATTTAGGGTTGCTCGGAAACATCGAACCCGGAGGGTCCAGTTGCATGTGGGGCTGCGTAAAGGCTCCCCTGGGGAGTTCACTTGTACCCAAAGCTTTCCTTTGGGGGCACTTTTGGATTGGCAAAAAGGGCTCGCAACGCCTTTCCTGGGGCCTGATTTTTCAGTCATCTTCGATGCCGGCTAGGGCTACGTTTAGGTTTGCTCAGGAACAGCGAACCCGGAGGGTCCAGTTGCATGTGGGGCTGCGTAAAAGCTCTCCTGGGGACTTCAGATGTACCCAAAGCCTTCCTTTGGGGGCACTTTTGGATTGGCGAAAATGGCTCGCAACGCATTTCCTGGGGCCTGATTTTTCAGTCGTCTTCGATGCCGGCTAGGGCTATGTTTACGGTTGATCAGGAACAGGGAACCCGGAGGGTCCAGTTGCATGTGGGGCTGCGTAAAGGCTCCCCTGGGGAGTTCTCTTGTACCCCAAAGCCTTCCTTTGGGGGCACTTTTGGATTGGCGAAAAGGGGTCGGAACGCATTTCCTGGGGCCTGATTTTTCACTCGTCTCTGATGACGGCTAGGGCTATGTTTAGGGATGCTCGGAAACAGCGAACCCGGAGGGTCCAGTTGCATGTGGGGCTGCGTAAAGTCTCCCCTGGGAACTTCAGATGTACCCTAAGCCTTCCTTTGGGGGCACTTTTGGATGGTCCAAAGGGGCTTGAAACGCATTTCCTGAGGACCGGTTTTTCAGTCTACTCCCATGCTGACTAGGGTTATGTTTATGGTTGCTCGGAAACAGCGAACCCGGAAGGGCCAGTTGCATGTGGGGCTGCGTAAAGGCTCCCCTGGGGAGTTCTCTTGTACCCAAAGCCTTCCTTTGGAGGCACTTTGGATGGGTGAAAAGGGCTCGGAACGCATTTCCTGGGGCCTGATTTTTCAGTCGTCTTCGATGCCGGCTAGGGCTATGTTTAGGGATGCTCGGAAACAGCGAACCCGGAGGGTCTAGTTGCAAAGTGGGGCTGCGTAAAGGCTCCCCTGGGGAGTTCACTTGTACAAAAAGCCTTCCTTTGGGGGCACTTTTGGATGGTCCAAAGTGGCTTGCAACGCATTTCCTGAGGCACGGTGTTTCATTCTACTCCCATGCCGGCTAGGAAAATATTTAGGGTTGCTCGGAAACAGCGAACCCGGAGGGTCCAGTTGGATGTGGGGCTGCGTAAAGGCTCCCCTGGGGAGTTCTCTTGTACCCAAAGCCTTCCTTTGGGGGCACTTTTGGGTGGTCCAAAGGGGCTCGCAACGCATTTCCTGGGGCCTGATTTTTCACTCGTCTCCGATGACGGCTAGGGATATGTTTAGGGTTGCTCGGAAACAGCGAACCCGGAGGGTCCAGTTGCATGTGGGGCTGCGTAAAGGCTCCCCAGGGGAGTTCTCTTGTGCCAAAAGCCTTCCTTTGGGGGCACTTTTGGATGGTCCAAAGTGGCTCGGAACGCATTTCCTGGGGCCTGATTTTTCAGTCGTCTCTGATGACGGCTAGGGATACGTTTAGTTTTGCTCAGGAACAGCAAACCCGGAGGGTCCAGTTGCATGTGGGGCTGCGTAAAGGCTCCCCTGGGGAGTTCTCTTGTACCCAAAGCCTTCCTTTGGGGGCACTTTTGGGTGGTCCAAAGGGGCTCGCAACGCATTTCCTGGGGCCTGATTTTTCACTCGTCTCCGATGACGGCTAGGGATATGTTTAGGGTTGCTCGGAAACAGCGAACCCGGAGGGTCCAGTTGCATGTGGGGCTGCGTAAAGGCTCCCCAGGGGAGTTCTCTTGTGCCAAAAGCCTTCCTTTGGGGGCACTTTTGGATGGTCCAAAGTGGCTCGGAACGCATTTCCTGGGGCCTGATTTTTCAGTCGTCTCTGATGACGGCTAGGGATACGTTTAGTTTTGCTCAGGAACAGCAAACCCGGAGGGTCCAGTTGCATGTGGGGCTGCGTAAAGGCTCCCCTGGGGAGTTCTCTTGTACCCAAAGCCTTCCTTTGGGGGAACTTTTGGATGGGCGAAAAGGGCTCGGAACGCATTTCCTGGGGCCTGATTTTTCAGTCGTCTCCGATGCCGGCTAGGGATATGTTTAGGGATACTCGGAAACAGCGAACCCGGAGGGTCCATTTGCATGTGGGGCTGCGTAAAGGCTCCCCTGGGGAGTTCTCTTGTACCCAAAGCCTTCCTTTGGGGGCACTTTCGGATGGTCCAAAGGGGCTTGCAACGCGTTTTCTGAGGCCCGGTTTTTCAGTCTACTCCCATGCCGGCTAGGGATATGTTTAGGGTTGCTCGGAAACAGCGAACCCGGAGGGTCCAGTTGCATGTGGGGCTGCGTAAAGGCTCCCCAGGGGAGTTCTCTTGTGCCAAAAGCCTTCCTTTGGGGGCACTTTTGGATGGTCCAAAGTGGCTCGGAACGCATTTCCTGGGGCCTGATTTTTCAGTCGTCTCTGATGACGGCTAGGGATACGTTTAGTTTTGCTCAGGAAAAGCAAACCCGGAGGGTCCAGTTGCATGTGGGGCTGCGTAAAGGCTCCGCTGGGGAGTTCTCTTGTACCCCAAGCCTTCTTTTGGGGGCACTTTTGGATTAGCGAAAAGGGCTCGCAACGCTTTTCCTGGGGCCTGATTTTTCAGTCGTCTTCGATGCCGGCTAGGGCAATGTTTAGGGATGCTCGGAAACAGCGAACCCGGAGGGTCCAGTTGCATGTGGGGCTGCGTAAAGGCTCCCCTGGGGAGTTCTCTTGTGCCAAAAGCCTTCCTTGGGGGGCACTTTTGGATGGGTGAAAAGGGCTTGCAACGCATTTCCTGAGGCCCGGTTTTTCAGTCTACTCCCATGCCGGCTAGGAAAATATTTAGGGTTGCTCGGAAACATCGAACCCGGAGGGTCCAGTTGCATGTGGGGCTGCGTAAAGGCTCCCCTGGGGAGTTCACTTGTACCCAAAGCTTTCCTTTGGGGGCACTTTTGGATTGGCAAAAAGGGCTCGCAACGCCTTTCCTGGGGCCTGATTTTTCAGTCATCTTCGATGCCGGCTAGGGATATGTTTAGGGTTGATCAGGAACAGGGAACCCGGAGGGTCCAGTTGCATGTGGGGCTGCGTAAAGGCTCCCCTGGGGAGTTCTATTGTACCCAAAGCCTTCCTTTGGGGGCACTTTTGGATGGTCCAAAGTGGCTCGGAACGCATTTCCTGGGGCCTGATTTTTCAGTCGTCTCTGATGACGGCTAGGGCTACGTTTAGGTTTGCTCAGGAACAGCGAACCCGGAGGGTCCAGTTGCATGTGGGGCTGCGTAAAAGCTCTCCTGGGGACTTCAGATGTACCCAAAGCCTTCCTTTGGGGGCACTTTTGGATTGGCGAAAAGGGCTCGCAACGCATTTCCTGGGGCCTGATTTTTCAGTCGTCTTCGATGCCGGCTAGGGCAATGTTTAGGGATGCTCGGAAACAGCGAACCCGGAGGGTCCAGTTGCATGTGGGGCTGCGTAAAGTCTCCCCTGGGGAGTTCTCTTGTACCCAAAGCCTTCCTTTGGGGGCACTTTTGGATGGTCCAAAGTGGCTCGGAACGCATTTCCTGGGGCCTGATTTTTCAGTCGTCTCTGATGACGGCTAGGGATACGTTTAGTTTTGCTCAGGAAAAGCAAACCCGGAGGGTCCAGTTTCATGTGGGGCTGCGTAAAGGCTCCCCTGGGGAGTTCTCTTGTACCCAAAGCCTTCCTTTGGAGGCACTTTTGGATGGCTGAAAAGGTCTCGGAACGCATTTCTTGGGGCCTGATTTTTCACTCGTCTCCGATGACGGCTAGGGCTATGTTTAGGGATGCTCGGAAACAGCGAACCCGGAGGGTCCATTTGCATGTGGGGCTGCGTAAAGGCTCCCCTGGGGAGTTCACTTGTACAAAAAGCCTTCCTTTGGTGACACTTTTGGATGGTCCAAAGGGGCTCGCAATGCTTTTCCTGGGGCCTGATTTTTCAGTCGTCTTCGATGCCGGCTAGGGCAATGTTTAGGGATGCTCGGAAACAGCGAACCCGGAGGGTCCAGTTGCATGTGGGGCTGCGTAAAGGCTCCCCTGGGGAGTTCTCTTGTGCCAAAAGCCTTCCTTGGGGGGCACTTTTGGATGGGTGAAAAGGGCTTGCAACGCATTTCCTGAGGCCCGGTTTTTCAGTCTACTCCCATGCCGGCTAGGAAAATATTTAGGGTTGCTCGGAAACATCGAACCCGGAGGGTCCAGTTGCATGTGGGGCTGCGTAAAGGCTCCCCTGGGGAGTTCACTTGTACCCAAAGCTTTCCTTTGGGGGCACTTTTGGATTGGCAAAAAGGGCTCGCAACGCCTTTCCTGGGGCCTGATTTTTCAGTCATCTTCGATGCCGGCTAGGGCTACGTTTAGGTTTGCTCAGGTACAGCGAACCCGGAGGGTCCAGTTGCATGTGGGGCTGCGTAAAAGCTCTCCTGGGGACTTCAGATGTACCCAAAGCCTTCCTTTGGGGGCACTTTTGGATTGGCGAAAATGGCTCGCAACGCATTTCCTGGGGCCTGATTTTTCAGTCGTCTTCGATGCCGGCTAGGGCTATGATAACGGTTGATCAGGAACAGGGAACCCGGAGGGTCCAGTTGCATGTGGGGCTGCGTAAAGGCTCCCCTGGGGAGTTCTCTTGTACCCCAAAGCCTTCCTTTGGGGGCACTTTTGGATTGGCGAAAAGGGGTCGGAACGCATTTCCTGGGGCCTGATTTTTCACTCGTCTCTGATGACGGCTAGGGCTATGTTTAGGGATGCTCGGAAACAGCGAACCCGGAGGGTCCAGTTGCATGTGGGGCTGCGTAAAGTCTCCCCTGGGAACTTCAGATGTACCCTAAGCCTTCCTTTGGGGGCACTTTTGGATGGTCCAAAGGGGCTTGAAACGCATTTCCTGAGGACCGGTTTTTCAGTCTACTCCCATGCTGACTAGGGTTATGTTTATGGTTGCTCGGAAACAGCGAACCCGGAAGGGCCAGTTGCATGTGGGGCTGCGTAAAGGCT
This sequence comes from Anas platyrhynchos, assembly GCF_047663525.1. Taxonomy (NCBI): domain Eukaryota; kingdom Metazoa; phylum Chordata; class Aves; order Anseriformes; family Anatidae; genus Anas; species Anas platyrhynchos. The sequence continues at coordinate 8,774,739 of NC_092608.1, read as the reverse complement.
CCCCTGGGGAGTTCTCTTGTACCCAAAGCCTTCCTTTGGAGGCAATTTGGATGGGTGAAAAGGGCTCGGAACGCATTTCCTGGGGCCTGATTTTTCAGTCGTCTTCGATGCCGGCTAGGGCTATGTTTAGGGATGCTCGGAAACAGCGAACCCGGAGGGTCTAGTTGCAAGTGGGGCTGCGTAAAGGCTCCCCTGGGGAGTTCACTTGTACAAAAAGCCTTCCTTTGGGGGCACTTTTGGATGGTCCAAAGTGGCTTGCAACGCATTTCCTGAGGCACGGTGTTTCATTCTACTCCCATGCCGGCTAGGAAAATATTTAGGGTTGCTCGGAAACAGCGAACCCGGAGGGTCCAGTTGGATGTGGGGCTGCGTAAAGGCTCCCCTGGGGAGTTCTCTTGTACCCAAAGCCTTCCTTTGGGGGCACTTTTGGGTGGTCCAAAGGGGCTCGCAACGCATTTCCTGGGGCCTGATTTTTCACTCGTCTCCGATGCCGGCTAGGGCAATGTTTAGGGATGCTCGGAAACAGCGAACCCGGAGGGTCCAGTTGCATGTGGGGCTGCGTAAAGTCTCCCCTGGGGAGTTCTCTTGTGCCAAAAGCCTTCCTTTGGGGGCACTTTTGGATGGTCCAAAGTGGCTCGGAACGCATTTCCTGGGGCCTGATTTTTCAGTCGTCTCTGATGACGGCTAGGGATACGTTTAGTTTTGCTCAGGAAAAGCAAACCCGGAGGGTCCAGTTTCATGTGGGGCTGCGTAAAGGCTCCCCTGGGGAGTTCTCTTGTACCCAAAGCCTTCCTTTGGAGGCACTTTTGGATGGCTGAAAAGGTCTCGGAACGCATTTCTTGGGGCCTGATTTTTCACTCGTCTCCGATGACGGCTAGGGCTATGTTTAGGGATGCTCGGAAACAGCGAACCCGGAGGGTCCATTTGCATGTGGGGCTGCGTAAAGGCTCCCCTGGGGAGTTCTCTTGTGCCAAAAGCCTTCCTTGGGGGGCACTTTTGGATGGGTGAAAAGGGCTTGCAACGCATTTCCTGAGGCCCGGTTTTTCAGTCTACTCCCATGCCGGCTAGGAAAATATTTAGGGTTGCTCGGAAACATCGAACCCGGAGGGTCCAGTTGCATGTGGGGCTGCGTAAAGGCTCCCCTGGGGAGTTCACTTGTACCCAAAGCTTTCCTTTGGGGGCACTTTTGGATTGGCAAAAAGGGCTCGCAACGCCTTTCCTGGGGCCTGATTTTTCAGTCATCTTCGATGCCGGCTAGGGCTACGTTTAGGTTTGCTCAGGAACAGCGAACCCGGAGGGTCCAGTTGCATGTGGGGCTGCGTAAAAGCTCTCCTGGGGACTTCAGATGTACCCAAAGCCTTCCTTTGGGGGCACTTTTGGATTGGCGAAAATGGCTCGCAACGCATTTCCTGGGGCCTGATTTTTCAGTCGTCTTCGATGCCGGCTAGGGCTATGTTTACGGTTGATCAGGAACAGGGAACCCGGAGGGTCCAGTTGCATGTGGGGCTGCGTAAAGGCTCCCCTGGGGAGTTCTCTTGTACCCCAAAGCCTTCCTTTGGGGGCACTTTTGGATTGGCGAAAAGGGCTCGGAACGCATTTCCTGGGGCCTGATTTTTCACTCGTCTCTGATGACGGCTAGGGCTATGTTTAGGGATGCTCGGAAACAGCGAACCCGGAGGGTCCAGTTGCATGTGGGGCTGCGTAAAGTCTCCCCTGGGAACTTCAGATGTACCCTAAGCCTTCCTTTGGGGGCACTTTTGGATGGTCCAAAGGGGCTTGAAACGCATTTCCTGAGGACCGGTTTTTCAGTCTACTCCCATGCTGACTAGGGTTATGTTTATGGTTGCTCGGAAACAGCGAACCCGGAAGGGCCAGTTGCATGTGGGGCTGCGTAAAGGCTCCCCTGGGGAGTTCTCTTGTACCCAAAGCCTTCCTTTGGAGGCACTTTGGATGGGTGAAAAGGGCTCGGAACGCATTTCCTGGGGCCTGATTTTTCAGTCGTCTTCGATGCCGGCTAGGGCTATGTTTAGGGATGCTCGGAAACAGCGAACCCGGAGGGTCTAGTTGCAAGTGGGGCTGCGTAAAGGCTCCCCTGGGGAGTTCACTTGTACAAAAAGCCTTCCTTTGGGGGCACTTTTGGATGGTCCAAAGTGGCTTGCAACGCATTTCCTGAGGCACGGTGTTTCATTCTACTCCCATGCCGGCTAGGAAAATATTTAGGGTTGCTCGGAAACAGCGAACCCGGAGGGTCCAGTTGGATGTGGGGCTGCGTAAAGGCTCCCCTGGGGAGTTCTCTTGTACCCAAAGCCTTCCTTTGGGGGCACTTTTGGGTGGTCCAAAGGGGCTCGCAACGCATTTCCTGGGGCCTGATTTTTCACTCGTCTCCGATGACGGCTAGGGATATGTTTAGGGTTGCTCGGAAACAGCGAACCCGGAGGGTCCAGTTGCATGTGGGGCTGCGTAAAGGCTCCCCAGGGGAGTTCTCTTGTGCCAAAAGCCTTCCTTTGGGGGCACTTTTGGATGGTCCAAAGTGGCTCGGAACGCATTTCCTGGGGCCTGATTTTTCAGTCGTCTCTGATGACGGCTAGGGATACGTTTAGTTTTGCTCAGGAACAGCAAACCCGGAGGGTCCAGTTGCATGTGGGGCTGCGTAAAGGCTCCGCTGGGGAGTTCTCTTGTACCCAAAGCCTTCCTTTGGGGGCACTTTTGGATGGTCCAAAGGGGCTTGCAACGCGTTTTCTGAGGCCCGGTTTTTCAGTCTACTCCCATGCCGGCTAGGGATATGTTTAGGGTTGCTCGGAAACAGCGAACCCGGAGGGTCCAGTTGCATGTGGGGCTGCGTAAAGGCTCCCCAGGGGAGTTCTCTTGTGCCAAAAGCCTTCCTTTGGGGGCACTTTTGGATGGTCCAAAGTGGCTCGGAACGCATTTCCTGGGGCCTGATTTTTCAGTCGTCTCTGATGACGGCTAGGGATACGTTTAGTTTTGCTCAGGAAAAGCAAACCCGGAGGGTCCAGTTTCATGTGGGGCTGCGTAAAGGCTCCGCTGGGGAGTTCTCTTGTACCCCAAGCCTTCTTTTGGGGGCACTTTTGGATTAGCGAAAAGGGCTCGCAACGCTTTTCCTGGGGCCTGATTTTTCAGTCGTCTTCGATGCCGGCTAGGGCAATGTTTAGGGATGCTCGGAAACAGCGAACCCGGAGGGTCCAGTTGCATGTGGGGCTGCGTAAAGGCTCCCCTGGGGAGTTCTCTTGTGCCAAAAGCCTTCCTTGAGGGGCACTTTTGGATGGGTGAAAAGGGCTTGCAACGCATTTCCTGAGGCCCGGTTTTTCAGTCTACTCCCATGCCGGCTAGGAAAATATTTAGGGTTGCTCGGAAACATCGAACCCGGAGGGTCCAGTTGCATGTGGGGCTGCGTAAAGGCTCCCCTGGGGAGTTCACTTGTACCCAAAGCTTTCCTTTGGGGGCACTTTTGGATTGGCAAAAAGGGCTCGCAACGCCTTTCCTGGGGCCTGATTTTTCAGTCATCTTCGATGCCGGCTAGGGATATGTTTAGGGTTGATCAGGAACAGGGAACCCGGAGGGTCCAGTTGCATGTGGGGCTGCGTAAAGGCTCCCCTGGGGAGTTCTATTGTACCCAAAGCCTTCCTTTGGGGGCACTTTTGGATGGTCCAAAGTGGCTCGGAACGCATTTCCTGGGGCCTGATTTTTCAGTCATCTCTGATGACGGCTAGGGCTACGTTTAGGTTTGCTCAGGAACAGCGAACCCGGAGGGTCCAGTTGCATGTGGGGCTGCGTAAAAGCTCTCCTGGGGACTTCAGATGTACCCAAAGCCTTCCTTTGGGGGCACTTTTGGATTGGCGAAAAGGGCTCGCAACGCATTTCCTGGGGCCTGATTTTTCAGTCGTCTTCGATGCCGGCTAGGGCTATGTTTAGGTTTGCTCAGGAAGAGGGAACCCGGAGGGTCCAGTTGCATGTGGGGCTGCGTAAAGGCTCCCCTGGTGAATCCCGTTGTACCCGAAGCCTTCCTCTTACGTGCAGATCAATTCTCCAGGGGAGCCTTGACGCAGCCCCACATGCAACTGATCCCTCTGTATTCATGCTGTTCGAGCATCCCTAAACATTGCACTCTCCGGAATCGGAGACGACTGAGAAATCAGGCCCCAGAAAATGCGTTACAAGCCCCTTAAGCCATCCAAAAGTGCCCCCGAAAGTCTTTGGGTACAACTGAACTCCCCAGGGGAGCCTTTACTTTGCCCCACATGCAACTGGACCCTCCGGGTTCGCTGCTTCCGAGCATCCCTAATCATAGCCCTAGCCAGAATGGGAGACGACTGAAAAATTGGGTCCCAGAAAACGCGTTCATTTAAGGATGTGGTGAGTGTGTTAGTTTAATGTTTCGGGTTCTGGTTAGGCTTAGGTTAGGGTGAGAGTACTATGGTTAGGTTTATGGATAGGGTTAGAGAATTAGGTTTAGTGTAAGGGTAAGTTTTAGGTTTAGTGTAACCTTTTTTTTAGCGTAAGGTTAATGGTTATGTTTTGGATAAGAGTAAGGTTTAGAGTTAGGTTAAGTGTTAAAGGGTTAGAGGAAGGGGAATGGAAAGGGGAAGGGTAACGGGAACAAGAATAGGAACGGGAAGGGTTAATGTAGTGGCCGTCCCGGTGCCGGGGTTCAGTCCCATGCGGACGGGAGGCTTGCCGTCCCGAGCTCCCGGGTGACTCCGTCCGGAGGCGAGGAAGCAGACCGTCCCTAGCCCCTTGGTTCCGGTCCTGGTAGACAATAGTGCTAGCCGCACCGGGTTCCAGAGCCGACCTCGGGTGTCTCGGAAGCGGCTAGCCAATGGCACAGGTATCTGGCCACATACGGCGCGGTGCTTGCCATGCGTTAAACGACGTTGTTGCTGTCGAGGCGTTCGGGGACCGGCTGTTCCGAAATCTGTGGACTGTGTCGGGCGGCATGCCGGCAGACTGTCCCGTGTCCCGGGTGTCCGGCCTCGATCGGCACGTTGGCCGGCCGTGCCGTGAAGCGGGAGGCTGGTGTCCGCTGCTATAGGGACTCGCCGTTCCCGTACTATCCCGTGCGGATCGGCGAACGACCATCCCACGCTCCTGGTTATATCCGTCCGGAGGCATGCGAGCCTACGGTCCCGAGCCCCTTGACTCAGGTCGTGGGCAACGTGTGTGTTAGCCACACCGTAGTCCAGGCCCCGTCTCGGGCAGATCGGAAAAGGTGATCCCACGACACGGTTGTGCGGCCACGAGCTGCATGCGTAGCAGCCGTGTTATGACACAGGAGGCTGTCATCAGCTGGCTCGGGGGCTGGCTGACCCGAGACGAAAGTTTCCGTCCCGTCCGGAGCGGCGGCCGTCCTTCCCGAACAGCCTCGCTCCGGTCCTGGGCAACGTGTGTGCTAGCCGCGCAAGGGTAAGAATCCCGTTTCGGGCGGATTGGGGACAACGATCCCAAGACACGGTTGTCCGGCCACGAGCGGCATGGGAGCCAGACTTGCCGCGAAGCGTCAGGCTGTCGTTCACCGGCTCGGAGTTACGCCGTTCGGAGGACCGTCGATTCAGACAGTCCAGAGCGGCAGTCGTCCGGATGTGGACCCTGGGCTCCGGTCCTGCGCGACGTGTGTGCTAGCCGCTCCGGGGTCCGGGTCCCGCCTTGGGCGGCTCGACGGAAGTGATCGCAAGACACGGTTGTCCGGCCACGAGCGGCATGGGAGCCAGCCTTGCCGCGAAGCGTCAGGCTGTCATCCGCCGGCTCGTGGGCTTTCAGTGGCGGGTACATGGGGTTCTGTCCTCTCCGGAGCGGCAGCCGTCCGTCCCGAACAAACACGCTTCTATCCTGGGCGACGTGTGTGCTAGCCGCACTGGGGTCCGGGTTCTGTCTTGGGCGGCTCGGGAAAGGAGATCCCACGACACAGTGGTCCTGCCACGAGCTGCATGCGTAGCAGCCGTGTCGTGAAACAGGAGGCTGTCATCCGCTGGCTCGGGGGCTGGCTGTCCCCGAGACGAAAGCTTCAGTCCTATCCGGAGCGGCGGCCGTCCTTCCCGAACACCGACGCTCTGGTCCTGGGCGATGTGTGTGCTAGCCGCACTAGGACCCGGTCGGATCTCTGTCGGCTCCGCTATTTCGATCGCAGGAAACGTGTGTGCCTCTACGGGCAGCATGGGTCCGGCTTCCCGAGCCCCTAGGCTCCGGTCCTGCGCGACGTGTATGCTCGCCGCACCGGGTTCCGGATCCCATTTCGGGCGCCTCGGGGAAGGAGATCCTACGATACGGTTGTCCGGCCACAAGCGCTATGGCTGCCAGCCTTGCCGCGAAGCGTGTGGCTGTCCTCCGCCGGCTCTTGGGCTAGCAGTCGCGTGGACATGGGGTTCTGTGTTCTCCGGAGCGGCAGCCGTCCGTCCCGAACACGCTCGCTCCTATCCTGGGCGACGTGTGTGCTAGCCGCACCGGGGTCCGGGTCCCGCCTTGGGCGGCTCGACGAAAGTGACCGCAAGACACGGGTGACCGGCCACACGCGGTGTGGGTGCCAGCCTTGCCGCGAAGCAGGAGGCTGTGTTCCGTTCGCTAGGGAACTGTCCGTCCCGGAGCGGCGGCCGTCCTTCCCGAACGCCAAGACTGCGGTCCTGGGAGACGTGTATGCTAGCCGCGCAAGGGTAAGAATCCCGTTTCGGGCGGATTGGGGACAACGATCCCATGACGCGGTTGTCCGGCCACGAGCGGCATGGGAGCCAGACTTGCCGCCAAGCGTGAGGCTGTCATCCGCCGGCTCGTGGGCTGGCAGTGGCGGGGACATGGGGTTCTGTCCTCTCCGGAACGGCAGCCGTCCGTCCCGAACAGCCACGCTCCTATCCTGGGCGACGTGTGTGCTAGCCGCACTGGGGTCCGGGTGGGACCTCGGTCGGCTCCGCTATTTCGATCGCAGGACACGAGTGTCCCTCCACGGGCAGCGTGGGTCCGGCTTCCCGAGCCCTTTGGCTCCATCCTAGGTGTCGTGTTTGCTCGCCGCACCGGCGTCCGGATCCCATTTCGGGCGCCTCGGGGAAGGAGATCCTACGACACGGTTGTCCGGCCACAAGCGCTGTGACTGCCAGCCGTGTCGAGAAGTGGAGGTTTGTAGTTCACTGGCTCGGAGTTACGCAGTGCCGGGGACCGGGGATTCAAACAGTCCAGAGCGGCAGGCGTCCGGATGTGGACACTGGGCTCCGGTCCTGGGCGACGTGTGTGCTGGCTGCACCGGGGTCCGGGTTCTGTCTTGGGCGGCTCGTGAAAGGAGATCCCACGACACAGTGGTCCGTCCACGAGCTGCATGCGTAGAAGCCGTGTCATGAAACAGGAGGCTTTCATCCGCTGGCTCGGGGGCTGGCTGTCCCCGAGACGAAAGTTTCTGTCCTGTCCGGAGCGGCGGCCGTCCTTCCCGAACAGCCCCGCTCCGGTCCTGGGCGATGTGTGTGCTAGCCGCACTAGGTGCCGGTCGGACCTCTGTCGGCTCCGCTATTTCGATCGCAGGACACGAGTGTCCCTCCACGGGCAGCATGGGTCCGGTTTCCCGAGCCCTTAAGCTCCATCCTAGGTGTCGTGTTTGCTCGCCGCACCGGGGTCCGGATCCCATTTCGGGCGCCTCGGGGAAGGAGATCCTACGACACGGTTGTCCGGCCACAAGCGCTGTGACTGCCAGCCGTGTCGAGAAGTGGAGGTTTGTAGTTCACTGGCTCGGAGTTACGCAGTGCCGGGGACCGGGGATTCAAACAGTCCAGAGCGGCAGGCGTCCGGATGTGGACACTGGGCTCCGGTCCTGGGCGACGTGTGTGCTGGCTGCACCGGGGTCCGGGTTCTGTCTTGGGCGGCTCGTGAAAGGAGATCCCACGACACAGTGGTCCGTCCACGAGCTGCATGCGTAGAAGCCGTGTCATGAAACAGGAGGCTTTCATCCGCTGGCTCGGGGGCTGGCTGTCCCCGAGACGAAAGTTTCTGTCCTGTCCGGAGCGGCGGCCGTCCTTCCCGAACAGCCCCGCTCCGGTCCTGGGCGATGTGTGTGCTAGCCGCACTAGGTGCCGGTCGGACCTCTGTCGGCTCCGCTATTTCGATCGCAGGACACGAGTGTCCCTCCACGGGCAGCATGGGTCCGGTTTCCCGAGCCCTTAAGCTCCATCCTAGGTGTCGTGTTTGCTCGCCGCACCGGGGTCCGGATCCCATTTCGGGCGCCTCGGGGAAGGAGATCCTACGACACGGTTGTCTGGCCACGAACGGCGTGGGAGCTAAACTTGCCGCGAAGCGAGAGGCTGTAATCCGCTTGCTCGTGGGCTCGTAGTCGCGGGGACCGGGGATTCAAACAGTCCATAGCGGCAGGCGTCCGGATGTGGACACTGGGCTCCGGTCCTGGGCGATGTGTCTGCTAGCCGCACTAGGTGCCGGTCGGACCTCTGTCGGCTCCGCTATTTCGATCGCAGGACACGAGTGTCCCTCCACGGGCAGCGTGGGTCCGGCTTCCCGAGCCCCTAGGCTCCGGTCCTGCGCGACGTGTGTGCTAGCCGCACCGGGGTCCGGGTCCCGTCTCCGGCGGACTGGGGACAACGATCCCAAGACACGGTTGTCCGGCCACGAGCGGCATGGGAGCCAGCCTTGCCGCGAAGCGTCAGGCTGTTGTTCACCGGCTCGGAGTTATGCCGTTCGGGGGACCGTCGATTCAGACAGTCCAGAGCGGCAGTCGTCCGGATGTGGACCCTGGGCTCCGGTCCTGCGCGACGTGTGTGCTAGCCGCGCCGGGGTCTGGGTCCCGCCTTGGGCGGCTCGACGAAAGTGACCGCAAGACACGGGTGACCGGCCACACGCGGTGTGGGTGCCAGCCTTGCCGCGAAGCAGGAGGCTGTGGTTCGCTCGTTCGGGAACTGCCTGTCCTCGAGACAGGGGTTTGTCCAGTCCGGAGAACCGGCCGTCCTTCCCGAACAGCCCCGCTCCGGTCCTGCGCGACGTGTGTGCTAGCCGCACCGGGGTCCGGGTCCCGTCTCCGGCGGACTGGGGACAACGATCCCAAGACACGGTTGTCCGGCCACGAGCGGCATGGGAGCCAGCCTTGCCGCGAAGCGTGAGGCTGTCATCCACCGGCTCGTGGGCTTTCAGTGGCGGGTACATGGGGTTCTGTCCTCTCCGGAGCGGCAGCCGTCCGTCCCGAACAAACACGCTTCTATCCTGGGCGACGTGTGTGCTAGCCGCACTGGGGTCCGGGTTCTGTCTTGGGCGGCTCGGGAAAGGAGATCCCACGACACAGTGGTCCTGCCACGAGCTGCATGCGTAGCAGCCGTGTCGTGAAACAGGAGGCTGTCATCCGCTGGCTCGGGGGCTGGCTGTCCCCGAGACGAAAGCTTCAGTCCTATCCGGAGCGGCGGCCGTCCTTCCCGAACACCGACGCTCTGGTCCTGGGCGATGTGTGTGCTAGCCGCACTAGGACCCGGTCGGATCTCTGTCGGCTCCGCTATTTCGATCGCAGGAAACGTGTGTGCCTCTACGGGCAGCATGGGTCCGGCTTCCCGAGCCCCTAGGCTCCGGTCCTGCGCGACGTGTATGCTCGCCGCACCGGGTTCCGGATCCCATTTCGGGCGCCTCGGGGAAGGAGATCCTACGATACGGTTGTCCGGCCACAAGCGCTATGGCTGCCAGCCTTGCCGCGAAGCGTGTGGCTGTCCTCCGCCGGCTCTTGGGCTAGCAGTCGCGTGGACATGGGGTTCTGTGTTCTCCGGAGCGGCAGCCGTCCGTCCCGAACACGCTCGCTCCTATCCTGGGCGACGTGTGTGCTAGCCGCACCGGGGTCCGGGTCCCGCCTTGGGCGGCTCGACGAAAGTGACCGCAAGACACGGGTGACCGGCCACACGCGGTGTGGGTGCCAGCCTTGCCGCGAAGCAGGAGGCTGTGTTCCGTTCGCTAGGGAACTGTCCGTCCCGGAGCGGCGGCCGTCCTTCCCGAACGCCAAGACTGCGGTCCTGGGAGACGTGTATGCTAGCCGCGCAAGGGTAAGAATCCCGTTTCGGGCGGATTGGGGACAACGATCCCATGACGCGGTTGTCCGGCCACGAGCGGCATGGGAGCCAGACTTGCCGCCAAGCGTGAGGCTGTCATCCGCCGGCTCGTGGGCTGGCAGTGGCGGGGACATGGGGTTCTGTCCTCTCCGGAACGGCAGCCGTCCGTCCCGAACAGCCACGCTCCTATCCTGGGCGACGTGTGTGCTAGCCGCACTGGGGTCCGGGTGGGACCTCGGTCGGCTCCGCTATTTCGATCGCAGGACACGAGTGTCCCTCCACGGGCAGCGTGGGTCCGGCTTCCCGAGCCCTTTGGCTCCATCCTAGGTGTCGTGTTTGCTCGCCGCACCGGCGTCCGGATCCCATTTCGGGCGCCTCGGGGAAGGAGATCCTACGACACGGTTGTCCGGCCACAAGCGCTGTGACTGCCAGCCGTGTCGAGAAGTGGAGGTTTGTAGTTCACTGGCTCGGAGTTACGCAGTGCCGGGGACCGGGGATTCAAACAGTCCAGAGCGGCAGGCGTCCGGATGTGGACACTGGGCTCCGGTCCTGGGCGACGTGTGTGCTGGCTGCACCGGGGTCCGGGTTCTGTCTTGGGCGGCTCGTGAAAGGAGATCCCACGACACAGTGGTCCGTCCACGAGCTGCATGCGTAGAAGCCGTGTCATGAAACAGGAGGCTTTCATCCGCTGGCTCGGGGGCTGGCTGTCCCCGAGACGAAAGTTTCTGTCCTGTCCGGAGCGGCGGCCGTCCTTCCCGAACAGCCCCGCTCCGGTCCTGGGCGATGTGTGTGCTAGCCGCACTAGGTGCCGGTCGGACCTCTGTCGGCTCCGCTATTTCGATCGCAGGACACGAGTGTCCCTCCACGGGCAGCATGGGTCCGGTTTCCCGAGCCCTTAAGCTCCATCCTAGGTGTCGTGTTTGCTCGCCGCACCGGGGTCCGGATCCCATTTCGGGCGCCTCGGGGAAGGAGATCCTACGACACGGTTGTCTGGCCACGAACGGCGTGGGAGCTAAACTTGCCGCGAAGCGAGAGGCTGTAATCCGCTTGCTCGTGGGCTCGTAGTCGCGGGGACCGGGGATTCAAACAGTCCATAGCGGCAGGCGTCCGGATGTGGACACTGGGCTCCGGTCCTGGGCGATGTGTCTGCTAGCCGCACTAGGTGCCGGTCGGACCTCTGTCGGCTCCGCTATTTCGATCGCAGGACACGAGTGTCCCTCCACGGGCAGCGTGGGTCCGGCTTCCCGAGCCCCTAGGCTCCGGTCCTGCGCGACGTGTGTGCTAGCCGCACCGGGGTCCGGGTCCCGTCTCCGGCGGACTGGGGACAACGATCCCAAGACACGGTTGTCCGGCCACGAGCGGCATGGGAGCCAGCCTTGCCGCGAAGCGTCAGGCTGTTGTTCACCGGCTCGGAGTTATGCCGTTCGGGGGACCGTCGATTCAGACAGTCCAGAGCGGCAGTCGTCCGGATGTGGACCCTGGGCTCCGGTCCTGCGCGACGTGTGTGCTAGCCGCGCCGGGGTCTGGGTCCCGCCTTGGGCGGCTCGACGAAAGTGACCGCAAGACACGGGTGACCGGCCACACGCGGTGTGGGTGCCAGCCTTGCCGCGAAGCAGGAGGCTGTGGTTCGCTCGTTCGGGAACTGCCTGTCCTCGAGACAGGGGTTTGTCCAGTCCGGAGAACCGGCCGTCCTTCCCGAACAGCCCCGCTCCGGTCCTGCGCGACGTGTGTGCTAGCCGCACCGGGGTCCGGGTCCCGTCTCCGGCGGACTGGGGACAACGATCCCAAGACACGGTTGTCCGGCCACGAGCGGCATGGGAGCCAGCCTTGCCGCGAAGCGTGAGGCTGTCATCCACCGGCTCGTGGGCTTTCAGTGGCGGGTACATGGGGTTCTGTCCTCTCCGGAGCGGCAGCCGTCCGTCCCGAACAAACACGCTTCTATCCTGGGCGACGTGTGTGCTAGCCGCACTGGGGTCCGGGTTCTGTCTTGGGCGGCTCGGGAAAGGAGATCCCACGACACAGTGGTCCTGCCACGAGCTGCATGCGTAGCAGCCGTGTCGTGAAACAGGAGGCTGTCATCCGCTGGCTCGGGGGCTGGCTGTCCCCGAGACGAAAGCTTCAGTCCTATCCGGAGCGGCGGCCGTCCTTCCCGAACACCGACGCTCTGGTCCTGGGCGATGTGTGTGCTAGCCGCACTAGGACCCGGTCGGATCTCTGTCGGCTCCGCTATTTCGATCGCAGGAAACGTGTGTGCCTCTACGGGCAGCATGGGTCCGGCTTCCCGAGCCCCTAGGCTCCGGTCCTGCGCGACGTGTATGCTCGCCGCACCGGGTTCCGGATCCCATTTCGGGCGCCTCGGGGAAGGAGATCCTACGATACGGTTGTCCGGCCACAAGCGCTATGGCTGCCAGCCTTGCCGCGAAGCGTGTGGCTGTCCTCCGCCGGCTCTTGGGCTAGCAGTCGCGTGGACATGGGGTTCTGTGTTCTCCGGAGCGGCAGCCGTCCGTCCCGAACACGCTCGCTCCTATCCTGGGCGACGTGTGTGCTAGCCGCACCGGGGTCCGGGTCCCGCCTTGGGCGGCTCGACGAAAGTGACCGCAAGACACGGGTGACCGGCCACACGCGGTGTGGGTGCCAGCCTTGCCGCGAAGCAGGAGGCTGTGTTCCGTTCGCTAGGGAACTGTCCGTCCCGGAGCGGCGGCCGTCCTTCCCGAACGCCAAGACTGCGGTCCTGGGAGACGTGTATGCTAGCCGCGCAAGGGTAAGAATCCCGTTTCGGGCGGATTGGGGACAACGATCCCATGACGCGGTTGTCCGGCCACGAGCGGCATGGGAGCCAGACTTGCCGCCAAGCGTGAGGCTGTCATCCGCCGGCTCGTGGGCTGGCAGTGGCGGGGACATGGGGTTCTGTCCTCTCCGGAACGGCAGCCGTCCGTCCCGAACAGCCACGCTCCTATCCTGGGCGACGTGTGTGCTAGCCGCACTGGGGTCCGGGTGGGACCTCGGTCGGCTCCGCTATTTCGATCGCAGGACACGAGTGTCCCTCCACGGGCAGCGTGGGTCCGGCTTCCCGAGCCCTTTGGCTCCATCCTAGGTGTCGTGTTTGCTCGCCGCACCGGCGTCCGGATCCCATTTCGGGCGCCTCGGGGAAGGAGATCCTACGACACGGTTGTCCGGCCACAAGCGCTGTGACTGCCAGCCGTGTCGAGAAGTGGAGGTTTGTAGTTCACTGGCTCGGAGTTACGCAGTGCCGGGGACCGGGGATTCAAACAGTCCAGAGCGGCAGGCGTCCGGATGTGGACACTGGGCTCCGGTCCTGGGCGACGTGTGTGCTGGCTGCACCGGGGTCCGGGTTCTGTCTTGGGCGGCTCGTGAAAGGAGATCCCACGACACAGTGGTCCGTCCACGAGCTGCATGCGTAGAAGCCGTGTCATGAAACAGGAGGCTTTCATCCGCTGGCTCGGGGGCTGGCTGTCCCCGAGACGAAAGTTTCTGTCCTGTCCGGAGCGGCGGCCGTCCTTCCCGAACAGCCCCGCTCCGGTCCTGGGCGATGTGTGTGCTAGCCGCACTAGGTGCCGGTCGGACCTCTGTCGGCTCCGCTATTTCGATCGCAGGACACGAGTGTCCCTCCACGGGCAGCGTGGGTCCGGCTTCCCGAGCCCCTAGGCTCCGGTCCTGCGCGACGTGTGTGCTAGCCGCACCGGGGTCCGGGTCCCGTCTCCGGCGGACTGGGGACAACGATCCCAAGACACGGTTGTCCGGCCACGAGCGGCATGGGAGCCAGCCTTGCCGCGAAGCGTCAGGCTGTCGTTCACCGGCTCGGAGTTATGCCGTTCGGGGGACCGTCGATTCAGACAGTCCAGAGCGGCAGTCGTCCGGATGTGGACCCTGGGCTCCGGTCCTGCGCGACGTGTGTGCTAGCCGCGCCGGGGTCTGGGTCCCGCCTTGGGCGGCTCGACGAAAGTGACCGCAAGACACGGGTGACCGGCCACACGCGGTGTGGGTGCCAGCCTTGCCGCGAAGCAGGAGGCTGTGGTTCGCTCGTTCGGGAACTGCCTGTCCTCGAGACAGGGGTTTGTCCAGTCCGGAGAACCGGCCGTCCTTCCCGAACAGCCCCGCTCCGGTCCTGCGCGACGTGTGTGCTAGCCGCACCGGGGTCCGGGTCCCGTCTCCGGCGGACTGGGGACAACGATCCCAAGACACGGTTGTCCGGCCACGAGCGGCATGGGAGCCAGCCTTGCCGCGAAACGTCAGGCTGTCATCCGCCGGCTCGTGGGCTTTCAGTGGCGGGTACATGGGGTTCTGTCCTCTCCGGAGCGGCAGCCGTCCGTCCCGAACAAACACGCTTCTATCCTGGGCGACGTGTGTGCTAGCCGCACCGGGGTCCGGGTCCCGCCTTGGGCGGCTCGACGAAAGTGACCGCAAGACACGGGTGACCGGCCACACGCGGTGTGGGTGCCAGCCTTGCCGCGAAGCAGGAGGCTGTGTTCCGTTCGCTAGGGAACTGTCCGTCCCGGAGCGGCGGCCGTCCTTCCCGAACGCCAAGACTGCGGTCCTGGGAGACGTGTATGCTAGCCGCGCAAGGGTAAGAATCCCGTTTCGGGCGGATTGGGGACAACGATCCCATGACGCGGTTGTCCGGCCACGAGCGGCATGGGAGCCAGACTTGCCGCCAAGCGTGAGGCTGTCATCCGCCGGCTCGTGGGCTGGCAGTGGCGGGGACATGGGGTTCTGTCCTCTCCGGAACGGCGGCCGTCCTTCCCAAACAGCCCCGCTCCGGTCCTGGGCGATGTGTGTGCTAGCCGCACTAGGTGCCGGTCGGACCTCGGTCGGCTCCGCTATTTCGATCGCAGGACACGAGTGTCCCTCCACGGGCAGCGTGGGTCCGGCTTCCCGAGCCCCTAGGCTCCGGTCCTGCGCGACGTGTGTGCTAGCCGCACCGGGGTCCGGGTCCCGTCTCCGGCGGACTGGGGACAACGATCCCAAGACACGGTTGTCTGGCCACGAACGGCGTGGGAGCTAAACTTGCCGCGAAGCGAGAGGCTGTAATCCGCTTGCTCGTGGGCTCGTAGTCGCGGGGACCGGGGATTCAAACAGTCCATAGCGGCAGGCGTCCGGATGTGGACACTGGGCTCCGGTCCTGGGCGATGTGTCTGCTAGCCGCACTAGGTGCCGGTCGGACCTCTGTCGGCTCCGCTATTTCGATCGCAGGACACGAGTGTCCCTCCACGGGCAGCGTGGGTCCGGCTTCCCGAGCCCCTAGGCTCCGGTCCTGCGCGACGTGTGTGCTAGCCGCACCGGGGTCCGGGTCCCGTCTCCGGCGGACTGGGGACAACGATCCCAAGACACGGTTGTCCGGCCACGAGCGGCATGGGAGCCAGCCTTGCCGCGAAGCGTCAGGCTGTCATCCGCCGGCTCGTGGGCTTTCAGTGGCGGGTACATGGGGTTCTGTCCTCTCCGGAGCGGCAGCCGTCCGTCCCGAACAAACACGCTTCTATCCTGGGCGACGTGTGTGCTAGCCGCACTGGGGTCCGGGTTCTGTCTTGGGCGGCTCGGGAAAGGAGATCCCACGACACAGTGGTCCTGCCACGAGCTGCATGCGTAGCAGCCGTGTCGTGAAACAGGAGGCTGTCATCCGCTGGCTCGGGGGCTGGCTATCCCCGAGACGAAAGCTTCAGTCCTATCCGGAGCGGCGGCCGTCCTTCCCGAACACCGACGCCCTGGTCCTGGGCGATGTGTGTGCTAGCCGCACTAGGTGCCGGTCGGATCTCTGTCGGCTCCGCTATTTCGATCGCAGGAAACGTGTGTGCCTCCACGGGCAGCGTGGGTCCGGCTTCCCGAGCCCCTAGGCTCCGGTCCTGCGCGACGTGTGTGCTAGCCGCACCGGGGTCCGGGTCCCGTCTCCGGCGGACTGGGGACAACGATCCCAAGACACGGTTGTCCGGCCACGAGCGGCATGGGAGCCAGCCTTGCCGCGAAGCGTCAGGCTGTCGTTCACCGGCTCGGAGTTATGCCGTTCGGGGGACCGTCGATTCAGACAGTCCAGAGCGGCAGTCGTCCGGATGTGGACCCTGGGCTCCGGTCCTGCGCGACGTGTGTGCTAGCCGCGCCGGGGTCTGGGTCCCGCCTTGGGCGGCTCGACGAAAGTGACCGCAAGACACGGGTGACCGGCCACACGCGGTGTGGGTGCCAGCCTTGCCGCGAAGCAGGAGGCTGTGGTTCGCTCGTTCGGGAACTGCCTGTCCTCGAGACAGGGGTTTGTCCAGTCCGGAGAACCGGCCGTCCTTCCCGAACAGCCCCGCTCCGGTCCTGCGCGACGTGTGTGCTAGCCGCACCGGGGTCCGGGTCCCGTCTCCGGCGGACTGGGGACAACGATCCCAAGACACGGTTGTCCGGCCACGAGCGGCATGGGAGCCAGCCTTGCCGCGAAGCGTCAGGCTGTCGTTCACCGGCTCGGAGTTATGCCGTTCGGGGGACCGTCGATTCAGACAGTCCAGAGCGGCAGTCGTCCGGATGTGGACCCTGGGCTCCGGTCCTGCGCGACGTGTGTGCTAGCCGCGCCGGGGTCTGGGTCCCGCCTTGGGCGGCTCGACGAAAGTGACCGCAAGACACGGGTGACCGGCCACACGCGGTGTGGGTGCCAGCCTTGCCGCGAAGCAGGAGGCTGTGGTTCGCTCGTTCGGGAACTGCCTGTCCTCGAGACAGGGGTTTGTCCAGTCCGGAGAACCGGCCGTCCTTCCCGAACAGCCCCGCTCCGGTCCTGCGCGACGTGTGTGCTAGCCGCACCGGGGTCCGGGTCCCGTCTCCGGCGGACTGGGGACAACGATCCCAAGACACGGTTGTCCGGCCACGAGTGGCATGGGAGCCAGCCTTGCCGCGAAGCGTCAGGCTGTCATCCGCCGGCTCGTGGGCTTTCAGTGGCGGGTACATGGGGTTCTGTCCTCTCCGGAGCGGCAGCCGTCCGTCCCGAACAAACACGCTTCTATCCTGGGCGACGTGTGTGCTAGCCGCACTGGGGTCCGGGTTCTGTCTTGGGCGGCTCGGGAAAGGAGATCCCACGACACAGTGGTCCTGCCACGAGCTGCATGCGTAGCAGCCGTGTCGTGAAACAGGAGGCTGTCATCCGCTGGCTCGGGGGCTGGCTGTCCCCGAGACGAAAGCTTCAGTCCTATCCGGAGCGGCGGCCGTCCTTCCCGAACACCGACGCTCTGGTCCTGGGCGATGTGTGTGCTAGCCGCACTAGGACCCGGTCGGATCTCTGTCGGCTCCGCTATTTCGATCGCAGGAAACGTGTGTGCCTCTACGGGCAGCATGGGTCCGGCTTCCCGAGCCCCTAGGCTCCGGTCCTGCGCGACGTGTATGCTCGCCGCACCGGGTTCCGGATCCCATTTCGGGCGCCTCGGGGAAGGAGATCCTACGATACGGTTGTCCGGCCACAAGCGCTATGGCTGCCAGCCTTGCCGCGAAGCGTGTGGCTGTCCTCCGCCGGCTCTTGGGCTAGCAGTCGCGTGGACATGGGGTTCTGTGTTCTCCGGAGCGGCAGCCGTCCGTCCCGAACACGCTCGCTCCTATCCTGGGCGACGTGTGTGCTAGCCGCACCGGGGTCCGGGTCCCGCCTTGGGCGGCTCGACGAAAGTGACCGCAAGACACGGGTGACCGGCCACACGCGGTGTGGGTGCCAGCCTTGCCGCGAAGCAGGAGGCTGTGTTCCGTTCGCTAGGGAACTGTCCGTCCCGGAGCGGCGGCCGTCCTTCCCGAACGCCAAGACTGCGGTCCTGGGAGACGTGTATGCTAGCCGCGCAAGGGTAAGAATCCCGTTTCGGGCGGATTGGGGACAACGATCCCATGACGCGGTTGTCCGGCCACGAGCGGCATGGGAGCCAGACTTGCCGCCAAGCGTGAGGCTGTCATCCGCCGGCTCGTGGGCTGGCAGTGGCGGGGACATGGGGTTCTGTCCTCTCCGGAACGGCAGCCGTCCGTCCCGAACAGCCACGCTCCTATCCTGGGCGACGTGTGTGCTAGCCGCACTGGGGTCCGGGTGGGACCTCGGTCGGCTCCGCTATTTCGATCGCAGGACACGAGTGTCCCTCCACGGGCAGCGTGGGTCCGGCTTCCCGAGCCCTTTGGCTCCATCCTAGGTGTCGTGTTTGCTCGCCGCACCGGCGTCCGGATCCCATTTCGGGCGCCTCGGGGAAGGAGATCCTACGACACGGTTGTCCGGCCACAAGCGCTGTGACTGCCAGCCGTGTCGAGAAGTGGAGGTTTGTAGTTCACTGGCTCGGAGTTACGCAGTGCCGGGGACCGGGGATTCAAACAGTCCAGAGCGGCAGGCGTCCGGATGTGGACACTGGGCTCCGGTCCTGGGCGACGTGTGTGCTGGCTGCACCGGGGTCCGGGTTCTGTCTTGGGCGGCTCGTGAAAGGAGATCCCACGACACAGTGGTCCGTCCACGAGCTGCATGCGTAGAAGCCGTGTCATGAAACAGGAGGCTTTCATCCGCTGGCTCGGGGGCTGGCTGTCCCCGAGACGAAAGTTTCTGTCCTGTCCGGAGCGGCGGCCGTCCTTCCCGAACAGCCCCGCTCCGGTCCTGGGCGATGTGTCTGCTAGCCGCACTAGGTGCCGGTCGGACCTCTGTCGGCTCCGCTATTTCGATCGCAGGACACGAGTGTCCCTCCACGGGCAGCGTGGGTCCGGCTTCCCGAGCCCCTAGGCTCCGGTCCTGCGCGACGTGTGTGCTAGCCGCACCGGGGTCCGGGTCCCGTCTCCGGCGGACTGGGGACAACGATCCCAAGACACGGTTGTCCGGCCACGAGCGGCATGGGAGCCAGCCTTGCCGCGAAGCGTCAGGCTGTCGTTCACCGGCTCGGAGTTATGCCGTTCGGGGGACCGTCGATTCAGACAGTCCAGAGCGGCAGTCGTCCGGATGTGGACCCTGGGCTCCGGTCCTGCGCGACGTGTGTGCTAGCCGCGCCGGGGTCTGGGTCCCGCCTTGGGCGGCTCGACGAAAGTGACCGCAAGACACGGGTGACCGGCCACACGCGGTGTGGGTGCCAGCCTTGCCGCGAAGCAGGAGGCTGTGGTTCGCTCGTTCGGGAACTGCCTGTCCTCGAGACAGGGGTTTGTCCAGTCCGGAGAACCGGCCGTCCTTCCCGAACAGCCCCGCTCCGGTCCTGCGCGACGTGTGTGCTAGCCGCACCGGGGTCCGGGTCCCGTCTCCGGCGGACTGGGGACAACGATCCCAAGACACGGTTGTCCGGCCACGAGCGGCATGGGAGCCAGCCTTGCCGCGAAACGTCAGGCTGTCATCCGCCGGCTCGTGGGCTTTCAGTGGCGGGTACATGGGGTTCTGTCCTCTCCGGAGCGGCAGCCGTCCGTCCCGAACAAACACGCTTCTATCCTGGGCGACGTGTGTGCTAGCCGCACCGGGGTCCGGGTCCCGCCTTGGGCGGCTCGACGAAAGTGACCGCAAGACACGGGTGACCGGCCACACGCGGTGTGGGTGCCAGCCTTGCCGCGAAGCAGGAGGCTGTGTTCCGTTCGCTAGGGAACTGTCCGTCCCGGAGCGGCGGCCGTCCTTCCCGAACGCCAAGACTGCGGTCCTGGGAGACGTGTATGCTAGCCGCGCAAGGGTAAGAATCCCGTTTCGGGCGGATTGGGGACAACGATCCCATGACGCGGTTGTCCGGCCACGAGCGGCATGGGAGCCAGACTTGCCGCCAAGCGTGAGGCTGTCATCCGCCGGCTCGTGGGCTGGCAGTGGCGGGGACATGGGGTTCTGTCCTCTCCGGAACGGCGGCCGTCCTTCCCAAACAGCCCCGCTCCGGTCCTGGGCGATGTGTGTGCTAGCCGCACTAGGTGCCGGTCGGACCTCGGTCGGCTCCGCTATTTCGATCGCAGGACACGAGTGTCCCTCCACGGGCAGCGTGGGTCCGGCTTCCCGAGCCCCTAGGCTCCGGTCCTGCGCGACGTGTGTGCTAGCCGCACCGGGGTCCGGGTCCCGTCTCCGGCGGACTGGGGACAACGATCCCAAGACACGGTTGTCTGGCCACGAACGGCGTGGGAGCTAAACTTGCCGCGAAGCGAGAGGCTGTAATCCGCTTGCTCGTGGGCTCGTAGTCGCGGGGACCGGGGATTCAAACAGTCCATAGCGGCAGGCGTCCGGATGTGGACACTGGGCTCCGGTCCTGGGCGATGTGTCTGCTAGCCGCACTAGGTGCCGGTCGGACCTCTGTCGGCTCCGCTATTTCGATCGCAGGACACGAGTGTCCCTCCACGGGCAGCGTGGGTCCGGCTTCCCGAGCCCCTAGGCTCCGGTCCTGCGCGACGTGTGTGCTAGCCGCACCGGGGTCCGGGTCCCGTCTCCGGCGGACTGGGGACAACGATCCCAAGACACGGTTGTCCGGCCACGAGCGGCATGGGAGCCAGCCTTGCCGCGAAGCGTCAGGCTGTCATCCGCCGGCTCGTGGGCTTTCAGTGGCGGGTACATGGGGTTCTGTCCTCTCCGGAGCGGCAGCCGTCCGTCCCGAACAAACACGCTTCTATCCTGGGCGACGTGTGTGCTAGCCGCACTGGGGTCCGGGTTCTGTCTTGGGCGGCTCGGGAAAGGAGATCCCACGACACAGTGGTCCTGCCACGAGCTGCATGCGTAGCAGCCGTGTCGTGAAACAGGAGGCTGTCATCCGCTGGCTCGGGGGCTGGCTATCCCCGAGACGAAAGCTTCAGTCCTATCCGGAGCGGCGGCCGTCCTTCCCGAACACCGACGCCCTGGTCCTGGGCGATGTGTGTGCTAGCCGCACTAGGTGCCGGTCGGATCTCTGTCGGCTCCGCTATTTCGATCGCAGGAAACGTGTGTGCCTCCACGGGCAGCGTGGGTCCGGCTTCCCGAGCCCCTAGGCTCCGGTCCTGCGCGACGTGTGTGCTAGCCGCACCGGGGTCCGGGTCCCGTCTCCGGCGGACTGGGGACAACGATCCCAAGACACGGTTGTCCGGCCACGAGCGGCATGGGAGCCAGCCTTGCCGCGAAGCGTCAGGCTGTCGTTCACCGGCTCGGAGTTATGCCGTTCGGGGGACCGTCGATTCAGACAGTCCAGAGCGGCAGTCGTCCGGATGTGGACCCTGGGCTCCGGTCCTGCGCGACGTGTGTGCTAGCCGCGCCGGGGTCTGGGTCCCGCCTTGGGCGGCTCGACGAAAGTGACCGCAAGACACGGGTGACCGGCCACACGCGGTGTGGGTGCCAGCCTTGCCGCGAAGCAGGAGGCTGTGGTTCGCTCGTTCGGGAACTGCCTGTCCTCGAGACAGGGGTTTGTCCAGTCCGGAGAACCGGCCGTCCTTCCCGAACAGCCCCGCTCCGGTCCTGCGCGACGTGTGTGCTAGCCGCACCGGGGTCCGGGTCCCGTCTCCGGCGGACTGGGGACAACGATCCCAAGACACGGTTGTCCGGCCACGAGCGGCATGGGAGCCAGCCTTGCCGCGAAGCGTCAGGCTGTCGTTCACCGGCTCGGAGTTATGCCGTTCGGGGGACCGTCGATTCAGACAGTCCAGAGCGGCAGTCGTCCGGATGTGGACCCTGGGCTCCGGTCCTGCGCGACGTGTGTGCTAGCCGCGCCGGGGTCTGGGTCCCACCTTGGGCGGCTCGACGAAAGTGACCGCAAGACACGGGTGACCGGCCACACGCGGTGTGGGTGCCAGCCTTGCCGCGAAGCAGGAGGCTGTGGTTCGCTCGTTCGGGAACTGCCTGTCCTCGAGACAGGGGTTTGTCCAGTCCGGAGAACCGGCCGTCCTTCCCGAACAGCCCCGCTCCGGTCCTGCGCGACGTGTGTGCTAGCCGCACCGGGGTCCGGGTCCCGTCTCCGGCGGACTGGGGACAACGATCCCAAGACACGGTTGTCCGGCCACGAGCGGCATGGGAGCCAGCCTTGCCGCGAAGCGTCAGGCTGTCATCCGCCGGCTCGTGGGCTTTCAGTGGCGGGTACATGGGGTTCTGTCCTCTCCGGAGCGGCAGCCGTCCGTCCCGAACAAACACGCTTCTATCCTGGGCGACGTGTGTGCTAGCCGCACTGGGGTCCGGGTTCTGTCTTGGGCGGCTCGGGAAAGGAGATCCCACGACACAGTGGTCCTGCCACGAGCTGCATGCGTAGCAGCCGTGTCGTGAAACAGGAGGCTGTCATCCGCTGGCTCGGGGGCTGGCTGTCCCCGAGACGAAAGCTTCAGTCCTATCCGGAGCGGCGGCCGTCCTTCCCGAACACCGACGCTCTGGTCCTGGGCGATGTGTGTGCTAGCCGCACTAGGACCCGGTCGGATCTCTGTCGGCTCCGCTATTTCGATCGCAGGAAACGTGTGTGCCTCTACGGGCAGCATGGGTCCGGCTTCCCGAGCCCCTAGGCTCCGGTCCTGCGCGACGTGTATGCTCGCCGCACCGGGTTCCGGATCCCATTTCGGGCGCCTCGGGGAAGGAGATCCTACGATACGGTTGTCCGGCCACAAGCGCTATGGCTGCCAGCCTTGCCGCGAAGCGTGTGGCTGTCCTCCGCCGGCTCTTGGGCTAGCAGTCGCGTGGACATGGGGTTCTGTGTTCTCCGGAGCGGCAGCCGTCCGTCCCGAACACGCTCGCTCCTATCCTGGGCGACGTGTGTGCTAGCCGCACCGGGGTCCGGGTCCCGCCTTGGGCGGCTCGACGAAAGTGACCGCAAGACACGGGTGACCGGCCACACGCGGTGTGGGTGCCAGCCTTGCCGCGAAGCAGGAGGCTGTGTTCCGTTCGCTAGGGAACTGTCCGTCCCGGAGCGGCGGCCGTCCTTCCCGAACGCCAAGACTGCGGTCCTGGGAGACGTGTATGCTAGCCGCGCAAGGGTAAGAATCCCGTTTCGGGCGGATTGGGGACAACGATCCCATGACGCGGTTGTCCGGCCACGAGCGGCATGGGAGCCAGACTTGCCGCCAAGCGTGAGGCTGTCATCCGCCGGCTCGTGGGCTGGCAGTGGCGGGGACATGGGGTTCTGTCCTCTCCGGAACGGCAGCCGTCCGTCCCGAACAGCCACGCTCCTATCCTGGGCGACGTGTGTGCTAGCCGCACTGGGGTCCGGGTGGGACCTCGGTCGGCTCCGCTATTTCGATCGCAGGACACGAGTGTCCCTCCACGGGCAGCGTGGGTCCGGCTTCCCGAGCCCTTTGGCTCCATCCTAGGTGTCGTGTTTGCTCGCCGCACCGGCGTCCGGATCCCATTTCGGGCGCCTCGGGGAAGGAGATCCTACGACACGGTTGTCCGGCCACAAGCGCTGTGACTGCCAGCCGTGTCGAGAAGTGGAGGTTTGTAGTTCACTGGCTCGGAGTTACGCAGTGCCGGGGACCGGGGATTCAAACAGTCCAGAGCGGCAGGCGTCCGGATGTGGACACTGGGCTCCGGTCCTGGGCGACGTGTGTGCTGGCTGCACCGGGGTCCGGGTTCTGTCTTGGGCGGCTCGTGAAAGGAGATCCCACGACACAGTGGTCCGTCCACGAGCTGCATGCGTAGAAGCCGTGTCATGAAACAGGAGGCTTTCATCCGCTGGCTCGGGGGCTGGCTGTCCCCGAGACGAAAGTTTCTGTCCTGTCCGGAGCGGCGGCCGTCCTTCCCGAACAGCCCCGCTCCGGTCCTGGGCGATGTGTGTGCTAGCCGCACTAGGTGCCGGTCGGACCTCTGTCGGCTCCGCTATTTCGATCGCAGGACACGAGTGTCCCTCCACGGGCAGCGTGGGTCCGGCTTCCCGAGCCCCTAGGCTCCGGTCCTGCGCGACGTGTGTGCTAGCCGCACCGGGGTCCGGGTCCCGTCTCCGGCGGACTGGGGACAACGATCCCAAGACACGGTTGTCCGGCCACGAGCGGCATGGGAGCCAGCCTTGCCGCGAAGCGTCAGGCTGTCGTTCACCGGCTCGGAGTTATGCCGTTCGGGGGACCGTCGATTCAGACAGTCCAGAGCGGCAGTCGTCCGGATGTGGACCCTGGGCTCCGGTCCTGCGCGACGTGTGTGCTAGCCGCGCCGGGGTCTGGGTCCCGCCTTGGGCGGCTCGACGAAAGTGACCGCAAGACACGGGTGACCGGCCACACGCGGTGTGGGTGCCAGCCTTGCCGCGAAGCAGGAGGCTGTGGTTCGCTCGTTCGGGAACTGCCTGTCCTCGAGACAGGGGTTTGTCCAGTCCGGAGAACCGGCCGTCCTTCCCGAACAGCCCCGCTCCGGTCCTGCGCGACGTGTGTGCTAGCCGCACCGGGGTCCGGGTCCCGTCTCCGGCGGACTGGGGACAACGATCCCAAGACACGGTTGTCCGGCCACGAGCGGCATGGGAGCCAGCCTTGCCGCGAAACGTCAGGCTGTCATCCGCGTGCTCGTGGGCTTTCAGTGGCGGGTACATGGGGTTCTGTCCTCTCCGGAGCGGCAGCCGTCCGTCCCGAACAAACACGCTTCTATCCTGGGCGACGTGTGTGCTAGCCGCACCGGGGTCCGGGTCCCGCCTTGGGCGGCTCGACGAAAGTGACCGCAAGACACGGGTGACCGGCCACACGCGGTGTGGGTGCCAGCCTTGCCGCGAAGCAGGAGGCTGTGTTCCGTTCGCTAGGGAACTGTCCGTCCCGGAGCGGCGGCCGTCCTTCCCGAACGCCAAGACTGCGGTCCTGGGAGACGTGTATGCTAGCCGCGCAAGGGTAAGAATCCCGTTTCGGGCGGATTGGGGACAACGATCCCATGACGCGGTTGTCCGGCCACGAGCGGCATGGGAGCCAGACTTGCCGCCAAGCGTGAGGCTGTCATCCGCCGGCTCGTGGGCTGGCAGTGGCGGGGACATGGGGTTCTGTCCTCTCCGGAACGGCGGCCGTCCTTCCCGAACAGCCCCGCTCTGGTCCTGGGCGATGTGTGTGCTAGCCGCACTAGGTGCCGGTCGGACCTCTGTCGGCTCCGCTATTTCGATCGCAGGACACGAGTGTCCCTCCACGGGCAGCGTGGGTCCGGCTTCCCGAGCCCCTAGGCTCCGGTCCTGCGCGACGTGTGTGCTAGCCGCACCGGGGTCCGGGTCCCGTCTCCGGCGGACTGGGGACAACGATCCCAAGACACGGTTGTCTGGCCACGAACGGCGTGGGAGCTAAACTTGCCGCGAAGCGAGAGGCTGTAATCCGCTTGCTCGTGGGCTCGTAGTCGCGGGGACCGGGGATTCAAACAGTCCATAGCGGCAGGCGTCCGGATGTGGACACTGGGCTCCGGTCCTGGGCGATGTGTCTGCTAGCCGCACTAGGTGCCGGTCGGACCTCTGTCGGCTCCGCTATTTCGATCGCAGGACACGAGTGTCCCTCCACGGGCAGCGTGGGTCCGGCTTCCCGAGCCCCTAGGCTCCGGTCCTGCGCGACGTGTGTGCTAGCCGCACCGGGGTCCGGGTCCCGTCTCCGGCGGACTGG
The DNA here is from genome assembly GCF_047663525.1 of Anas platyrhynchos. Taxonomy (NCBI): domain Eukaryota; kingdom Metazoa; phylum Chordata; class Aves; order Anseriformes; family Anatidae; genus Anas; species Anas platyrhynchos. The sequence continues at coordinate 8,749,306 of NC_092608.1, read as the reverse complement.
GGACAACGATCCCAAGACACGGTTGTCCGGCCACGAGCGGCATGGGAGCCAGCCTTGCCGCGAAGCGTCAGGCTGTCATCCGCCGGCTCGTGGGCTTTCAGTGGCGGGTACATGGGGTTCTGTCCTCTCCGGAGCGGCAGCCGTCCGTCCCGAACAAACACGCTTCTATCCTGGGCGACGTGTGTGCTAGCCGCACTGGGGTCCGGGTTCTGTCTTGGGCGGCTCGGGAAAGGAGATCCCACGACACAGTGGTCCTGCCACGAGCTGCATGCGTAGCAGCCGTGTCGTGAAACAGGAGGCTGTCATCCGCTGGCTCGGGGGCTGGCTATCCCCGAGACGAAAGCTTCAGTCCTATCCGGAGCGGCGGCCGTCCTTCCCGAACACCGACGCCCTGGTCCTGGGCGATGTGTGTGCTAGCCGCACTAGGTGCCGGTCGGATCTCTGTCGGCTCCGCTATTTCGATCGCAGGAAACGTGTGTGCCTCCACGGGCAGCGTGGGTCCGGCTTCCCGAGCCCCTAGGCTCCGGTCCTGCGCGACGTGTGTGCTAGCCGCACCGGGGTCCGGGTCCCGTCTCCGGCGGACTGGGGACAACGATCCCAAGACACGGTTGTCCGGCCACGAGCGGCATGGGAGCCAGCCTTGCCGCGAAGCGTCAGGCTGTCGTTCACCGGCTCGGAGTTATGCCGTTCGGGGGACCGTCGATTCAGACAGTCCAGAGCGGCAGTCGTCCGGATGTGGACCCTGGGCTCCGGTCCTGCGCGACGTGTGTGCTAGCCGCGCCGGGGTCTGGGTCCCGCCTTGGGCGGCTCGACGAAAGTGACCGCAAGACACGGGTGACCGGCCACACGCGGTGTGGGTGCCAGCCTTGCCGCGAAGCAGGAGGCTGTGGTTCGCTCGTTCGGGAACTGCCTGTCCTCGAGACAGGGGTTTGTCCAGTCCGGAGAACCGGCCGTCCTTCCCGAACAGCCCCGCTCCGGTCCTGCGCGACGTGTGTGCTAGCCGCACCGGGGTCCGGGTCCCGTCTCCGGCGGACTGGGGACAACGATCCCAAGACACGGTTGTCCGGCCACGAGCGGCATGGGAGCCAGCCTTGCCGCGAAGCGTCAGGCTGTCATCCGCCGGCTCGTGGGCTTTCAGTGGCGGGTACATGGGGTTCTGTCCTCTCCGGAGCGGCAGCCGTCCGTCCCGAACAAACACGCTTCTATCCTGGGCGACGTGTGTGCTAGCCGCACTGGGGTCCGGGTTCTGTCTTGGGCGGCTCGGGAAAGGAGATCCCACGACACAGTGGTCCTGCCACGAGCTGCATGCGTAGCAGCCGTGTCGTGAAACAGGAGGCTGTCATCCGCCGGCTCGTGGGCTTTCAGTGGCGGGTACATGGGGTTCTGTCCTCTCCGGAGCGGCAGCCGTCCGTCCCGAACAAACACGCTTCTATCCTGGGCGACGTGTGTGCTAGCCGCACTGGGGTCCGGGTTCTGTCTTGGGCGGCTCGGGAAAGGAGATCCCACGACACAGTGGTCCTGCCACGAGCTGCATGCGTAGCAGCCGTGTCGTGAAACAGGAGGCTGTCATCCGCTGGCTCGGGGGCTGGCTATCCCCGAGACGAAAGTTTCTGTCCTGTCCGGAGCGGCGGCCGTCCTTCCCGAACAGCCCCGCTCTGGTCCTGGGCGATGTGTGTGCTAGCCGCACTAGGTGCCGGTCGGACCTCTGTCGGCTCCGCTATTTCGATCGCAGGACACGAGTGTCCCTCCACGGGCAGCATGGGTCCGGTTTCCCGAGCCCTTAAGCTCCATCCTAGGTGTCGTGTTTGCTCGCCGCACCGGGGTCCGGATCCCATTTCGGGCGCCTCGGGGAAGGAGATCCTACGACACGGTTGTCTGGCCACGAACGGCGTGGGAGCTAAACTTGCCGCGAAGCGAGAGGCTGTAATCCGCTTGCTCGTGGGCTCGTAGTCGCGGGGACCGGGGATTCAAACAGTCCATAGCGGCAGGCGTCCGGATGTGGACACTGGGCTCCGGTCCTGGGCGATGTGTCTGCTAGCCGCACTAGGTGCCGGTCGGACCTCTGTCGGCTCCGCTATTTCGATCGCAGGACACGAGTGTCCCTCCACGGGCAGCGTGGGTCCGGCTTCCCGAGCCCCTAGGCTCCGGTCCTGCGCGACGTGTGTGCTAGCCGCACCGGGGTCCGGGTCCCGTCTCCGGCGGACTGGGGACAACGATCCCAAGACACGGTTGTCCGGCCACGAGCGGCATGGGAGCCAGCCTTGCCGCGAAGCGTCAGGCTGTCGTTCACTGGCTCGGAGTTATGCCGTTCGGGGGACCGTCGATTCAGACAGTCCAGAGCGGCAGTCGTCCGGATGTGGACCCTGGGCTCCGGTCCTGCGCGACGTGTGTGCTAGCCGCGCCGGGGTCTGGGTCCCGCCTTGGGCGGCTCGACGAAAGTGACCGCAAGACACGGGTGACCGGCCACACGCGGTGTGGGTGCCAGCCTTGCCGCGAAGCAGGAGGCTGTGGTTCGCTCGTTCGGGAACTGCCTGTCCTCGAGACAGGGGTTTGTCCAGTCCGGAGAACCGGCCGTCCTTCCCGAACAGCCCCGCTCCGGTCCTGCGCGACGTGTGTGCTAGCCGCACCGGGGTCCGGGTCCCGTCTCCGGCGGACTGGGGACAACGATCCCAAGACACGGTTGTCCGGCCACGAGCGGCATGGGAGCCAGCCTTGCCGCGAAGCGTCAGGCTGTCGTTCACTGGCTCGGAGTTATGCCGTTCGGGGGACCGTCGATTCAGACAGTCCAGAGCGGCAGTCGTCCGGATGTGGACCCTGGGCTCCGGTCCTGCGCGACGTGTGTGCTAGCCGCGCCGGGGTCTGGGTCCCGCCTTGGGCGGCTCGACGAAAGTGACCGCAAGACACGGGTGACCGGCCACACGCGGTGTGGGTGCCAGCCTTGCCGCGAAGCAGGAGGCTGTGGTTCGCTCGTTCGGGAACTGCCTGTCCTCGAGACAGGGGTTTGTCCAGTCCGGAGAACCGGCCGTCCTTCCCGAACAGCCCCGCTCCGGTCCTGCGCGACGTGTGTGCTAGCCGCACCGGGGTCCGGGTCCCGTCTCCGGCGGACTGGGGACAACGATCCCAAGACACGGTTGTCCGGCCACGAGCGGCATGGGAGCCAGCCTTGCCGCGAAGCGTCAGGCTGTCATCCGCCGGCTCGTGGGCTTTCAGTGGCGGGTACATGGGGTTCTGTCCTCTCCGGAGCGGCAGCCGTCCGTCCCGAACAAACACGCTTCTATCCTGGGCGACGTGTGTGCTAGCCGCACTGGGGTCCGGGTTCTGTCTTGGGCGGCTCGGGAAAGGAGATCCCACGACACAGTGGTCCTGCCACGAGCTGCATGCGTAGCAGCCGTGTCGTGAAACAGGAGGCTGTCATCCGCTGGCTCGGGGGCTGGCTGTCCCCGAGACGAAAGCTTCAGTCCTATCCGGAGCGGCGGCCGTCCTTCCCGAACACCGACGCTCTGGTCCTGGGCGATGTGTGTGCTAGCCGCACTAGGACCCGGTCGGATCTCTGTCGGCTCCGCTATTTCGATCGCAGGAAACGTGTGTGCCTCTACGGGCTGCGTCGGTCCGGCTTCCCGAGCCCCTAGGCTCCGGTCCTGCACGACGTGTATGCTCGCCGCACCGGGGTTCCGGATCCCATTTCGGGCGCCTCGGGGAAGGAGATCCTACGACACGGTTGTCTGGCCACGAACGGCGTGGGAGCTAAACTTGCCGCGAAGCGAGAGGCTGTAATCCGCTTGCTCGTGGGCTCGTAGTCGCGGGGACCGGGGATTCAAACAGTCCATAGCGGCAGGCGTCCGGATGTGGACACTGGGCTCCGGTCCTGGGCGATGTGTCTGCTAGCCGCACTAGGTGCCGGTCGGACCTCTGTCGGCTCCGCTATTTCGATCGCAGGACACGAGTGTCCCTCCACGGGCAGCGTGGGTCCGGCTTCCCGAGCCCCTAGGCTCCGGTCCTGCGCGACGTGTGTGCTAGCCGCACCGGGGTCCGGGTCCCGTCTCCGGCGGACTGGGGACAACGATCCCAAGACACGGTTGTCCGGCCACGAGCGGCATGGGAGCCAGCCTTGCCGCGAAGCGTCAGGCTGTCATCCGCCGGCTCGTGGGCTTTCAGTGGCGGGTACATGGGGTTCTGTCCTCTCCGGAGCGGCAGCCGTCCGTCCCGAACAAACACGCTTCTATCCTGGGCGACGTGTGTGCTAGCCGCACTGGGGTCCGGGTTCTGTCTTGGGCGGCTCGGGAAAGGAGATCCCACGACACAGTGGTCCTGCCACGAGCTGCATGCGTAGCAGCCGTGTCGTGAAACAGGAGGCTGTCATCCGCTGGCTCGGGGGCTGGCTATCCCCGAGACGAAAGCTTCAGTCCTATCCGGAGCGGCGGCCGTCCTTCCCGAACACCGACGCCCTGGTCCTGGGCGATGTGTGTGCTAGCCGCACTAGGTGCCGGTCGGATCTCTGTCGGCTCCGCTATTTCGATCGCAGGAAACGTGTGTGCCTCCACGGGCAGCGTGGGTCCGGCTTCCCGAGCCCCTAGGCTCCGGTCCTGCGCGACGTGTGTGCTAGCCGCACCGGGGTCCGGGTCCCGTCTCCGGCGGACTGGGGACAACGATCCCAAGACACGGTTGTCCGGCCACGAGCGGCATGGGAGCCAGCCTTGCCGCGAAGCGTCAGGCTGTCGTTCACCGGCTCGGAGTTATGCCGTTCGGGGGACCGTCGATTCAGACAGTCCAGAGCGGCAGTCGTCCGGATGTGGACCCTGGGCTCCGGTCCTGCGCGACGTGTGTGCTAGCCGCGCCGGGGTCTGGGTCCCGCCTTGGGCGGCTCGACGAAAGTGACCGCAAGACACGGGTGACCGGCCACACGCGGTGTGGGTGCCAGCCTTGCCGCGAAGCAGGAGGCTGTGGTTCGCTCGTTCGGGAACTGCCTGTCCTCGAGACAGGGGTTTGTCCAGTCCGGAGAACCGGCCGTCCTTCCCGAACAGCCCCGCTCCGGTCCTGCGCGACGTGTGTGCTAGCCGCACCGGGGTCCGGGTCCCGTCTCCGGCGGACTGGGGACAACGATCCCAAGACACGGTTGTCCGGCCACGAGCGGCATGGGAGCCAGCCTTGCCGCGAAACGTCAGGCTGTCATCCGCCGGCTCGTGGGCTTTCAGTGGCGGGTACATGGGGTTCTGTCCTCTCCGGAGCGGCAGCCGTCCGTCCCGAACAAACACGCTTCTATCCTGGGCGACGTGTGTGCTAGCCGCACTGGGGTCCGGGTTCTGTCTTGGGCGGCTCGGGAAAGGAGATCCCACGACACAGTGGTCCTGCCACGAGCTGCATGCGTAGCAGCCGTGTCGTGAAACAGGAGGCTGTCATCCGCTGGCTCGGGGGCTGGCTATCCCCGAGACGAAAGTTTCTGTCCTGTCCGGAGCGGCGGCCGTCCTTCCCGAACAGCCCCGCTCTGGTCCTGGGCGATGTGTGTGCTAGCCGCACTAGGTGCCGGTCGGACCTCTGTCGGCTCCGCTATTTCGATCGCAGGACACGAGTGTCCCTCCACGGGCAGCATGGGTCCGGTTTCCCGAGCCCTTAAGCTCCATCCTAGGTGTCGTGTTTGCTCGCCGCACCGGGGTCCGGATCCCATTTCGGGCGCCTCGGGGAAGGAGATCCTACGACACGGTTGTCTGGCCACGAACGGCGTGGGAGCTAAACTTGCCGCGAAGCGAGAGGCTGTAATCCGCTTGCTCGTGGGCTCGTAGTCGCGGGGACCGGGGATTCAAACAGTCCATAGCGGCAGGCGTCCGGATGTGGACACTGGGCTCCGGTCCTGGGCGATGTGTCTGCTAGCCGCACTAGGTGCCGGTCGGACCTCTGTCGGCTCCGCTATTTCGATCGCAGGACACGAGTGTCCCTCCACGGGCAGCGTGGGTCCGGCTTCCCGAGCCCCTAGGCTCCGGTCCTGCGCGACGTGTGTGCTAGCCGCACCGGGGTCCGGGTCCCGTCTCCGGCGGACTGGGGACAACGATCCCAAGACACGGTTGTCCGGCCACGAGCGGCATGGGAGCCAGCCTTGCCGCGAAGCGTCAGGCTGTCGTTCACTGGCTCGGAGTTATGCCGTTCGGGGGACCGTCGATTCAGACAGTCCAGAGCGGCAGTCGTCCGGATGTGGACCCTGGGCTCCGGTCCTGCGCGACGTGTGTGCTAGCCGCGCCGGGGTCTGGGTCCCGCCTTGGGCGGCTCGACGAAAGTGACCGCAAGACACGGGTGACCGGCCACACGCGGTGTGGGTGCCAGCCTTGCCGCGAAGCAGGAGGCTGTGGTTCGCTCGTTCGGGAACTGCCTGTCCTCGAGACAGGGGTTTGTCCAGTCCGGAGAACCGGCCGTCCTTCCCGAACAGCCCCGCTCCGGTCCTGCGCGACGTGTGTGCTAGCCGCACCGGGGTCCGGGTCCCGTCTCCGGCGGACTGGGGACAACGATCCCAAGACACGGTTGTCCGGCCACGAGCGGCATGGGAGCCAGCCTTGCCGCGAAGCGTCAGGCTGTCATCCGCCGGCTCGTGGGCTTTCAGTGGCGGGTACATGGGGTTCTGTCCTCTCCGGAGCGGCAGCCGTCCGTCCCGAACAAACACGCTTCTATCCTGGGCGACGTGTGTGCTAGCCGCACTGGGGTCCGGGTTCTGTCTTGGGCGGCTCGGGAAAGGAGATCCCACGACACAGTGGTCCTGCCACGAGCTGCATGCGTAGCAGCCGTGTCGTGAAACAGGAGGCTGTCATCCGCTGGCTCGGGGGCTGGCTATCCCCGAGACGAAAGCTTCAGTCCTATCCGGAGCGGCGGCCGTCCTTCCCGAACACCGACGCTCTGGTCCTGGGCGATGTGTGTGCTAGCCGCACTAGGACCCGGTCGGATCTCTGTCGGCTCCGCTATTTCGATCGCAGGAAACGTGTGTGCCTCTACGGGCTGCGTCGGTCCGGCTTCCCGAGCCCCTAGGCTCCGGTCCTGCACGACGTGTATGCTCGCCGCACCGGGGTTCCGGATCCCATTTCGGGCGCCTCGGGGAAGGAGATCCTACGACACGGTTGTCTGGCCACGAACGGCGTGGGAGCTAAACTTGCCGCGAAGCGAGAGGCTGTAATCCGCTTGCTCGTGGGCTCGTAGTCGCGGGGACCGGGGATTCAAACAGTCCATAGCGGCAGGCGTCCGGATGTGGACACTGGGCTCCGGTCCTGGGCGATGTGTCTGCTAGCCGCACTAGGTGCCGGTCGGACCTCTGTCGGCTCCGCTATTTCGATCGCAGGACACGAGTGTCCCTCCACGGGCAGCGTGGGTCCGGCTTCCCGAGCCCCTAGGCTCCGGTCCTGCGCGACGTGTGTGCTAGCCGCACCGGGGTCCGGGTCCCGTCTCCGGCGGACTGGGGACAACGATCCCAAGACACGGTTGTCCGGCCACGAGCGGCATGGGAGCCAGCCTTGCCGCGAAGCGTCAGGCTGTCATCCGCCGGCTCGTGGGCTTTCAGTGGCGGGTACATGGGGTTCTGTCCTCTCCGGAGCGGCAGCCGTCCGTCCCGAACAAACACGCTTCTATCCTGGGCGACGTGTGTGCTAGCCGCACTGGGGTCCGGGTTCTGTCTTGGGCGGCTCGGGAAAGGAGATCCCACGACACAGTGGTCCTGCCACGAGCTGCATGCGTAGCAGCCGTGTCGTGAAACAGGAGGCTGTCATCCGCTGGCTCGGGGGCTGGCTATCCCCGAGACGAAAGCTTCAGTCCTATCCGGAGCGGCGGCCGTCCTTCCCGAACACCGACGCTCTGGTCCTGGGCGATGTGTGTGCTAGCCGCACTAGGACCCGGTCGGATCTCTGTCGGCTCCGCTATTTCGATCGCAGGAAACGTGTGTGCCTCTACGGGCAGCATGGGTCCGGCTTCCCGAGCCCCTAGGCTCCGGTCGTGCGCGACGTGTGTGCTCGCCGCACCGGGGTCCGGATCCCATTTCGGGCGCCTCGGGGAAGGAGATCCTACGATACGGTTGTCCGGCCACAAGCGCTATGGCTGCCAGCCTTGCCGCGAAGCGTGTGGCTGTCCTCCGCCGGCTCTTGGGCTAGCAGTCGCGTGGACATGGGGTTCTGTGTTCTCCGGAGCGGCAGCCGTCCGTCCCGAACACGCTCGCTCCTATCCTGGGCGACGTGTGTGCTAGCCGCACCGGGGTTCGGGTCCCGCCTTGGGCGGCTCGACGAAAGTGACCGCAAGACACGGGTGACCGGCCACACGCGGTGTGGGTGCCAGCCTTGCCGCGAAGCAGGAGGCTGTGTTCCGTTCGCTCGGGAACTGTCCGTCCCGGAGCGGCGGCCGTCCTTCCCGAACGCCAAGACTGCGGTCCTGGGAGACGTGTATGCTAGCCGCGCAAGGGAAGAATCCCGTTTCGGGCGGATTGGGGACAACGATCCCACGACACGGTTGTGCGGCCACGAGCCGTATGGGAGCCAGACTTGCCGCCAAACGTGAGGCTCGCAAATGCGTTGGCTCGTGGGCTGGCAGTGGCGGGGACATGGGGTTCCGTCCTCTCCGGAGGGGCAGCCGTCCGTCCCGAACAACCAAGCTCCTATCCTGGGCGACGTGTGTGCTAGCCGCACTGGGGTCCGGGTGGGCCCTCGGTCGGCTCCGCTATTTCGATCGCAGGACACGAGTGTCCCTCCACGGGCAGCGTGGGTCCGGCTTCCCGAGCCCCTAGGCTCCGGTCCTGCGCGACGTGTGTGCTAGCCGCACCGGGGTCCGGGTCCCGTCTCGGGCGGACTGGGGACAACGATCCCAAGACATGGTTGTCCGGCCACGAGCGGCATGGGAACCAGCCCGTACACTGAACTCCCCAGGGGAGCCTTTACGCAGACCCACATGCAACTGGACCCTCCGGGTTCGCTGTTTCCAAGCATTCCTAAACATAGCCCTAGCCGGCATCGAAGACGACTGAAAAATCAGGCCCCAGGAAATGAATTGCGAGCCCTTTTCGCCCATCCAAAAGTGCCCCCAAAGGAAGGCTTTGGTTACAATAGAACTCCCCAGGGGAGCCTTTACGCAGCCCCACATGCAACTGGACCCTCCGGGTTCGCTGTTTCCGAGCATCCCTAAACATAGCTCTAGCCGCCATAGAAGATGACTGAAAAATCAGGCCCCAGGAAATGCGTTGCGAGCCCCTTTGGACCATCCAAAAGTGCCACCAAAGGAAGGCTTTGTGTACAAGTGAACTCCCCAGGGGAGCCTTTACGCAGCCCCACATGCAACTGGACCCTCTGGGTTCGCTGTTTCCGAGCATCCCTAAACATAGCCCTAGACGGCATCGAAGACGACTGAAAAATCAGGCCCCAGGAAATGCGTTCTGAGCCCTTTTCGCCCATCCAAAAGTGCCCCCAAAGGAAGGCTTTGGGTACAAGTGAACTCCCCATGGGAGCCTTTACGCAGCCCCACATGCAACTGGACCCGCCACATTCCCTCTTTCACAGTAAGACTATATATAGCCCTAGGCGGCATCGGAGATGAATGAAAAATCAGGCCCCAGGAAATGCGTTGCAAGCCCTTTTCGCCCATCCAAAAGTGCCCCCAAAGGAAGGCTTTGGGAACAAGAAAACTCCCCAGGGGAGCCTTTACGCAGCCCCACATGAAACTGGACCCTCCGGGTTCGCTGTTCCTGAGCAAATCTAAACGTAGCCCTGGCCGTCATCAGAGACAAGTGAAAAATCAGACCCCAGAATATGCGTTGCGAGCCCCTTTGGACCATCCAAAACTGCCCCCAAAGGAAGGCTTGGGGTACAAGAAAACTCCCCAGGGGAGCCTTTACGCAGCCCCACATGCAACTGGACCCTCCGGGTTCGCTGTTCCTGAGCAAACCTAAACGTAGCCCTAGCCATCATCGGAGACGAATGAAAAATCAGGCCCCAGGAAATGTGTTCTGAGCCCTTTTCGCCAATCCAAAAGTGCCCCCAAAGGAAGGCTTTGGGTACAAGAGAACTCCCCAGGGGAGCCTTTACGCAGCCCCACATGAAACTGGAACCTCCGGGTTCGCTGTTCCTGAGCAAAGCTAAATATATCCCTAGCCGGCATGGGAGAAGACTGAAAACCCGGGCCCAAGAAAACGCGTTGCAAGCACCTTTGGACCATCCAAAAGTGTCACCAAAGGAAGGCTTTGGGTACAAGAGAACTCCCCAGGGGAGCCTTTACGCAGCCCCACAGGCAACTGGACCCTCCGGGTTCGCTGTTTCCGAGCATCCCTAAACATAGCCCTACCGGGCATCGAAGACGAATGAAAAATCAGGCCCCAGGAAATGCGTTGCGAGCCCTTTTCGCCCATCCAAAAGTGCCCCCAAAGGAAGGCTTTGTGTACAAGAAAACTCCCCAGGGGAGCCTTTACGCAGCACCACATGAAACTGGAACCTCCGGGTTCGCTGTTCCTGAGCAAATCTAAACATAACCCTTGCCGTCATCAGAGACAAGTGAAAAATCATGTCCCAGAATATGCGTTGCGAGCCCCTTTGGACCATCCAAAAGTGTCCCCAAAGGAAGGCTTGGGGTACAAGAAAACTCCCCAGGGGAGCCTTTACGCAGCCCCACATGCAACTGGACCCTCCGGGTTCGCTGTTTCCGAGCATCCCTATACATAGCCCTAGCCGGAATCGAAGACGAATGAAAAATCAGGCCCCAGGAAATGCGTTGCGAGCCCTTTTCGCCCATCCAAAAGTGCCCCCAAAGGAAGGCTTTGGGTACAAGAGAACTCCCCAGGGGAGCCTTTACGCAGCCCCAAATGCAACTGGACCCTCCGGGTTCGCTGTTTCTGAGCATCCCTAAACATAGCCCTAGACATCATCGGAGACGAGTGAAAAATCAGGCCCCAGGAAATGCGTTGCGAGCCCCTTTGGACCATCCAAAAGTGCCCCCAGAGGAAGGCTTTGGGTACAAGTGAACTCCCCAGGGGAGCCTTTACGCAGCCCCACATGCAACTGGACCCTCTGGGTTCGCTGTTCCTGAGCAAACCTAAATATATCCCTAGCCGGCATGGGAGAAGACTGAAAACCCGGGCCCCCGAAAACGCGTTGCAAGCCCCTTTGGACCATCCAAAAGTGTCACCAAAGGAAGGCTTTGGGTACAAGAGAACTCCCCAGGGGAGCCTTTACGCAGCCCCACATGCAACTGGACCCTCCGGGTTCGCTGTTCCTGAGCAAACCTAAACGTAGCCCTAGCCATCATCGGAGACGAATGAAAAATCAGGCCCCAGGAAATGCGTTCCGAGCCCTTTTCGCCCATCCAAAAGTGCCCCCAAAGGAAGGCTTTGGGTACAAGAGAACTCCCCAGGGGAGCCTTTACGCAGCCCCAAATGCAACTGGACCCTCCGGGTTCGCTGTTTCCGAGCATCCCTAAACATATTCCTAGACATCATCGGAGACGAGTGAAAAATCAGGCCCCAGGAAATGCGTTGCGAGCCCCTTTGGACCATCCAAAAGTGCCTCCAAAGGAAGGCTTTGGGTACAAGTGAACTCCCCAGGGGAGCCTTTACGCAGCCCCACATGCAACTGGACCCTCCGGGTTCGCTGTTCCTGAGCAAACCTAAACGTAGCCTTAGCCATCATCGGAGACGAATGAAAAATCAGGCCCCAGGAAATGCGTTCCGAGCCCTTTTCGCCCATCCAAAAGTGCCCCCAAAGGAAGGCTTTGTGTACAAGAGAACTCCCCAGGGGAGCCTATACGCAGCCCCATATGCAACTGGACCCTCCGGGTTCGCTGTTTCCGAGCATCCCTAAACATAGGCCTAGCCGGCATAGAAGACGACTGAAAAATCAGGCCCCAGGAAATGCGTTGCGAGCCCCTTTCACCCATCCAAAAGTGCCCCCAAAGGAAGGCTTTGGGTACAAGAAAACTCCCCAGGGGAGCCTTTACGCAGCCCCACATGAAACTGGACCCTCCGGGCTCTATTTCTTCGAGCAAACCTAAATATAACCCTAGTCGGCATCGGAGACAAGTTAAAAATCAGGCCCCAGAAAACGCGTTGCGAGCCCTTTTCGCCCATCCAAAAGTGCCCCCAAAGGAAGGCTTTGAGTACAAGTGAACTCCCCAGGGGAGCCTTTACGCAGCCCCACATGAAACTGGAACCTCCGGGTTCGCTGTTCCTGAGCAAAGCTAAATATATCCCTAGCCGGCATGGGAGAAGACTGAAAACCCGGGCCCAAGAAAACGCGTTGCAAGCACCTTTGGACCATCCAAAAGTGTCACCAAAGGAAGGCTTTGGGTACAAGAGAACTCCCCAGGGGAGCCTTTACGCAGCCCCACAGGCAACTGGACCCTCCGGGTTCGCTGTTTCCGAGCATCCCTAAACATAGCCCTACCGGGCATCGAAGACGAATGAAAAATCAGGCCCCAGGAAATGCGTTGCGAGCCCTTTTCGTCCATCCAAAAGTGCCCCCAAAGGAAGGCTTTGTGTACAAGAAAACTCCCCAGGGGAGCCTTTACGCAGCCCCACATGAAACTGGAACCTCCGGGTTCGCTGTTCCTGAGCAAATCTAAACATAACCCTGGCCGTCATCAGAGACAAGTGAAAAATCATGTCCCAGAATATGCGTTGCGAGCCCCTTTGGACCATCCAAAAGTGTCCCCAAAGGAAGGCTTGGGGTACAAGAAAACTCCCCAGGGGAGCCTTTACGCAGCCCCACATGCAACTGGACCCTCCGGGTTCGCTGTTTCCGAGCATCCCTATACATAGCCCTAGCCGGAATCGAAGACGAATGAAAAATCAGGCCCCAGGAAATGCGTTGCGAGCCCTTTTCGCCCATCCAAAAGTGCCCCCAAAGGAAGGCTTTGGGTACAAGAGAACTCCCCAGGGGAGCCTTTACGCAGCCCCAAATGCAACTGGACCCTCCGGTTTCGCTGTTTCCGAGCATCCCTAAACATAGCCCTAGACATCATCGGAGACGAGTGAAAAATCAGGCCCCAGGAAATGCGTTGCGAGCCCCTTTGGACCATCCAAAAGTGCCCCCAGAGGAAGGCTTTGGGTACAAGTGAACTCCCCAGGGGAGCCTTTACGCAGAACAAACATGCAACTGGACCCTCTGGGTTCGCTGTTCCTGAGCAAACCTAAATATATCCCTAGCCGGCATGGGAGAAGACTGAAAACCCGGGCCCCCGAAAACGCGTTGCAAGCCCATTTGGACCATCCAAAAGTGTCAACAAAGGAAGGCTTTGGGTACAAGAGAACTCCCCAGGGGAGCCTTTACGCAGCCCCACATGCAACTGGACCCTCCGGGTTCGCTGTTTCCGAGCATCCCTAAACATATCCCTAGACATCATCGGAGACGAGTGAAAAATCAGGCCCCAGGAAATGCGTTGCGAGCCCTTTTTGGCCATCCAAAAGTGCCCCCAAAGGAAGGCTTTGGGTACAAGTGAACTCCCCAGGGGAGCCTTTACGCAGCCCCACATGCAACTGGACCCTCTGGGTTCGCTGTTTCCGAGCATCCCTAAACATAGCCCTAGCCGGCATCGGAGACGAGTGAAAAATCAGGCCCCAGGAAATGCGTTGCGAGCCCTTTTCGTCCATCCAAAAGTGCCCCCAAAGGAAGGCTTTGGGTACAAGAAAACTCCCCAGGGGAGCCTTTACGCAGCCCCACATGAAACTGGAACCTCCGGGTTCGCTGTTCCTGAGCAAATCTAAACATAGCCCTGGCCGTCATCATAGACAAGTGAAAAATCAGGCCCCAGAATATGCGTTGCGAGCCCCTTTGGACCATCCAAAAGTGCCCCCAAAGGAAGGCTTGGGGTACAAGAAAACTCCCCAGGGGAGCCTTTACGCAGCCCCACATGCAACTGGACCCTCCGGGTTCGCTGGTTCCGAGCATCCCTAAACATCCTCCTAGAAATCATCGGATACGAGTGAAAAATCAGGCCCCAGGAAATGCGTTGCGAGCCCCTTTGGACCATCCAAAAGTGTCACCAAAGGAAGGCTTTGGGTACAAGTGAACTCCCCAGGGGAGCCTTTACGCAGCCCCACATGCAACTGGACACTCCGGGTTCGCTGTTCCTGAGCAAACCTAAACGTAGCCCTAGCCATCATCGGAGACGAATGAAAAATCAGGCCCCAGGAAATGCGTTCCGAGCCCTTTTCGCCCATCCAAAAGTGCCCCCAAAGGAAGGCTTTGGGTACAAGAGAACTCCCCAGGGGAGCCTTTACGCAGCCCCACATGCAACTGGACCCTCCGGGTTCGCTGTTTCTGAGCATCCCTAAACATAGCCCTAGCCGGCATCGAAGACGAGTGAAAAATCAGGCCCCAGGAAATGCGTTGCGAGCCCTTTTCGCCCATCCAAAAGTGCCCCCAAAGGAAGGCTTTGGGTACAAGAGAACTCCCCAGGGGAGCCTATACGCAGCCCCACATGCAACTTGACCCTCCGGGTTCGCTGTTTCCGAGCATCCCTAAACATAGCCCTGGCCGGCATCGAAGACGACTGAAAATTCAGGCCCCAGGAAATGCGTTGCGAGCCCCTTTGGACCATCCAAAAGTGCCCCAAAATGAAGGCTTTATGTACAAGTGAACTCCCCAGGGGAGCCTTTACGCAGCCCCACATGAAACTGGAACCTCCGGGTTCGCTGTTTCCGAGCATCCCTAAACATAGCCCTGGCCCGCATCGAAGACGACTGAAAAATCAGGCACCAGGAAACGCGTTGCGAGCCCTTTTCGCCCATCCAAAAGTGCCCCCAAAGGAAGGCTTTGGGTACATCTGAAGTTCCCAGGGGAGCCTTTACGCAGCCCCACATGCAACTGGACCCTCCGGGTTCGCTGTTTCCGAGCATCCCTAAACATAGCCCTAGCCGGAATCGAAGACGAATGAAAAATCAGGCCCCAGGAAATGCGTTCCGAGCCCTTTTCGCCCATCCAAAAGTGCCCCCAAAGGAAGGCTTTGGGTACAAGAGAACTCCCCAGGGGAGCCTTTACGCAGCCCCACATGGAACTGGAGCCTCCGGGTTCGCTGTTTCCAAGCATCCCTAAACATAGTCCTAGCCGGCATCGAAGACGAATGAAAAATCAGGCCCCAGGAAATGCGTTGCGAGCCCTTTTCGCCCATCCAAAAGTGCCCCCAAAGGAAGGCTTTGTGTACAAGAGAACTCCCCAGGGGAGCCTATACGCAGCCCCATATGCAACTGGACCCTCCGGGTTCGCTGTTTCCGAGCATCCCTAAACATAGGCCTAGCCGGCATAGAAGACGACTGAAAAATCAGGCCCCAGGAAATGCGTTGCGAGCCCTTTTCGCCCATCCAAAAGTGCCCCCAAAGGAAGGCTTTGGGTACAAGAAAACTCCCCAGGGGAGCCTTTACGCAGCCCCACATGAAACTGGACCCTCCGGGCTCTATTTCTCCGAGCAAACCTAAATATAACCCTAGTCGGCATCGGAGACAAGTTAAAAATCAGGCCCCAGAAAACGCGTTGCGAGCCCTTTTCGCCCATCCAAAAGTGCCCCCAAAGGAAGGCTTTGAGTACAAGTGAACTCCCCAGGGGAGCCTTTACGCAGCCCCACATGAAACTGGAACCTCCGGGTTCGCTGTTCCTGAGCAAAGCTAAATATATCCCTAGCCGGCATGGGAGAAGACTGAAAACGCGGGCCCCAGAAAACGCGTTGCAAGCACCTTTGGACCATCCAAAAGTGTCAACAAAGGAAGGCTTTGGGTACAAGAGAACTCCCCAGGGGAGCCTTTACGCAGCCCCACAGGCAACTGGACCCTCCGGGTTCGCTGTTTCCGAGCATCCCTAAACATAGCCCTACCGGGCATCGAAGACGAATGAAAAATCAGGCCCCAGGAAATGCGTTGCGAGCCCTTTTCGTCCATCCAAAAGTGCCCCCAAAGGAAGGCTTTGTGTACAAGAAAACTCCCCAGGGGAGCCTTTACGCAGCCCCACATGAAACTGGAACCTCCGGGTTCGCTGTTCATGAGCAAATCTAAACATAACCCTGGCCGTCATCAGAGACAAGTGAAAAATCATGTCCCAGAATATGCGTTGCGAGCCCCTTTGGACCATCCAAAAGTGTCCCCAAAGGAAGGTTTGGGGTACAAGAAAACTCCCCAGGGGAGCCTTTACGCAGCCCCACATGCAACTGGACCCTCCGGGTTCGCTGTTTCCGAGCATCCCTATACATAGCCCTAGCCGGAATCGAAGACGAATGAAAAATCAGGCCCCAGGAAATGCGTTGCGAGCGCTTTTCGCCCATCCAAAAGTGCCCCCAAAGGAAGGCTTTGGGTACAAGAGAACTCCCCAGGGGAGCCTTTACGCAGCCCCAAATGCAACTGGACCCTCCGGGTTCGCTGTTTCCGAGCATCCCTAAACATAGCCCTAGACATCATCGGAGACGAGTGAAAAATCAGGCCCCAGGAAATGCGTTGCGAGCCCCTTTGGACCATCCAAAAGTGCCCCCAGAGGAAGGCTTTGGGTACAAGTGAACTCCCCAGGGGAGCCTTTACGCAGCCCCACATGCAACTGGACCCTCTGGGTTCGCTGTTCCTGAGCAAACCTAAATATATCCCTAGCCGGCATGGGAGAAGACTGAAAATCCGGGCCCCCGAAAACGCGTTGCAAGCCCCTTTGGATCATCCAAAAGTGTCACCAAAGGAAGGCTTTGGGTACAAGAGAACTCCCCAGGGGAGCCTTTACGCAGCCCCACATGCAACTGGACCCTCCGGGTTCGCTGTTTCCGAGCATCCCTAAACATATCCCTAGACATCATCGGAGACGAGTGAAAAATCAGGCCCCAGGAAATGCGTTGCGAGCCCCTTTTGGCCATCCAAAAGTGCCCCCAAAGGAAGGCTTTGGGTACAAGTGAACTCCCCAGGGGAGCCTTTACGCAGCCCAACATGCAACTGGACCCTCTGGGTTCGCTGTTTCCGAGCATCCCTAAACATAGCCCTAGCCGGCATCGGAGACGAGTGAAAAATCAGGCCCCAGGAAATGCGTTGCGAGCCCTTTTCGTCCATCCAAAAGTGCCCCCAAAGGAAGGCTTTGGGTACAAGAAAACTCCCCAGGGGAGCCTTTACGCAGCCCCACATGAAACTGGAACCTCCGGGTTCGCTGTTCCTGAGCAAATCTAAACATAGCCCTGGCCGTCATCATAGACAAGTGAAAAATCAGGCCCCAGAATATGCGTTGCGAGCCCCTTTGGACCATCCAAAAGTGCCCCCAAAGGAAGGCTTGGGGTACAAGAAAACTCCCCAGGGGAGCCTTTACGCAGCCCCACATGCAACTGGACCCTCCGGTTTCGCTGGTTCCGAGCATCCCTAAACATACTCCTAGACATCATCGGAGACGAGTGAAAAATCAGGCCCCAGGAAATGCGTTCCGAGCCCCTTTGGACCATCCAAAAGTGCCCCCAAAGGAAGGCTTTGGGTACAAGTGAACTCCCCAGGGGAGCCTTTACGCAGCCCCGCATGCAACTTTACCCTCCGGGTTCGCTGTTCCTGAGCAAACCTAAACGTAGCCCTAGCCATCATCGGAGACGAATGTAAAATCAGGCCCCAGGAAATGCGTTCCGAGCCCTTTTCGCCCATCCAAAAGTGCCCCCAAAGGAAGGCTTTGGGTACAAGAGAACTCCCCAGGGGAGCCTTTACGTAGCCCCACATGCAACTGGACCCTCCGGGTTCGCTGTTTCCGAGCATCCCTAAACATAGCCCTAGCCGGCATCGAAGACGACTGAAAAATCAGGCCCCAGGAAATGCGTTGCGAGCCCTTTTCGCCCATCCAAAAGTGCCCCCAAAGGAAGGCTTTGGGTACAAGAGAACTCCCCAGGGGAGCCTATACGCAGCCCCACATGCAACTGGACCCTCCGGGTTCGCTGTTTCCGAGCATCCCTAAACATAGCCCTGGCCGGCATCGAAGACGACTGAAAATTCAGGCACCAGGAAATGCGTTACGAGCACCTTTGGACCATCCAAAAGTGCCCCAAAATGAAGGCTTTATGTACAAGTGAACTCCCCAGGGGAGCCTTTACGCAGCCCCACATGAAACTGGAACCTCCGGGTTCGCTGTTTCCGAGCATCCCTAAACATAGCCCTGGCCCGCATCGAAGACGACTGAAAAATCAGGCACCAGGAAACGCGTTGCGAGCCCTTTTCGCCCATCCAAAAGTGCCCCCAAAGGAAGGCTTTGGGTACATCTGAAGTTCCCAGGGGAGCCTTTACGCAGCCCCACATGCAACTGGACCCTCCGGGTTCGCTGTTTCCGAGCATCCCTAAACATAGCCCTAGCCGGAATCGAAGACGAATGAAAAATCAGGCCCCAGGAAATGCGTTCCGAGCCCTTTTCGCCCATCCAAAAGTGCCCTCAAAGGAAGGCTTTGGGTACAAGGGAACTCCCCAGGGGAGCCTTTACGCAGCCCCTCATGGAACTGGAGCCTCCGGGTTCGCTGTTTCCAAGCATCCCTAAACATAGCCCTAGCCGGCATCGAAGACGAATGAAAAATCAGGCCCCAGGAAATGCGTTGCGAGCCCTTTTCGCCCATCCAAAAGTGCCCCCAAAGGAAGGCTTTGTGTACAAGTCAGCTCCCCAGGGGAGCCTATACGCAGCCCCATATGCAACTGGACCCTCCGGGTTCGCTGTTTCCGAGCATCCCTAAACATAGGCCTAGCCGGCATCGAAGACGACTGAAAAATCAGGCCCCAGGAAATGCGTTGCGAGCCCTTTTCGCCCATCCAAAAGTGCCCCCAAAGGAAGGCTTTGGGTACAAGAGAACTCCCCAGGGGAGCCTTTACGCAGCCCCACATGCAACTGGACCCTCCGGGTTCGATTTTTCCGAGCAACCCTAAATATATCCCTAGCCGGCATGGGAGAAGATTGAAAAACCGGGCCCCAGAAAACGCGTCGCAAGCCCCTTTGGACCATCCAAAAGTGTCAACAAAGGAAGACTTTGGGTACAAGTGAACTCCCCAGGGGAGCCTTTACGCAGCCCCACATGCAACTGGACCCTCCGGGTTCGCTGTTTCCGAGCATCCCTAAACATAGCCCTAGCCGGCATCGAAGACGACTGAAAAATCAGGCCCCAGGAAATGCGTTGCGAGCCCTTTTCGCCCATCCAAAAGTGCCCCCAAAGGAAGGCTTTGGGTACAAGAGAACTCCCCAGGGGAGCCTTTACGCAGCCCCACATGCAACTGGACCCTCCGGGTTCGCTGTTCCTGAGCAACCCTAAATATATCCCTAGCTGGCATGGGAGAAGACTGAAAAACCGGGCCCCAGAAAACGCATTGAAAGCCCCTTTGGACCATCCAAAAGTGCCCGCAAAGGAAGGCTTTGGATACAAGTGAACTCCCCAGGGGAGCCTTTACGCAGCCCCACATGACACTGGACCCTCCGGGTTCGATTTTTCCGAGCAACCCTAAATATATCCCTAGCCGGCATTGGAGAAGATTGAAAACCCGGGCCCCAGAAAACGCGTCGCAAGCCCCTTGGGACCATCCAAAAGTGTCAACAAAGGAAGACTTTGGGTACAAGTGAACTCCCCAGGGGAGCCTTTACGCAGCCCCACATGCAACTGGACCCTCCGGGTTCTCTGTTCCTGAGCAAACGTAAACGTATCCCTAGCCGTCATCGGAGACGACTGAAAAATCAGGCCCCAGGAAATGCGTTGCGAGCCCTTTTCGCCCATCCAAAAGTGCCCCCAAAGGAAGGCTTTGGGTACATCTGAAGTTCCCCAGGGGAGCCTTTACGCAGCCCCACATGCAACTGGACCCTCCGGGTTCGCTGTTCCTGAGCAACCCTAAATATATCCCTAGCTGGCATGGGAGAAGACTGAAAAACCGGGCCCCAGAAAACGCATTGAAAGCCCCTTTGGACCATCCAAAAGTGCCCGCAAAGGAAGGCTTTGGATACAAGTGAACTCCCCAGGGGAGCCTTTACGCAGCCCCACATGACACTGGACCCTCCGGGTTCGATTTTTCCGAGCAACCCTAAATATATCCCTAGCCGGCATTGGAGAAGATTGAAAACCCGGGCCCCAGAAAACGCGTCGCAAGCCCCTTGGGACCATCCAAAAGTGTCAACAAAGGAAGACTTTGGGTACAAGTGAACTCCCCAGGGGAGCCTTTACGCAGCCCCACATGCAACTGGACCCTCCGGGTTCGCTGTTCCTGAGCAAACATAAACCTAGCCCTAGCCATCATCGGAGACGAGTGAAAATTCAGGCCCCAGGAAATGCGTTGCGAGCCCTTTTCGCCCATCCAAAAGTGCCCCCAAAGGAAGGCTTTGGGTACAAGAGAACTCCCCAGGGGAGCCTTTATGCAGCCCCACATGCAACTGGACCCTCCGGGTTTGCTGTTTCCGAGCATCCCTAAACATAGCCCTAGCCGGCATCGAAGACGAATGAAAAATCAGGCCCCAGGAAATGCGTTACGAGCCCCTTTCGCCCATCCAAAAGTGCCCCCAAGGGAAGGCTTTGGGTACAAGAGAACTCCCCAGGGGAGCCTTTACGCAACCCCACATGCAACTGGACCCTCCGGGTTCGATTTTTCCGAGCAACCCTAAATATAACCCTAGTCGGCATCGGAGACGACTGAAAAATCAGGCCCCAGGAAATGCGTTGCGAGCCCCTTTCGCCCATCCAAAAGTGCCCCCAAAGGAAGGCTTTGGGTACATCTGAAGTTCCCAGGGGAGCCTTTACGCAGCCCCACATGCAACTGGACCCTCCGGGTTCGCTGTTTCCAAGCATCCCTAAACATAGCCCTAGCCGGCATCGAAGACGAATGAAAAATCAGGCCCCAGGAAATGCGTTGCGAGCCCTTTTCGCCCATCCAAAAGTGCCCCCAAAGGAAGGCTTTGGGTACAAGAGAACTCCCCAGGGGAGCCTTTATGCAGCCCCACATGCAACTGGACCCTCCGGGTTTGCTGTTTCCGAGCATCCCTAAACATAGCCCTAGCCGGCATCGAAGACGAATGAAAAATCAGGCCCCAGGAAATGCGTTACGAGCCCCTTTCGCCCATCCAAAAGTGCCCCCAAGGGAAGGCTTTGGGTACAAGAGAACTCCCCAGGGGAGCCTTTACGCAACCCCACATGCAACTGGACCCTCCGGGTTCGATTTTTCCGAGCAACCCTAAATATAACCCTAGTCGGCATCGGAGACGACTGAAAAATCAGGCCCCAGGAAATGCGTTGCGAGCCCCTTTCGCCCATCCAAAAGTGCCCCCAAAGGAAGGCTTTGGGTACATCTGAAGTTCCCAGGGGAGCCTTTACGCAGCCCCACATGCAACTGGACCCTCCGGGTTCGCTGTTTCCAAGCATCCCTAAACATAGCCCTAGCCGGCATCGAAGACGAATGAAAAATCAGGCCCCAGGAAATGCGTTGCGAGCCCTTTTCGCCCATCCAAAAGTGCCCCCAAAGGAAGGCTTTGGGTACAAGTGAACTCCCCAGGGGAGCCTTTACGCAGCCCCACATGGAACTGGACCCTCCGGGTTCGCTGTTCCTGAGCAAACCTAAATATATCCCTAGTCGGCATAGGAGAAGACTGAAAGTCCGGGCCCCAGAAAACGCGTTGAAAGCCCCTTTGGACCATCAAAAAGTGCCCCCAAAGGAAGGCTTTGGGTACAAGAGAACTCCCCAGGGGAGCCTTTACGCAGCCCCACATGCAACTGGACACTTCGGGTTCGAATTTTCCGAGGAACACTAAATATATCCCTAGCCGGCATGGGAGAAGACTGAAAAACCCGGCCCCAGAAAACGAGTTGCAAGCCCGTTTGGACCATCCAAAAGTGTCACCAAAGGAAGGCTTTGGGTACAAGTGAACTCCCCAGAGGAGCCTTTACGCAGCCCCACATGCAACTGGACCCTCCGGGTTCGCTGTTTCCGAGCATCCCTAAACATAGCCCTAGCCGGCATCGAAGACGACTGAAAAATCAGGCCCCAGGAAATGATTTGCGAGCCCTTTTCGCCCATCCAAAAGTGCCCCCAAAGGAAGGCTTTGGGTACAAGAGAACTCCCCAGGGGAGACTTTACGCAGCTCCACATGAAACTGGACCCTCCGGGTTCGATTTTTCCAAACAACACTAAATATAACCCTATTCGGCATCGGAGACGAATGAAAAATCAGGCCCCAGGAAATGCGTTAGGAGCCCTTTTCTCCCATCCAAAAGTGCCCCCAAAGGAAGGCTTTGGGTACAAGAGAACTCCCCAGGGGAGCATTTACGCAGCCCCACATGCAACTGGACCCTCCGGGTTCGCTGTTCCTGAGCAAACCTAAACATATTCCTAGCCGGCATCGAAGACGACTGAAAAACCAGGCCCCAGGAAATGCATTTCGAGCCCTTTTCGCCCATCCAAAAGTGCCCCGAAACGCAGGCTTTGGGTACAAGAGAACTCCCCAGGGGAGCCTTTACGCAGCCCCACATGAAACTGGACACTCCGGGTTCGCTGTTCCTGAGCAAACCTAAATGTATCCCTAGCCGTCATCGGAGACGAGTGAAAAATCAGGCCCCAGGAAATGCGTTGCGAGCCCCTTTGGACCTTCCAAAAGTGCCCCCAAAGGAAGGCTTTGGGTACATCTGAAGTTCCCCGGGGAGCCTTTACGCAGCCCCACATGCAACTGGACCCTCCGGTTTCGCTGTTCCTGAGCAAACCTAAACATAGCCCTAGCCGGAATCGAAGACGAATGAAAAATCAGGCCCCAGGAAATGTGTTGCGAGCCCCTTTGGACCATTCAAAAGTGCCCCCAAAGGAATGCTTTGGGTACAAGTGAACTCCCCAGGGGAGCCTTTACGCAGCCCCACATGCAAATGGACCCTCCGGGTTCGCTGTTTCCGAGCATCCCTAAACATAGCCCTAGCCAACATTAATGACGACTGAAAAATCAGGCCCCAGGAAATGCGTTGCGAGCCCTTTTCGCCCATCCAAAAGTGCCCCCAAAGGAAGGCTTTGGGTACAAGAGAACTCCCCAGGGGAGCCTTTACGCAGCCCCACATGACACTGGACACTTCGGGATCGAATTTTCCGAGCAACACTAATAATATCCCTAGCCGGCATGGGAGAAGACTGAAAACCCGGGCCCCAGAAAATGCGTTGCGAGACCTTTTCGCCCATACAAAAGTGCCCCCAAAGGAAGGCTTTGGGTACAAGAGAACTCCCCAGGGGAGCCTTTACGCAGCTCCACATGAAACTGGACCCTCCGGTTTCGCTGTTCCTGAGCAAACCTAAACATATTCCTAGCCGGCATCGAAGACGACTGAAAAATCAGGCCCCAGGAAATGCATTGCGAGCCCTTTTCGCCCATCCAAAAGTGCCCCGAAACGCAGGCTTTGGGTACAAGAGAACTCCCCAGGGGAGCCTTTACGCAGCCCCACCTGAAACTGGACACTCCGGGTTCGCTGTTCCTGAGCAAACCTAAATGTATCCCTAGCCGTCATCGGAGACGAGTGAAAAATCAGGCCCCAGGAAATGCGTTGCGAGCCCCTTTGGACCATCCAAAAGTGCCCCCAAAGGAATGCTTTGGGTACATCTGAAGTTCCCCGGGGAGCCTTTACGCAGCCCCACATGCAACTGGACCCTCCGGGTTCGATTTTTCCGAGCAACCCTAAATATATCCCTAGCCGGCATGGGAGAAGATTGAAAACCCGGGCCCCAGAAAACGCGTCGCAAGCCCCTTTGGACCATCCAAAAGTGTCAACAAAGGAAGACTTTGGGTACAAGTGAACTCCCCAGGGGAGCCTTTACGCAGCCCCACATGCAACTGGACCCTCCGGGTTCGCTGTTTCCGAGCATCCCTAAACATAGCCCTAGCCGGCATCGAAGACGACTGAAAAATCAGGCCCCAGGAAATGCGTTGCGAGCCCTTTTCGCCCATCCAAAAGTGCCCCCAAAGGAAGGCTTTGGGTACAAGAGAACTCCCCAGGGGAGCCTTTACGCAGCCCCACATGCAACTGGACCCTCCGGGTTCGCTGTTCCTGAGCAAACATAAACCTAGCCCTAGCCATCATCGGAGACGAGTGAAAATTCAGGCCCTAGGAAATGCGTTCCGAGCCCTTTTCGCCCATCAAAAAGTGCCCCCAAAGGAAGGCTTTGGGTACAAGAAAACTTCCCAGGGGAGCCTTTACGCAGCCCCACATGCAAATGGACCCTCCGAGTTCACTGTTTCCGTGCATCCCTAAACATAGACCTAGCCGGCATCGAAGACGACTGAAAAATCAGGCCCCAGGAAATGCGTTGCGAGCCCTTTTCGCCCATCCAAAGGTGCCCCCAAAGGAAGGCTTTGGGTACAAGTGAACTCCCCAGGGGAGCCTTTACGCAGCCCCACATGCAACTGGACCCTCCGGGTTCTCTGTTCCTGAGCAAACGTAAACGTATCCCTAGCCGTCATCGGAGACGACTGAAAAATCAGGCCCCAGGAAATGCGTTGCGAGCCCTTTTCGCCCATCCAAAAGTGTCCCCAAAGGAAGGCTTTGGGTACATCTGAAGTTCCCCAGGGGAGCCTTTACGCAGCCCCACATGCAACTGGACCCTCCGGGTTCGCTGTTCCTGAGCAACCCTAAATATATCCCTAGCCGGCATGGGAGAAGACTGAAAAACCGGGCCCCAGAAAACGCATTGAAAGCCCCTTTGGACCATCCAAAAGTGCCCCCAAAGGAAGGCTTTGGATACAAGTGAAATCCCCAGGGGAGCCTTTACGCAGCCCCACATGACACTGGACCCTCCGGGTTCGATTTTTCCGAGCAACCCTAAATATATCCCTAGCCGGCATGGGAGAAGATTGAAAACCCGGGCCCCAGAAAACGCGTCGCAAGCCCCTTTGGACCATCCAAAAGTGTCAACAAAGGAAGACTTTGGGTACAAGTGAACTCCCCAGGGGAGCCTTTACGCAGCCCCACATGCAACTGGACCCTCCGGGTTCGCTGTTCCTGAGCAAACATAAACCTAGCCCTAGCCATCATCGGAGACGAGTGAAAATTCAGGCCCCAGGAAATGCGTTGCGAGCCCTTTTCGCCCATCCAAAAGTGCCCCCAAAGGAAGGCTTTGGGTACAAGAGAACTCCCCAGGGGAGCCTTTACGCAGCCCCACATGACACTGGACCTTCCGGGTTCGCTGTTCCTGAGCAAACATAAACCTAGCCCTAGCCATCATCGGAGACGAGTGAAAATTCAGGCCCTAGGAAATGCGTTCCGAGCCCTTTTCGCCCATCAAAAAGTGCCCCCAAAGGAAGGCTTTGGGTACAAGAAAACTCCCCAGGGGAGCCTTTACGCAGCCCCACATGACACTGGACCCTCCGGGTTCGCTGTTCCTGAGCAAACCTAAATATATCCCTAGCCGGCATGGGAGAAGGCTGAAAAACCGGGCCCCAGAAAACGCATTGAAAGCCCCTTTTGACAATCCAAAAGTGCCACCAAAGGAAGGCTTTGGATACAAGTGAACTCCCCAGGGGAGCCTTTACGCAGCCCCACATGACACTGGACCCTACGTGTTCGATTTTTCCGAGCAATCCTAAATATATCCCTAGCCGGCATGGGAGAAGACTGAAAACGCGGGCCCCAGAAAACGCGTCGCAAGCCCCTTTGGACCATCCAAAAGTGTCAACAAAGGAAGACTTTGGGTACAAGTGAACTCCCCAGTGGAGCCTTTACGCAGCCCCACATGCAACTGGACCCTCCGGGTTCGCTGTTCCTGAGCAAACCTAAACATATTCCTAGCCGGCATCGAAGACGACTGAAAAATCAGGCCCCAGGAAATGCATTGCGAGCCCTTTTCGCCCATCCAAAAGTGCCCCGAAACGCAGGCTTTGGGTACAAGAGAACTCCCCAGGGGAGCCTTTACGCAGCCCCACCTGAAACTGGACACTCCGGGTTCGCTGTTCCTGAGCAAACCTAAATGTATCCCTAGCCGTCATCGGAGACGAGTGAAAAATCAGGCCCCAGGAAATGCGTTGCGAGCCCCTTTGGACCATCCAAAAGTGCCCCCAAAGGAATGCTTTGGGTACATCTGAAGTTCCCCGGGGAGCCTTTACGCAGCCCCACATGCAACTGGACCCTCCGGGTTCGATTTTTCCGAGCAACCCTAAATATATCCCTAGCCGGCATGGGAGAAGATTGAAAACCCGGGCCCCAGAAAACGCGTCGCAAGCCCCTTTGGACCATCCAAAAGTGTCAACAAAGGAAGACTTTGGGTACAAGTGAACTCCCCAGGGGAGCCTTTACGCAGCCCCACATGCAACTGGACCCTCCGGGTTCGCTGTTTCCGAGCATCCCTAAACATAGCCCTAGCCGGCATCGAAGACGACTGAAAAATCAGGCCCCAGGAAATGCGTTGCGAGCCCTTTTCGCCCATCCAAAAGTGCCCCCAAAGGAAGGCTTTGGGTACAAGAGAACTCCCCAGGGGAGCCTTTACGCAGCCCCACATGACACTGGACCTTCCGGGTTCGCTGTTCCTGAGCAAACATAAACCTAGCCCTAGCCATCATCGGAGACGAGTGAAAATTCAGGCCCTAGGAAATGCGTTCCGAGCCCTTTTCGCCCATCAAAAAGTGCCCCCAAAGGAAGGCTTTGGGTACAAGAAAACTCCCCAGGGGAGCCTTTACGCAGCCCCACATGACACTGGACCCTCCGGGTTCGCTGTTCCTGAGCAAACCTAAATATATCCCTAGCCGGCATGGGAGAAGACTGAAAAACCGGGCCCCAGAAAACGCATTGAAAGCCCCTTTTGACAATCCAAAAGTGCCACCAAAGGAAGGCTTTGGATACAAGTGAACTCCCCAGGGGAGCCTTTACGCAGCCCCACATGACACTGGACCCTACGGGTTCGATTTTTCCGAGCAATCCTAAATATATCCCTAGCCGGCATGGGAGAAGACTGAAAACGCGGGCCCCAGAAAACGCGTCGCAAGCCCCTTTGGACCATCCAAAAGTGTCAACAAAGGAAGACTTTGGGTACAAGTGAACTCCCCAGGGGAGCCTTTACGCAGCCCCACATGCAACTGGACCCTCCGGGTTCGCTGTTCCTGAGCAAACCTAAACATATTCCTAGCCGGCATCGAAGACGACTGAAAAATCAGGCCCCAGGAAATGCATTGCGAGCCCATTTCGCCCATCCAAAAGTGCCCCGAAACGCAGGCTTTGGGTACAAGAGAACTCCCCAGGGGAGCCTTTACGCAGCCCCACCTGAAACTGGACACTCCGGGTTCGCTGTTCCTGAGCAAACCTAAATGTATCCCTAGCCGTCATCGGAGACGAGTGAAAAATCAGGCCCCAGGAAATGCGTTGCGAGCCCCTTTGGACCATCCAAAAGTGCCCCCAAAGGAATGCTTTGGGTACATCTGAAGTTCCCCGGGGAGCCTTTACGCAGCCCCACATGCAACTGGACCCTCCGGGTTCGATTTTTCCGAGCAACCCTAAATATATCCCTAGCCGGCATGGGAGAAGATTGAAAACCCGGGCCCCAGAAAACGCGTCGCAAGCCCCTTTGGACCATCCAAAAGTGTCAACAAAGGAAGACTTTGGGTACAAGTGAACTCCCCAGGGGAGCCTTTACGCAGCCCCACATGCAACTGGACCCTCCGGGTTCGCTGTTTCCGAGCATCCCTAAACATAGCCCTAGCCGGCATCGAAGACGACTGAAAAATCAGGCCCCAGGAAATGCGTTGCGAGCCCTTTTCGCCCATCCAAAAGTGCCCCCAAAGGAAGGCTTTGGGTACAAGAGAACTCCCCAGGGGAGCCTTTACGCAGCCCCACATGACACTGGACACTTCGGGTTCGAATTTTCCGAGCAACACTAAATATATCCCTAGCCGGCATGGGAGAAGACTGAAAACCCGGGCCCCAGAAAATGCGTTGCAAGCCAGTTTGGACCATCCAAAAGTGTCACCAAAGGAAGGCGTTGGGTACAAATGAACTCCCCAGAGGAGCCTTTACGCAGCCCCACATGCAACTGGACCCTCCGG
The DNA here is from genome assembly GCF_047663525.1 of Anas platyrhynchos. Lineage (NCBI taxonomy): Eukaryota > Metazoa > Chordata > Aves > Anseriformes > Anatidae > Anas > Anas platyrhynchos. The sequence continues at coordinate 8,721,383 of NC_092608.1, read as the reverse complement.
GTTCGCTGTTTCCGAGCATCCCTAAACATAGCCCTAGCCGGCATCGAAGACGACTGAAAAATCAGGCCCCAGGAAATGATTTGCGAGACCTTTTCGCCCATACAAAAGTGCCCCCAAAGGAAGGCTTTGGGTACAAGAGAACTCCCCAGGGGAGACTTTACGCAGCCCCACATGCAACTGGACCCTCCGGGTTCGCTGTTCCTGAGCAAACCTAAACATATTCCTAGCCGGCATCGAAGACGACTGAAAAATCAGGCCCCAGGAAATGCATTGCGAGCCGTTTTCGCCCATCCAAAAGTGCCCCGAAACGCAGGCTTTGGGTACAAGAGAACTCCCCAGGGGAGCCTTTACGCAGCCCCACCTGAAACTGGACACTCCGGGTTCGCTGTTCCTGAGCAAACCTAAATGTATCCCTAGCCGTCATCGGAGACGAGTGAAAAATCAGGCCCCAGGAAATGCGTTGCGAGCCCCTTTGGACCATCCAAAAGTGCCCCCAAAGGAATGCTTTGGGTACATCTGAAGTTCCCCGGGGAGCCTTTACGCAGCCCCACATGCAACTGGACCCTCCGGGTTCGATTTTTCCGAGCAACCCTAAATATATCCCTAGCCGGCATGGGAGAAGATTGAAAACCCGGGCCCCAGAAAACGCGTCGCAAGCCCCTTTGGACCATCCAAAAGTGTCAACAAAGGAAGACTTTGGGTACAAGTGAACTCCCCAGGGGAGCCTTTACGCAGCCCCACATGCAACTGGACCCTCCGGGTTCGCTGTTTCCGAGCATCCCTAAACATAGCCCTAGCCGGCATCGAAGACGACTGAAAAATCAGGCCCCAGGAAATGCGTTGCGAGCCCTTTTCGCCCATCCAAAAGTGCCCCCAAAGGAAGGCTTTGGGTACAAGAGAACTCCCCAGGGGAGCCTTTACGCAGCCCCACATGACACTGGACACTTCGGGTTCGAATTTTCCGAGCAACACTAAATATATCCCTAGCCGGCATGGGAGAAGACTGAAAACCCGGGCCCCAGAAAATGCGTTGCAAGCCAGTTTGGACCATCCAAAAGTGTCACCAAAGGAAGGCGTTGGGTACAAATGAACTCCCCAGAGGAGCCTTTACGCAGCCCCACATGCAACTGGACCCTCCGGGTTCGCTGTTTCCGAGCATCCCTAAACATAGCCCTAGCCGGCATCGAAGACGACTGAAAAATCAGGCCCCAGGAAATGATTTGCGAGACCTTTTCGCCCATACAAAAGTGCCCCCAAAGGAAGGCTTTGGGTACAAGAGAACTCCCCAGGGGTGACTTTACGCAGCCCCACATGCAACTGGACCCTCCGGGTTCGCTGTTCCTGAGCAAACCTAAACATATTCCTAGCCGGCATCGAAGACGACTGAAAAATCAGGCCCCAGGAAATGCATTGCGAGCCCTTTTCGCCCATCCAAAAGTGCCCCGAAACGCAGGCTTTGGGTACAAGAGAACTCCCCAGGGGAGCCTTTACGCAGCCCCACCTGAAACTGGACACTCCGGGTTCGCTGTTCCTGAGCAAACCTAAATGTATCCCTAGCCGTCATCGGAGACGAGTGAAAAATCAGGCCCCAGGAAATGCGTTGCGAGCCCCTTTGGACCATCCAAAAGTGCCCCCAAAGGAAGGCTTTGGGTACATCTGAAGTTCCCCGGGGAGCCTTTACGCAGCCCCACATGCAACTGGACCCTCCGGGTTCGATTTTTCCGAGCAACCCTAAATATATCCCTAGCCGGCATGGGAGAAGATTGAAAACCCGGGCCCCAGAAAACGCGTCGCAAGCCCCTTTGGACCATCCAAAAGTGTCAACAAAGGAAGACTTTGGGTACAAGTGAACTCCACAGGGGAGCCTTTACGCAGCCCCACATGCAACTGGACCCTCCGGGTTCGCTGTTTCCGAGCATCCCTAAACATAGCCCTAGCCGGCATCGAAGACGACTGAAAAATCAGGCCCCAGGAAATGCGTTGCGAGCCCTTTTCGCCCATCCAAAAGTGCCCCCAAAGGAAGGCTTTGGGTACAAGAGAACTCCCCAGGGGAGCCTTTACGCAGCCCCACATGCAACTGGACCCTCCGGGTTCGCTGTTCCTGAGCAAACATAAACCTAGCCCTAGCCATCATCGGAGACGAGTGAAAATTCAGGCCCTAGGAAATGCGTTCCGAGCCCTTTTCGCCCATCAAAAAGTGCCCCCAAAGGAAGGCTTTGGGTACAAGAAAACTTCCCAGGGGAGCCTTTACGCAGCCCCACATGCAAATGGACCCTCCGAGTTCACTGTTTCCGTGCATCCCTAAACATAGACCTAGCCGGCATCGAAGACGACTGAAAAATCAGGCCCCAGGAAATGCGTTGCGAGCCCTTTTCGCCCATCCAAAGGTGCCCCCAAAGGAAGGCTTTGGGTACAAGTGAACTCCCCAGGGGAGCCTTTACGCAGCCCCACATGCAACTGGACCCTCCGGGTTCTCTGTTCCTGAGCAAACGTAAACGTATCCCTAGCCGTCATCGGAGACGACTGAAAAATCAGGCCCCAGGAAATGCGTTGCGAGCCCTTTTCGCCCATCCAAAAGTGCCCCCAAAGGAAGGCTTTGGGTACATCTGAAGTTCCCCAGGGGAGCCTTTACGCAGCCCCACATGCAACTGGACCCTCCGGGTTCGCTGTTCCTGAGCAAACATAAACCTAGCCCTATCCATCATCGGAGACGAGTGAAAATTCAGGCCCCAGGAAATGCGTTGCGAGCCCTTTTCGCCCATCCAAAAGTGCCCCCAAAGGAAGGCTTTGGGTACAAGAGAACTCCCCAGGGGAGCCTTTACGCAGCCCCACATGACACTGGACCTTCCGGGTTCGCTGTTCCTGAGCAAACATAAACCTAGCCCTAGCCATCATCGGAGACGACTGAAAATTCAGGCCCTAGGAAATGCGTTCCGAGCCCTTTTCGCCCATCAAAAAGTGCCCCCAAAGGAAGGCTTTGGGTACAAGAAAACTTCCCAGGGGAGCCTTTACGCAGCCCCACATGCAAATGGACCCTCCGAGTTCACTGTTTCCGTGCATCCCTAAACATAGCCCTAGCCGTCATTTGAGACTACTGAAAAATCAGGCCCCAGGAAATGCGTTGCGAGCCCTTTTCGCCCATCCAAAAGTGCCCCCAAAGGAAGGCTTTGGGTACAAGAGAACTCCCCAGGGGAGCCTTTACGCAGCCCCACATGCAACTGGACCCTCCGGGTTCGCTGTTCCTGAGCAAACCTATATATATCCCTAGTCGGCATAGGAGAAGACTGAAAATCCGGGCCCCAGAAAACGCGTTGAAAGCCCCTTTGGACCATCCAAAAGTGCCCCCAAAGGAAGGCTTTGGGTACAAGAGAACTCCCCAGGGGAGACTTTACGCAGCTCCACATGAAACTGGACCCTCCGGGTTCGATTTTTCCGAACAACCCTAAATATAACCCTATTCGGCATCGGAGACGAATGAAAAATCAGGCCCCAGGAAATGCGTTAGGAGCCCTTTTCTCCCATACAAAAGTGCCCCCAAAGGAAGGCTTTGGGTACAAGAGAACTCCCCAGGGGAGCATTTACGCAGCCCCACATGCAACTGGACCCTCCGGGTTCGCTGTTCCTGAGCAAACCTAAACATATTCCTAGCCGGCATCGAAGACGACTGAAAAATCAGGCCCCAGGAAATGCATTGCGAGCCCTTTTCGCCCATCCAAAAGTGCCCCGAAACGCAGGCTTTGTGTACAAGAGAACTCCCCAGGGGAGCCTTTACGCAGCCCCACCTGAAACTGGACACTCCGGGTTCGCTGTTCCTGAGCAAACCTAAATGTATCCCTAGCCGTCATCGGAGACGAGTGAAAAATCAGGCCCCAGGAAATGCGTTGCGAGCCCCTTTGGACCTTCCAAAAGTGCCCCCAAAGGAAGGCTTTGGGTACATCTGAAGTTCCCCGGGGAGCCTTTACGCAGCCCCACATGCAACTGGACCCTCCGGTTTCGCTGTTCCTGAGCAAACCTAAACATAGCCCTAGCCGGAATCGAAGACGAATGAAAAATCAGGCCCCAGGAAATGTGTTGCGAGACCCTTTGGACCATTCAAAAGTGCCCCCAAAGGAAGGCTTTGGGTACAAGTGAACTCCCCAGGGGAGCCTTTACGCAGCCCCACATGCAAATGGACCCTCCGGGTTCGTTGTTTCCGAGCATCCCTAAACATAGCCCTAGCCAACATTAATGACGACTGAAAAATCAGGCCCCAGGAAATGCGTTGCGAGCCCTTTTCGTCCATCCAAAAGTGCCCCCAAAGGAAGGCTTTAGGTACAAGAGAACTCCCCAGGGGAGCCTTTACGCAGCCCCACATGACACTGGACCCTCCGGGTTCGATTTTTCCGAGCAATCCTAAATATATCCCTAGCCGGCATGGGAGAAGACTGAAAACCCGGGCCCCAGAAAACGCGTCGCAAGCCCCTTTGGACCATCCAAAAGTGTCAACAAAGGAAGACTTTGGGTACAAGTGAACTCCCCAGGGGAGCCTTTACGCAGCCCCACATGCAACTGGACCCTCCGGGTTCGCTGTTTCCGAGCATCCCTAAACCTAGCCCTAGCCATCATCGGAGACGACTGAAAAATCAGGCCCTAGGAAATGCGTTCCGAGCCCTTTTAGCCAATCCAAAAGTGCCCCCAAAGGAAGGCTTTGGGTACAAGAAAACTCCCCAGGGGAGACTTTACGCAGCCCCACATGCAAATGGACACTTCGAGTTTACTGTTTCCGAGCATCCCTAAACATAGCCCTAGCCGGCATCGAAGACGACTGAAAAATCAGGCCCCAGGAAATGCGTTGCGAGCCCTTTTCGCCCATCCAAAAGTGCCCCCAAAGGAAGGCTTTGGGTACAAGAGAACTCCCCAGGGGAGCCTTTATGGAGCCCCACATGACACTGGACCCTTCGGGTTCGATTTTTCCGAGCAACCCTAAATATATCCCTATCCGGCATGGGAGAAGACTGAAAACCCGGGCCCCAGAAAACGCGTTACAAGCCCCTTTGGACCATCCAAAAGTGTCAACAAAGGAAGACTTTGGGTACAAGTGAACTCCCCAGGGGAGCCTTTACGCAGCCCCACATGCAACTGGACCCTCCGGGTTCGCTGTTTCCGAGCATCCCTAAACATAGCCCTAGCCGGCATCGAAGACGACTGAAAAATCAGGCCCCAGGAAATGCGTTGCGAGCCCTTTTCGCCCATCCAAAAGTGCCCCCAAAGGAAGGCTTTGGGTACAAGAGAACTCCCCAGGGGAGCCTTTACGCAGCCCCACATGCAACTGGACCCTCCGGGTTCGCTGTTCCTGAGCAAACCTAAATATATCCCTAGTCGGCATAGGAGAAGACTGAAAATCCGGGCCCCAGAAAACGCGTTGAAAGCCCCTTTGGACCATCCAAAAGTGCCCCCAAAGGAAGGCTTTGGGTACAAGAGAACTCCCCAGGGGAGCCTTTACGCAGCCCCACATGCAACTGGACCCTCCGGGTTCGCTGTTCCTGAGCAAACCTATATATATCCCTAGTCGGCATAGGAGAAGTCTGAAAATCCGGGCCCCAGAAAACGCGTTGAAAGCCCCTTTGGACCATCCAAAAGTGCCCCCAAAGGAAGGCTTTGGGTACAAGAGAACTCCCCAGGGGAGCCTTTACGCAGCCCCACATGACACTGGACACTTCGGGTTTGAATTTTCCGAGGAACACTAAATATATCCCTAGCCGGCATGGGAGAAGACTGAAAACCCGGGCCCCAGAAAACGCGTTGCAAGCCCGTTTGGACCATCCAAAAGTGTCACCAAAGGAAGGCTTTGGGTACAAGTGAACTCCCCAGGGGAGCCTTTACGCAGCCCCACATGCAACTGGACCCTCCGGGTTCGCTGTTTCCGAGCATCCCTAAACCTAGCCCTAGCCATCATCGGAGACGACTGAAAAATCAGGCCCTAGGAAATGCGTTCCGAGCCCTTTTAGCCAATCCAAAAGTGCCCCCAAAGGAAGGCTTTGGGTACAAGAAAACTCCCCAGGGGAGCCTTTACGCAGCCCCACATGCAAATGGACACTTCGAGTTTACTGTTTCCGAGCATCCCTAAACATAGCCCTAGCCGGCATCGAAGACGACTGAAAAATCAGGCCCCAGGAAATGCGTTGCGAGCCCTTTTCGCCCATCCAAAAGTGCCCCCAAAGGAAGGCTTTGGGTACAAGAGAACTCCCCAGGGGAGCCTTTATGGAGCCCCACATGACACTGGACCCTTCGGGTTCGATTTTTCCGAGCAACCCTAAATATATCCCTATCCGGCATGGGAGAAGACTGAAAACCCGGGCCCCAGAAAACGCGTTACAAGCCCCTTTGGTCCATCCAAAAGTGTCAACAAAGGAAGACTTTGGGTACAAGTGAACTCCCCAGGGGAGCCTTTACGCAGCCCCACATGCAACTGGACCCTCCGGGTTCGCTGTTTCCGAGCATCCCTAAACATAGCCCTAGCCGGCATCGAAGACGACTGAAAAATCAGGCCCCAGGAAATGCGTTGCGAGCCCTTTTCGCCCATCCAAAAGTGCCCCCAAAGGAAGGCTTTGGGTACAAGAGAACTCCCCAGGGGAGCCTTTACGCAGCCCCACATGCAACTGGACCCTCCGGGTTCGCTGTTCCTGAGCAAACCTAAATATATCCCTAGTCGGCATAGGAGAAGACTGAAAATCCGGGCCCCAGAAAACGCGTTGAAAGCCCCTTTGGACCATCCAAAAGTGCCCCCAAAGGAAGGCTTTGGGTACAAGAGAACTCCCCAGGGGAGCCTTTACGCAGCCCCACATGCAACTGGACCCTCCGGGTTCGCTGTTCCTGAGCAAACCTAAACGTAGCCCTAGCCGTCATCGGAGACGAGTGAAAAATCAGGCCCCATGCAATGCGTTCCGAGCCCTTTTTGCCCATCCAAAAGTGCCCCCAAAGGAAGGCTTTGGGTCCATCGTAAGTTCCCATGGGAGCCTTTACGCAGCCCCATATGCAACTGGACCCTCCGGGTTAGCTGTTCCTGAGCAAACCTAAACGTAGCCCTAGCCGTCATCGGAGACGAGTGAAAAATCAGGCCCCATGCAATGCGTTCCGAGCCCTTTTTGCCCATCCAAAAGTGCCCCCAAAGAAGGCTTTGGGTCCATCGTAAGTTCCCAGGGGAGCCTTTACGCAGCCCCATATGCAACTGGACCCTCCGGGTTCGCTGTTCCTGAGCAAACCTAAATATATCCCTAGCGGCATGGGAGACGACTGAAAAACCGGGCCCCAGAAAACGCATTGAAAGCCCCTTTGGACCATCCAAAAGTGCCCCCAAAGGAAGGCTTTGGATACAAGTGAAATCCCCAGGGGAGCCTTTACGCAGCCCCACATGCAACTGGACCCTCCGGTTTCGATTTTTCCGAACAACCCTAAATATATCCCTAGCCGGCATGGGAGAAGACTGAAAACGCGGGCCCCAGAAAACGCGTTGCAAGCCCCTTTGGACCATCCAAAAGTGTCAACAAAGGAAGGCTTTGGGTACAAGTGAACTCCCCAGGGGAGCCTTTACGCAGCCCCACATGCACCTGGACCCTCCGGGTTCGCTGTTTCCGAGCATCCCTAAACATAGCCCTAGCCGGAATCGAAGACGAATGAAAAATCAGGCCCCAGGAAATGCGTTGCGAGCCCTTTTCGCCCATCCAAAAGTGCCCCCAAAGGAAGGCTTTGGGTACAAGAGAACTCCCCAGGGGAGCCTTTACGCAGCCCCACATGCAACTGGACCCTCCGGGTTCGCTGTTCCTGAGCAAACCTAAACGTAGCCCTAGCCGTCATCGGAGACGAGTGAAAAATCAGGCCCCATGCAATGCGTTCCGAGCCCTTTTTGCCCATCCAAAAGTGCCCCCAAAGGAAGGCTTTGGGTCCATCGTAAGTTCCCAGGGGAGCCTTTACGCAGCCCCATATGCAACTGGACCCTCCGGGTTCGCTGTTCCTGAGCAAACCTAAACGTAGCCCTAGCCGTCATCGGAGACGAGTGAAAAATCAGGCCCCATGCAATGCGTTCCGAGCCCTTTTTGCCCATCCAAAAGTGCCCCCAAAGAAGGCTTTGGGTCCATCGTAAGTTCCCAGGGGAGCCTTTACGCAGCCCCATATGCAACTGGACCCTCCGGGTTCGCTGTTCCTGAGCAAACCTAAATATATCCCTAGCGGCATGGGAGACGACTGAAAAACCGGGCCCCAGAAAACGCATTGAAAGCCCCTTTGGACCATCCAAAAGTGCCCCCAAAGGAAGGCTTTGGATACAAGTGAAATCCCCAGGGGAGCCTTTACGCAGCCCCACATGCAACTGGACCCTCCGGTTTCGATTTTTCCGAACAACCCTAAATATATCCCTAGCCGGCATGGGAGAAGACTGAAAACGTGGGCCCCAGAAAACGCGTTGCAAGCCCCTTTGGACCATCCAAAAGTGTCAACAAAGGAAGACTTTGGGTACAAGTGAACTCCCCAGGGGAGCCTTTACGCAGCCCCACATGCAACTGGACCCTCCGGGTTCGCTGTTTCCGAGCATCCCTAAACATAGCCCTAGCCGGAATCGAAGACGAATGAAAAATCAGGCCCCAGGAAATGCGTTGCGAGCCCTTTTCGCCCATCCAAAAGTGCCCCCAAAGGAAGGCTTTGGGTACAAGAGAACTCCCCAGGGGAGCCTTTACGCAGCCCCACATGACACTGGACCCTCCGGGTTCGCTGTTCCTGAGCAAACCTAAACATAGCCCTAGCAGTCATCGGAGAAAAGTGAAAAATCAGGCCCCAGAAAACGCGTTACGAACACCTTTGGACCATCCAAAAGTGCCCCAAAGGAAGGCTTTGGGTACAAGAAAACTCCCCAGGGGAGCCTTTACGCAGCCCCACATGAAAATGGACCCTCCGATTTCACTGTTTCCGTGCATCCCTAAACATAACCCTAGCCGGCATCGAAGACGACTGAAAAATCAGGCCCCAGGAAATGCGTTGCGAGCCCTTTTCGCCAATCCAAAAGTGCCCCCAAAGGAAGGCTTTGGGTACAAGAGAACTCCCCAGGGGAGCCTTTACGCAGCCCCACATGCAACTGGACCCTTTGGGTTCGCTGTTCCTGAGCAAACCTAAACGTAGCCCTAGCCGTCATCGGAGACTTGTGAAAAATCAGGCCCCAGGAAATGCGTTCCAAGCCCTTTTCGCCCATCCAAAAGTGCCCCCAAAGGAAGGCTTTGGGTACAAGTGAACTCCCCAGGGGAGCCTTTACGCAGCCCCACATGCAACTGGACACTTCGGGTTCGAATTTTCCGAGCAACACTAAATATATCCCTAGCCGGCATGGGAGAAGACTGAAAACCCGGGCCCCAGAAAACGCGTTGCAAGCCAGTTTGGACCATCCAAAAGTGTCCCCAAAGGAAGGCGTTGGGTACAAATGAACTCCCCAGAGGAGCCTTTACGCAGCCCCACATGCAACTGGACCCTCCGGGTTCGCTGTTTCCGAGCATCCCTAAACATAGCCCTAGCCGGCATCGAAGACGACTGAAAAATCAGGCCCCAGGAAATGCGTTGCGAGACCTTTTCGCCCATACAAAAGTGCCCCCAAAGGAAGGCTTTGGGTACAAGAGAACTCCCCAGGGGAGCCTTTACGCAGCTCCACATGAAACTGGACCCTCCGGGTTCGATTTTTCCGAACAACCCTAAATATAACCCTATTCGGCATCGGAGACGAATGAAAAATCAGGCCCCAGGAAATGCGTTAGGAGCCCTTTTCTCCCATCCAAAAATGCCCCCAAAGGAAGGCTTTGGGTACATCTGAAGTTCCCAGGGGAGCCTTTACGCAGCCCCACATGCAACTGGACCCTCCGGGTTCGATTTTTCCGAGCAACCCTAAATATATCCCTAGCCGGCATGGGAGAAGATTGAAAAACCGGGCCCCAGAAAACGCGTCGCAAGCCCCTTTGGACCATCCAAAAGTGTCAACAAAGGAAGACTTTGGGTACAAGTGAACTCCCCAGGGGAGCCTTTACGCAGCCCCACATGCAACCGGACCCTCCGGGTTCGCTGTTTCCGAGCATCCCTAAACATAGCCCTAGCCGGCATCGAAGACGACTGAAAAATCAGGCCCCAGGAAATGCGTTGCGAGCCCTTTTCGCCCATCCAAAAGTGCCCCCAAAGGAAGGCTTTGGGTACAAGAGAACTCCCCAGGGGAGCCTTTACGCAGCCCCACATGCAACTGGACCCTCCGGGTTCGCTGTTCCTGAGCAAACATAAACCTAGCCCTAGCCATCATCGGAGACGAGTGAAAATTCAGGCCCCAGGAAATGCGTTCCGAGCCCTTTTCGCCCATCAAAAAGTGCCCCCAAAGGAAGGCTTTGGGTACAAGAAAACTTCCCAGGGGAGCCTTTACGCAGCCCCACATGCAAATGGACCCTCCGAGTTCACTGTTTCCGTGCATCCCTAAACATAGACCTAGCCGGCATCGAAGACGACTGAAAAATCAGGCCCCAGGAAATGCGTTGCGAGCCCTTTTCGCCCATCCAAAGGTGCCCCCAAAGGAAGGCTTTGGGTACAAGTGAACTCCCCAGGGGAGCCTTTACGCAGCCCCACATGCAACTGGACCCTCCGGGTTCTCTGTTCCTGAGCAAACGTAAACGTATCCCTAGCCGTCATCGGAGACGACTGAAAAATCAGGCCCCAGGAAATGCGTTGCGAGCCCTTTTCGCCCATCCAAAAGTGCCCCCAAAGGAAGGCTTTGGGTACATCTGAAGTTCCCCAGGGGAGCCTTTACGCAGCCCCACATGCAACTGGACCCTCCGGGTTCGCTGTTCCTGAGCAAACCTAAATATATCCCTAGCCGGCATGGGAGAAGACTGAAAAACCGGGCCCCAGAAAACGCATTGAAAGCCCCTTTGGACCATCCAAAAGTGCCCGCAAAGGAAGGCTTTGGATACAAGTGAACTCCCCAGGGGAGCCTTTACGCAGCCCCACATGACACTGGACCCTCCGGGTTCGATTTTTCCGAGCAACCCTAAATATATCCCTAGCCGGCATGGGAGAAGATTGAAAACCCGGGCCCCAGAAAACGCGTCGCAAGCCCCTTGGGACCATCCAAAAGTGTCAACAAAGGAAGACTTTGGGTACAAGTGAACTCCCCAGGGGAGCCTTTACGCAGCCCCACATGCAACTGGACCCTCCGGGTTCGCTGTTCCTGAGCAAACATAAACCTAGCCCTAGCCATCATCGGAGACGAGTGAAAATTCAGGCCCCAGGAAATGCGTTGCGAGCCCTTTTCGCCCATCCAAAAGTGCCCCCAAAGGAAGGCTTTGGGTACAAGAGAACTCCCCAGGGGAGCCTTTACGCAGCCCCACATGCAACTGGACCCTCCGGGTTTGCTGTTTCCGAGCATCCCTAAACATAGCCCTAGCCGGCATCGAAGACGAATGAAAAATCAGGCCCCAGGAAATGCGTTCCAAGCCCTTTTCGCCCATCCAAAAGTGCCCCCAAGGGAAGGCTTTGGGTACAAGAGAACTCCCCAGGGGAGCCTTTACGCAACCCCACATGCAACTGGACCCTCCGGGTTCGATTTTTCCTAGCAACCCTAAATATAACCCTAGTCGGCATCGGAGACGACTGAAAAATCAGGCCCCAGGAAATGCGTTGCGAGCCCCTTTCGCCCATCCAAAAGTGCCCCCAAAGGAAGGCTTTGGGTACATCTGAAGTTCCCAGGGGAGCCTTTACGCAGCCCCACATGCAACTGGACCCTCCGGGTTCGCTGTTTCCAAGCATCCCTAAACATAGCCCTAGCCGGCATCGAAGACGACTGAAAAATCAGGCCCCAGGAAATGCGTTGCGAGCCCTTTTCGCCCATCCAAAAGTGCCCCCAAAGGAAGGCTTTGGGTACAAGTGAACTCCCCAGGGGAGCCTTTACGCAGCCCCACATGCAACTGGACCCTCCGGGTTCGCTGTTCCTGAGCAAACCTAAATATATCCCTAGTCGGCATAGGAGAAAACTGAAAATCCGGGTCCCAGAAAACGCGTTGAAAGCCCCTTTGGACCATCCAAAAGTGCCCCCAAAGGAAGGCTTTGGGTACAAGAGAACTCCCCAGGGGAGCCTTTACGCAGCCCCACATGCAACTGGACACTTCGGGTTCGAATTTTCCGAGGAACACTAAATATATCCCTAGCCGGCATGGGAGAAGACTGAAAACCCCGGCCCCAGAAAACGCGTTGCAAGCCCGTTTGGACCATCCAAAAGTGTCACCAAAGGAAGACTTTGGGTACAAGTGAACTCCCCAGAGGAGCCTTTACGCAGCCCCACATGCAACTGGACCCTCCGGGTTCGCTGTTTCCGAGCATCCCTAAACATAGCCCTAGCCGGCATCGAAGACGACTGAAAAATCAGGCCCCAGGAAATGCGTTGCGAGCCCTTTTCGCCCATCCAAAAGTGCCCCCAAAGGAAGGCTTTGGGTACAAGAGAACTCCCCAGGGGAGACTTTACGCAGCTCCACATGAAACTGGACCCTCCGGGTTCGATTTTTCCAAACAACACTAAATATAACCCTATTCGGCATCGGAGACGAATGAAAAATCAGGCCCCAGGAAATGCGTTAGGAGCCCTTTTCTCCCATACAAAAGTGCCCCCAAAGGAAGGCTTTGGGTACAAGAGAACTCCCCAGGGGAGCATTTACGCAGCCCCACATGCAACTGGACCCTCCGGGTTCGCTGTTCCTGAGCAAACCTAAACATATTCCTAGCCGGCATCGAAGACGACTGAAAAACCAGGCCCCAGGAAATGCATTTCGAGCCCTTTTCGCCCATCCAAAAGTGCCCCGAAACGCAGGCTTTGGGTACAAGAGAACTCCCCAGGGGAGCCTTTACGCAGCCCCACATGCAACTGGACACTCCGGGTTCGCTGTTCCTGAGCAAACCTAAATGTATCCCTAGCCGTCATCGGAGACGAGTGAAAAATCAGGCCCCAGGAAATGCGTTGCGAGCCCATTTGGACCTTCCAAAAGTGCCCCCAAAGGAAGGCTTTGGGTACATCTGAAGTTCCCCGGGGAGCCTTTACGCAGCCCCACATGCAACTGGACCCTCCGGGTTCGCTGTTCCTGAGCAAACCTAAACATAGCCCTAGCCGGAATCGAAGACGAATGAAAAATCAGGCCCCAGGAAATGTGTTGCGAGCCCCTTTGGACCATTCAAAAGTGCCCCCAAAGGAATGCTTTGGGTACAAGTGAACTCCCCAGGGGAGCCTTTACGCAGCCCCACATGCAAATGGACCCTCCGGGTTCGCTGTTTCCGAGCATCCCTAAACATAGCCCTAGCCAACATTAATGACGACTGAAAAATCAGGCCCCAGGAAATGCGTTGCGAGCCCTTTTCGCCCATCCAAAAGTGCCCCCAAAGGAAGGCTTTGGGTACAAGAGAACTCCCCAGGGGAGCCTTTACGCAGCCCCACATGACACTGGACACTTCGGGTTCGAATTTTCCGAGCAACACTAATAATATCCCTAGCCGGCATGGGAGAAGACTGAAAACCCGGGCCCCAGAAAATGCGTTGCAAGCCAGTTTGGACCATCCAAAAGTGTCACCAAAGGAAGGCGTTGGGTACAAATGAACTCCCCAGAGGAGCCTTTACGCAGCCCCACATGCAACTGGACCCTCCGGGTTCGCTGTTTCCGAGCATCCCTAAACATAGACCTAGCCGGCATCGAAGACGACTGAAAAATCAGGCCCCAGGAAATGCGTTGCGAGACCTTTTCGCCCATACAAAAGTGCCCCCAAAGGAAGGCTTTGGGTACAAGAGAACTCCCCAGGGGAGACTTTACGCAGCTCCACATGCAACTGGACCCTCCGGGTTCGCTGTTCCTGAGCAAACCTAAACATATTCCTAGCCGGCATCGAAGACGACTGAAAAATCAGGCCCCAGGAAATGCGTTGCGAGCCCTTTTCTCCCATCCAAAAGTGCCCCGAAACGCAGGCTTTGGGTACAAGAGAACTCCCCAGGGGAGCCTTTACGCAGCCCCACCTGAAACTGGACACTCCGGGTTCGCTGTTCCTGAGCAAACCTAATGTATCCCTAGCCGTCATCGGAGACGAGTGAAAAATCAGGCCCCAGGAAATGCGTTGCGAGCCCCTTTGGACCATCCAAAAGTGCCCCCAAAGGAATGCTTTGGGTACATCTGAAGTTCCCCGGGGAGCCTTTACGCAGCCCCACATGCAACTGGACAATCCGGGTTCGATTTTTCCGAGCAACCCTAAATATATCCCTAGCCGGCATGGGAGAAGATTGAAAACCCGGGCCCCAGAAAACGCGTCGCAAGCCCCTTTGGACCATCCAAAAGTGTCAACAAAGGAAGACTTTGGGTACAAGTGAACTCCCCAGGGGAGCCTTTACGCAGCCCCACATGCAACTGGACCCTCCGGGTTCGCTGTTTCCGAGCATCCCTAAACATAGCCCTAGCCGGCATCGAAGACGACTGAAAAATCAGGCCCCAGGAAATGCGTTGCGAGCCCTTTTCGCCCATCCAAAAGTGCCCCCAAAGGAAGGCTTTGGGTACAAGAGAACTCCCCAGGGGAGCCTTTACGCAGCCCCACATGCAACTGGACCCTCCGGGTTCGCTGTTCCTGAGCAAACATAAACCTAGCCCTAGCCATCATCGGAGACGAGTGAAAATTCAGGCCCTAGGAAATGCGTTCCGAGCCCTTTTCGCCCATCAAAAAGTGCCCCCAAAGGAAGGCTTTGGGTACAAGAAAACTTCCCAGGGGAGCCTTTACGCAGCCCCACATGCAAATGGACCCTCCGAGTTCACTGTTTCCGTGCATCCCTAAACATAGACCTAGCCGGCATCGAAGACGACTGAAAAATCAGGCCCCAGGAAATGCGTTGCGAGCCCTTTTCGCCCATCCAAAGGTGCCCCCAAAGGAAGGCTTTGGGTACAAGTGAACTCCCCAGGGGAGCCTTTACGCAGCCCCACATGCAGCTGGACCCTCCGGGTTCTCTGTTCCTGAGCAAACGTAAACGTATCCCTAGCCGGAATCGAAGACGAATGAAAAATCAGGCCCCAGGAAATGTGTTGCGAGCCCCTTTGGACCATTCAAAAGTGCCCCCAAAGGAATGCTTTGGGTACAAGTGAACTCCCCAGGGGAGCCTTTACGCAGCCCCACATGCAAATGGACCCTCCGGGTTCGCTGTTTCCGAGCATCCCTAAACATAGCCCTAGCCAACATTAATGACGACTGAAAAATCAGGCCCCAGGAAATGCGTTGCGAGCCCTTTTCGCCCATCCAAAAGTGCCCCCAAAGGAAGGCTTTGGGTACAAGAGAACTCCCCAGGGGAGCCTTTACGCAGCCCCACATGACACTGGACACTTCGGGTTCGAATTTTCCGAGCAACACTAATAATATCCCTAGCCGGCATGGGAGAAGACTGAAAACCCGGGCCCCAGAAAATGCGTTGCAAGCCAGTTTGGACCATCCAAAAGTGTCTCCAAAGGAAGGCGTTGGGTACAAATGAACTCCCCAGAGGAGCCTTTACGCAGCCCCACATGCAACTGGACCCTCCGGGTTCGCTGTTTCCGAGCATCCCTAAACATAGCCCTAGCCGGCATCGAAGACGACTGAAAAATCAGGCCCCAGGAAATGCGTTGCGAGACCTTTTCGCCCATACAAAAGTGCCCCCAAAGGAAGGCTTTGGGTACAAGAGAACTCCCCAGGGGAGCCTTTACGCAGCCCCACCTGAAACTGGACACTCCGGGTTCGCTGTTCCTGAGCAAACCTAAATGTATCCCTAGCCGTCATCGGAGACGAGTGAAAAATCAGGCCCCAGGAAATGCGTTGCGAGCCCCTTTGGACCATCCAAAAGTGCCCCCAAAGGAATGCTTTGGGTACATCTGAAGTTCCCCGGGGAGCCTTTACGCAGCCCCACATGCAACTGGACCCTCCGGGTTCAATTTTTCCGAGCAACCCTAAATATATCCCTAGCCGGCATGGGAGAAGATTGAAAACCCGGGCCCCAGAAAACGCGTCGCAAGCCCCTTTGGACCATCCAAAAGTGTCAACAAAGGAAGACTTTGGGTACAAGTGAACTCCCCAGGGGAGCCTTTACGCAGCCCCACATGCAACTGGACCCTCCGGGTTCGCTGTTTCCGAGCATCCCTAAACATAGCCCTAGCCGGCATCGAAGACGACTGAAAAATCAGGCCCCAGGAAATGCGTTGCGAGACCTTTTCGCCCATACAAAAGTGCCCCCAAAGGAAGGCTTTGGGTACAAGAGAACTCCCCAGGGGAGCCTTTACGCAGCCCCACCTGAAACTGGACACTCCGGGTTCGCTGTTCCTGAGCAAACCTAAATGTATCCCTAGCCGTCATCGGAGACGAGTGAAAAATCAGGCCCCAGGAAATGCGTTGCGAGCCCCTTTGGACCATCCAAAAGTGCCCCCAAAGGAATGCTTTGGGTACATCTGAAGTTCCCCGGGGAGCCTTTACGCAGCCCCACATGCAACTGGACCCTCCGGGTTCAATTTTTCCGAGCAACCCTAAATATATCCCTAGCCGGCATGGGAGAAGATTGAAAACCCGGGCCCCAGAAAACGCGTCGCAAGCCCTTTTCGCCCATCCAAAAGTGCCCCCAAAGGAAGGCTTTGGGTACAAGTGAACTCCCCAGGGGAGCCTTTACGCAGCCCCACATGCAACTGGACCCTCCGGGTTCGCTGTTCCTGAGCAAACATAAACCTAGCCCTAGCCATCATCGGAGACGAGTGAAAATTCAGGCCCTAGGAAATGCGTTCCGAGCCCTTTTCGCCCATCAAAAAGTGCCCCCAAAGGAAGGCTTTGGGTACAAGAAAACTTCCCAGGGGAGCCTTTACGCAGCCCCACATGCAAATGGACCCTCCGAGTTCACTGTTTCCGTGCATCCCTAAACATAGACCTAGCCGGCATCGAAGACGACTGAAAAATCAGGCCCCAGGAAATGCGTTGCGAGCCCTTTTCGCCCATCCAAAGGTGCCCCCAAAGGAAGGCTTTGGGTACAAGTGAACTCCCCAGGGGAGCCTTTACGCAGCCCCACATGCAACTGGACCCTCCGGGTTCTCTGTTCCTGAGCAAACGTAAACGTATCCCTAGCGGTCATCGGAGACGACTGAAAAATCAGGCCCCAGGAAATGCGTTGCGAGCCCCTTTGGACCATCCAAAAGTGCCCCCAAAGGAAGGCTTTGGGTACATCTGAAGTTCCCCAGGGGAGCCTTTACGCAGCCCCACATGCAACTGGACCCTCCGGGTTCGCTGTTTCCGAGCATCCCTAAACATAACCCTAGCCGACATCGAAGACGACTGAAACAACAGGCCCAAATAAACGCGTTGCAAGCCCCTTTGGACCATCCAAAACTGTCACCAAAGGAAGGCTTTGGGTACAAGAGAACTCCCCAGGGGAGCCTTTACGCAGCCCCACATGACACTGGACCTTCCGGGTTCGCTGTTCCTGAGCAAACATAAACCTAGCCCTAGCCATCATCGGAGACGAGTGAAAATTCAGGCCCTAGGAAATGCGTTCCGAGCCCTTTTCGCCCATCAAAAAGTGCCCCCAAAGGAAGGCTTTGGGTACAAGAAAACTCCCCAGGGGAGCCTTTACGCAGCCCCACATGACACTGGACCCTCCGGGTTCGCTGTTCCTGAGCAAACCTAAATATATCCCTAGCCGGCATGGGAGAAGACTGAAAAACCGGGCCCCAGAAAACGCATTGAAAGCCCCTTTTGACAATCCAAAAGTGCCACCAAAGGAAGGCTTTGGATACAAGTGAACTCCCCAGGGGAGCCTTTACGCAGCCCCACATGACACTGGACCCTCCGGGTTCGATTTTTCCGAGCAATCCTAAATATATCCCTAGCCGGCATGGGAGAAGACTGAAAACCCGGGCCCCAGAAAACGCGTCACAAGCCCCTTTGGACCATCCAAAAGTGTCAACAAAGGAAGACTTTGGGTACAAGTGAACTCCCCAGGGGAGCCTTTACGCAGCCCCATATGCAACTGGACCCTCCGGGTTCGCTGTTCCTGAGCAAACCTAAACGTAGCCCTAGCCGTCATCGGAGACGAGTGAAAAATCAGGCCCCATGCAATGCGTTCCGAGCCCTTTTTGCCCATCCAAAAGTGCCCCCAAAGAAGGCTTTGGGTCCATCGTAAGTTCCCAGGGGAGCCTTTACGCAGCCCCATATGCAACTGGACCCTCCGGGTTCGCTGTTCCTGAGCAAACCTAAATATATCCCTAGCGGCATGGGAGACGACTGAAAAACCGGGCCTCAGAAAACGCATTGAAAGCCCCTTTGGACCATCCAAAAGTGCCCCCAAAGGAAGGCTTTGGATACAAGTGAAATCCCCAGGGGAGCCTTTACGCAGCCCCACATGCAACTGGACCCTCCGGTTTCGATTTTTCCGAACAACCCTAAATATATCCCTAGCCGGCATGGGAGAAGACTGAAAACGCGGGCCCCAGAAAACGCGTTGCAAGCCCCTTTGGACCATCCAAAAGTGTCAACAAAGGAAGGCTTTGGGTACAAGAGAACTCCCCAGGGGAGCCTTTACGCAGCCCCACATGCACCTGGACCCTCCGGGTTCGCTGTTTCCGAGCATCCCTTAACATAGCCCTAGCCGGAATCGAAGACGAATGAAAAATCAGGCCCCAGGAAATGCGTTGCGAGCCCTTTTCGCCCATCCAAAAGTGCCCCCAAAGGAAGGCTTTGGGTACAAGAGAACTCCCCAGGGGAGCCTTTACGCAGCCCCACATGCAACTGGACCCTCCGGGTTCGCTGTTCCTGAGCAAACCTAAACGTAGCCCTAGCCGTCATCGGAGACGAGTGAAAAATCAGGCCCCATGCAATGCGTTCCGAGCCCTTTTTGCCCATCCAAAAGTGCCCCCAAAGGAAGGCTTTGGGTCCATCGTAAGTTCCCAGGGGAGCCTTTACGCAGCCCCATATGCAACTGGACCCTCCGGGTTCGCTGTTCCTGAGCAAACCTAAACGTAGCCCTAGCCGTCATCGGAGACGAGTGAAAAATCAGGCCCCATGCAATGCGTTCCGAGCCCTTTTTGCCCATCCAAAAGTGCCCCCAAAGAAGGCTTTGGGTCCATCGTAAGTTCCCAGGGGAGCCTTTACGCAGCCCCATATGCAACTGGACCCTCCGGGTTCGCTGTTCCTGAGCAAACCTAAATATATCCCTAGCGGCATGGGAGACGACTGAAAAACCGGGCCCCAGAAAACGCATTGAAAGCCCCTTTGGACCATCCCAAAGTGCCCCCAAAGGAAGGCTTTGGATACAAGTGAAATCCCCAGGGGAGCCTTTACGCAGCCCCACATGCAACTGGACCCTCCGGTTTCGATTTTTCCGAACAACCCTAAATATATCCCTAGCCGGCATGGGAGAAGACTGAAAACGCGGGCCCCAGAAAACGCGTTGCAAGCCCCTTTGGACCATCCAAAAGTGTCAACAAAGGAAGACTTTGGGTACAAGTGAACTCCCCAGGGGAGCCTTTACGCAGCCCCACATGCAACTGGACCCTCCGGGTTCGCTGTTTCCGAGCATCCCTAAACATAGCCCTAGCCGGAATCGAAGACGAATGAAAAATCAGGCCCCAGGAAATGCGTTGCGAGCCCTTTTCGCCCATCCAAAAGTGCCCCCAAAGGAAGGCTTTGGGTACAAGAGAACTCCCCAGGGGAGCCTTTACGCAGCCCCACATGACACTGGACCCTCCGGGTTCGCTGTTCCTGAGCAAACCTAAACATAGCCCTAGCAGTCATCGGAGAAAAGTGAAAAATCAGGCCCCAGAAAACGCGTTACGAACACCTTTGGACCATCCAAAAGTGCCCCAAAGGAAGGCTTTGGGTACAAGAAAACTCCCCAGGGGAGCCTTTACGCAGCCCCACATGAAAATGGACCCTCCGATTTCACTGTTTCCGTGCATCCCTAAACATAAACCTAGCCGGCATCGAAGACGACTGAAAAATCAGGCCCCAGGAAATGCGTTGCGAGCCCTTTTCGCCAATCCAAAAGTGCCCCCAAAGGAAGGCTTTGGGTACAAGAGAACTCCCCAGGGGAGCCTTTACGCAGCCCCACATGCAACTGGACCCTTTGGGTTCTCTGTTCCTGAGCAAACCTAAACGTAGCCCTAGCCGTCATCGGAGACTTGTGAAAAATCAGGCCCCAGGAAATGCGTTCCAAGCCCTTTTCGCCCATCCAAAAGTGCCCCCAAAGGAAGGCTTTGGGTACAAGTGAACTCCCCAGGGGAGCCTTTACGCAGCCCCACATGCAACTGGACACTTCGGGTTCGAATTTTCCGAGCAACACTAAATATATCCCTAGCCGGCATGGGAGAAGACTGAAAACCCGGGCCCCAGAAAACGCGTTGAAAGCCCCTTTGGACCATCCAAAAGTGTCACCAAAGGAAGGCGTTGGGTACAAATGAACTCCCCAGAGGAGCCTTTACGCAGCCCCACATGCAACTGGACCCTCCGGGTTCGCTGTTTCCGAGCATCCCTAAACATAGCCCTAGCCGGCATCGAAGACGACTGAAAAATCAGGCCCCAGGAAATGCGTTGCGAGACCTTTTCGCCCATACAAAAGTGCCCCCAAAGGAAGGCTTTGGGTACAAGAGAACTCCCCAGGGGAGACTTTACGCAGCTCCACATGAAACTGGACCCTCCGGGTTCGATTTTTCCGAACAACCCTAAATATAACCCTATTCGGCATCGGAGACGAATGAAAAATCAGGCCCCAGGAAATGCGTTAGGAGCCCTTTTCTCCCATCCAAAAGTGCCCCCAAAGGAAGGCTTTGGGTACAAGAGAACTCCCCAGGGGAGCCTTTACGCAGCCCCACATGCAACTGGACCCTCCGGTTTCGCTGTTCCTGAGCAAACCTAAATATATTCCTAGCCGGCATCGAAGACGACTGAAAAATCAGGCCCCAGGAAATGCATTGCGAGCCCTTTTCGCCCATCCAAAAGTGCCCCGAAACGCAGGCTTTGGGTACAAGAGAACTCCCCAGGGGAGCCTTTACGCAGCCCCACCTGAAACTGGACACTCCGGGTTCGCTGTTCCTGAGCAAACCTAAATGTATCCCTAGCCGTCATCGGAGACGAGTGAAAAATCAGGCCCCAGGAAATGCGTTGCGAGCCCCTTTGGACCATCCAAAAGTGCCCCCAAAGGAAGGCTTTGGGTACATCTGAAGTTCCCCGGGGAGCCTTTACGCAGCCCCACATGCAACTGGACCCTCCGGGTTCGCTGTTCCTGAGCAAACATAAATATATCCCTAGCCGGCATGGGAGAAGACTAAAAAACCGGGCCCCAGAAAACGCGTTGCAAGCCCCTTTGGACCATCCAAAAGTGCCCCCAAAGGAAGGCTTTGGATATAAGTGAACTCCCCAGGGGAGCCTTTACGCAGCCCCACATGCAACTGGACCCTCCGGGTTCGATTTTTCCGGACAACCCTAAATATAACACTAGTCGGCATCGGAGACGACTGAAAAATCAGGCCCCAGGAAATGCGTTGCGAGCCCTTTTCGCCCATCCAAAAGTGCCCCCAAAGGAAGGCTTTGGGTACATCTGAAGTTCCCCAGGGGAGCCTTTACGCAGCCCCACATGCAACTGGACCCTCCGGGCTCGCTGTTCCTGAGCAAACCTAAATATATCCCTAGCCGGCATGGGAGAAGACTGAAAAACCGGGCCCCAGAAAACGCGTTGAAAGCTCCTTTGGACCATCCAAAAGTGCCCCCAAAGGAAGGCTTTGGATACAAGTGAACTCCCCAGGGGAGCCTTTACGCAGCCCCACATGCAACTGGACCCTCCGGGTTCGATTTTTCCGAGCAACCCTAAATATATCCCTAGCCGGCATGGGAGAAGATTGAAAAACCGGGCCCCAGAAAACGCGTCGCAAGCCCCTTTGGACCATCCAAAAGTGTCAACAAAGGAAGACTTTGGGTACAAGTGAACTCCCCAGGGGAGCCTTTACGCAGCCCCACATGCAACTGGACCCTCCGGGTTCGCTGTTTCCGAGCATCCCTAAACATAGCCCTAGCCGGCATCGAAGACGACTGAAAAATCAGGCCCCAGGAAATGCGTTGCGAGCCCTTTTCGCCCATCCAAAAGTGCCCCCAAAGGAAGGCTTTGGGTACAAGAGAACTCCCCAGGGGAGCCTTTACGCAGCCCCACATGCAACTGGACCCTCCGGGTTCGCTGTTCCTGAGCAAACATAAACCTAGCCCTAGCCATCATCGGAGACGAGTGAAAATTCAGGCCCTAGGAAATGCGTTCCGAGCCCTTTTCGCCCATCAAAAAGTGCCCCCAAAGGAAGGCTTTGGGTACAAGAAAACTTCCCAGGGGAGCCTTTACGCAGCCCCACATGCAAATGGACCCTCCGAGTTCACTGTTTCCGTGCATCCCTAAACATAGACCTAGCCGGCATCGAAGACGACTGAAAAATCAGGCCCCAGGAAATTCGTTGCGAGCCCTTTTCGCCCATCCAAAGGTGCCCCCAAAGGAAGGCTTTGGGTACAAGTGAACTCCCCAGGGGAGCCTTTACGCAGCCCCACATGCAACTGGACCCTCCGGGTTCTCTGTTCCTGAGCAAACGTAAACGTATCCCTAGCCGTCATCGGAGACGACTGAAAAATCAGGCCCCAGGAAATGCGTTGCGAGCCCTTTTCGCCCATCCAAAAGTGCCCCCAAAGGAAGGCTTTGGGTACATCTGAAGTTCCCCAGGGGAGCCTTTACGCAGCCCCACATGCAACTGGACCCTCCGGGTTCGCTGTTCCTGAGCAAACCTAAATATATCCCTAGCCGGCATGGGAGAAGACTGAAAAACCGGGCCCCAGAAAACGCATTGAAAGCCCCTTTGGACCATCCAAAAGTGCCCCCAAAGGAAGGCTTTGGATACAAGTGAACTCCCCAGGGGAGCCTTTACGCAGCCCCACATGACACTGGACCCTCCGGGTTCGATTTTTCCGAGCAACCCTAAATATATCCCTAGCCGGCATGGGAGAAGATTTAAAACCCGGGCCCCAGAAAACGCGTCGCAAGCCCCTTGGGACCATCCAAAAGTGTCAACAAAGGAAGACTTTGGGTACAAGTGAACTCCCCAGGGGAGCCTTTACGCAGCCCCACATGCAACTGGACCCTCCGGGTTCGCTGTTCCTGAGCAAACATAAACCTAGCCCTAGCCATCATCGAAGACGAATGAAAAATCAGGCCCCAGGAAATGCGTTGCGAGCCCTTTTCGCCCATCCAAAAGTGCCCCCAAAGGAAGGCTTTGGGTACAAGAGAACTCCCCAGGGGAGCCTTTACGCAGCCCCACATGCAACTGGACCCTCCGGGTTTGCTGTTTCCGAGCATCCCTAAACATAGCCCTAGCCGGCATCGAAGACGAATGAAAAATCAGGCCCCAGGAAATGCGTTACGAGCCCTTTTCGCCCATCCAAAAGTGCCCCCAAGGGAAGGCTTTGGGTACAAGAGAACTCCCCAGGGGAGCCTTTACGCAACCCCACATGCAACTGGACCCTCCGGGTTCGATTTTTCCGAGCAACCCTAAATATAACCCTAGTCGGCATCGGAGACGACTGAAAAATCAGGCCCCAGGAAATGCGTTGCGAGCCCCTTTCGCCCATCCAAAAGTGCCCCCAAAGGAAGGCTTTGGGTACATCTGAAGTTCCCAGGGGAGCCTTTACGCAGCCCCACATGCAACTGGACCCTCCGGGTTCGCTGTTCCTGAGCAAACATAAATATATCCCTAGTCGGCATGGGAGAAGACTGAAAATCCGGGCCCCAGAAAACGCGTTGAAAGCCCCTTTGGACCATCAAAAAGTGCCCCCAAAGGAAGGCTTTGGGTACAAGAGAACTCCCCAGGGGAGCCTTTACGCAGCCCCACATGCAACTGGACACTTCGGGTTCGAATTTTCCGAGGAACACTAAATATATCCCTAGCCGGCATGGGAGAAGACTGAAAAACCCGGCCCCAGAAAACGCGTTGCAAGCCCGTTTGGACCATCCAAAAGTGTCACCAAAGGAAGGCTTTGGGTACAAGTGAACTCCCCAGAGGAGCCTTTACGCAGCCCCACATGCAACTGGACCCTCCGGGTTCGCTGTTTCCGAGCATCCCTAAACATAACCCTAGCCGGCATCGAAGACGACTGAAAAATCAGGCCCCAGGAAATGATTTGCGAGCCCTTTTCGCCCATCCAAAAGTGCCCCCAAAGGAAGGCTTTGGGTACAAGAGAACTCCCCAGGGGAGACTTTACGCAGCTCCACATGAAACTGGACCCTCCGGGTTCGATTTTTCCAAACAACACTAAATATAACCCTATTCGGCATCGGAGACGAATGAAAAATCAGGCCCCAGGAAATGCGTTAGGAGCCCTTTTCTCCCATCCAAAAGTGCCCCCAAAGGAAGGCTTTGGGTACAAGAGAACTCCCCAGGGGAGCATTTACGCAGCCCCACATGCAACTGGACCCTCCGGGTTCGCTGTTCCTGAGCAAACCTAAACATATTCCTAGCCGGCATCGAAGACGACTGAAAAACCAGGCCCCAGGAAATGCATTTCGAGCCCTTTTCGCCCATCCAAAAGTGCCCCGAAACGCAGGCTTTGGGTACAAGAGAACTCCCCAGGGGAGCCTTTACGCAGCCCCACATGCAACTGGACACTCCGGGTTCGCTGTTCCTGAGCAAACCTAAATGTATCCCTAGCCGTCATCGGAGACGAGTGAAAAATCAGGCCCCAGGAAATGCGTTGCGAGCCCCTTTGGACCTTCCAAAAGTGCCCCCAAAGGAAGGCTTTGGGTACATCTGAAGTTCCCCGGGGAGCCTTTACGCAGCCCCACATGCAACTGGACCCTCCGGTTTCGCTGTTCCTGAGCAAACCTAAACATAGCCCTAGCCGGAATCGAAGACGAATGAAAAATCAGGCCCCAGGAAATGTGTTGCGAGCCCCTTTGGACCATTCAAAAGTGCCCCCAAAGGAATGCTTTGGGTACAAGTGAACTCCCCAGGGGAGCCTTTACGCAGCCCCACATGCAAATGGACCCTCCGGGTTCGCTGTTTCCGAGCATCCCTAAACATAGCCGTAGCCAACATTAATGACGACTGAAAAATCAGGCCCCAGGAAATGCGTTGCGAGCCCTTTTCGCCCATCCAAAAGTGCCCCCAAAGGAAGGCTTTGGGTACAAGAGAACTCCCCAGGGGAGCCTTTACGCAGCCCCACATGACACTGGACACTTCGGGTTCGAATTTTCCGAGCAACACTAATAATATCCCTAGCCGGCATGGGAGAAGACTGAAAACCCGGGCCCCAGAAAATGCGTTGCAAGCCAGTTTGGACCATCCAAAAGTGTCACCAAAGGAAGGCGTTGGGTACAAATGAACTCCCCAGGGGAGCCTTTACGCAGCCCCACATGCAACTGGACCCTCCGGGTTCGCTGTTTCCGAGCATCCCTAAACATAGCCCTAGCCGGCATCGAAGACGACTGAAAAATCAGGCCCCAGGAAATGCGTTGCGAGACCTTTTCGCCCATACAAAAGTGCCCCCAAAGGAAGGCTTTGGGTACAAGAGAACTCCCCAGGGGAGACTTTACGCAGCTCCACATGAAACTGGACCCTCCGGTTTCGCTGTTCCTGAGCAAACCTAAACATATTCCTAGCCGGCATCGAAGACGACTGAAAAATCAGGCCCCAGGAAATGCATTGCGAGCCCTTTTCGCCCATCCAAAAGTGCCCCGAAACGCAGGCTTTGGGTACAAGAGAACTCCCCAGGGGAGCCTTTACGCAGCCCCACCTGAAACTGGACACTCCGGGTTCGCTGTTCCTGAGCAAACCTAAATGTATCCCTAGCCGTCATCGGAGACGAGTGAAAAATCAGGCCCCAGGAAATGCGTTGCGAGCCCCTTTGGACCATCCAAAAGTGCCCCCAAAGGAATGCTTTGGGTACATCTGAAGTTCCCCGGGGAGCCTTTACGCAGCCCCACATGCAACTGGACCCTCCGGGTTCGATTTTTCCGAGCAACCCTAAATATATCCCTAGCCGGCATGGGAGAAGATTGAAAACCCGGGCCCCAGAAAACGCGTCGCAAGCCCCTTTGGACCATCCAAAAGTGTCAACAAAGGAAGACTTTGGGTACAAGTGAACTCCCCAGGGGAGCCTTTACGCAGCCCCACATGCAACTGGACCCTCCGGGTTCGCTGTTTCCGAGCATCCCTAAACATAGCCCTAGCCGGCATCGAAGACGACTGAAAAATCAGGCCCCAGGAAATGCGTTGCGAGCCCTTTTCGCCCATCCAAAAGTGCCCCCAAAGGAAGGCTTTGGGTACAAGAGAACTCCCCAGGGGAGCCTTTACGCAGCCCCACATGCAACTGGACCCTCTGGGTTCGCTGTTCCTGAGCAAACATAAACCTAGCCCTAGCCATCATCGGAGACGAGTGAAAATTCAGGCCCTAGGAAATGCGTTCCGAGCCCTTTTCGCCCATCAAAAAGTGCCCCCAAAGGAAGGCTTTGGGTACAAGAAAACTTCCCAGGGGAGCCTTTACGCAGCCCCACATGCAAATGGACCCTCCGAGTTCACTGTTTCCGTGCATCCCTAAACATAGACCTAGCCGGCATCGAAGACGACTGAAAAATCAGGCCCCAGGAAATGCGTTGCGAGCCCTTTTCGCCCATCCAAAGGTGCCCCCAAAGGAACGCTTTGGGTACAAGTGAACTCCCCAGGGGAGCCTTTACGCAGCCCCACATGCAACTGGACCCTCCGGGTTCTCTGTTCCTGAGCAAACGTAAACGTATCCCTAGCCGTCATCGGAGACGACTGAAAAATCAGGCCCCAGGAAATGCATTGCGAGCCCCTTTGGACCATCCAAAAGTGCCCCCAAAGGAAGGCTTTGGGTACATCTGAAGTTCCCCAGGGGAGCCTTTACGCAGCCCCACATGCAACTGGACCCTCCGGGTTCGCTGTTCCTGAGCAAACCTAAATATATCCCTAGCCGGCATGGGAGAAGACTGAAAAACCGGGCCCCAGAAAACGCATTTAAAGCCCCTTTGGACCATCCAAAAGTGCCCCCAAAGGAAGGCTTTGGATACAAGTGAACTCCCCAGGGGAGCCTTTACGCAGCCCCACATGACACTGGACCCTCCGGGTTCGATTTTTCCGAGCAACCCTAAATATATCCCTAGCCGGCATGGGAGAAGATTGAAAACCCGGGCCCCAGAAAACGCGTCGCAAGCCCCTTGGGACCATCCAAAAGTGTCAACAAAGGAAGACTTTGGGTACAAGTGAACTCCCCAGGGGAGCCTTTACGCAGCCCCACATGCAACTGGACCCTCCGGGTTCGCTGTTCCTGAGCAAACATAAACCTAGCCCTATCCATCATCGGAGACGAGTGAAAATTCAGGCCCCAGGAAATGCGTTGCGAGCCCTTTTCGCCCATCCAAAAGTGCCCCCAAAGGAAGGCTTTGGGTAC
The DNA here is from genome assembly GCF_047663525.1 of Anas platyrhynchos. Taxonomy (NCBI): domain Eukaryota; kingdom Metazoa; phylum Chordata; class Aves; order Anseriformes; family Anatidae; genus Anas; species Anas platyrhynchos. The sequence goes on along the minus strand of NC_092608.1, from coordinate 8,693,894 downwards.
AAGAGAACTCCCCAGGGGAGCATTTACGCAGCCCCACATGACACTGGACCTTCCGGGTTCGCTGTTCCTGAGCAAACATAAACCTAGCCCTAGCCATCATCGGAGACGAGTGAAAATTCAGGCCCTAGGAAATGCGTTCCGAGCCCTTTTCGCCCATCAAAAAGTGCCCCCAAAGGAAGGCTTTGGGTACAAGAAAACTTCCCAGGGGAGCCTTTACGCAGCCCCACATGCAAATGGACCCTCCGAGTTCACTGTTTCCGTGCATCCCTAAACATAGCCCTAGCCGTCATTTGAGACTACTGAAAAATCAGGCCCCAGGAAATGCGTTGCGAGCCCTTTTCGCCCATCCAAAAGTGCCCCCAAAGGAAGGCTTTGGGTACAAGAGAACTCCCCAGGGGAGCCTTTACGCAGCCCCACATGCAACTGGACCCTCCGGGTTCGCTGTTCCTGAGCAAACCTATATATATCCCTAGTCGGCATAGGAGAAGACTGAAAATCCGGGCCCCAGAAAACGCGTTGCAAGCCCCTTTGGACCATCCAAAAGTGCCCCCAAAGGAAGGCTTTGGGTACAAGAGAACTCCCCAGGGGAGCCTTTACGCAGCCCCACATGACACTGGACACTTCGGGTTTGAATTTTCCGAGGAACACTAAATATATCCCTAGCCGGCATGGGAGAAGACTGAAAACCCGGGCCCCAGAAAACGCGTTGCAAGCCCGTTTGGACCATCCAAAAGTGTCACCAAAGGAAGGCTTTGGGTACAAGTGAACTCCCCAGGGGAGCCTTTACGCAGCCCCACATGCAACTGGACCCTCCGGGTTCGCTGTTTCCGAGCATCCCTAAACATAGCCCTAGCCGGCATCGAAGACGACTGAAAAATCAGGCCCCAGGAAATGATTTGCGAGCCCTTTTCGCCCATACAAAAGTGCCCCCAAAGGAAGGCTTTGGGTACAAGAGAACTCCCCAGGGGAGACTTTACGCAGCTCCACATGAAACTGGACCCTCCGGGTTCGATTTTTCCGAACAACCCTAAATATAACCCTATTCGTCATCGGAGACGAATGAAAAATCAGGCCCCAGGAAATGCGTTAGGAGCCCTTTTCTCCCATACAAAAGTGCCCCCAAAGGAAGGCTTTGGGTACAAGAGAACTCCCCAGGGGAGCATTTACGCAGCCCCACATGCAAATGGACCCTCCGGGTTCGCTGTTCCTGAGCAAACCTAAACATATTCCTAGCCGGCATCGAAGACGACTGAAAAATCAGACCCCAGGAAATGCATTGCGAGCCCTTTTCGCCCATCCAAAAGTGCCCCGAAACGCAGGCTTTGGGTACAAGAGAACTCCCCAGGGGAGCCTTTACGCAGCCCCACCTGAAACTGGACACTCCGGGTTCGCTGTTCCTGAGCAAACCTAAATGTATCCCTAGCCGTCATCGGAGACGAGTGAAAAATCAGGCCCCAGGAAATGCGTTGCGAGCCCCTTTGGACCATCCAAAAGTGCCCCCAAAGGAAGGCTTTCGGTACATCTGAAGTTCCCCGGGGAGCCTTTACGCAGCCCCACATGCAACTGGACCCTCCGGTTTCGCTGTTCCTGAGCAAACCTAAACATAGCCCTAGCCGGAATCGAAGACGAATGAAAAATCAGGCCCCAGGAAATGTGTTGCGAGCCCCTTTGGACCATTCAAAAGTGCCCCCAAAGGAAGGCTTTGGGTACAAGTGAACTCCCCAGGGGAGCCTTTACGCAGCCCCACATGCAAATGGACCCTCCGGGTTCGCTGTTTCCGAGCATCCCTAAACATAGCCCTAGCCAACATTAATGACGACTGAAAAATCAGGCCCCAGGAAATGCGTTGCGAGCCCTTTTCGTCCATCCAAAAGTGCCCCCAAAGGAAGGCTTTGGGTACAAGAGAACTCCCCAGGGGAGCCTTTACGCAGCCCCACATGACACTGGACCCTCCGGGTTCGATTTTTCCTTGCAATCCTAAATATATCCCTAGCCGGCATGGGAGAAGACTGAAAACCCGGGCCCCAGAAAACGCGTCGCAAGCCCCTTTGGACCATCCAAAAGTGTCAACAAAGTAAGGCTTTGGGTACAAGTGAACTCCCCAGGGGAGCCTTTACGCAGCCCCACATGCAACTGGACCCTCCGGCTTCGCTGTTTCCGAGCATCCCTAAACATAGCCCTAGCCGGCATCGAAGACGACTGAAAAATCAGGCCCCAGGAAATGCGTTGCGAGCCCTTTTCGCCCATCCAAAAGTGCCCCCAAAGGAAGGCTTTGGGTACAAGAGAACTCCCCAGGGGAGCCTTTACGCAGCCCCACATGCAACTGGACCCTCCGGGTTCGCTGTTCCTGAGCAAACCTAAATATATCCCTAGTCGGCATAGGAGAAGACTGAAAATCCGGGCCCCAGAAAACGCGTTGAAAGCCCCTTTGGACCATCCAAAAGTGCCCCCAAAGGAAGGCTTTGGGTACAAGAGAACTCCCCAGGGGAGCCTTTACGCAGCCCCACATGCAACTGGACCCTCCGGGTTCGCTGTTCCTGAGCAAACCTAAACGTAGCCCTAGCCGTCATCGGAGACGAGTGAAAAATCAGGCCCCATGCAATGCGTTCCGAGCCCTTTTTGCCCATCCAAAAGTGCCCCCAAAGGAAGGCTTTGGGTCCATCGTAAGTTCCCAGGGGAGCCTTTACGCAGCCCCATATGCAACTGGACCCTCCGGGTTCGCTGTTCCTGAGCAAACCTAAACGTAGCCCTAGCCGTCATCGGAGACGAGTGAAAAATCAGGCCCCATGCAATGCGTTCCGAGCCCTTTTTGCCCATCCAAAAGTGCCCCCAAAGAAGGCTTTGGGTCCATCGTAAGTTCCCAGGGGAGCCTTTACGCAGCCCCATATGCAACTGGACCCTCCGGGTTCGCTGTTCCTGAGCAAACCTAAATATATCCCTAGCGGCATGGGAGACGACTGAAAAACCGGGCCCCAGAAAACGCATTGAAAGCCCCTTTGGACCATCCAAAAGTGCCCCCAAAGGAAGGCTTTGGATACAAGTGAAATCCCCAGGGGAGCCTTTACGCAGCCCCACATGCAACTGGACCCTCCGGTTTCGATTTTTCCGAACAACCCTAAATATATCCCTAGCCGGCATGGGAGAAGACTGAAAACGCGGGCCCCAGAAAACGCGTTGCAAGCCCCTTTGGACCATCCAAAAGTGTCAACAAAGGAAGGCGTTGGGTACAAGTGAACTCCCCAGGGGAGCCTTTACGCAGCCCCACATGCAACTGGACCCTCCGGGTTCGCTGTTTCCGAGCATCCCTAAACATAGCCCTAGCCGGAATCGAAGACGAATGAAAAATCAGGCCCCAGGAAATGCGTTGCGAGCCCTTTTCGCCCATCCAAAAGTGCCCCCAAAGGAAGGCTTTGGGTACAAGAGAACTCCCCAGGGGAGCCTTTACGCAGCCCCACATGCAACTGGACCCTCCGGGTTCGCTGTTCCTGAGCAAACCTAAACGTAGCCCTAGCCGTCATCGGAGACGAGTGAAAAATCAGGCCCCATGCAATGCGTTCCGAGCCCTTTTTGCCCATCCAAAAGTGCCCCCAAAGGAAGGCTTTGGGTCCATCGTAAGTTCCCAGGGGAGCCTTTACGCAGCCCCATATGCAACTGGACCCTCCGGGTTCGCTGTTCCTGAGCAAACCTAAACGTAGCCCTAGCCGTCATCGGAGACGAGTGAAAAATCAGGCCCCATGCAATGCGTTCCGAGCCCTTTTTGCCCATCCAAAAGTGCCCCCAAAGAAGGCTTTGGGTCCATCGTAAGTTCCCAGGGGAGCCTTTACGCAGCCCCATATGCAACTGGACCCTCCGGGTTCGCTGTTCCTGAGCAAACCTAAATATATCCCTAGCGGCATGGGAGACGACTGAAAAACCGGGCCCCAGAAAACGCATTGAAAGCCCCTTTGGACCATCCAAAAGTGCCCCCAAAGGAAGGCTTTGGATACAAGTGAAATCCCCAGGGGAGCCTTTACGCAGCCCCACATGCAACTGGACCCTCCGGTTTCGATTTTTCCGAACAACCCTAAATATATCCCTAGCCGGCATGGGAGAAGACTGAAAACGCGGGCCCCAGAAAACGCGTTGCAAGCCCCTTTGGACCATCCAAAAGTGTCAACAAAGGAAGACTTTGGGTACAAGTGAACTCCCCAGAGGAGCCTTTACGCAGCCCCACATGCAACTGGACCCTCCGGGTTCGCTGTTTCCGAGCATCCCTAAACATAGCCCTAGCCGGAATCGAAGACGAATGAAAAATCAGGCCCCAGGAAATGCGTTGCGAGCCCTTTTCGCCCATCCAAAAGTGCCCCCAAAGGAAGGCTTTGGGTACAAGAGAACTCCCCAGGGGAGCCTTTACGCAGCCCCACATGACACTGGACCCTCCGGGTTCGCTGTTCCTGAGCAAACCTAAACATAGCCCTAGCAGTCATCGGAGAAAAGTGAAAAATCAGGCCCCAGAAAACGCGTTACGAACACCTTTGGACCATCCAAAAGTGCCCCAAAGGAAGGCTTTGGGTACAAGAAAACTCCCCAGGGGAGCCTTTACGCAGCCCCACATGAAAATGGACCCTCCGATTTCACTGTTTCCGTGCATCCCTAAACATAAACCTAGCCGGCATCGAAGACGACTGAAAAATCAGGCCCCAGGAAATGCGTTGCGAGCCCTTTTCGCCAATCCAAAAGTGCCCCCAAAGGAAGGCTTTGGGTACAAGAGAACTCCCCAGGGGAGCCTTTACGCAGCCCCACATGCAACTGGACCCTTTGGGTTCGCTGTTCCTGAGCAAACCTAAACGTAGCCCTAGCCGTCATCGGAGACTTGTGAAAAATCAGGCCCCAGGAAATGCGTTCCAAGCCCTTTTCGCCCATCCAAAAGTGCCCCCAAAGGAAGGCTTTGGGTACATCTGAAGTTCCCCGGGGAGCCTTTACGCAGCCCCACATGCAACTGGACCCTCCGGGTTCGCTGTTCCTGAGCAAACATAAATATATCCCTAGCCGGCATGGGAGAAGACTAAAAAACCGGGCCCCAGAAAACGCGTTGCAAGCCCCTTTGGACCATCCAAAAGTGCCCCCAAAGGAAGGCTTTGGATATAAGTGAACTCCCCAGGGGAGCCTTTACGCAGCCCCACATGCAACTGGACCCTCCGGGTTCGATTTTTCCGAGCAACCCTAAATATAACACTAGTCGGCATCGGAGACGACTGAAAAATCAGGCCCCAGGAAATGCGTTGCGAGCCCTTTTCGCCCATCCAAAAGTGCCCCCAAAGGAAGGCTTTGGGTACATCTGAAGTTCCCCAGGGGAGCCTTTACGCAGCCCCACATGCAACTGGACCCTCCGGGTTCGCTGTTCCTGAGCAAACCTAAATATATCCCTAGCCGGCATGGGAGAAGACTGAAAAACCGGGCCCCAGAAAACGCATTGAAAGCTCCTTTGGACCATCCAAAAGTGCCCCCAAAGGAAGGCTTTGGATACAAGTGAACTCCCCAGGGGAGCCTTTACGCAGCCCCACATGCAACTGGACCCTCCGGGTTCGATTTTTCCGAGCAACCCTAAATATATCCCTAGCCGGCATGGGAGAAGATTGAAAAACCGGGCCCCAGAAAACGCGTCGCAAGCCCCTTTGGACCATCCAAAAGTGTCAACAAAGGAAGACTTTGGGTACAAGTGAACTCCCCAGGGGAGCCTTTACGCAGCCCCACATGCAACTGGACCCTCCGGGTTCGCTGTTTCCGAGCATCCCTAAACATAAACCTAGCCGGCATCGAAGACGACTGAAAAATCAGGCCCCAGGAAATGCGTTGCGAGCCCTTTTCGCCCATCCAAAAGTGCCCCCAAAGGAAGGCTTTGGGTACAAGAGAACTCCCCAGGGGAGCCTTTACGCAGCCCCACATGCAACTGGACCCTCCGGGTTCGCTGTTCCTGAGCAAACATAAACCTAGCCCTAGCCATCATCGGAGACGAGTGAAAATTCAGGCCCTAGGAAATGCGTTCCGAGCCCTTTTCGCCCATCAAAAAGTGCCCCCAAAGGAAGGCTTTGGGTACAAGAAAACTTCCCAGGGGAGCCTTTACGCAGCCCCACATGCAAATGGACCCTCCGAGTTCACTGTTTCCGTGCATCCCTAAACATAGACCTAGCCGGCATCGAAGACGACTGAAAAATCAGGCCCCAGGAAATGCGTTGCGAGCCCTTTTCGCCCATCCAAAGGTGCCCCCAAAGGAAGGCTTTGGGTACAAGTGAACTCCCCAGGGGAGCCTTTACGCAGCCCCACATGCAACTGGACCCTCCGGGTTCTCTGTTCCTGAGCAAACGTAAACGTATCCCTAGCCGTCATCGGAGACGACTGAAAAATCAGGCCCCAGGAAATGCGTTGCGAGCCATTTTCGCCCATCCAAAAGTGCCCCCAAAGGAAGGCTTTGGGTACATCTGAAGTTCCCCAGGGGAGCCTTTACGCAGCCCCACATGCAACTGGACCCTCCGGGTTCGCTGTTCCTGAGCAAACCTAAATATATCCCTAGCCGGCATGGGAGAAGACTGAAAAACCGGGCCCCAGAAAACGCATTGAAAGCCCCTTTGGACCATCCAAAAGTGCCCCCAAAGGAAGGCTTTGGATACAAGTGAACTCCCCAGGGGAGCCTTTACGCAGCCCCACATGACACTGGACCCTCCGGGTTCGATTTTTCCGAGCAACCCTAAATATATCCCTAGCCGGCATGGGAGAAGATTGAAAACCCGGGCCCCAGAAAACGCGTCGCAAGCCCCTTGGGACCATCCAAAAGTGTCAACAAAGGAAGACTTTGGGTACAAGTGAACTCCCCAGGGGAGCCTTTACGCAGCCCCACATGCAACTGGACCCTCCGGGTTCGCTGTTCCTGAGCAAACATAAACCTAGCCCTAGCCATCATCGGAGACGAGTGAAAATTCAGGCCCCAGGAAATGCGTTGCGAGCCCTTTTCGCCCATCCAAAAGTGCCCCCAAAGGAAGGCTTTGGGTACAAGAGAACTCCCCAGGGGAGCCTTTACGCAGCCCCACATGCAACTGGACCCTCCGGGTTTGCTGTTTCCGAGCATCCCTAAACATAGCCCTAGCCGGCATCGAAGACGAATGAAAAATCAGGCCCCAGGAAATGCGTTACGAGCCCTTTTCGCCCATCCAAAAGTGCCCCCAAGGGAAGGCTTTGGGTACAAGAGAACTCCCCAGGGGAGCCTTTACGCAACCCCACATGCAACTGGACCCTCCGGGTTCGATTTTTCCGAGCAACCCTAAATATAACCCTAGTCGGCATCGGAGACGACTGAAAAATCAGGCCCCAGGAAATGCGTTGCGAGCCCCTTTCGCCCATCCAAAAGTGCCCCCAAAGGAAGGCTTTGGGTACATCTGAAGTTCCCAGGGGAGCCTTTACGCAGCCCCACATGCAACTGGACCCTCCGGGTTCGCTGTTTCCAAGCATCCCTAAACATAGCCCTAGCCGGCATCGAAGACGACTGAAAAATCAGGCCCCAGGAAATGCGTTGCGAGCCCTTTTCGCCCATCCAAAAGTGCCCCCAAAGGAAGGCTTTGGGTACAAGTGAACTCCCCAGGGGAGCCTTTACGCAGCCCCACATGCAACTGGACCCTCCGGGTTCGCTGTTCCTGAGCAAACCTAAATATACCCCTAGTCGGCATAGGAGAAGACTGAAAATCCGGGCCCCAGAAAACGCGTTGAAAGCCCCTTTGGACCATCCAAAAGTGCCCCCAAAGGAAGGCTTTGGGTACAAGAGAACTCCCCAGGGGAGCCTTTACGCAGCCCCACATGACACTGGACACTTCGGGTTCGAATTTTCCTAGGAACACTAAATATATCCCTAGCCGGCATGGGAGAAGACTGAAAACCCCGGCCCCAGAAAACGCGTTGCAAGCCCGTTTGGACCATCCAAAAGTGTCACCAAAGGAAGACTTTGGGTACAAGTGAACTCCCCAGAGGAGCCTTTACGCAGCCCCACATGCAACTGGACCCTCCGGGTTCGCTGTTTCCGAGCATCCCTAAACATAGCCCTAGCCGGCATCGAAGACGACTGAAAAATCAGGCCCCAGGAAATGATTTGCGAGCCCTTTTCGCCCATCCAAAAGTGCCCCCAAAGGAAGGCTTTGGGTACAAGAGAACTCCCCAGGGGAGACTTTACGCAGCTCCACATGAAACTGGACCCTCCGGGTTCGATTTTTCCAAACAACACTAAATATAACCCTATTCGGCATCGGAGACGAATGAAAAATCAGGCCCCAGGAAATGCGTTAGGAGCCCTTTTCTCCCATCCAAAAGTGCCCCCAAAGGAAGGCTTTGGGTACAAGAGAACTCCCCAGGGGAGCATTTACGCAGCCCCACATGCAACTGGACCCTCCGGGTTCGCTGTTCCTGAGCAAACCTAAACATATTCCTAGCCGGCATCGAAGACGACTGAAAAACCAGGCCCCAGGAAATGCATTTCGAGCCCTTTTCGCCCATCCAAAAGTGCCCCGAAACGCAGGCTTTGGGTACAAGAGAACTCCCCAGGGGAGCCTTTACGCAGCCCCACATGCAACTGGACACTCCGGGTTCGCTGTTCCTGAGCAAACCTAAATGTATCCCTAGCCGTCATCGGAGACGAGTGAAAAATCAGGCCCCAGGAAATGCGTTGCGAGCCCCTTTGGACCTTCCAAAAGTGCCCCCAAAGGAAGGCTTTGGGTACATCTGAAGTTCCCCGGGGAGCCTTTACGCAGCCCCACATGCAACTGGACCCTCCGGTTTCGCTGTTCCTGAGCAAACCTAAACATAGCCCTAGCCCGAATCGAAGACGAATGAAAAATCAGGCCCCAGGAAATGTGTTGCGAGCCCCTTTGGACCATTCAAAAGTGCCCCCAAAGGAATGCTTTGGGTACAAGTGAACTCCCCAGGGGAGCCTTTACGCAGCCCCACATGCAAATGGACCCTCCGGGTTCGCTGTTTCCGAGCATCCCTAAACATAGCCCTAGCCAACATTAATGACGACTGAAAAATCAGGCCCCAGGAAATGCGTTGCGAGCCCTTTTCGCCCATCCAAAAGTGCCCCCAAAGGAAGGCTTTGGGTACAAGAGAACTCCCCAGGGGAGCCTTTACGCAGCCCCACATGACACTGGACACTTCGGGTTCGAATTTTCCGAGCAACACTAATAATATCCCTAGCCGGCATGGGAGAAGACTGAAAACCCGGGCCCCAGAAAATGCGTTGCAAGCCAGTTTGGACCATCCAAAAGTGTCACCAAAGGAAGGCGTTGGGTACAAACGAACTCCCCAGAGGAGCCTTTACGCAGCCCCACATGCAACTGGACCCTCCGGGTTCGCTGTTTCCGAGCATCCCTAAACATAGCCCTAGCCGGCATCGAAGACGACTGAAAAATCAGGCCCCAGGAAATGCGTTGCGAGACCTTTTCGCCCATACAAAAGTGCCCCCAAAGGAAGGCTTTGGGTACAAGAGAACTCCCCAGGGGAGACTTTACGCAGCTCCACATGAAACTGGACCCTCCGGGTTCGCTGTTCCTGAGCAAACCTAAACATATTCCTAGCCGGCATTGAAGACGACTGAAAAATCAGGCCCCAGGAAATGCATTGCGAGCCCTTTTCGCCCATCCAAAAGTGCCCCGAAACGCAGGCTTTGGGTACAAGAGAACTCCCCAGGGGAGCCTTTACGCAGCCCCACCTGAAACTGGACACTCCGGGTTCGCTGTTCCTGAGCAAACCTAAATGTATCCCTAGCCGTCATCGGAGACGAGTGAAAAATCAGGCCCCAGGAAATGCGTTGCGAGCCCCTTTGGACCATCCAAAAGTGCCCCCAAAGGAATGCTTTGGGTACATCTGAAGTTCCCCGGGGAGCCTTTACGCAGCCCCACATGCAACTGGACCCTCCGGGTTCGATTTTTCCGAGCAACCCTAAATATATCCCTAGCCGGCATGGGAGAAGATTGAAAACCCGGGCCCCAGAAAACGCGTCGCAAGCCCCTTTGGACCATCCAAAAGTGTCAACAAAGGAAGACTTTGGGTACAAGTGAACTCCCCAGGGGAGCCTTTACGCAGCCCCACATGCAACTGGACCCTCCGGGTTCGCTGTTTCCGAGCATCCCTAAACATAGCCCTAGCCGGCATCGAAGACGACTGAAAAATCAGGCCCCAGGAAATGCGTTGCGAGCCCTTTTCGCCCATCCAAAAGGGCCCCCAAAGGAAGGCTTTGGGTACAAGAGAACTCCCCAGGGGAGCCTTTACGCAGCCCCACATGCAACTGGACCCTCCGGGTTCGCTGTTCCTGAGCAAACATAAACCTAGCCCTAGCCATCATCGGAGACGAGTGAAAATTCAGGCCCTAGGAAATGCGTTCCGAGCCCTTTTCGCCCATCAAAAAGTGCCCCCAAAGGAAGGCTTTGGGTACAAGAAAACTTCCCAGGGGAGCCTTTACGCAGCCCCACATGCAAATGGACCCTCCGAGTTCACTGTTTCCGTGCATCCCTAAACATAGACCTAGCCGGCATCGAAGACGACTGAAAAATCAGGCCCCAGGAAATGCGTTGCGAGCCCTTTTCGCCCATCCAAAGGTGCCCCCAAAGGAAGGCTTTGGGTACAAGTGAACTCCCCAGGGGAGCCTTTACGCAGCCGCACATGCAACTGGACCCTCCGGGTTCTCTGTTCCTGAGCAAACGTAAACGTATCCCTAGCCGGAATCGAAGACGAATGAAAAATCAGGCCCCAGGAAATGTGTTGCGAGCCCCTTTGGACCATTCAAAAGTGCCCCCAAAGGAATGCTTTGGGTACAAGTGAACTCCCCAGGGGAGCCTTTACGCAGCCCCACATGCAAATGGACCCTCCGGGTTCGCTGTTTCCGAGCATCCCTAAACATAGCCCTAGCCAACATTAATGACGACTGAAAAATCAGGCCCCAGGAAATGCGTTGCGAGCCCTTTTCGCCCATCCAAAAGTGCCCCCAAAGGAAGGCTTTGGGTACAAGAGAACTCCCCAGGGGAGCCTTTACGCAGCCCCACATGACACTGGACACTTCGGGTTCGAATTTTCCGAGCAACACTAATAATATCCCTAGCCGGCATGGGAGAAGACTGAAATCCCGGGCCCCAGAAAATGCGTTGCAAGCCAGTTTGGACCATCCAAAAGTGTCACCAAAGGAAGGCGTTGGGTACAAATGAACTCCCCAGAGGAGCCTTTACGCAGCCCCACATGCAACTGGACCCTCCGGGTTCGCTGTTTCCGAGCATCCCTAAACATAGCCCTAGCCGGCATCGAAGACGACTGAAAAATCAGGCCCCAGGAAATGCGTTGCGAGACCTTTTCGCCCATCCAAAAGTGCCCCCAAAGGAAGGCTTTGGGTACAAGAGAACTCCCCAGGGGAGACTTTACGCAGCTCCACATGGAAATGGACCCTCCGGGTTCGCTGTTCCTGAGCAAACCTAAACATATTCCTAGCCGGCATCGAAGACGACTGAAAAATCAGGCCCCAGGAAATGCATTGCGAGCCCTTTTCGCCCATCCAAAAGTGCCCCGAAACGCAGGCTTTGGGTACAAGAGAACTCCCCAGGGGAGCCTTTACGCAGCCCCACCTGAAACTGGACACTCCGGGTTCGCTGTTCCTGAGCAAACCTAAATGTATCCCTAGCCGTCATCGGAGACGAGTGAAAAATCAGGCCCCAGGAAATGCGTTGCGAGCCCCTTTGGACCATCCAAAAGTGCCCCCAAAGGAATGCTTTGGGTACATCTGAAGTTCCCCGGGGAGCCTTTACGCAGCCCCACATGCAACTGGACCCTCCGGGTTCGATTTTTCCGAGCAACCCTAAATATATCCCTAGCCGGCATGGGAGAAGATTGAAAACCCGGGCCCCAGAAAACGCGTCGCAAGCCCCTTTGGACCATCCAAAAGTGTCAACAAAGGAAGACTTTGGGTACAAGTGAACTCCCCAGGGGAGCCTTTACGCAGCCCCACATGCAAATGGACCCTCCGGCTTCGCTGTTTCCGAGCATCCCTAAACATAGCCCTAGCCGGCATCGAAGACGACTGAAAAATCAGGCCCCAGGAAATGCGTTGCGAGCCCTTTTCGCCCATCCAAAAGTGCCCCCAAAGGAAGACATTGGGAACAAGAGAACTCCCCAGGGGAGCCTTTACGCAGCCCCACATGCAACTGGACCCTCCGGGTTCGCTGTTCCTGAGCAAACATAAACCTAGCCCTAGCCATCATCGGAGACGAGTGAAAATTCAGGCCCTAGGAAATGCGTTCCGAGCCCTTTTCGCCCATCAAAAAGTGCCCCCAAAGGAAGGCTTTGGGTACAAGAAAACTTCCCAGGGGAGCCTTTACGCAGCCCCACATGCAAATGGACCCTCCGAGTTCACTGTTTCCGTGCATCCCTAAACATAGACCTAGCCGGCATCGAAGACGACTGAAAAATCAGGCCCCAGGAAATGCGTTGCGAGCCCTTTTCGCCCATCCAAAGGTGCCCCCAAAGGAAGGCTTTGGGTACAAGTGAACTCCCCAGGGGAGCCTTTACGCAGCCCCACATGCAACTGGACCCTCCGGGTTCTCTGTTCCTGAGCAAACGTAAACGTATCCCTAGCCGTCATCGGAGACGACTGAAAAATCAGGCCCCAGGAAATGCGTTGCGAGCCCTTTTCGCCCATCCAAAAGTGCCCCCAAAGGAAGGCTTTGGGTACATCTGAAGTTCCCCAGGGGAGCCTTTACGCAGCCCCACATGCAACTGGACCCTCCGGGTTCGCTGTTCCTGAGCAAACCTAAATATATCCCTAGCCGGCATGGGAGAAGACTGAAAAACCGGGCCCCAGAAAACGCATTGAAAGCCCCTTTGGACCATCCAAAAGTGCCCCCAAAGGAAGGCTTTGGATACAAGTGAACTCCCCAGGGGAGCCTTTACGCAGCCCCACATGACACTGGACCCTCCGGGTTCGATTTTAACGAGCAACCCTAAATATATCCCTAGCCGGCATGGGAGAAGATTGAAAACCCGGGCCCCAGAAAACGCGTCGCAAGCCCCTTGGGACCATCCAAAAGTGTCAACAAAGGAAGACTTTGGGTACAAGTGAACTCCCCAGGGGAGCCTTTACGCAGCCCCACATGCAACTGGACCCTCCGGGTTCGCTGTTCCTGAGCAAACATAAATCTAGCCCTATCCATCATCGGAGACGAGTGAAAATTCAGGCCCCAGGAAATGCGTTGCGAGCCCTTTTCGCCCATCCAAAAGTGCCCCCAAAGGAAGGCTTTGGGTACAAGAGAACTCCCCAGGGGAGCCTTTACGCAGCCCCACATGACACTGGACCTTCCGGGTTCGCTGTTCCTGAGCAAACATAAACCTAGCCCTAGCCATCATCGGAGACGAGTGAAAATTCAGGCCCTAGGAAATGCGTTCCGAGCCCTTTTCGCCCATCAAAAAGTGCCCCCAAAGGAAGGCTTTGGGTACAAGAAAACTCCCCAGGGGAGCCTTTACGCAGCCCCACCTGAAACTGGACACTCCGGGTTCGCTGTTCCTGAGCAAACCTAAATGTATCCCTAGCCGTCATCGGAGACGAGTGAAAAATCAGGCCCCAGGAAATGCGTTGCGAGCCCCTTTGGACCATCCAAAAGTGCCCCCAAAGGAATGCTTTGGGTACATCTGAAGTTCCCCGGGGAGCCTTTACGCAGCCCCACATGCAACTGGACCCTCCGGGTTCGCTTTTTCCGAGCAACCCTAAATATATCCCTAGCCGGCATGGGAGAAGATTGAAAACCCGGGCCCCAGAAAACGCGTCGCAAGCCCCTTTGGACCATCCAAAAGTGTCAACAAAGGAAGACTTTGGGTACAAGTGAACTCCCCAGGGGAGCCTTTACGCAGCCCCACATGCAACTGGACCCTCCGGCTTCGCTGTTTCCGAGCATCCCTAAACATAGCCCTAGCCGGCATCGAAGACGACTGAAAAATCAGGCCCCAGGAAATGCGTTGCGAGCCCTTTTCGCCCATCCAAAAGTGCCCCCAAAGGAAGGCTTTGGGTACAAGAGAACTCCCCAGGGGAGCCTTTACGCAGCCCCACATGACACTGGACACTTCGGGTTCGAATTTTCCGAGCAACACTAAATATATCCCTAGCCGGCATGGGAGAAGACTGAAAACCCGGGCCCCTGAAAATGCGTTGCAAGCCAGTTTGGACCATCCAAAAGTGTCACCAAAGGAAGGCGTTGGGTACAAATGAACTCCCCAGAGGAGCCTTTACGCAGCCCCACATGCAACTGGACCCTCCGGGTTCGCTGTTTCCGAGCATCCCTAAACATAGCCCTAGCCGGCATCGAAGACGACTGAAAAATCAGGCCCCAGGAAATGATTTGCGAACCCTTTTCGCCCATCCAAAAGTGCCCCCAAAGGAAGGCTTTGGGTACAAGAGAACTCCCCAGGGGAGCATTTACGCAGCCCCACATGCAACTGGACCCTCCGGGTTCGCTGTTCCTGAGCAAACCTAAACATATTCCTTGCCGGCATCGAAGACGACTGAAAAATCAGGCCCCAGGAAATGCATTGCGAGCCCTTTTCGCCCATCCAAAAGTGCCCCCAAAGGAAGGCTTTGGGTACAAGAGAACTCCCCAGGGGAGCCTTTACGCAGCCCCACCTGAAACTGGACACTTCGGGTTCGCTGTTCCTGAGCAAACCTAAATGTATCCCTAGCCGTCATCGGAGACGAGTGAAAAATCAGGCCCCAGGAAATGCGTTGCGAGCCCCTTTGGACCTTCCAAAAGTGCCCCCAAAGGAAGGCTTTGGGTACATCTGAAGTTCCCCGGGAAGCCTTTACGCAGCCCCACATGCAACTGGACCCTCCGGTTTCGCTGTTCCTGAGCAAACCTAAACATAGCCCTAGCCGGAATCGAAGACGAATGAAAAATCAGGCCCCAGGAAATGTGTTGCGAGCCCCTTTGGACCATTCAAAAGTGCCCCCAAAGGAAGGCTTTGGGTACAAGTGAACTCCCCAGGGGAGCCTTTACGCAGCCCCACATGCAAATGGACCCTCCGGGTTCGCTGTTTCCGAGCATCCCTAAACATAGCCCTAGCCAACATTAATGACGACTGAAAAATCAGGCCCCAGGAAATGCGTTGCGAGCCCTTTTCGTCCATCCAAAAGTGCCCCCAAAGGAAGGCTTTGGGTACAAGAGAACTCCCCAGGGGAGCCTTTACGCAGCCCCACATGACACTGGACCCTCCGGGTTCGATTTTTCCGAGCAATCCTAAATATATCCCTAGCCGGCATGGGAGAAGACTGAAAACCCGGGCCCCAGAAAACGCGTCGCAAGCCCCTTTGGACCATCCAAAAGTGTCAACAAAGGAAGACTTTGGGTACAAGTGAACTCCCCAGGGGAGCCTTTACGCAGCCCCACATGCAACTGGACCCTCCGGGTTCGCTGTTTCCGAGCATCCCTAAACCTAGCCCTAGCCATCATCGGAGACGACTGAAAAATCAGGCCCTAGGAAATGCGTTCCGAGCCCTTTTAGCCAATCCAAAAGTGCCCCCAAAGGAAGGCTTTGGGTACAAGAAAACTCCCCAGGGGAGACTTTACGCAGCCCCACATGCAAATGGACACTTCGAGTTTACTGTTTCCGAGCATCCCTAAACATAGCCCTAGCCGGCATCGAAGACGACTGAAAAATCAGGCCCCAGGAAATGCGTTGCGAGCCCTTTTCGCCCATCCAAAAGTGCCCCCAAAGGAAGGCTTTGGGTACAAGAGAACTCCCCAGGGGAGCCTTTATGGAGCCCCACATGACACTGGACCCTTCGGGTTCGATTTTTCCGAGCAACCCTAAATATATCCCTATCCGGCATGGGAGAAGACTGAAAACCCGGGCCCCAGAAAACGCGTTACAAGCCCCTTTGGTCCATCCAAAAGTGTCAACAAAGGAAGACTTTGGGTACAAGTGAACTCCCCAGGGGAGACTTTACGCAGCCCCACATGCAACTGGACCCTCCGGGTTCGCTGTTTCCGAGCATCCCTAAACATAGCCCTAGCCGGCATCGAAGACGACTGAAAAATCAGGCCCCAGGAAATGCGTTGCGAGCCCTTTTCGCCCATCCAAAAGTGCCCCCAAAGGAAGGCTTTGGGTACAAGAGAACTCCCCAGGGGAGCCTTTACGCAGCCCCACATGCAACTGGACCCTCCGGGTTCGCTGTTCCTGAGCAAACCTAAATATATCCCTAGTCGGCATAGGAGAAGACTGAAAAATCAGGCCCCAGGAAATGCGTTAGGAGCCCTTTTCTCCCATCCAAAAGTGCCCCCAAAGGAAGGCTTTGGGTACAAGAGAACTCCCCAGGGGAGCATTTACGCAGCCCCACATGCAACTGGACCCTCCGGGTTCGCTGTTCCTGAGCAAACCTAAACATATTCCTAGCCGGCATCGAAGACGACTGAAAAATCAGGCCCCAGGAAATGCATTGCGAGCCCTTTTCGCCCATCCAAAAGTGCCCCGAAACGCAGGCTTTGGGTACAAGAGAACTCCCCAGGGGAGCCTTTACGCAGCCCCACCTGAAACTGGACACTCCGGGTTCGCTGTTCCTGAGCAAACCTAAATGTATCCCTAGCCGTCATCAGAGACGAGTGAAAAATTAGGCCCCAGGAAATGTGTTGCGAGCCCCTTTGGACCATCCAAAAGTGCCCCCAAAGGAAGTCTTTGGGTACATCTGAAGTTCCCTGGGGAGCCTTTACGCAGCCCCACATGCAACTGGACCCTCCGGTTTCGCTGTTCCTGAGCAAACCTAAACTTAGCCCTAGCCGGAATCGAAGACGAATGAAAAATCAGGCCCCAGGAAATGTGTTGCGAGCCCTTTTAGCCAATACAAAAGTGCCCCCAAAGGACGGCTTTGGGTACAAGAAAACTCCCCAGGGGAGACTTTACGCAGCCCCACATGACACTGGACCCTTCGGGTTCGATTTTTCCGAGCAACAGTAAATATATCCCTATCCGGCATGGGAGAAGACTGAAAACCCGGGCCCCAGAAAACACGTTACAAGCCCCTTTGGTCCATCCAAAAGTGTCAACAAAGGAAGACTTTGGGTACAAGTGAACTCCCCAGGGGAGCCTTTTACGCAGCCCCACATGCAACTGGACCCTCCGGGTTCGCTGTTCCTGAGCAAACCTAAACATAGCCCTAGCAGTCATCGGAGAAAAGTGAAAAATCAGGCCCCAGAAAACGCGTTACGAACACCTTTGGACCATCCAAAAGTGCCCCCAAAGGAAGGCTTTGGGTACAAGAGAACTCCCCAGGGGAGCCTTTACGCAGCCCCACATGCAAATGGACCCTCCGATTTCAATGTTTCCGTGCATCCCTAAACATAGACCGAGCCGGCATCGAAGACGACTGAAAAATCAGGCCCCAGGAAATGCGTTGCGAGCCCTTTTCGCCAATCCAAAAGTGCCCCCAAAGGAAGGCTTTGGGTACAAGAGAACTCCCCAGGGGAGCCTTTACGCAGCCCCACATGCAACTGGACCCTCCGGTTTCGCTGTTCCTGAGCAAACCTAAACGTAGCCCTAGCCGTCATCGGAGACGAGTGAAAAATAAGGCCCCAGGAAATGCGTTCCGAGCCCTTTTCGCCCATCCAAAAGTGCCCCCAAAGGAAGGCTTTGGGTCCATCGTAAGTTCCCAGGGGAGCCTTTACGCAGCCCCACATGCAACTGGACCCTCCGGGTTCGCTGTTTCCGAGCATCCCTAAACATAGCCATAGCCGGCATCGAAGACGACTGAAAAATCAGGCCCCAGGAAATGCGTTGCGAGCCCTTTTCGCCCATCCAAGAGTGCCCCCAAAGGAAGGCTTTGGGTACAAGAGAACTCCCCAGGGGAGCCTTTACGCAGCCCCACATGCAACTGGACCCTCCGGGTTCGCTGTTCCTGAGCAAACCTAAATATATCCCTAGCCGGCATGGGAGAAGACTGAAAAACCGGGCTCCAGAAAACGCATTGAAAGCCCCTTTGGACCATCCAAAAGTGCCCCCAAAGGAAGGCTTTGGATACAAGTGAACTCCCCAGGGGAGCCTTTACGCAGCCCCACATGACACTGGACCGTCCGGGTTCGATTTTTCCGAGCAACCCTAAATATATCCCTAGCCGGCATGGGAGAAGATTGAAAACCCGGGCCCCAGAAAACGCGTCGCAAGCCCCTTGGGACCATCCAAAAGTGTCAACAAAGGAAGACTTTGGGTACAAGTGAACTCCCCAGGGGAGCCTTTACGCAGCCCCACATGACACTGGACCCTCCGGGTTTGCTGTTTCCGAGCATCCCTAAACATAGCCCTAGACGGCATCGAAGACGAATGAAAAATCAGGCCCCAGGAAATGCGTTACGAGCCCTTTTCGCCCATCCAAAAGTGCCCCCAAAGGAAGGCTTTGGGTACAAGAGAACTCCCCAGGGGAGCCTTTACGCAGCCCCACATGCAACTGGACCCTCCGGGTTCGCTGTTCCTGAGCAAACCTAAACGTAGCCCTAGCCATCATCGGAGACGAGTGAAAAATCAGGCCCCAGGAAATGCGTTCCGAGCCCTTTTCGCACATCCAAAAGTGCCCCTAAATGAAGGCTTTGTGTACAAGTCAACTCCCCAGGGGAGCCTATACGCAGCCCCATATGCAACTGGACCCTCCGGGTTCGCTGTTTCCGAGCATCCCTAAACATAGCCCTAGCAGGCTTCGGAGACGAGTGAAAAATCAGGCCCCAGGAAATGCGTTGCGAGCCCCTTTGGACCATCCAAAAGTGCCCCCAAAGGAAGGCTTTGGGTAAAAGAAAACGACCCAGGAGAGCCTTTACGCAGCCCCACATGCAACTGGACCCTCCGGGTTCGATTTTTCCGAGCAACCCTAAATATAACACTAGTCGGCATCGGAGACGACTGAAAAATCAGGCCCCAGGAAATGCGTTGCGAGCCCTTTTCGCCCATCCAAAAGTGCCCCCAAAGGAAGGCTTTGGGTACATCTGAAGTTCCCAGGGGAGCCTTTACGCAGCCCCACATGCAACTGGACCCTCCGGGTTCGATTTTTCCGAGCAACCCTAAATATAACACTAGTCGGCATCGGAGACGACTGAAAAATCAGGCCCCAGGAAATGCGTTGCGAGCCCTTTTCGCCCATCCAAAAGTGCCCCCAAAGGAAGGCTTTGGGTACATCTGACGTTCCCCAGGGGAGCCTTTACGCAGCCCCACATGCAACTGGACCCTCCGGGTTCGCTGTTCCTGAGCAAACCTAAATATATCCCTAGCCGGCATGGGAGAAGACTGAAAAACCGGGCCCCAGAAAACGCATTGAAAGCCCCTTTGGACCATCCAAAAGTGCCCCCAAAGGAAGGCTTTGGATACAAGTGAACTCCCCAGGGGAGCCTTTACGCAGCCCCACATGACACTGGACCCTCCGGGTTCGATTTTTCCGAGCAACCCTAAATATATCCCTAGCCGGCATGGGAGAAGATTGAAAACGCGGGCCCCAGAAAACGCGTCGCAAGCCCCTTGGGACCATCCAAAAGTGTCAGCAAAGGAAGACTTTGGGTACAAGTGAACTCCCCAGAGGAGCCTTTACGCAGCCCCACATGCAACTGGACCCTCCGGTTTCGCTGTTTCCGAGCATCCCTAAACATAGCCCTAGCCGGCATCGAAGACGACTGAAAAATCAGGCCCCAGGAAATGCGTTGCGAGCCCTTTTCGCCCATCCAAATGTGCCCCCAAAGGAAGGCTTTGGGTACAAGAGAACTCCCCAGGGGAGCCTTTACGCAGCCCCACATGACACTGGACCTTCCGGGTTCGCTGTTCCTGAGCAAACATAAACCTAGCCCTAGCCATCATCGGAGACGAGTGAAAATTCAGGCCCTAGGAAATGCGTTCCGAGCCCTTTTTGCCCATCAAAAAGTGCCCCCAAAGGAAGGCTTTGGGTACAAGAAAACTTCCCAGGGGAGCCTTTACGCAGCCCCACATGCAAATGGACCCTCCGAGTTCACTGTTTCCGTGCATCCCTAAACATAGACCTAGCCGGCATCGAAGACGACTGAAAAATGAGGCCCCAGGAAATGCGTTGCGAGCCCCTTTGGACCAACCAAAAGTGCCCCCAAAGGAAGGCTTTGGATACAAGTGACCTCCCCAGGGGAGCCTTTACGCAGCCCCACATGCAACTGGACCCTTCGGGTTCGATTTTTCCAAGCAACACTAAATATATCCCTAGCCGGCATGGGAGAAGACTGAAAAACCGGGCCCCAGAAAACGCGTTGCAAGCCCCTTTGGACCATCCAAAAGTGCCCCCAAAGGAAGGCTTTGGGTACAAGTGAACTCCCCAGGGGAGCCTTTACGCAGCCCCACATGCAACTGGACCCTCCGGGTTTGCTGTTTCCGAGCATCCCTAAACATAGCCCTAGACGGCATCGAAGACGAATGAAAAATCAGGCCCCAGGAAATGCGTTACGAGCCCTTTTCGCCCATCCAAAAGTGCCCCCAAGGGAAGGCTTTGGGTACAAGTGAACTCCCCAGGGGAGCCTTTACGCAACCCCACATGCAACTGGACCCTCCGGGTTCGCTGTTCCTGAGCAACACTAAACATAGCCCTAGCCGTCATCGGAGACGAGTGAAAAATCAGGCCCCAGAAAACGCGCTGCAAGCCCCTTTGGACCATCCAAAAGTGCCCCTAAATGAAGGCTTTGGGTACAAGAGAACTCCCCAGGGGAGCCTTTACGCAGCCCCACATGCAACTGGACCCTCCTGGTTCGCTGTTTCCGAGCATCCCTAAACATATCCCTAGCCGTCATCGGAGACGAGTGAAAAATCAGGCCCCAGGAAATGCGTTGCGAGCCCCTTTGGACCATCCAAAAGTGCCCCCAAAGGAAGGCTTTGGGTAAAAGAAAACTCCCCAGGGGAGCCTTTACGCAGCCCCACATGCAACTGGACCCTCCGGGTTCGATTTTTCCGAGCAACCCTAAATATAACCCTAGCCGTCATCGGAGACGACTGAAAAATCAGGCCCCAGGAAATGCGTTGCGAGCCCCTTTCGCCCATCCAAAAGTGCCCCCAAAGGAAGGCTTTGGGTACATCTGAAGTTTCCAGGGGAGCCTTTACGCAGCCCCACATGCAACTGGACCCTTTGGGTTCGCTGTTTCCGAGCATCCCTAAACATATCCCTAGCCGGCATCGAAGACGAATGAAAAATCAGGCCCCAGGAAATGCGTTGCGAGCCCTTTTCGCCCATCCAAAAGTGTCCCCAAAGGAAGGCTTTGGGTACAAGTGAACTCCCCAGGGGAGCCTTTACGCAGCCCCACATGACACTGGACCCTCCGGGTTTGCTGTTCCTGAGCAAACCTAAATATATCCCTAGTCGGCTTAGGAGAAGACTGAAAATCCGGGCCCCAGAAAACGCGTTCAAAGCCCCTTTGGACCATCCAAAAGTGCCCCCAAAGGAAGGCTTTGGGTACAAGAGAACACCGCAGGGGAGCCTTTACGCAGCCCCACATGCAACTGGACCCTTCGGGTTCGATTTATCCGAGCAATCCTAAATATATCCCTAGCCGGCATGGGAGAAGACTGAAAAACTGGGACCCAGAAAACACTTTGCAAGCCCCTTTGGACCAACCAAAAGTGTCAACAATGGAAGGCTTTGGGTACAAGTGAACTCCCCAGGGGAGCCTTTACGCAGCCCCACATGCAACTGCACCCTCCAGGTTCGCTGTTTCCAAGCAACACTAAATATATCCCTAGCCGGCATGGGAGAAGACTGAAAACCCGGGCCCCAGAAAACGCGTTGCAAGCCCCTTTGGACCATCCAAAAGTGTCACCAAAGGAAGGCTTTGGGTACAAGTGAACTCCCCAGAGGAGCCTTTACGCAGCCCCACATGCAACTGGACCCTCCGGGTTCGCTGTTTCCGAGCATCCCTAAACATATCCCTAGCCGGCATCGAAGACGAATGAAAAATCAGGCCCCAGGAAATGAGTTGCGAGCCCTTTTCGCCCATCCAAAAGTGCCCCCAAAGGAAGGCTTTGGGTACAAGAGAACTTCCCAGGGGAGACTTTACGCAGCTCCACATGAAACTGGACCATCCGGGTTCGATTTTTCCGAACAACCCTAAATATAACCCTATTCGGCATCGGAGACGAATGAAAATTCAGGCCCCAGGAAATGCGTTGCGAGGCCCTTTCGCCCATCCAATAGAGCTCGCAAAGGAAGGCTTTGGGTACATCTGAAGTTCCCAGGGGAGCCTTTACGCAGCCCCACATGCATCTGGACCCTCCGGTTTCGCGGTTCCCGAGCAAACCTAAACATAGTCCTATCCGGCATCGAAGACGAGTGAAAAATCAGGCCCCAGGAAATGCGTTACGAGCCCTTTTCTCCCATCCAAAAGTGCCCCCAAAGGAAGGCTTTGGGTACAAGAGAACTCCCCAGGGGAGCATTTACGCAGCCCCACATGCAACTGGACCCTCCGGGTTCGCTGTTCCTGAGCAAAACTAAACATATTCCTAGCCGGCATCGAAGACGACTGAAAAATCAGGCCCCAGGAAATGCGTTGCGAGCCCCTTTGGACCATCCAAAAGTGCCCCCAAAGGAAGGCTTTGGGTACATCTGAATTTCCCAGGGGAGCCTTTACGCAGCCCCACATGACACTGGACCCTCCATGTTCGCTGTTCCTGAGCAAACCTAAATATATCGCTAGTCGGCATAGGAGAAGACTGAAAATTCGGGCCCCAGAAAACGCGTTGAAAGCCCCTTTGGACCATCCAAAAGTGCCCCCAAAGGAAGGCTTTGGGTACAAGAGAACACCGCAGGGGAGCCTTTACGGAGCCCCACATGCAACTGGACCCTCCGGGTTCGATTTATCCGAGCAATCCTAAATATATCCCTAGCCGGCATGGGAGAAGACTGAAAAACTGGGCCCCAGAAAACGCGTTGCAAGCCCCTTTGGACCATCCAAAAGTGTCAACAATGGAAGGCTTTGGGTACAAGTGAACTCCCCAGGGGAGCCTTTACTTAGCCCCATATGCAACTGGACACTTCGGGTTCGAATTTTCCGAGCAACACTAAATATATCCCTAGCCGGCATGGGAGAAGACTGAAAACCTGGGCCCCAGAAAACGCGTTGCAAGCCCCTTTGGACCATCCAAAAGTGTCACCAAAGGAAGGCTTTGGGTACAAGTGAACTCCCCAGAGGAGCCTTTACGCAGCCCCACATGCAACTGGACCCTCCGGGTTCGCTGTTTCCGAGCATCCCTAAACATAGCCCTAGCCGGCATCGAAGACGACTGAAAAATCAGGCCCAGGAAACGCGTTCCGAGCCCTTTTCGCCCATCCAAAAGTGCCCCCAAAGGAAGGCTTTGGGTACAAGAGAACTCCCCAGGGGAGACTTTACGCAGCTCCACATGAAACTGGACCCTCCGGGTTCGATTTTTCCGAACAACCCTAAATATAATCCTATTCGGCATCGGAGACGAATGAAAATTCAGGCCCCAGGAAATGCGTTGCGAGGCCCTTTCGCCCATCCAATAGAGCTCCCACAGGAAGGCTTTGGGTACATCTGAAGTTCCCAGGGGAGCCTTTACGCAGCCCCACATGCAACTGGACCCTCTGGTTTCGCTGTTCCTGAGCAAACCTAAACATAATCCTAGCCGGCATCGAAGACGACTGAAAAATCAGGCCCCAGGAAATGCGTTACGAGCCCTTTTCTCCCATCCAAAAGTGCCCCCAAAGGAAGGCTTTGGGTACAAGAGAACTCCCCAGGGGAGCATTTACGCAGCCCCACATGCAACTGGACCCTCCGGTTTCGCTGTTCCTGAGCAAACCTAAACATGTTCCTAGCCGGCATCGAAGACGACTGAAAAATCAGGCCCCAGGAAATGCATTGCGAGCCCTTTTCGCCCATCCAAAAGTGCCCCGAAACGCAGGCTTTGGGTACAAGAGAACTCCCCAGGGGAGCCTTTACGCAGCCCCACCTGAAACTGGACATTCCGGGTTCGCTGTTACTGAGCAAACCTAAATGTATCCCTAGCCGTCATCAGAGACGAGTGAAAAATCAGGCCCCAGGAAATGCGTTGCGAGCCCCTTTGGACCATCCAAAAGTGCCCCCAAAGGAAGGCTTTGGGTACATCTGAAGTTCCCCGGGGAGCCTTTACGCAGCCCCACATGCAACTGGAACCTCCGGTTTCGCTGTTCCTGAGCAAACCTAAACATAGCCCTAGCCGGCATCGAAGACGACTAAAAATCAGGCCCCAGGAAATGCGTTGCGAGCCCCTTTGGACCATCCAAAAGTGCCCCCAAAGGAAGGCTTTGGGTACATCTGAAGTTCCCAGGGGAGCCTTTACGCAGCCCCACATTCAACTGGACCCTCCGGGTTCGATTTTTCCGAGCAACCCTAAATATATCCCTAGCTGGCATGGGAGAAGACTGAAAACCCGGGCCCCAGAAAACGCGTTGCAAGCCCCTTTGGACCATCCAAAAGTGTCACCAAAGGAAGGCTTTGGGTACAAGTGAACTCCCCAGGGGAGCCTTTACGCAGCCCCAAATGCAACTGGACCCTTCGGGTTCGATTATTCCGAGAAACCCTAAATATATCCCTAGCCGGCATGTTAGAAGACTGAAAACCCGGGCCCCAGAAAACGCGTTGCAACCCCTTTGGACCATCCAAAAGTGTCAACAAAGGAAGGCTTTGGGTACAAGAGAACTCCACAGGGGAGCCTTTACACAGCCCCACATGCAATTGGACCCTCCGGGTTCGCTGTTCCTGAGCAAACCTAAACTTAGCCCTAGCCGTCATCGGAGACGAGCGAAAAATCAGGCCCAAGGAAATGCGTTGCGAGCCCCTTTGGGCTATCCAAAAGTGCCCGAAAGGAAGGCTTTGTGTACAAGTGAACTCCCCAGAAGAGCCTTTACACAGCCTCACATGAAACTGGACCCTCCGGGTTCGCTGTTCCTGAGCAACACTAAACATAGCCCTAGCCGTCATCGGAGACGAGTGAAAAATCAGGCCCCAGAAAACGCGCTGCAAGCCCCTTTGGACCATCCAAAAGTGTCACCAAAGGAAGGCTTTGGGTACAAGAGAACTCCCCAGGGGAGCCTTTACGCAGCCCCACATGCAACTGGACCCTCCGGGTTCGATTTTTCCGAGCATCCCTAAACATAACCCTAGCTGGCATTGAAGACGAATGAAAAATCAGGCCCCAGGAAATGCGTTGCGAGCCCTATTCGCCCATCAAAATGTGCCCCCAAAGGAAGGCTTTGGGTACAACTGAACTCCCCAGGGGAGCCTTTACGCAGCCCCACATGCAACTGGACCCTCCGCGTTCGCTGTTTCCGAGCAACCCTAAACATAGCCCTAGCCGTCATCGGAGACGACTGAAAAATCAGGCCCCAGGAAATGCGTTGCGAGCCCTTTTCGCCCATCCAAAAGTTTCACCAAAGGAAGGCTTTGGGTACAAGTGAACTCCCCAGGGGAGCCTTTACGCAGCCCCACATGCAACTGGACCCTCCGGGTTCGCTGTTTCCGAGCATCCCTAAACATAGCCCTAGGCGGCATCGAAGACGAGTGAAAAATCAGGCCCCAGGAAATGCGTTGCGAGCCCTTTTCGCCCATCCAAAAGTGCCCCCGAAGGACGGCTTTGGGTACAAGTGAACTCCCCAGGGGAGCCTTTATGCAGCCCCACATGCAACTGGACCCTCCGGGTTCGCTGTTTCCGAGCATCCCTAAACATAGCCCTAGCCGGCATCGAAGACGACTGAAAAATCAGGCCCCAGGAAACGCGTTGCGAGCCCTTTTCGCCCATTCAAAAGTGCACCCAAAGGAAGGCTTTGGGTACAGGTGATCTCCCCAGGCGAGCCTTTACGCAGCCCCACATGCACCTGGAACCTCCAGGTTTGCTGTTTCCTACCATCCCTAAACATATCCCTAGCCGGCATCGAAGACGACTGAAAAATCAGGCCCAGGAAACGCGTTCCGAGCCCTTTTCGCCCATCCAAAAGTGCCCCCAAAGGAAGGCTTTGGGTACAAGAGAACTCCCCAGGGGAGCCTTTACGCAGCCCCACATGCAACTGGACCCTCTGGGTTCGCTGTTCCTGAGCAAATCTAAACGTTACCCTAGCCAGCATAGGAGAAGACTGAAAAACCGGGCCCCAGAAAACGCGTTGCAAGCCCCTTTGGACCATCCAAAAGTGTCACCAAAGGAAGGCTTTGGGTACAAGTGAACTCCCCAGGGGAGCCTTTACGCAGCCCCACATGCAACTGGACCCTCCGGGTTCGCTGTTCCTGAGCAAATCTAAACGTATCCCTAGCCAGCATGGGAGAAGACTGAAAAACCGGGCCCCAGAAAACGCGTTGCAAGCCCCTTTGGACCATCCAAAAGTGTCACCAAAGGAAGGCTTTGGGTACAAGTGAACTCCCCAGGGGAGCCTTTACGCAGCCCCACATGCAACTAGACCCTCCGGGTTCGCTGTTTCCTATCATCCCTAAACATAGAACTAGCAGGGATCGAAGACGACTGAAAAATCAGGCCCCAGGAAATGCGTTGCGAGCACTTTTCGCCCATCCAAAAGTGTCACCAAAGGAAGGCTTTGGGTACATCTGAACTCCCCAGGGGAGCCTTTACGCAGCCCCACATGCAACTGGACCCTCCGGGTTCGCTGTTTCCGAGTAACCCTAAACATAGCCATAGCCGGCATGGGAGAAGACTGGAAAACCGGGCCCTAGAAAACGTGTTGCAAGCCCGTTTGGACCATACAAAAGTGTCACCAAAGGAATCCTTTGGGTACAAGTGAACTCCCCAGGGGAGCCTTTACGCAGCCCCACATGCAACTGGACCCTCCGGGTTCGCTGTTTCCGAGTATCCCTAAACATATCCATAGCCGGCATCGAAGACGAGTGAAAAATCAGGCCCCAGGAAATGCGTTCCGAACCCTTTTCGCCCATCCAAAGGTGCCCCCAACGGAAGGCTTTGGGTACAAGTGAACTCCCCAGAAGAGCCTTTACGCAGCCTCACATGCAACTGGACCCTCCGGGTTCGCGGTTCCTGAGCAACCCTTAACATAGCCCTAGGCCTCATCGGAGACGAGTAAAAAATCAGGCCCCAGGAAATGCGTTGCGAGCCCTTTTCACCCATCCAAAAGTGTCACCAAAGGAAGGCTTTGGGTACAAGTGAACTCCCCAGGGGAGCCTTTACGCAGCCCCACATGCAACTGGACCCTCCGGGTTCGCTGTTTCCGAGCAACCCTAAACATAACCCTAGCCATCATCGGAGACGACTGAAAAATCAGGCCCCAGGAAATGCGTTGCGAGCCCTTTTCGCCCATCCAAAGGTGCCAACAAAGGAAGGCTTTGGGTGCAAGTGAACTCCCCAGAAGAGCCTTTACACAGCCTCACATGCAACTGGACCCTCCGGGTTCGCTGTTTCCGAGCATCCCTCAACATAACCCTATCCGGCATCGAAGACTACTGAAAAACCGGGCCCCAGAAAACGCATTGCAAGCCCGTTTGGACCATCCAAAAGTGCCCCCAAAGGAAGGCTTTGGGTACAAGTGAACTCCCCAGGGGAGCCTTTATGCAGCCCCACATGCAACTGGACCCTCCGGGTTCGCTGTTTCCGAGCATCCCTAAACATATCCGTAGCCGGCATCGAAGACGAGTGAAAAATCAGGCCCCAGGAAATGCGTTGCGAGCCCTTTTCGCCCATCCAAAATTGTCACCAAAGGAAGGCTTTGGGTACAAGAGAACTCCCCAGGGGAGTCTTTACGCAGCCCCACATGCAACTGGACCCTCCGGGTGTGCTGTTTCCTAGCATCCCTAACATAACCCTAGCCGGCATCGAAGACTACTGAAAAACCGGGCCCCAGAAAACGCGTTGCAAGCCCCTTTGGACCATCCAAAAATTCCCCCAAAGGAAGGCTTTGGGTACAAGAGAACTCCCCAGGGGAGCATTTACGAAGCCCCACATGCAACTGGACCCTCCGGGTTCGCTGTTCGTGAACAAACCTAAACGTAGCCCTAGCCGTCATCGGAGACGACTGAAAAATCAGGCCCCAGGAAACGCGTTCCGAACCCTTTTCGCCCATCAAAAGGTGTCACCAAAGGAAGGCTTTGGGTACAAGTGAACTCCCCAGAACAGCCTTTACACAGCCTCACATGCAACTGGACCCTCCGGGTTCGCGGTGCCTGAGCAACCCTAAACATATCCCTAGGCGTCATAGGAGACGAGTGAAAAATCAGGCCCCAGGAAATGCGTTCCGAGCCCTTTTCGCCCATCCAAAAGTGTCACCAAAGGAAGGCTTTGGGTACAAGAGAACTCCCCAGGGGAGCCTTTACGCAGCCCCACATGCAACTGGACCCTCCGGGTTCGCTGTTTCCGAGCAACCCTATATATATCCCTAGCCGGCATGGGAGAAGACTGAAAAACCGGGCCCCAGAAAACGCGATGCAAGCCCGTTTGGACCATCCAAAAGTGTCACCAAAGGAATCCTTTGGGTACAAGTGAACTCCCCAGGGGAGCCTTTACGCAGCCCCACATGCAACTGGACCCTCCGGGTTCGCTGTTTCCGAGCATTTCTAAACATATCCGTAGCCGGCACTGAATACGAATGAAAAATCAGGCCCCAGGAAATGCGTTGCGAGCCCTTTTCGCCCATCCAAAAGTGTCCCCAAAGGAAGGCTTTGGGTACAAGTGAACTCCCCAGGGGAGCCTTTACGCAGCCCCACATGCAACTGGACCCTCCGGGTTCGCTGTTTCCGAGTAACCCTAAACATAGCCATAGCCGGCATGGGAGAAGACTGGAAAACCGGGCCCCAGAAAACGCATTGCAAGCCCGTTTGGACCATCCAAAAGTGTCACCAAAAGAAGGCTTTGGATACAAGTGAACTCCCCAGGGGAGCCTTTATGCAGCCCCACATGCAACTGGACCCTCCGGGTTCGCTGTTTCCGAGCATCCCTAAACATAGTCGTAGCCGGCATCGAAGACGACTGAAAAATCAGGCCCCAGGAAATGCGTTGCGAGCCCTTTTCGCCAATCCAAAAGTGTCACCAAAGGAAGGCTTTGGATACAAGAGAACTCCCCAGGGGAGCCTTTACACAGCCCCACATGCAACTGGACCCTCCGGGTTCGCTGTTTCCGAGCATCCCTAAACATAGCCCTAGCCGGCATCGAAGACGAGTGAAAAACCAGGCCCCAGGAAATGCGTTGCGAGCCCTTTTCGCCCATCCAAAAGTGTCACCAAAGGAAGGCTTTGGATACAAGAGAACTCTCCAGGGGAGTCTTTACGCAGCCCCACATGCAATTGGACCCTCCGGGTGTGCTGTTTCCTAGCATCCCTAACATAACCCTAGCCGGCATCGAAGACTACTGAAAAACCGGGCCCCAGAAAACGCGTTGCAAGCCCCTTTGGACCATCCAAAAATTCCCCCAAAGGAAGGCTTTGGGTACAAGAGAACTCCCCAGGGGAGCCTTTATGCAGCCCGACATGCAACTGGACCCTCCGGGTTCGCTGTTTCCGAGTATCCCTAAACATATCCGTAGCCGGCATCGAAGACGACTGAAAAATCAGGCCCCAGGAAATGTGTTGCGAGCCCCTTTTCGCCATTCCAAAAGTGCCCCTAAAGGAAGGCTTTGGGTAAAAGTGAACTCCCCAGGGGAGACTTTATGCAGCCCCACATGCAACTGGACCCTCCGGGTTCGCTGTTTCCTAGCATCCCTAAACATAGTCGTAGCCGGCATCGAAGACGACTGAAAAATCAGGCCCCAGGAAATGCGTTGCGAGCCCTTTTCGCCAATCCAAAAGTGTCACCAAAGGAAGGCTTTGGATCCAAGAGAACTCCCCAGGGGAGCCTTTACACAGCCCCACATGCAACTGGACCCTCCGAGTTCGCTGTTCCTGAGGAAACCTAAACGTAGCCCTAGCCGTATTCGGAGACGACTGAAAAATCAGGCCCCAGGAAATGCGTTGCGAGCACTTTTCGCCCATCCAAAAGTGCCCCCAAAGGAAGGCTTTGGGTACATCTGAAGTTCCCAGAGGGACCTTTACGCAGCACCATATGCAACTGGACCCTCCGGGTTCGCTGTTCCTGAGCAAACCTAAACGTAGCCCTAGCCGTCATCGGAGACGAGTGAAAACTCAGGCCCCAGGAAATGCATTTCGAGCCCCTTTGGACCATACAAAAGTGCCCCCAAAGGAAGGCTTGGGGTACAAGTGAACTCCCCAGGGGAGCCTTTACGCAGCCCCACATGCAACTGGACCCTCCAGGTTCGCTGTTTCCGAGCATTTCTAAACATATCCGTAGCCGGCACTGAATACGAATGAAAAATCAGGCCCCAGGAAATGCGTTCCGAGACCTTTTCGCCCATCCAAAAGTGCCCCCAACGGAAGGCTTAGGGTACAAGTGAACTCCCCAGGGGAGCCTTTACGCAGCCCCACATGCAACTGGACCCTCCGGGTTCGCTGTTTCCGAGTAACCCTAAACATAGCCATAGCCGGCATGGGAGAAGACTGGAAAACCGGGCCCCAGAAAACGCATTGCAAGCCCGTTTGGACCATCCAAAAGTGTCACCAAAGGAAGGCTTTGGGTACAAGTGAACTCCCCAGGGGAGCCTTTATGCAGCCCCACATGCAACTGGACCCTCCGGGTTCGCTGTTTCCGAGCATCCCTAAACATATCCGTAGCCGGCATCGAAGACGAGTGAAAAATCAGGCCCCAGGAAATGCGTTGCGAGCCCTTTTCGCCCATCCAAAAGTGTCACCAAAGGAAGGCTTTGGGTACAAGAGAACTCCCCAGGGGAGTCTTTACGCAGCCCCACATGCAATTGGACCCTCCGGGTGTGCTGTTTCCTAGCATCCCTAACATAACCCTAGCCGGCATCGAAGACTACTGAAAAACCGGGCCCCAGAAAACGCGTTGCAAGCCCCTTTGGACCATCCAAAAATTCCCCCAAAGGAAGGCTTTGGGTACAAGAGAACTCCCCAGGGGAGCCTTTACGCAGCCCCACATGCAACTGGACCCTCCGGGTTCGCTGTTCGTGAACAAACCTAAACGTAGCCCTAGCCGTCATCGGAGACGACTGAAAAATCAGGCCGCAGGAAATGCCTTCCGAACCCTTTTCGCCCATCCAAAGGTGCCCCCAAAGGAAGGCTTTGGGTACAAGTGAACTCCCCAGAAGAGCCTTTACACAGCCTCACATGCAACTGGACCCTCCGGGTTCGCGGTTCCTGAGCAACCCTTAACATAGCCCTAGGCGTCATCGAAGACGAGTAAAAAATCAGGCCCCAGGAAATGCATTGCGAGCCCTTTTTGCCCATCCAAAAGTGTCACCAAAGGAAGGCTTTGGGTACAACTGAACTCCCCAGGGGAGCCTTTACGCAGCCCCACATGCAACTGGACCCTCCGGGTTCGCTGTTTCCGAGCATCCCTAAACATAGCCCTAGCCGGCATTGAATACGAATGAAAAATCAGGCCCCAGGAAATGCGTTGCGAGCCCTTTTCGCCCATCCAAAAGTGTCACCAAAGGAAGGCTTGGGGTACAAGTGAACTCCCCAGGGGAGCCTTTACGCAGCCCCACATGCAACTGCAACCTCTGGGTTCGCAGTTCGTGAACAAACCTAAACGTAGCCCTAGCCGTCTTCGGAGACCAGTGAAAAATCAAGCCCCAGGAAACGCGTTGAGAGCCCCTTTGGACCATCCAAAAGTGCCCCCAAAGGAAGGCTTTGGATACAAGTGAACTCCCCAGGAGAGTCTTTACGCAGCCCCACATGCAACTGGACCCTTCGGGTTCGATTTTTCCGAGGAACCCTAAATGTATCCCTAGTCGGCATCGATGACAACTGAAAAAGAAGGCCCCAGGAAATGTGTTGCGAGCCCCTTTTCAACCATTCAAAAGTGCCCCCAAAGGAACGCTTTGGGTACAAGTGAACTCCCCAGGGGAGCCTTTACGCAGCCCCACATGCAACTGGACCCTCCGGGTTCGCTGTTCCCGAGCATCCCTAAACATATCCCTATCCGGCATCGAAGACTACTGAAAAACCGGGCCCCAGAAAACGCGTTGCAAGCCCCTTTGGACCATCCAAAAATGCCCCCAAAGGAAGGCTTTGGGTACAAGAGAACTCCCCAGGGGAGCCTTTACGCAGCCCCACATGCAACTGCACCCTCTGGGTTCGCAGTTCGTGAACAAACCTAAACGTAGCCCTAGCCTTCATCGGAGACGACTGAAAAATCAGTCCCCAGGAAATGCGTTCCGAACCATTTTCGCCCATCCAAAGGTGCCCCCAAAGGAAGGCTTTGGGTACAAGAGAACTCCCCAGAAGAGCCTTTACACAGCCTCACATGCAACTGGACCCTCCGGGTTCGCTGTTTCCGATAAACACTACATATATCCCTAGCAGGCATGGGAGAAGACAGAAAAACCGGGCCCCAGAAAACGTCTTGCAAGCCCCTTTGGACCATCCAAAAGTGTCAACAAAGTAAGGCTTTGGGTACAAGTGAACTCCCCAGGGGAGCCTTTACGCAGCCCCACATGACACTGGACCCTCCGGGTTCGCTGTTTTCGAGCATCCCTAAACATAGCCCTAGCCGTCATCGAAGACGACTGAAAAATCAGGCTCCAGGAAACGCGTTGCGAGCCCCTTTGGACCATCCAAAAGTGTCACCAAAGGAAGGCTTTGGATACAAGAGAACTCCCCAGGGGAGACTTTACGCAGCCCCACATGCAACTGGACCCTCCGGGTTCGATTTTTCCGAGCATCCCTAAACATAGCCCTAGCTGGCATTGAAGACGAATGAAAACTCAGGCCCCAGGAAATGCATTTCGAGCCCCTTTGGACCATACAAAAGTGCCCCCAAAGGAAGGCTTTGGGTACAAGTGAACTCCCCAGGGGAGCCTTTACGCAGCCCCACATGCAACTGGACCCTCCGGGTTCGCTGTTCCTGAGCAAACATAAACGTAGCCCTATCCAGCATTGGAGAAGACTGAAAAACCGGGCCCCTTAAAACGCGTTGCAAGCCCCTTTGGACCATCCAAAAATGCCCACAAAGGAAGGCATTGGGTACAAGAGAACTCCCCAGGGGAGCCTTTACACAGCATCACATGCAACTGGACCCTCCGGGTTCGCTGTTCCTGAGCAACCCTATATATATCTCTAGCGGGCATGGGAGAAGACTGAAAAACCGGTCCCCAGAAAACACGTTGCAAGCCCCTTTGGACCATCCAAAAGTGTCACCAAATGAAGGCTTTGGGTACAAGTGAACTAACCAGGGGAGCCTTTACGCAGCCCCACATGCAACTGCACCCTCCAGGTTCGCTGTTTCCAAGCAACACTATATATATCCGAAGCTGACATGGGAGAAGACTGAAAAACCAGGCCCCAGAAAACGCGTTACAAGCCCCTTTGGACCATCCAAAAGTGTCACCAAAGGAAGGCTTTGGGTACAAGTGAACTCCCCAGGGGAGCCTTTACGCAGCCGCACATGCAACTGGACCCTCCGGGTTCGCTGTTCCTGAGCAAACCTAAACGTTTTCTTAGCCGTCATCGAAGATGAGTGAAAAATCAGGCCCCAGGAAATGCATTCCGACCCCTTTTCGCCCATCCAAATGTGCCTCCAAAGGAAGGCTTTGGGTACAAGTGAACTCCCCAGGGGAGCCTTTACGCAGCCCCACATGCAACTGGACCCTCCGGGTTCGCTGTTCCTGAGCAAAACTAAACGTTGTCTTAGCCGTCATCGGAGATGAGTGAAAAATCAGGCCCCAGGAAATGCATTCCGAGCCCTTTTCGCCCATCCAAAAGTGCCTCCAAAGGAAGGCTTAGGGTACAAGTGAACTCCCCAGGGGAGCCTTTACACAGCCCCACATGCAACTGGACCCTCCGGGTTCGCTGTTTCCGAGCATCCCTAAACAGAGCCCTAGCCGGCATGGGAGAAGACTGAAAAAACGGGCCCCAGAAAACACGTTGCAAGCTCCTTAGGACCATCCAAAAGTGCCCCCAAACGAAGGCTTTGGGTACATCTGAAGTTCCCCGGGGAGCCTTTACGCAGCCCCACATGCAACTGGACCCTCCGGGTTCGCTGTTCCTGAGCAAACCTAAACGTAGCCCTAGCCATCATCAGAGACGAGTGAAAAATCAGGCCCCAGGAAATGCATTGCGAGCCCCTTTGGACCATCCAAAAGTGCCCCCAAAGGAAGGCTTTGGGTACAAGTGATCTCCCCAGGGGAGCCTTTACGCATCCCCACATGCAACTGGACCCTCCGGGTTCGCTGTTCCTGAGCAACCCTAAACACAGCCATAGCCGTAATCGGAGACGACTGAAAAATCAGGCCCCAGGAAATGCGTTGCGAGCCATTTTCGCCCATCCAAAAGTGTCACCAAAGGTAGGCTTTGGGTACAAGTGAACTCCCCAGGGGAGCCTTTACGCAGCCCCACATGCAACTGGACCCTCCGGGTTCGCTCTTTCCGAGCAACACTATATATATCCCTAGCCGGCATGGGAGAAGACTGAAAAACCGGGCCCCAGGAAACGCGTTGCAAGCCCCTTTGGACCATCCAAAAGTGCCCCCAAAGGAAGGCTTTGGATACAAGAGAACTCCCCAGGGGAGCCTTTACACAGCCCCACATGCAACTGGACCCTCCGGGTTCGCTGTTCGTGAACAAACCTAAACGAAGCCCTAGCCGTCATCGGAGACGACTGAAAAATCAGGGCCCAGGAAATGCGTTCCGAACCCTTTTCGCCCATCCAAAGGTGCCAACAAAGGAAGGCTTTGGGTGCAAGTGAACTCCCCAGAAGAGCCTTTACACAGCCTCACATGCAACTGGACCCTCCGGGTTCGCTGTTTCCGAGCATCCCTCAACATAACCCTATCCGGCATCGAAGACTACTGAAAAACCGGGCCCCAGAAAACGCATTGCAAGCCCGTTTGGACCATCCAAAAGTGCCCCCAAAGGAAGGCTTTGGGTACAAGTGAACTCCCCAGGGGAGCCTTTATGCAGCCCCACATGCAACTGGACCCTCCGGGTTCGCTGTTTCCGAGCATCCCTAAACATATCCGTAGCCGGCATCGAAGACGAGTGAAAAATCAGGCCCCAGGAAATGCGTTGCGAGCCCTTTTCGCCCATCCAAAATTGTCACCAAAGGAAGGCTTTGGGTACAAGAGAACTCCCCAGGGGAGTCTTTACGCAGCCCCACATGCAACTGGACCCTCCGGGTGTGCTGTTTCCTAGCATCCCTAACATAACCCTAGCCGGCATCGAAGACTACTGAAAAACCGGGCCCCAGAAAACGCGTTGCAAGCCCCTTTGGACCATCCAAAAATTCCCCCAAAGGAAGGCTTTGGGTACAAGAGAACTCCCCAGGGGAGCATTTACGAAGCCCCACATGCAACTGGACCCTCCGGGTTCGCTGTTCGTGAACAAACATAAACGTAGCCCTAGCCGTCATCGGAGACGACTGAAAAATCAGGCCCCAGGAAACGCGTTCCGAACCCTTTTCGCCCATCAAAAGGTGTCACCAAAGGAAGGCTTTGGGTACAAGTGAACTCCCCAGAACAGCCTTTACACAGCCTCACATGCAACTGGACCCTCCGGGTTCGCGGTGCCTGAGCAACCCTAAACATATCCCTAGGCGTCATAGGAGACGAGTGAAAAATCAGGCCCCAGGAAATGCGTTGCGAGCCCTTTTCGCCCATCCAAAAGTGTCACCAAAGGAAGGCTTTGGGTACAAGAGAACTCCCCAGGGGAGCCTTTACGCAGCCCCACATGCAACTGGACCCTCCGGGTTCGCTGTTTCCGAGCAACCCTATATATATCCCTAGCCGGCATGGGAGAAGACTGAAAAACCGGGCCCCAGAAAACGCGATGCAAGCCCGTTTGGACCATCCAAAAGTGTCACCAAAGGAATCCTTTGGGTACAAGTGAACTCCCCAGGGGAGCCTTTACGCAGCCCCACATGCAACTGGACCCTCCGGGTTCGCTGTTTCCGAGTAACCCTAAACATAGCCATAGCCGGCATGGGAGAAGACTGGAAAACCGGGCCCCAGAAAACGCATTGCAAGCCCGTTTGGACCATCCAAAAGTGTCACCAAAGGAAGGCTTTGGATACAAGTGAACTCCCCAGGGGAGCCTTTATGCAGCCCCACATGCAACTGGACCCTCCGGGTTCGCTGTTTCCGAGCATCCCTAAACATAGTCGTAGCCGGCATCGAAGACGACTGAAAAATCAGGCCCCAGGAAATGCGTTGCGAGCCCTTTTCGCCAATCCAAAAGTGTCACCAAAGGAAGGCTTTGGATACAAGAGAACTCCCCAGGGGAGCCTTTACACAGCCCCACATGCAACTGGACCCTCCGGGTTCGCTGTTCCGAGCATCCCTAAACATAGTCGTAGCCGGCATCGAAGACGAGTGAAAAACCAGGCCCCAGGAAATGCGTTGCGAGCCCTTTTCGCCCATCCAAAAGTGTCACCAAAGGAAGGCTTTGGGTACAAGAGAACTCTCCAGGGGAGTCTTTACGCAGCCCCACATGCAATTGGACCCTCCGGGTGTGCTGTTTCCTAGCATCCCTAACATAACCCTAGCCGGCATCGAAGACTACTGAAAAACCGGGCCCCAGAAAACGCGTTGCAAGCCCCTTTGGACCATCCAAAAATTCCCCCAAAGGAAGGCTTTGGGTACAAGAGAACTCCCCAGGGGAGCATTTACGAAGCCCCACATGCAACTGGACCCTCCGGGTTCGCTGTTCGTGAACAAACATAAACGTAGCCCTAGCCGTCATCGGAGACGACTGAAAAATCAGGCCCCAGGAAACGCGTTCCGAACCCTTTTCGCCCATCAAAAGGTGTCACCAAAGGAAGGCTTTGGGTACAAGTGAACTCCCCAGAACAGCCTTTACACAGCCTCACATGCAACTGGACCCTCCGGGTTCGCGGTGCCTGAGCAACCCTAAACATATCCCTAGGCGTCATAGGAGACGAGTGAAAAATCAGGCCCCAGGAAATGCGTTGCGAGCCCTTTTCGCCCATCCAAAAGTGTCACCAAAGGAAGGCTTTGGGTACAAGAGAACTCCCCAGGGGAGCCTTTACGCAGCCCCACATGCAACTGGACCCTCCGGGTTCGCTGTTTCCGAGCAACCCTATATATATCCCTAGCCGGCATGGGAGAAGACTGAAAAACCGGGCCCCAGAAAACGCGATGCAAGCCCGTTTGGACCATCCAAAAGTGTCACCAAAGGAATCCTTTGGGTACAAGTGAACTCCCCAGGGGAGCCTTTACGCAGCCCCACATGCAACTGGACCCTCCGGGTTCGCTGTTTCCGAGTAACCCTAAACATAGCCATAGCCGGCATGGGAGAAGACTGGAAAACCGGGCCCCAGAAAACGCATTGCAAGCCCGTTTGGACCATCCAAAAGTGTCACCAAAGGAAGGCTTTGGATACAAGTGAACTCCCCAGGGGAGCCTTTATGCAGCCCCACATGCAACTGGACCCTCCGGGTTCGCTGTTTCCGAGCATCCCTAAACATAGTCGTAGCCGGCATCGAAGACGACTGAAAAATCAGGCCCCAGGAAATGCGTTGCGAGCCCTTTTCGCCAATCCAAAAGTGTCACCAAAGGAAGGCTTTGGATACAAGAGAACTCCCCAGGGGAGCCTTTACACAGCCCCACATGCAACTGGACCCTCCGGGTTCGCTGTTCCGAGCATCCCTAAACATAGTCGTAGCCGGCATCGAAGACGAGTGAAAAACCAGGCCCCAGGAAATGCGTTGCGAGCCCTTTTCGCCCATCCAAAAGTGTCACCAAAGGAAGGCTTTGGGTACAAGAGAACTCTCCAGGGGAGTCTTTACGCAGCCCCACATGCAATTGGACCCTCCGGGTGTGCTGTTTCCTAGCATCCCTAACATAACCCTAGCCGGCATCGAAGACTACTGAAAAACCGGGCCCCAGAAAACGCGTTGCAAGCCCCTTTGGACCATCCAAAAATTCCCCCAAAGGAAGGCTTTGGGTACAAGAGAACTCCCCAGGGGAGCCTTTATGCAGCCCGACATGCAACTGGACCCTCCGGGTTCGCTGTTTCCGAGTATCCCTAAACATATCCGTAGCCGGCATCGAAGACGACTGAAAAATCAGGCCCCAGGAAATGTGTTGCGAGCCCCTTTTCGCCATTCCAAAAGTGCCCCTAAAGGAAGGCTTTGGGTAAAAGTGAACTCCCCAGGGGAGACTTTATGCAGCCCCACATGCAACTGGACCCTCCGGGTTCGCTGTTTCCTAGCATCCCTAAACATAGTCGTAGCCGGCATCGAAGACGACTGAAAAATCAGGCCCCAGGAAATGCGTTGCGAGCCCTTTTCGCCAATCCAAAAGTGTCACCAAAGGAAGGCTTTGGATCCAAGAGAACTCCCCAGGGGAGCCTTTACACAGCCCCACATGCAACTGGACCCTCCGAGTTCGCTGTTCCTGAGGAAACCTAAACGTAGCCCTAGCCGTATTCGGAGACGACTGAAAAATCAGGCCGCAGGAAATGCATTCCGAACCCTTTTCGCCCATCCAAAAGTGCCCCCAAAGGAAGGCTTTGGGTACAAGTGAACTCCCCAGAAGAGCCTTTACACAGCCTCACATGCAACTGGACCCTCCGGGTTCGCGGTTCCTGAGCAACCCTTAACATAGCCCTAGGCGTCATCGAAGACGAGTAAAAAATCAGGCCCCAGGAAATGCATTGCGAGCCCTTTTTGCCCATCCAAAAGTGTCACCAAAGGAAGGCTTTGGGTACAACTGAACTCCCCAGGGGAGCCTTTACGCAGCCCCACATGCAACTGGACCCTCCGGGTTCGCTGTTTCCGAGCATCCCTAAACATAGCCCTAGCCGGCATTGAATACGAATGAAAAATCAGGCCCCAGGAAATGCGTTGCGAGCCCTTTTCGCCCATCCAAAAGTGTCACCAAAGGAAGGCTTGGGGTACAAGTGAACTCCCCAGGGGAGCCTTTACGCAGCCCCACATGCAACTGCAACCTCTGGGTTCGCAGTTCGTGAACAAACCTAAACGTAGCCCTAGCCGTCTTCGGAGACCAGTGAAAAATCAAGCCCCAGGAAACGCGTTGAGAGCCCCTTTGGACCATCCAAAAGTGCCCCCAAAGGAAGGCTTTGGATACAAGTGAACTCCCCAGGAGAGTCTTTACGCAGCCCCACATGCAACTGGACCCTTCGGGTTCGATTTTTCCGAGGAACCCTAAATGTATCCCTAGTCGGCATCGATGACAACTGAAAAAGAAGGCCCCAGGAAATGTGTTGCGAGCCCCTTTTCAACCATTCAAAAGTGCCCCCAAAGGAACGCTTTGGGTACAAGTGAACTCCCCAGGGGAGCCTTTACGCAGCCCCACATGCAACTGGACCCTCCGGGTTCGCTGTTCCCGAGCATCCCTAAACATATCCCTATCCGGCATCGAAGACTACTGAAAAACCGGGCCCCAGAAAACGCGTTGCAAGCCCCTTTGGACCATCCAAAAATGCCCCCAAAGGAAGGCTTTGGGTACAAGAGAACTCCCCAGGGGAGCCTTTACGCAGCCCCACATGCAACTGCACCCTCTGGGTTCGCAGTTCGTGAACAAACCTAAACGTAGCCCTAGCCTTCATCGGAGACGACTGAAAAATCAGTCCCCAGGAAATGCGTTCCGAACCATTTTCGCCCATCCAAAGGTGCCCCCAAAGGAAGGCTTTGGGTACAAGAGAACTCCCCAGAAGAGCCTTTACACAGCCTCACATGCAACTGGACCCTCCGGGTTCGCTGTTTCCGATAAACACTACATATATCCCTAGCAGGCATGGGAGAAGACAGAAAAACCGGGCCCCAGAAAACGTCTTGCAAGCCCCTTTGGACCATCCAAAAGTGTCACCAAAGGAAGGCTTTGGGTACAAGTGAACTCCCCAGGGGAGCCTTTACGCAGCCCCACATGCAACTGGACCCTCCGGGTTCGCTGTTTTCGAGCATCCCTAAACATAGCCCTAGCCGTCATCGAAGACGATTGAAAAATCAGGCTCCAGGAAACGCGTTGCGAGCCCCTTTGGACCATCCAAAAGTGTCACCAAAGGAAGGCTTTGGATACAAGAGAACTCCCCAGGGGAGACTTTACGCAGCCCCACATGCAACTGGACCCTCCGGGTTCGATTTTTCCAAGCATCCCTAAACATAGCCCTAGCTGGCATTGAAGACGAATGAAAACTCAGGCCCCAGGAAATGCATTTCGAGCCCCTTTGGACCATAAAAAAGTGCCCCCAAAGGAAGGCTTTGGGTACAAGTGAACTCCCCAGGGGAGCCTTTACGCAGCCCCACATGCAACTGGACCCTCCGGGTTCGCTGTTCCTGAGCAAACATAAACGTATCCCTATCCAGCATTGGAGAAGACTGAAAAACCGGGCCCCAGAAAACGCGTTGCAAGCCCCTTTGGACCATCCAAAAATGCCCACAAAGGAAGGCATTGGGTACAAGAGAACTCCCCAGGGGAGCCTTTACACAGCATCACATGCAACTGGACCCTCCGGGTTCGCTGTTCCTGAGCAACCCTATATATATCTCTAGCGGGCATGGGAGAAGACTGAAAAACCGGTCCCCAGAAAACACGTTGCAAGCCCCTTTGGACCATCCAAAAGTGTCACCAAATGAAGGCTTTGGGTACAAGTGAACTAACCAGGGGAGCCTTTACGCAGCCCCACATGCAACTGCACCCTCCAGGTTCGCTGTTTCCAAGCAACACTATATATATCCGAAGCTGACATGGGAGAAGACTGAAAAACCAGGCCCCAGAAATCGCGTTACAAGCCCCTTTGGACCATCCAAAAGTGTCACCAAAGGAAGGCTTTGGGTACAAGTGAACTCCCCAGGGGAGCCTTTACGCAGCCTCACATGCAACTGGACCCTCCGGGTTCGCTGTTCCTGAGCAAACCTTAACGTTTTCTTAGCCGTCATCGAAGATGAGTGAAAAATCAGGCCCCAGGAAATGCATTCCGACCCCTTTTCGCCCATCCAAATGTGCCTCCAAAGGAAGGCTTTGGGTACAAGTGAACTCCCCAGGGGAGCCTTTACGCAGCCCCACATGCAACTGGACCCTCCGGGTTCGCTGTTCCTGAGCAAAACTAAACGTTGTCTTAGCCGTCATCGGAGATGAGTGAAAAATCAGGCCCCAGGAAATGCATTCCGAGCCCTTTTCGCCCATCCAAAAGTGCCTCCAAAGGAAGGCTTTGGGTACAAGTGAACTCCCCAGGGGAGCCTTTACACAGCCCCACATGCAACTGGACCCTCCGGGTTCGCTGTTTCCGAGCATCCCTAAACAGAGCCCTAGCCGGCATGGGAGAAGACTGAAAAACCGGGCCCCAGAAAACACGTTGCAAGCTCCTTAGGACCATCCAAAAGTGCCCCCAAACGAAGGCTTTGGGTACATCTGAAGTTCCCCGGGGAGCCTTTACGCAGCCCCACATGCAACTGGACCCTCCGGGTTCGCTGTTCCTGAGCAAACCTAAACGTAGCCCTAGCCATCATCAGAGACGAGTGAAAAATCAGGCCCCAGGAAATGCATTGCGAGCCCCTTTGGACCATCCAAAAGTGCCCCCAAAGGAAGGCTTTGGGTACAAGTGATCTCCCCAGGGGAGCCTTTACGCATCCCCACATGCAACTGGACCCTCCGGGTTCGCTGTTCCTGAGCAACCCTAAACACAGCCATAGCCGTAATCGGAGACGACTGAAAAATCAGGCCCCAGGAAATGCGTTGCGAGCCATTTTCGCCCATCCAAAAGTGTCACCAAAGGTAGGCTTTGGGTACAAGTGAACTCCCCAGGGGAGCCTTTACGCAGCCCCACATGCAACTGGACCCTCCGGGTTCGCTCTTTCCGAGCAACACTATATATATCCCTAGCCGGCATGGGAGAAGACTGAAAAACCGGGCCCCAGGAAACGCGTTGCAAGCCCCTTTGGACCATCCAAAAGTGCCCCCAAACGAAGGCTTTGCTAAAAGAGAACTCCCCAGGGGAGCCTTTACACAGCCCCACATGCAACTGGACCCTCCGGGTTCGCTGTTCGTGAACAAACCTAAACGAAGCCCTAGCCGTCATCGGAGACGACTGAAAAATCAGGGCCCAGGAAATGCGTTCCGAACCCTTTTCGCCCATCCAAAGGTGCCAACAAAGGAAGGCTTTGGGTACAAGAGAACTCCCCAGGGGAGCCTTTACACAGCCCCACATGCAACTGGACCCTCTGGGTTCGCTGTTCCTGAGCAAACCTAAACGTAGCCCTAGCCGTCATCGGAGACGAGTGAAAAATCAGGCACCAGGAAATGCATTGCGAGCCCCTTTGGACCATCCAAAAGTGCCCCCAAAGGAAGGCTTTGGGTACAAGAGAACTCCCCAGGGGAGCCTTTACGCAGTCCCACATGCAACTGGACCCTCCGGGTTCGCTGTTTCCTAGCATCCCTAAACATAACCCTAGCCGGCATCGAAGACGACTGAAAAATCAGGCCCCAGGAAACGCGTTGCGAGACCTTTTCGCCCATCCAAAAGCGCCCCCAAAGGAAGGCTTTGGATACAAGAGAACTCCCCAGGGGAGCCTTTACGCAGTCCCACATGCAACTGGACCATCCGGGTTCGCCATTCCTGAGCAAAACTAAATGTATTCCTAGCCGTCATCGGAGATGAGTGAAAAATCAGGCCCCAGGAAATGCGTTGCAAGCCCTTTTCGCCCATCCAAAAGTGTCTCCAAATGAAGGCTTTGGTTACAAGTGAACTCCCCAGGGGAGCCTTTACGCAGCCCCACATGCAACTGGACCCTTCGGGTTCGCTGTTTCCGAGCATCCCTAAACATAACCCTAGCCAGCATAGGAGAAGACTGAAAAACCGGGCCCCAGAAATCGCGTTGCAAGCCCATTTGGACCATCCAAAAATGCCCCCAAAGGAAGGCTTTGGGTACAAGAGAACTCTCCAGGGGAGCCTTTACGCAGCCCCACATGCAACTGCACCCTCTGTGTTCGCAGTTCGTGAACAAACCTAAACGTAGCCCTAGCCGTCATCGGAGCCGTGTGAAAAATCAGGCCCCAGGAAATGCGTTCCGAGCCCTTTTCGCCCATCCAAAAGTGCCCCCAAAGGAAGGCTTTGGGTACAAGAGAACTCCCCAGAAGAGCCTTTACACAGCCTCACATGCAACTGGACCCTCCGGGTTCGCTGTTCCTGAGCGACCCTATATATATCCCTAGCCGGCATGGCAGAAGACTGAAAAACCGGGCCCCAGAAAACGCGTTGCAAGCCCCTTTGGACCATCCAAAAGTGTCACCAAAGGAAGGCTTTGGGTACAAGTGAACTCCCCAGGGGAGCCTTTACGCAGCCCCACATGCAACTGGACCCTCCGGGTTCGCTGTTTCCTAGCATCCCTAAACCTATCCGTCGCCGGCATCGAAGACG
Organism: Anas platyrhynchos; assembly: GCF_047663525.1. Taxonomy (NCBI): domain Eukaryota; kingdom Metazoa; phylum Chordata; class Aves; order Anseriformes; family Anatidae; genus Anas; species Anas platyrhynchos. The sequence goes on along the minus strand of NC_092608.1, from coordinate 8,650,476 downwards.
ACTGAAAAATCAGGCCCCAGGAAATGCGTTGCGAGCCCCTTTGGACCATCCAAAAGTGCCCCCAAAGGAAGGCTTTGGGTACAAGTGAACTCCCCAGGGGAGCCTTTACGCAGCCCCACATGCAACTGGACCCTCCGGGTTCGATTTTTACGAGCAACCCTAAATATAACCCTGACTGTCATCGGAGATGAGTGAAAAATCAGGCCCCAGGAAATGCGTTCCAAGCCCCTTTGTACCATCCAAAAGTGCCCCAAAGGAAGGCTTTGGGTACAAGTGATCTCCCCAGGGGAGCCTTTACGCAGCCCCACATGCAACTGGACCCTCCGGCTTCGCTGTTCCTGATCAAACCTAAAGGTATCCATAGCAGTCATCAGAGATGAGTGAAAACTCAGGCCCCAGGAAATGCGTTGGGAGCCCCTTTGGACCATCCAAAAGTGCCCCCAAAGGAAGGCTTTGGGTACAAGTGAACTCCCCAGGGGAGCCTTTACGCAGCCCCACATGCAACTGGACCCTCCGGGTTCGCTGTTTCCGAGCAACCCTAAATATATCCCTAGCCGGCATGGGAGAAGACTGAAAAACGGGGCCCTAGAAAACGCGTTGCGAGCCCCTTTGGACCATCCAAAACTGTAACCAAAGAAAGGCTTTGGGTACAACTGAACTCCCCAGGGGAGCCTTTACGCAGCCCCACATGCAACTGGACCCTCCGGGTTCGCTGTTTCCGAGCATCCCTAAACATAGCCCTAGCCGGCATCGAAGACGAATGAAAAAACAGGCCCCAGGAAACGCGTTCTGAAGTCTTTTCGCCCATCCAAAAGTGCCCCCAAAGGAAGGCTTTGGGTACAAGTGAACTCCCCAGGGGAGCCTTTACGCAGCACCACATGCAACTGGACCCTCTGGGTTCGATTTTTCCGAGCAACCCTAAATATATCCGTAGCCGGCATTGGAGAAGACTGAAAAACTGGGCCCCAGAAAACGCATTGCAAGCCCCTTTGGACCATCCCAAAGTGTCACCAAAGGAAGGCTTTGGGTACAAGTGAACTCCCCAGGGGAGCCTTTACGCAGTCCCACATGCAACTGGACCCTCCGGGTTCGCTGTTTCCTAGCATCCCTAAACCTATCCGTAGCCGGCATCGAAGACGACTGAAAAATCAGGCCCCAGGAAATGATTTCCGAGCCCTTTTCGCCCATCCAAAAGTGCCCCCAAAGGAAGGCTTTGGGTACAAGTGAACTCCCCAGGGGAGCCTTTACGCAGCCCCACATGCAACTGGACCCTCCGGGTTCGATTTTTACGAGCAACCCTAAATATATTCGTAGCCGGCATTGGAGAAGACTGAAAAACCGGGCCCCAGAAAACGCATTGCAAGCCCCTTTGGACCATCCCAAAGTGTCACCAAAGGAAGGCTTTGGGTACAAGTGAACTCCCCAGGGGAGCCTTTACGCAGTCCCACATGCAACTGGACCCTCCGGGTTCGCTGTTTCCTAGCATCCCTAAACATATCCGTAGCCGGCATCGAAGACGACTGAAAAATCAGGCCCCAGGAAATGCTTTCCGAGCCCTTTTCGCCCATCCAAATGTGCCCCCAAAGGAAGGCTTTGGGTACAAGTGAACTCCCCAGGGGAGCCTTTACGCAGCCCCACATGCAACTGGACCCTCCGTGTTCGATTTTTACGAGCAACCCTAAATATAACCCTGGCTGTCATCGGAGATGAGTGAAAAATCAGGCCCCAGGAAATGCATTGCGAGCCCCTTTGGACCATCCAAAAGTGCCCCAAAGGAAGGCTTTGGGTACAAGTGATCTCCCCAGGGGAGCCTTTACGCAGCCCCACATGCAACTGGGCCCTCCGGGTTTGCTGTTTCCGAGCATCCCTAAACATAGCCGTAGCCGGCATCGAAGACGACTGAAAAATCAGGCCCCAGGAAATGCATTGGGAGCCCCTTTGGACCATCCAAAAGTGCCCCCAAAGGAAGGCTTTGGGTACAAGTGAACTCCCCAGGGGAGCCTTTACGCAGCCCCACATGCAACTGGACCCTCCGGGTTCGCTGTTTCCGAGCAACCCTAAATATATCCCTAGCCGGCATGGGAGAAGACTGAAAAACGGGGCCCTAGAAAACGCGTTGCGAGCCCCTTTGGACCATCCAAAAGTGCCCCAAAGGAAGGCTTTGGGTACAAGTGATCTCCCCAGGGGAGCCTTTACGCAGCCCCACATGCAACTGGACCCTCCGGGTTCGCTGTTTCCGAGCATCCCTAAACAGATCCCTTGCCGGCATCAAAGACGACTGAAAAATCAGACCCCAGGAAATGCGTTCCGAGCCCTTTTTGCCCATCCAAAAGTGCCCCCAAATGAAGTCTTTGGGTACAAGAGAACTCCCCAGGGGAGCGTTTACGCAGCCCCACATGCAACTGGTCCCTCCGGGTTCGCTGTTCCTGAGCAAAACTAAACGTATTCCTAGCCGTCATCGGAGATGAGTGAAAAATCAGGCCCCAGGAAATGCGTTCCGAGCCCTTTTCGCCCATCAAAAAGTGCCTCCAAATGAAGGCTTTGGGTACAAGTGAACTCCCCAGGGGAGCCTTTACGCAGCCCCACATGCAACTGGACCCTCCGGGTTCTCTGTTTCCGAGCATCCCTAAACATAACCCTAGCCAGCATAGTAGAGGACTGAAAAACCGGGCCCCAGAAATCGCGTTGCAAGCCCATTTGGACCATCCAAAAATGCCCCCAAAGGAAGGCTTTGGGTACAAGAGAACTCCGCAGGGGAGCCTTTACGCAGCCCCACATGCAACTCTACCCTCTGGGTTCGCTGTTCCTGAACAAACCTAAACGTAGCCCTAGCCGTCATCGGAGACGTGTGAAAAACGAGGCCTCAGGAAATGCGTTGCGAGCCCTTTTCGCCCATCCAAACGTGCCCCCAAAGGAAGGCTTTGGGTACAAGTGAACTCCCCAGAAGAGCCTTTACACAGCCTCACATGCAACTGGACCCTCCGGGTTCGCTGTTCCTGAGCAAACCTAAACGTAGCCCTAGCTGTCATCGGAGACGACTGAAAACTCAGGCCCCAGGAAATGCATTTCGAGCCCCTTTGGACCATACAAAAGTGCCCCCAAAGGAAGGCTTTGGGTACAAGTGAACTCCCCAGGGGAGCCTTTACGCAGCCCCACATGCAACTGGACCCTCCGGGTTCGCTGTTTCCTAGCATCCCTAAACATAGCCATAGCCGGCATCGAAGACGACTGAAAAATCAGGCCCCAGGAAATGTGTTGCGAGCCCCATTTCTCCATTCCAAAAGTGCCCCTAAAGGAAGGCTTTGGGTAAAAGTGAACTCCCCAGGGGAGACTTTATGCAGCCCCACATGCAACTGGAGCATTCGGGTTTGCTGTTTCCTAGCATCCCTAAACATAGTCGTAGCCGGCATCGAAGACGACTGAAAAATCAGGCCCCAGGAAATGCGTTGCGAGCCCTTTTCGCCAATCTAAAAGTGTCACCAAAGGAAGGCTTTGGGTACAAGAGAACTCCCCAGGGGAGCCTTTACGCAGCCCCACATGCAACTGGACCCTCCGGGTTCGCTGTTCCTGAGCAAAACTAAATGTATTCCTAGCCGTCATCGGAGATGAGTGAAAAATCAGGCCCCAGGAAATGCGTTCCGAGCCCTTTTCGCCCATCCAAAAGTGCCTCCAAATGAAGGCTTTGGGTACAAGTGAACTCCCCAGGGGAGCCTTTACGCAGCCCCACATGCAACTGGACCCTCCGGGTTCGCTGTTCCTGAGCAAAACTAAATGTATTCCTAGCCGTCATCGGAGATGAGTGAAAAATCAGGCCCCAGGAAATGCGTTCCGAGCCCTTTTCGCCCATCCAAAAGTGCCCCAAAGGAAGGCTTTGGGTACAAGTGATCTCCCCAGGGGAGCCTTTACGCAGCCCCACATGTAACTGGACCCTCCGGGTTCGCTGTTCCTGATCAAACCTAAAGGTATCCATAGCAGTCATCAGAGATGAGTGAAAAATCAGGCCCCAGGAAATGCGTTGGGAGCCCCTTTGGACCATACAAAAGTGCCCCCAAAGGAAGGCTTTGGGTACAAGTGAACTCCCCAGGGGAGCCTTTACGCAGCCCCACATGAAACTGGACCCTCCGGGTTCGCTGTTTCCGAGCAACCCTAAATATATCCCTAGCCGGCATGGGAGAAGACTGAAAAACGGGGCCCTAGAAAACGCGTTGCGAGCCCCTTTGGACCATCCAAAACTGTCACCAAAGGAAGGCTTTGGGTACAACTGAACTCCCCAGGGGAGCCTTTACGCAGCCCCACATGCAACTGGACCCTCCGGGTTCGCTGTTTCCGAGCATCCCTAAACATAGCCCTAGCCGGCATCGAAGACGAATGAAAAAACAGGCCCCAGGAAACGCGTTCTGAACTCTTTTCGCCCATCCAAAAGTGCCCCCAAAGGAAGGCTTTGGGTACAAGTGAACTCCCCAGGGGAGCCTTTACGCTGCCCCACATGCAACTGGACCCTCTGGGTTCGATTTTTCCGAGCAACCCTAAATATATCCGTAGCCGGCATTGGAGAAGACTGAAAAACCGGGCCCCAGAAAACGCATTGCAAGCCCCTTTGGACCATCCCAAAGTGTCACCAAAGGAAGGCTTTGGGTACAAGTGAACTCCCCAGGGGAGCCTTTACGCAGTCCCACATGCAACTGGACCCTCCGGGTTCGCTGTTTCCTAGCATCCCTAAACCTATCCGTAGCCGGCATCGAAGACGAGTGAAAAATCAGGCCCCAGGAAATGCTTTCCGAGCCCTTTTCGCCCATCCAAAAGTGCCCCCAAAGGAAGGCTTTGGGTACAAGTGAACTCCCCAGGGGAGCCTTTACGCAGCCCCACATGCAACTGGACCCTCCGTGTTCGATTTTTACGAGCAACCGTAAATATATCCGTAGCCGGCATTGGAAAAGACTGAAAAACCGGGCCCCAGAAAACGCATTGCAAGCCCCTTTGGACCATCCCAAAGTGTCACCAAAGGAAGGCTTTGGGTACAAGTGAACTCCCCAGGGGAGCCTTTACGCAGTCCCACATGCAACTGGACCCTCCGGGTTCGCTGTTTCCTAGCATCCCTAAACCTATCCGTAGCCGGCATCGAAGACGACTGAAAAATCAGGCCCCAGGAAATGCTTTCCGAGCCCTTTTCGCCCATCCAAAAGTGCCCCCAAAGGAAGGCTTTGGGTACAAGTGAACTCCCCAGGGGAGCCTTTACGCAGCCCCACATGCAACTGGACCCTCCGTGTTCGATTTTTACGAGCAACCCTAAATATAACCCTGGCTGTCATCGGAGATGAGTGAAAAATCAGGCCCCAGGAAATGCGTTGAGAGCCCCTTTGGACCATCCAAAAGTGCCCCAAAGGAAGTCTTTGGGTACAAGTGATCTCCCCAGGGGAGCCTTTACGCAGCCCCACATGCAACTGGACCCTCCGGCTTCGCTGTTCCTGATCAAACCTAAAGGTATCCATAGCTGTCATCGGAGATGAGTGAAAAATCAGGCCCCAGGAAATGCATTGGGAGCCCCTTTGTACCATCCAAAAGTGCACCCAAAGGAAGGCTTTGGGTACAAGTGAACTCCCCAGGGGAGCCTTTACGCAGCCCCACATGCAACTGGACCCTCCGGGTTCGCTGTTTCCGAGCAACCCTAAATATATCCCTAGCCGGCATGGGAGAAGACTGAAAAACGGGGCCCTAGAAAACGCGTTGCGAGCCCCTTTGGACCATCCAAAACTGTCACCAAAGGAAGGCTTTGGGTACAACTGAACTCCCCAGGGGAGCCTTTACGCAGCCCCACATGCAACTGGACCCTCCGGGTTCGCTGTTTCCGAGCATCCCTAAACATAGCCCTAGCCGGCATCGAAGACGAATGAAAAAACAGGCCCCAGGAAACGCGTTCTGAACTCTTTTCGCCCATCCAAAAGTGCCCCCAAAGGAAGGCTTTGGGTACAAGTGAACTCCCCAGGGGAGCCTTTACGCTGCCCCACATGCAACTGGACCCTCTGGGTTCGATTTTTCCGAGCAACCCTAAATATATCCGTAGCCGGCATTGGAGAAGACTGAAAAACCGGGCCCCACAAAACGCATTGCAAGCCCCTTTGGACCATCCCAAAGTGTCACCAAAGGAAGGCTTTGGGTACAAGTGAACTCCCCAGGGGAGCCTTTACGCAGTCCCACATGCAACTGGACCCTCCGGGTTCGCTGTTTCCTAGCATCCCTAATCCTATCCGTAGCCGGCATCGAAGACGAGTGAAAAATCAGGCCCCAGGAAATGCTTTCCGAGCCCTTTTCGCCCATCCAAAAGTGCCCCCAAAGGAAGGCTTTGGGTACAAGTGAACTCCCCAGGGGAGCCTTTATGCAGCCCCACATGCAACTGGACCCTCCGTGTTCGATTTTTACGAGCAACCCGAAATATAACCCTGGCTGTCATCGGAGATGAGTGAAAAATCAGGCCCCAGGAAATGCGTTGAGAGCCCCTTTGGACCATCCAAAAGTGGCCCCAAAGGAAGGCTTTGGGTACAAGTGAACTCCCCAGGGGAGCCTTTACACAGCCCCATATGCAACTGGACCCTCCGGGTTCGCTGTTCCTGAGCAAACCTAAACGTAGCCCTAGCCATCATCAGAGACGACTGAAAAATCAGGCCCCAGGAAATGCATTGCGAGCCCCTTTGGACCATCCAAAAGTGCCCCAAAGGAAGGCTTTGGGTACAAGTGATCTCCCCAGGGGAGCCTTTACGCAGCCCCACATGCAACTGGACCCTCCGGGTTCGCTGTTTCCGAGCATCCCTAAACAGATCCCTTGCCGGCATCAAAGACGACTGAAAAATCAGACCCCAGGAAATGCGTTCCGAGCCCTTTTTGCCCATCCAAAAGTGCCCCCAAATGAAGGCTTTGGGTACAAGAGAACTCCCCAGGGGAGCGTTTACGCAGCCCCACATGCAACTGGGCCCTCCGGGTTCGCTGTTCCTGAGCAAAACTAAACGTATTCCTAGCCGTCATCGGAGATGAGTGAAAAATCAGGCCCCAGGAAATGCGTTCCGAGCCCTTTTCGCCCATCCAAAAGTGCCTCCAAATGAAGGCTTTGGGTACAAGTGAACTCCCCAGGGGAGCCTTTACGCAGCCCCACATGCAACTGGACCCTCCGGGTTCTCTGTTTCCGAGCATCCCTAAACATAACCCTAGCCAGCATAGTAGAGGACTGAAAAACCGGGCCCCAGAAATCGCGTTGCAAGCCCATTTGGACCATCCAAAAATGCCCCCAAAGGAAGGCTTTGGGTACAAGAGAACTCCCCAGGGGAGCCTTTACGCAGCCCCACATGCAACTCTACCCTCTGGGTTCGCTGTTCCTGAACAAACCTAAACGTAGCCCTAGCCGTCATCGGAGACGTGTGAAAAACGAGGCCTCAGGAAATGCGTTGCGAGCCCTTTTCGCCCATCCAAACGTGCCCCCAAAGGAAGGCTTTGGGTACAAGTGAACTCCCCAGAAGAGCCTTTACACAGCCTCACATGCAACTGGACCCTCCGGGTTCGCTGTTCCTGAGCAAACCTAAACGTAGCCCTAGCTGTCATCGGAGACAAGTGAAAACTCAGGCCCCAGGAAATGCATTTCGAGCACCTTTGGACCATACAAAAGTGCCCCCAAAGGAAGGCTTTGGGTACAAGAGAACTCCCCAGGGGAGCCTTTACGCAGCCCAACATGCAACTGGACCCTCCGGGTTCGCTGTTTCCTAGCATCCCTAAACATAGCCCTAGCCGGCATCGAAGACGACTGAAAAATCAGGCCCCAGGAAATATGTTGCGAGCCCCATTTCGCCATTCCAAAAGTGCCCCTAAAGGAAGGCTTTGGGTAAAAGTGAACTCCCCAGGGGAGAATTTATGCAGCCCCACATGCAACTGGAGCATTCGGGTTTGCTGTTTCCTAGCATCCCTAAACATAGTCGTAGCCGGCATCGAAGACGACTGAAAAATCAGGCCCCAGGAAATGCGTTGCGAGCCCTTTTCGCCAATCTAAAAGTGTCACCAAAGGGAGGCTTTGGGTACAAGAGAACTCCCCAGGGGAGCCTTTATGCAGCCCCACATGCAACTGGACCCTCCGGGTTCGCTGTTTCCGAGCATCCCTAAACATATCCGTAGCCGGCATCGAAGACGAGTGAAAAATCAGGCCCCAGGAAATGCGTTGCGAGCCCTTTTCGCCCATCCAAAAGTGCCCCCAAAGGAAGGCTTTGGGTACAAGAGAACTCCCCAGGGGAGTCTTTACGCAGCCCCACATGCAATTGGACCCTCCGGGTGTGCTGTTTCCGAGCATCCCTAACATAACCCTAGCCGGCATCGAAGACTACTGAAAAACCGGGCCCCAGAAAACGCGTTGCAAGCCCCTTTGGACCATCCAAAAGTGTCACCAAAGGAAGGCTTTGGGTACAAGTGAACTCCCCAGGGGAGCCTTTACGCAGCCCCACATGCAACTGGACCCTCCGGGTTCGCTGTTTCCGAGCATCCCTAAACATAACCCTAGCCAGCATAGGAGAAGACTGAAAAACCGGGCCCCAGAAATCGCGTTGCAAGCCCATTTGGACCATCCAAAAATGCCCCCAAAGGAAGGCTTTGGGTACAAGAGAACTCTCCAGGGGAGCCTTTACGCAGCCCCACATGCAACTGCACCCTCTGTGTTCGCAGTTCGTGAACAAACCTAAACGTAGCCCTAGCCGTCATCGGAGCCGTGTGAAAAATCAGGCCCCAGGAAATGCGTTCCGAGCCCTTTTCGCCCATCCAAAAGTGCCCCCAAAGGAAGGCTTTGGGTACAAGAGAACTCCCCAGAAGAGCCTTTACACAGCCTCACATGCAACTGGACCCTCCCGGTTCGCTGTTCCTGAGCGACCCTATATATATCCCTAGCCGGCATGGCAGAAGACTGAAAAACCGGGCCCCAGAAAACGCGTTGCAAGCCCCTTTGGACCATCCAAAAGTGTCACCAAAGGAAGGCTTTGGGTACAAGTGAACTCCCCAGGGGAGCCTTTACGCAGTCCCACATGCAACTGGACCCTCCGGGTTCGCTGTTTCCTAGCATCCCTAAACATATCCGTCGCCGGCATCGAAGACGACTGAAAAATCAGGCCCCAGGAAATGCGTTGCGAGCCCCTTTGGACCATCCAAAAGTGCCCCCAAAGGAAGGCTTTGGGTACAAGTGAACTCCCCAGGGGAGCCTTTACGCAGCCCCACATGCAACTGGACCCTCCGGGTTCGATTTTTACGAGCAACCCTAAATATAACCCTGACTGTCATCGGAGATGAGTGAAAAATCAGGCCGCAGGAAATGCGTTCCGAGCCCCTTTGGACCATCCAAAAGTGCCCCAAAGGAAGGCTTTGGGTACAAGTGATCTCCCCAGGGGAGCCTTTACGCAGCCCCACATGTAACTGGACCCTCCGGCTTCGCTGTTCCTGATCAAACCTAAAGGTATCCATAGCAGTCATTAGAGATGAGTGAAAAATCAGGCCCCAGGAAATACATTGGGAGCCCCTTTGGACCATACAAAAGTGCCCCCAAAGGAAGGCTTTGGGTACAAGTGAACTCCCCAGGGGAGCCTTTACGCAGCCCCACATGCAACTGGACCCTCCGGGTTCGCTGTTTCCGAGCAACCCTAAATATATCCCTAGCCGGCATGGGAGAAGACTGAAAAACGGGGCCCTAGAAAACGCGTTGCGAGCCCCTTTGGACCATCCAAAACTGTCACCAAAGGAAGGCTTTGGGTACAAGTGAACTCCCCAGGGGAGCCTTTACGCAGCCCCACATGCAACTGGACCCTCAGGGTTCGCTGTTTCCGAGCATCCCTAAACATAGCCCTAGCCGGCATCGAAGACGAATGAAAAAACAGGCCCCAGGAAACGCGTTCTGAACTCTTTTCGCCCATCCAAAAATGCCCCCAAAGGAAGGCTTTGGGTACAAGTGAACTCCCCAGGGGAGCCTTTACGCAGCCCCACATGCAACTGGACCCTCTGGGTTCGATTTTTCCGAGCAACCCTAAATATATCCGTAGCCGGCATTGGAGAAGACTGAAAAACCGGGCCCCACAAAACGCATTGCAAGCCCCTTTGGACCATCCCAAAGTGTCACCAAAGGAAGGCTTTGGGTACAAGTGAACTCCCCAGGGGAGCCTTTACGCAGTCCCACATGCAACTGGACCCTCCGGGTTCGCTGTTTCCTAGCATCCCTAAACCTATCCCTAGCTGTCATCGGAGACGACTGAAAACTCAGGCCCCAGGAAATGCATTTCGAGCCCCTTTGGACCATACAAAAGTGCCCCCAAAGGAAGGCTTTGGGTACAAGTGAACTCCCCAGGGGAGCCTTTACGCAGCCCAACATGCAACTGGACCCTCCGGGTTCGCTGTTTCCTAGCATCCCTAAACATATCCGTCGCCGGCATCGAAGACGACTGAAAAATCAGGCCCCAGGAAATGTGTTGCGAGCCCCATTTCTCCATTCCAAAAGTGCCCCTAAAGGAAGGCTTTGGGTAAAAGTGAACTCCCCAGGGGAGACTTTATGCAGCCCCACATGCAACTGGAGCATTCGGGTTTGCTGTTTCCTAGCATCCCTAAACATAGTCGTAGCCGGCATCGAAGACGACTGAAAAATCAGGCCCCAGGAAATGCGTTGCGAGCCCTTTTCGCCAATCTAAAAGTGTCACCAAAGGAAGGCTTTGGGTACAAGAGAACTCCCCAGGGGAGCCTTTACGCAGCCCCACATGCAACTGGACCCTCCGGGTTCGCTGTTCCTGAGCAAAACTAAATGTATTCCTAGCCGTCATCGGAGATGAGTGAAAAATCAGGCCCCAGGAAATGCGTTCCGAGCCCTTTTCGCCCATCCAAAAGTGCCTCCAAATGAAGGCTTTGGGTACAAGTGAACTCCCCAGGGGAGCCTTTACGCAGCCCCACATGCAACTGGACCCTCCGGGTTCGCTGTTCCTGAGCAAAACTAAATGTATTCCTAGCCGTCATCGGAGATGAGTGAAAAATCAGGCCCCAGGAAATGCGTTCCGAGCCCTTTTCGCCCATCCAAAAGTGCCCCAAAGGAAGGCTTTGGGTACAAGTGATCTCCCCAGGGGAGCCTTTACGCAGCCCCACATGTAACTGGACCCTCCGGGTTCGCTGTTCCTGATCAAACCTAAAGGTATCCATAGCAGTCATCAGAGATGAGTGAAAAATCAGGCCCCAGGAAATGCGTTGGGAGCCCCTTTGGACCATACAAAAGTGCCCCCAAAGGAAGGCTTTGGGTACAAGTGAACTCCCCAGGGGAGCCTTTACGCAGCCCCACATGAAACTGGACCCTCCGGGTTCGCTGTTTCCGAGCAACCCTAAATATATCCCTAGCCGGCATGGGAGAAGGCTGAAAAACGGGGCCCTAGAAAACGCGTTGCGAGCCCCTTTGGACCATCCAAAACTGTCACCAAAGGAAGGCTTTGGGTACAACTGAACTCCCCAGGGGAGCCTTTACGCAGCCCCACATGCAACTGGACCCTCCGGGTTCGCTGTTTCCGAGCATCCCTAAACATAGCCCTAGCCGGCATCGAAGACGAATGAAAAAACAGGCCCCAGGAAACGCGTTCTGAACTCTTTTCGCCCATCCAAAAGTGCCCCCAAAGGAAGGCTTTGGGTACAAGTGATCTCCCCAGGGGAGCCTTTACGCAGCCCCACATGCAACTGGACCCTCCGGGTTCGCTGTTTCCTAGCATCCCTAAACCTATCCGTAGCCGGCATCGAAGACGAGTGAAAAATCAGGCCCCAGGAAATGCTTTCCGAGCCCTTTTCGCCCATCCAAAAGTGCCCCCAAAGGAAGGCTTTGGGTACAAGTGAACTCCCCAGGGGAGCCTTTACGCAGCCCCACATGCAACTGGACCCTCCGTGTTCGATTTTTACGAGCAACCCGAAATATAACCCTGCCTGTCATCGGAGATGAGTGAAAAATCAGGCCCCAGGAAATGCGTTGAGAGCCCCTTTGGACCATCCAAAAGTGCCCCCAAAGGAAGGCTTTGGGTACAAGTGAACTCCCCAGGGGAGCCTTTACACAGCCCCATATGCAACTGGACCCTCCGGGTTCGCTGTTCCTGAGCAAACCTAAACGTAGCCCTAGCCATCATCAGAGACGACTGAAAAATCAGGCCCCAGGAAATGCATTGCGAGCCCCTTTGGACCATCCAAAAGTGCCCCAAAGGAAGGCTTTGGGTACAAGTGATCTCCCCAGGGGAGCCTTTACGCAGCCCCACATGCAACTGGACCCTCCGGGTTCGCTGTTTCCGAGCATCCCTAAACAGATCCCTTGCCGGCATCAAAGACGACTGAAAAATCAGACCCCAGGAAATGCGTTCCGAGCCCTTTTTGCCCATCCAAAAGTGCCCCCAAATGAAGGCTTTGGGTACAAGAGAACTCCCCAGGGGAGCGTTTACGCAGCCCCACATGCAACTGGGCCCTCCGGGTTCGCTGTTCCTGAGCAAAACTAAACGTATTCCTAGCCGTCATCGGAGATGAGTGAAAAATCAGGCCCCAGGAAATGCGTTCCGAGCCCTTTTCGCCCATCCAAAAGTGCCTCCAAATGAAGGCTTTGGGTACAAGTGAACTCCCCAGGGGAGCCTTTACGCAGCCCCACATGCAACTGGACCCTCCGGGTTCTCTGTTTCCGAGCATCCCTAAACATAACCCTAGCCAGCATAGTAGAGGACTGAAAAACCGGGCCCCAGAAATCGCGTTGCAAGCCCATTTGGACCATCCAAAAATGCCCCCAAAGGAAGGCTTTGGGTACAAGAGAACTCCCCAGGGGAGCCTTTACGCAGCCCCACATGCAACTCTACCCTCTGGGTTCGCTGTTCCTGAACAAACCTAAACGTAGCCCTAGCCGTCATCGGAGACGTGTGAAAAACGAGGCCTCAGGAAATGCGTTGCGAGCCCTTTTCGCCCATCCAAACGTGCCCCCAAAGGAAGGCTTTGGGTACAAGTGAACTCCCCAGAAGAGCCTTTACACAGCCTCACATGCAACTGGACCCTCCGGGTTCGCTGTTCCTGAGCAAACCTAAACGTAGCCCTAGCTGTCATCGGAGACAAGTGAAAACTCAGGCCCCAGGAAATGCATTTCGAGCACCTTTGGACCATACAAAAGTGCCCCCAAAGGAAGGCTTTGGGTACAAGAGAACTCCCCAGGGGAGCCTTTACGCAGCCCAACATGCAACTGGACCCTCCGGGTTCGCTGTTTCCTAGCATCCCTAAACATAGCCCTAGCCGGCATCGAAGACGACTGAAAAATCAGGCCCCAGGAAATGTGTTGCGAGCCCCATTTCGCCATTCCAAAAGTGCCCCTAAAGGAAGGCTTTGGGTAAAAGTGAACTCCCCAGGGGAGAATTTATGCAGCCCCACATGCAACTGGAGCATTCGGGTTTGCTGTTTCCTAGCATCCCTAAACATAGTCGTAGCCGGCATCGAAGACGACTGAAAAATCAGGCCCCAGGAAATGCGTTGCGAGCCCTTTTCGCCAATCTAAAAGTGTCACCAAAGGGAGGCTTTGGGTACAAGAGAACTCCCCAGGGGAGCCTTTATGCAGCCCCACATGCAACTGGACCCTCCGGGTTCGCTGTTTCCGAGCATCCCTAAACATATCCGTAGCCGGCATCGAAGACGAGTGAAAAATCAGGCCCCAGGAAATGCGTTGCGAGCCCTTTTCGCCCATCCAAAAGTGCCCCCAAAGGAAGGCTTTGGGTACAAGAGAACTCCCCAGGGGAGACTTTACGCAGCCCCACATGCAATTGGACCCTCCGGGTTCGCTGTTTCCGAGCATCCCTAACATAACCCTAGCCGGCATCGAAGACTACTGAAAAACCGGGCCCCAGAAAACGCGTTGCAAGCCCCTTTGGACCATCCAAAAGTGTCACCAAAGGAAGGCTTTGGGTACAAGTGAACTCCCCAGGGGAGCCTTTACGCAGCCCCACATGCAACTGGACCCTCCGGGTTCGCTGTTTCCGAGCATCCCTAAACATAACCCTAGCCAGCATAGGAGAAGACTGAAAAACCGGGCCCCAGAAATCGCGTTGCAAGCCCATTTGGACCATCCAAAAATGCCCCCAAAGGAAGGCTTTGGGTACAAGAGAACTCTCCAGGGGAGCCTTTACGCAGCCCCACATGCAACTGCACCCTCTGTGTTCGCAGTTCGTGAACAAACCTAAACGTAGCCCTAGCCGTCATCGGAGCCGTGTGAAAAATCAGGCCCCAGGAAATGCGTTCCGAGCCCTTTTCGCCCATCCAAAAGTGCCCCCAAAGGAAGGCTTTGGGTACAAGAGAACTCCCCAGAAGAGCCTTTACACAGCCTCACATGCAACTGGACCCTCCCGGTTCGCTGTTCCTGAGCGACCCTATATATATCCCTAGCCGGCATGGCAGAAGACTGAAAAACCGGGCCCCAGAAAACGCGTTGCAAGCCCCTTTGGACCATCCAAAAGTGTCACCAAAGGAAGGCTTTGGGTACAAGTGAACTCCCCAGGGGAGCCTTTACGCAGTCCCACATGCAACTGGACCCTCCGGGTTCGCTGTTTCCTAGCATCCCTAAACATATCCGTCGCCGGCATCGAAGACGACTGAAAAATCAGGCCCCAGGAAATGCGTTGCGAGCCCCTTTGGACCATCCAAAAGTGCCCCCAAAGGAAGGCTTTGGGTACAAGTGAACTCCCCAGGGGAGCCTTTACGCAGCCCCACATGCAACTGGACCCTCCGGGTTCGATTTTTACGAGCAACCCTAAATATAACCCTGACTGTCATCGGAGATGAGTGAAAAATCAGGCCGCAGGAAATGCGTTCCGAGCCCCTTTGGACCATCCAAAAGTGCCCCAAAGGAAGGCTTTGGGTACAAGTGATCTCCCCAGGGGAGCCTTTACGCAGCCCCACATGTAACTGGACCCTCCGGCTTCGCTGTTCCTGATCAAACCTAAAGGTATCCATAGCAGTCATTAGAGATGAGTGAAAAATCAGGCCCCAGGAAATGCATTGGGAGCCCCTTTGGACCATACAAAAGTGCCCCCAAAGGAAGGCTTTGGGTACAAGTGAACTCCCCAGGGGAGCCTTTACGCAGCCCCACATGCAACTGGACCCTCCGGGTTCGCTGTTTCCGAGCAACCCTAAATATATCCCTAGCCGGCATGGGAGAAGACTGAAAAACGGGGCCCTAGAAAACGCGTTGCGAGCCCCTTTGGACCATCCAAAACTGTCACCAAAGGAAGGCTTTGGGTACAAGTGAACTCCCCAGGGGAGCCTTTACGCAGCCCCACATGCAACTGGACCCTCAGGGTTCGCTGTTTCCGAGCATCCCTAAACATAGCCCTAGCCGGCATCGAAGACGAATGAAAAAACAGGCCCCAGGAAACGCGTTCTGAACTCTTTTCGCCCATCCAAAAGTGCCCCCAAAGGAAGGCTTTGGGTACAAGTGAACTCCCCAAGGGAGCCTTTACGCAGCCCCACATGCAACTGGACCCTCTGGGTTCGATTTTTCCGAGCAACCCTAAATATATCCGTAGCCGGCATTGGAGAAGACTGAAAAACCGGGCCCCACAAAACGCATTGCAAGCCCCTTTGGACCATCCCAAAGTGTCACCAAAGGAAGGCTTTGGGTACAAGTGAACTCCCCAGGGGAGCCTTTACGCAGTCCCACATGCAACTGGACCCTCCGGGTTCGCTGTTTCCTAGCATCCCTAAACCTATCCGTAGCCGGCATCGAAGACGAGTGAAAAATCAGGCCCCAGGAAATGCTTTCCGAGCCCTTTTCGCCCATCCAAAAGTGCCCCCAAAGGAAGGCTTTGGGTACAAGTGAACTCCCCAGGGGAGCCTTTACGCAGCCCCACATGCAACTGGACCCTCCGTGTTCGATTTTTACGAGCAACCCTAAATATAACCCTGGCTGTCATCGGAGATGAGTGAAAAATCAGGCCCCAGGAAATGCGTTGAGAGCCCCTTTGGACCATCCAAAAGTGCCCCAAAGGAAGGCTTTGGGTACAAGTGATCTCCCCAGGGGAGCCTTTACGCAGCCCCACATGCAACTGGACCCTCCGGCTTCGCTGTTCCTGATCAAACCTAAAGGTATCCATAGCTGTCATCGGAGATGAGTGAAAAATCAGGCCCCAGGAAATGCATTGGGAGCCCCTTTGGACCATACAAAAGTGCCCCCAAAGGAAGGCTTTGGGTACAAGTGAACTCCCCAGGGGAGCCTTTACGCAGCCCCACATGCAACTGGACCCTCCGGGTTCGCTGTTTCCGAGCAACCCTAAATATATCCCTAGCCGGCATGGGAGAAGACTGAAAAACGGGGCCCTAGAAAACGCGTTGCGAGCCCCTTTGGACCATCCAAAACTGTCACCAAAGGAAGGCTTTGGGTACAAGTGAACTCCCCAGGGGAGCCTTTACGCAGCCCCACATGCAACTGGACCCTCAGGGTTCGCTGTTTCCGAGCATCCCTAAACATAGCCCTAGCCGGCATCGAAGACGAATGAAAAAACAGGCCCCAGGAAACGCGTTCTGAACTCTTTTCTCCCATCCAAAAGTGCCCCCAAAGGAAGGCTTTGGGTACAAGTGAACTCCCCAGGGGAGCCTTTACGCAGCCCCACATGCAACTGGACCCTCTGGGTTCGATTTTTCCGAGCAACCCTAAATATATCCGTAGTCGGCATTGGAGAAGACTGAAAAACCGGGCCCCAGAAAACGCATTGCAAGCCCCTTTGGACCATCCCAAAGTGTCACCAAAGGAAGGCTTTGGGTACAAGTGAACTCCCCAGGGGAGCCTTTACGCAGTCCCACATGCAACTGGACCCTCCGGGTTCGCTGTTTCCTAGCATCCCTAAACCTATCCGTAGCCGGCATCGAAGACGAGTGAAAAATCAGGCCCCAGGAAATGCTTTCCGAGCCCTTTTCGCCCATCCAAAAGTGCCCCCAAAGGAAGGCTTTGGGTACAAGTGAACTCCCCAGGGGAGCCTTTACGCAGCCCCACATGCAACTGGACCCTCCGGGTTCGATTTTTACGAGCAACCCGAAATATAACCCTGGCTGTCATCGGAGATGAGTGAAAAATCAGGCCCCAGGAAATGCGTTGAGAGCCCCTTTGGACCATCCAAAAGTGCCCCCAAAGGAAGGCTTTGGGTACAAGTGAACTCCCCAGGGGAGCCTTGACACAGCCCCATATGCAACTGGACCCTCCGGGTTCGCTGTTCCTGAGCAAACCTAAACGTAGCCCTAGCCATCATCAGAGACGAGTGAAAAATCAGGCCCCAGGAAATGCATTGCGAGCCCCTTTGGACCATCCAAAAGTGCCCCAAAGGAAGGCTTTGGGTACAAGTGATCTCCCCAGGGGAGCCTTTACGCAGCCCCACATGCAACTGGACCCTCCGGGTTCGCTGTTTCCGAGCATCCCTAAACAGATCCCTTGCCGGCATCAAAGACGACTGAAAAATCAGACCCCAGGAAATGCGTTCCGAGCCCTTTTTGCCCATCCAAAAGTGCCCCCAAATGAAGGCTTTGGGTACAAGAGAACTCCCCAGGGGAGCGTTTACGCAGCCCCACATGCAACTGGGCCCTCCGGGTTTGCTGTTCCTGAGCAAAACTAAACGTATTCCTAGCCGTCATCGAAGATGAGTGAAAAATCAGGCCCCAGGAAATGCGTTCCGAGCCCTTTTCGCCCATCCAAAAGTGCCTCCAAATGAAGGCTTTGGGTACAAGTGAACTCCCCAGGGGAGCCTTTACGCAGCCCCACATGCAACTGGACCCTCCGGGTTCTCTGTTTCCGAGCATCCCTAAACATAACCCTAGCCAGCATAGTAGAGGACTGAAAAACCGGGCCCCAGAAATCGCGTTGCAAGCCCATTTGGACCATCCAAAAATGCCCCCAAAGGAAGGCTTTGGGTACAAGAGAACTCCCCAGGGGAGCCTTTACGCAGCCCCACATGCAACTCTACCCTCTGGGTTCGCTGTTCCTGAACAAACCTAAACGTAGCCCTAGCCGTCATCGGAGACGTGTGAAAAACGAGGCCTCAGGAAATGCGTTGCGAGCCCTTTTCGCCCATCCAAACGTGTCCCCAAAGGAAGGCTTTGGGTACAAGTGAACTCCCCAGAAGAGCCTTTACACAGCCTCACATGCAACTGGACCCTCCGGGTTCGCTGTTCCTGAGCAAACCTAAACGTAGCCCTAGCTGTCATCGGAGACAAGTGAAAACTCAGGCCCCAGGAAATGCATTTCGAGCCCCTTTGGACCATACAAAAGTGCCCCCAAAGGAAGGCTTTGGGTACAAGTGAACTCCCCAGGGGAGCGTTTACGCAGCCCAACATGCAACTGGACCCTCCGGGTTCGCTGTTTCCTAGCATCCCTAAACATAGCCCTAGCCGGCATCGAAGACGACTGAAAAATCAGGCCCCAGGAAATGTGTTGCGAGCCCCATTTCGCCATTCCAAAAGTGCCCCTAAAGGAAGGCTTTGGGTAAAAGTGAACTCCCCAGGGGAGACTTTATGCAGCCCCACATGCAACTGGAGCATTCGGGTTTGCTGTTTCCTAGCATCCCTAAACATAGTCGTAGCCGGCATCGAAGACGACTGAAAAATCAGGCCCCAGGAAATGCGTTGCGAGCCCTTTTCGCCAATCTAAAAGTGTCACCAAAGGAAGGCTTTGGGTACAAGAGAACTCCCCAGGGGAGCCTTTACGCAGCCCCACATGCAACTGCAACCTCTGGGTTCGCAGTTCGTGAACAAACCTAAACGTAGCCCTAGCCGTCTTCGGAGACCAGTGAAAAATCAAGCCCCAGGAAACGCGTTGAGAGCCCCTTTGGACCATCCAAAAGTGCCCCCAAAGGAAGGCTTTGGATACAAGTGAACTCCCCAGGAGAGTCTTTACACAGCCCCACATGCAACTGGACCCTTCGGGTTCGATTTTTCCGAGGAACCCTAAATGTATCCCTAGTCGGCATCGATGACAACTGTAAAAGAAGGCCCCAGGAAATGTGTTGCGAGCCCCTTTTCAACCATTCAAAAGTGCCCCCAAAGGAACGCTTTGGGTACAAGTGAACTCCCCAGGGGAGCCTTTACGCAGCCCCACATGCAACTGGACCCTCCGGGTTCGCTGTTCCCGAGCATCCCTAAACATATCCCTATCCGGCATCGAAGACTACTGAAAAACCGGGCCCCAGAAAACGCGTTGCAAGCCCCTTTGGACCATCCAAAAATGCCCCCAAAGGAAGGCTTTGGGTACAAGAGAACTCCCCAGGGGAGCCTTTACGCAGCCCCACATGCAACTGCACCCTCTGGGTTCGCAGTTCGTGAACAAACCTAAACGTAGCCCTAGCCTTCATCGGAGACGACTGAAAAATCAGTCCCCAGGAAATGCGTTCCGAACCATTTTCGCCCATCCAAAGGTGCCCCCAAAGGAAGGCTTTGGGTACAAGTGAACTCCCCAGAAGAGCCTTTACACAGCCTCACATGCAACTGGACTCTCCGGGTTCGCTGTTCCTGAGCAACCCTAAACATAGCCCTAGGCGTCATCGGAGACGAGTGACAAATCAGGCCCCAGGAAATGCGTTGCGAGCCCTTTTGGCCCATCCAAAAGTGTCACCAAAGGAAGGCTTTGGGTACAAGTGAACTCCCCAGGGGAGCCTTTACGCAGCCCCACATGCAACTGGACCCTCCGGGTTCGCTGTTTCCGAGCATCCCTAAACATAAGCCTAGCCAGCATAGGAGAAGACTGAAAATCCGGGCCCCAGAAATCGCGTTGCAAGCCCATTTGGACCATCCAAAAATGCCCCCAAAGGAAGGCTTTGGGTACAAGAGAACTCCCCAGGGGAGCCTTTACGCAGCCCCACATGCAACTGCACCCTCTGTGTTCGCAGTTCGTGAACAAACCTAAACGTAGCCCTAGCCGTCATCGGAGCCGTGTGAAAAATCAGGCCCCAGGAAATGCGTTCCGAGCCCTTTTCGCCCATCCAAAAGTGCCCCCAAAGGAAGGCTTTGGGTACAAGAGAACTCCCCAGAAGAGCCTTTACACAGCCTCACATGCAACTGGACCCTCCGGGTTCGCTGTTCCTGAGCAACCCTATATATATCCCTAGCCGGCATGGCAGAAGACTGAAAAACCGGGCCCCAGAAAACGCGTTGCAAGCCCCTTTGGACCATCCAAAAGTGTCACCAAAGGAAGGCTTTGGGTACAAGTGAACTCCCCAGGGGAGCCTTTACGCAGTCCCACATGCAACTGGACCCTCCGGGTTCGCTGTTTCCTAGCATCCCTAAACCTATCCGTCGCCGGCATCGAAGACGACTGAAAAATCAGGCCCCAGGAAATGCGTTGCGAGCCCTTTGGACCATCCAAAAGTGCCCCCAAAGGAAGGCTTTAGGTACAAGTGAACTCCCCAGGGGAGCCTTTACGCAGCCCCACATGCAACTGGACCCTCCGGGTTCGATTTTTACGAGCAACCCTAAATATAACCCTGACTGTCATCGGAGATGAGTGAAAAATCAGGCCCCAGGAAATGCGTTCCGAGCCCCTTTGGACCATCCAAAAGTGCCCCAAAGGAAGGCTTTGGGTACAAGTGATCTCCCCAGGGGAGCCTTTACGCATCCCCACATGCAACTGGACCCTCCGGCTTCGCTGTTCCTGATCAAACCTAAAGGTATCCATAGCAGTCATCGGAGATGAGTGAAAAATCAGGCCCCAGGAAATGCATTGGGAGCCCCTTTGGACCATACAAAAGTGCCCCCAAAGGAAGGCTTTGGGTACAAGTGAACTCCCCAGGGGAGCCTTTAGGCTGCCCCACATGCAACTGGACCCTCTGGGTTCGATTTTTCCGAGCAACCCTAAATATATCCGTAGCCGGCATTGGAGAAGACTGAAAAACCGGGCCCCAGAAAACGCATTGCAAGCCCCTTTGGACCATCCCAAAGTGTCACCAAAGGAAGGATTTGGGTACAAGTGAACTCCCCAGGGGAGCCTTTACGCAGTCCCACATGCAACTGGACCCTCCGGGTTCGCTGTTTCCTAGCATCCCTAAACCTATCCGTAGCCGGCATCGAAGACGACTGAAAAATCAGGCCCCAGGAAATGCTTTCCGAGCCCTTTTCGCCCATCCAAAAGTGCCCCCAAAGGAAGGCTTTGGGTACAAGTGAACTCCCCAGGGGAGCCTTTACGCAGCCCCACATGCAACTGGACCCTCCGAGTTCACTGTTTCCGTGCATCCCTAAACATATCCCTAGCCGTCATTTGAGACTACTGAAAAATCAGGCCCCAGGAAATGCGTTGAGAGCCCCTTTGGACCATCCAAAAGTGCCCCAAAGGAAGGCTTTGGGTACAAGTGATCTCCCCAGGGGAGCCTTTACGCAGCCCCACATGCAACTGGACCCTCCGGGTTCGCTGTTCCTGATCAAACCTAAAGGTATCCATAGCTGTCATCGGAGATGAGTGAAAAATCAGGCCCCAGGAAATTCGTTGGGAGCCCCTTTGGACCATCCAAAAGTGCCCCCAAAGGAAGGCTTTGGGTACAAGTGATCTCCACAGGGGAGCCTTTACGCAGCCCCACATGCAACTGGACCCTCCGGGTTCGCTGTTTCCGAGCAACCCTAAATATATCCCTAGCCGGCATGGGAGAAGACTGAAAAACGGGGCCCTAGAAAACGCGTTGCGAGCCCCTTTGGACCATCCAAAACTGTCACCAAAGGAAGGCTTTGGGTACAACTGAACTCCCCAGGGGAGCCTTTACGCAGCCCCACATGCAACTGGACCCTCCGGGTTCGCTGTTTCCGAGCATCCCTAAACATAGCCCTAGCCGGCATCGAAGACGAATGAAAAAACAGGCCCCAGGAAACGCGTTCTGAACTCTTTTCGCCCATCCAAAAGTGCCCCCAAAGGAAGGCTTTGGGTACAAGTGAACTCCCCAAGGGAGCCTTTACGCAGCCCCACATGCAACTGGACCCTCTGGGTTCGATTTTTCCGAGCAACCCTAAATATATCCGTAGCCGGCATTGGAGAAGACTGAAAAACCGGGCCCCAGAAAACGCATTGCAAGCCCCTTTGGACCATCCCAAAGTGTCACCAAAGGAAGGCTTTGGGTACAAGTGAACTCCCCAGGGGAGCCTTTACGCAGTCCCACATGCAACTGGACCCTCCGGGTTCGCTGTTTCCTAGCATCCCTAAACCTATCCGTAGCCGGCATCGAAGACGACTGAAAAATCAGGCCCCAGGAAATGCTTTCCGAGCCCTTTTCGCCCATCCAAAAGTGCCCCCAAAGGAAGGCTTTGGGTACAAGTGAACTCCCCAGGGGAGCCTTTACGCAGCCGCACATGCAACTGGACCCTCCGGGTTCGATTTTTACGAGCAACCCTAAATATAACCCTGGCTGTCATCGGAGATGTGTGAAAAATCAGGCCCCAGGAAATGAGTTGAGAGCCCCTTTGGACCATCCAAAAGTGCCCCAAAGGAAGGCTTTGGGTACAAGTGATCTCCCCAGGGGAGCCTTTACGCAGCCCCACATGCAACTGGACCCTCCGGCTTCGCTGTTCCTGATCAAACCTAAAGGTATCCATAGCTGTCATCGGAGATGAGTGAAAAATCAGGCCCCAGGAAATGCATTGGGAGCCCCTTTGGACCATCCAAAAGTGCCCCCAAAGGAAGGCTTTGGGTACAAGTGAACTCCCCAGGGGAGCCTTTACGCAGCCCCACATGCAACTGGACCCTCCGGGTTCGCTGTTTCCGAGCAACCCTAAATATATCCCTAGCCGGCATGGGAGAAGACTGAAAAACGGGGCCCTAGAAAACGCGTTGCGAGCCCCTTTGGACCATCCAAAACTGTCACCAAAGGAAGGCTTTGGGTACAACTGAACTCCCCAGGGGAGCCTTTACGCAGCCCCACATGCAACTGGACCCTCCGGGTTCGCTGTTTCCGAGCATCCCTAAACATAGCCCTAGCCGGCATCGAAGACGAATGAAAAAACAGGCCCCAGGAAACGCGTTCTGAACTCTTTTCGCCCATCCAAAAGTGCCCCCAAAGGAAGGCTTTGGGTACAAGTGAACTCCCCAGGGGAGCCTTTACGCTGCCCCACATGCAACTGGACCCTCTGGGTTCGATTTTTCCGAGCAACCCTAAATATATCCGTAGCCGGCATTGGAGAAGACTGAAAAACCGGGCCCCAGAAAACGCATTGCAAGCCCCTTTGGACCATCCCAAAGTGTCACCAAAGGAAGGCTTTGGGTACAAGTGAACTCCCCAGGGGAGCCTTTACGCAGCCCCACATGCAACTGGACCCTCCGGGTTCGCTGTTTCCTAGCATCCCTAAACCTATCCGTAGCCGGCATCGAAGACGACTGAAAAATCAGGCCCCAGGAAATGCTTTCCGAGCCCTTTTCGCCCATCCAAAAGTGCCCCCAAAGGAAGGCTTTGGGTACAAGTGAACTCCCCAGGGGAGCCTTTACGCAGCCCCACATGCAACTGGACCCTCCGTGTTCGATTTTTACGAGCAACCCTAAATATAACCCTGGCTGTCATCGGAGATGAGTGAAAAATCAGGCCCCAGGAAATGCGTTGAGAGCCCCTTTGGACCATCCAAAAGTGCCCCCAAAGGAAGGCTTTGGGTACAAGTGAACTCCCCAGGGGAGCCTTTACACAGCCCCATATGCAACTGGACCCTCCGGGTTCGCTGTTCCTGAGCAAACCTAAACGTAGCCCTAGCCATCATTAGAGACGAGTGAAAAATCAGGCCCCAGGAAATGAATTGCGAGCCCCTTTGGGCCATCCAAAAGTGCCCCAAAGGAAGGCTTTGGGTACAAGTGATCTCCCCAGGGGAGCCTTTACGCAGCCCCACATGCAACTGGACCCTCCGGGTTCGCTGTTTCCGAGCATCCCTAAACAGATCCCTTGCCGGCATCAAAGACGACTGAAAAATCAGACCCCAGGAAATGCGTTCCGAGCCCTTTTTGCCCATCCAAAAGTGCCCCCAAATGAAGGCTTTGGGTACAAGAGAACTCCCCAGGGGAGCGTTTACGCAGCCCCACATGCAACTGGGCCCTCCGGGTTCGCTGTTCCTGAGCAAAACTAAACGTATTCCTAGCCGTCATCGGAGATGAGTGAAAAATCAGGCCCCAGGAAATGCGTTCCGAGCCCTTTTCGCCCATACAAAAGTGCCTCCAAATGAAGGTTTTGGGTACAAGTGAACTCCCCAGGGGAGCCTTTACGCAGCCCCACATGCAACTGGACCCTCCGGGTTCTCTGTTTCCGAGCATCCCTAAACATAACCCTAGCCAGCATAGTAGAGGACTGAAAAACCGGGCCCCAGAAATCGCGTTGCAAGCCCATTTGGACCATCCAAAAATGCCCCCAAAGGAAGGCTTTGGGTACAAGAGAACTCCCCAGGGGAGCCTTTACGCAGCCCCACATGCAACTCTACCCTCTGGGTTCGCTGTTCCTGAACAAACCTAAACGTAGCCCTAGCCGTCATCGGAGACGTGTGAAAAACGAGGCCTCAGGAAATGCGTTGCGAGCCCTTTTCGCCCATCCAAACGTGCCCCCAAAGGAAGGCTTTGGGTACAAGTGAACTCCCCAGAAGAGCCTTTACACAGCCTCACATGCAACTGGACCCTCCGGGTTCGCTGTTCCTGAGCAAACCGAAAAGTAGCCCTAGCCGTCATCGGAGACGAGTGAAAACTCAGGCCCCAGGAAATGCATTGCGAGCCCCTTTGGACCATACAAAAGTGCCCCCAAAGGAAGGCTTTGGGTACAAGTGAACTCCCCAGGGGAGCCTTTACGCAGCCCCACATGCAACTGCACCCGCTGGGTTCGCAGTTCGTGAACAAACCTAAACGTAGCCCTAGCCGTCATCGGAGCCGTGTGAAAAATCAGGCCCCAGGAAATGCGTTTCGAGCCCTTTTCGCCCATCCAAAAGTGCCCCCAAAGGAAGGCTTTGGGTACAAGAGAACTCCCCAGAAGAGCCTTTACACAGCCTCACATGCAACTGGACCCTCCAGGTTCGCTGTTCCTGAGCGACCCTATATATATCCCTAGCCGGCATGGCAGAAGACTGAAAAACCGGGCCCCAGAAAACGCGTTGCAAGCCCCTTTGGACCATCCAAAAGTGCCCCCAAAGGAAGGCTTTGGGTACAAGTGAACTCCCCAGGGGAGCCTTTACGCTGCCCCACATGCAACTGGACCCTCTTGGTTCGATTTTTCCGAGCAACCCTAAATATATCCGTAGCCGGCATTGGAGAAGACTGAAAAACCGGGCCCCAGAAAACGCATTGCAAGCCCCTTTGGACCATCCCAAAGTGTCACCAAAGGAAGGCTTTGGGTACAAGTGAACTCCCCAGGGGAGCCTTTACGCAGTCCCACATGCAACTGGACCCTCCGGGTTCGCTGTTTCCTAGCATCCCTAAACCTATCCGTAGCCGGCATCGAAGACGACTGAAAAATCAGGCCCCAGGAAATGCTTTCCGAGCCCTTTTCGCCCATCCAAAAGTGCCCCCAAAGGAAGGCTTTGGGTACAAGTGAACTCCCCAGGGGAGCGTTTACGCAGCCCCACATGCAACTGGGCCCTCCAGGTTCGCTGTTCCTGAGCAAAACTAAACGTATTCCTAGCCGTCATCGGAGATGAGTGAAAAATCAGGCCCCAGGAAATGCGTTCCGAGCCCTTTTCGCCCATCAAAAAGTGCCTCCAAATGAAGGTTTTGGGTACAAGTGAACTCCCCAGGGGAGCCTTTACGCAGCCCCACATGCAACTGGACCCTCCGGGTTCTCTGTTTCCGAGCATCCCTAAACATAACCCTAGCCAGCATAGGAGAGGACTGAAAAACCGGGCCCCAGAAATCGCGTTGCAAGCCCATTTGGACCATCCAAAAATGCCCCCAAAGGAAGGCTTTGGGTACAAGAGAACTCCCCAGGGGAGCCTTTACGCAGCCCCACATGCAACTCTACCCTCTGGGTTCGCTGTTCCTGAACAAACCTAAACGTAGCCCTAGCCGTCATCGGAGACGTGTGAAAAACGAGGCCTCAGGAAATGCGTTGCGAGCCCTTTTCGCCCATCCAAAAGTGTCACCAAAGGAAGGCTTTGGGTACAAGTGAACTCCCCAGAAGAGCCTTTACACAGCCTCACATGCAACTGGACCCTCCGGGTTCGCTGTTCCTGAGCAAACCTAAACGTAGCCCTAGCTGTCATCGGAGACGAGTGAAAACTCAGGCCCCAGGAAATGCATTGCGAGCCCCTTTGGACCATCCAAAAGTGCCCCCAAAGGAAGGCTTTGGGTACAAGTGAACTCCCCAGAAGAGCCTTTACACAGCCTCACATGCAACTGGACCCTCCAGGTTCGCTGTTCCTGAGCGACCCTATATATATCCCTAGCCGGCATTGGAGAAGACTGAAAAACCGGGCCCCAGAAAACGCGTTGCAATCCCCTTAGGACCATCCAAAAGTGCCCCCAAAGGAAGGCTTTGGGTACAAGTGAACTCCCCAGGGGAGCCTTTACGCTGCCCCACATGCAACTGGACCCTCTGGGTTCGATTTTTCCGAGCAACCCTAAATATATCCGTAGCCGGCATTGGAGAAGACTGAAAAACCGGGCCCCAGAAAACGCATTGCAAGCCCCTTTGGACCATCCCAAAGTGTCACCAAAGGAAGGCTTTGGGTACAAGTGAACTCCCCAGGGGAGCCTTTACGCAGTCCCACATGCAACTGGACCCTCCGGGTTCGCTGTTTCCTAGCATCCCTAAACCTATCTGTAGCCGGCATCGAAGACGACTGAAAAATCAGGGCCCAGGAAATGCTTTCCGAGCCCTTTTCGCCCATCCAAAAGTGCCCCCAAAGGAAGGCTTTGGGTACAAGTGAACTCCCCAGGGGAGCCTTTACGCAGCCCCACATGCAACTGGACCCTCCGTGTTCGATTTTTACGAGCAACCCTAAATATAACCCTGGCTGTCATCGGAGATGAGTGAAAAATCAGGCCCCAGGAAATGCGTTGAGAGCCCCTTTGGACCATCCAAAAGTGCCCCCAAAGGAAGGCTTTGGGTACAAGTGAACTCCCCAGGGGAGCCTTTACACAGCCCCATATGCAACTGGACCCTCCGGGTTCGCTGTTTCCGAGCAACCCTAAATATATCCCTAGCCGGCATCAAAGACGACTGAAAAATCAGACGCCAGGAAATGCGTTCCGAGCCCTTTTTGCCCATCCAAAAGTGCCCCCAAATGAAGGCTTTGGGTACAAGAGAACTCCCCAGGGGAGCGTTTACGCAGCCCCACATGCAACTGGGCCCTCCGGGTTCGCTGTTCCTGAGCAAAACTAAACGTATTCCTAGCCGTCATCGGAGATGAGTGAAAAATCAGGCCCCAGGAAATGCGTTCCGAGCCCTTTTCGCCCATCCAAAAGTGCCTCCAAATGAAGGCTTTGGGTACAAGTGAACTCCCCAGGGGAGCCTTTACGCAGCCCCACATGCAACTGGACCCTCCGGGTTCGCTGTTTCCGAGCAACCCTAAATATATCCCTAGCCGGCATGGGAGAAGACTGAAAAACGGGGCCCTAGAAAACGCGTTGCGAGCCCCTTTGGACCATCCAAAACTGTAACCAAAGGAAGGCTTTGGGTACAACTGAACTCCCCAGGGGAGCCTTTACGCAGCCCCACATGCAACTGGACCCTCCGGGTTCGCTGTTTCCGAGCATCCCTAAACAGATCCCTTGCCGGCATCAAAGACGACTGAAAAATCAGACCCCAGGAAATGCGTTCCGAGCCCTTTTTGCCCATCCAAAAGTGCCCCCAAATGAAGGCTTTGGGTACAAGAGAACTCCCCAGGGGAGCCTTTACGCAGCCCCACATGCAACTGGACCCTCCGGGTTCTCTGTTTCCGAGCATCCCTAAACATAACCCTAGCCAGCATAGTAGAGGACTGAAAAACCGGGCCCCAGAAAACGTGTTGCAAGCCCATTTGGACCATCCAAAAATGCCCCCAAAGGAAGGCTTTGGGTACAAGAGAACTCCCCAGGGGAGCCTTTACGCAGCCCCACATGCAACTCTACCCTCTGGGTTCGCTGTTCCTGAACAAACCTAAACGTAGCCCTAGCCGTCATCGGAGACGTGTGAAAAACGAGGCCTCAGGAAATGCGTTGCGAGCCCTTTTCGCCCATCCAAACGTGCCCCCAAAGGAAGGCTTTGGGTACAAGTGAACTCCCCAGAAGAGCCTTTACACAGCCTCACATGCAACTGGACCCTCCGGGTTCGCTGTTCCTGAGCAAACCTAAACGTAGCCCTAGCCGTCATCGGAGACGAGTGAAAACTCAGGCCCCAGGAAATGCATTGCGAGCCCCTTTGGACCATACAAAAGTGCCCCCAAAGGAAGGCTTTGGGTACAAGTGAACTCCCCAGGGGAGCCTTTACGCAGCCCCACATGCAACTGCACCCTCTGTGTTCGCAGTTCGTGAACAAACCTAAACGTAGCCCTAGCCGTCATCGGAGCCGTGTGAAAAATCAGGCCCCAGGAAATGCGTTCCGAGCCCTTTTCGCCCATCCAAAAGTGCCCCCAAAGGAAGGCTTTGGGTACAAGAGAACTCCCCAGAAGAGCCTTTACACAGCCTCACATGCAACTGGACCCTCCAGGTTCGCTGTTCCTGAGCGACCCTATATATATCCCTAGCCGGCATGGCAGAAGACTGAAAAACCGGGCCCCAGAAAACGCGTTGCAAGCCCCTTTGGACCATCCAAAAGTGCCCCCAAAGGAAGGCTTTGGGTACAAGTGAACTCCCCAGGGGAGCCTTTACGCTGCCCCACATGCAACTGGACCCTCTGGGTTCGATTTTTCCGAGCAACCCTAAATATATCCGTAGCCGGCATTGGAGAAGACTGAAAAACCGGGCCCCAGAAAACGCATTGCAAGCCCCTTTGGACCATCCCAAAGTGTCACCAAAGGAAGGCTTTGGGTACAAGTGAACTCCCCAGGGGAGCCTTTACGCAGTCCCACATGCAACTGGACCCTCCGGGTTCGCTGTTTCCTAGCATCCCTAAACCTATCCGTAGCCGGCATCGAAGACGACTGAAAAATCAGGCCCCAGGAAATGCTTTCCGAGCCCTTTTCGCCCATCCAAAAGTGCCCCCAAAGGAAGGCTTTGGGTACAAGTGAACTCCCCAGGGGAGCCTTTACACAGCCCCATATGCAACTGGACCCTCCGGGTTCGCTGTTTCCGAGCAACCCTAAATATATCCCTAGCCGGCATGGGAGAAGACTGAAAAACGGGGCCCTAGAAAACGCGTTGCGAGCCCCTTTGGACCATCCAAAAGTGCCCCAAAGGAAGGCTTTGGGTACAAGTGATCTCCCCAGGGGAGCCTTTACGCAGCCCCACATGCAACTGGACCCTCCGGGTTCGCTGTTTCCGAGCATCCCTAAACAGATCCCTTGCCGGCATCAAAGACGACTGAAAAATCAGACCCCAGGAAATGCGTTCCGAGCCCTTTTTGCCCATCCAAAAGTGCCCCCAAATGAAGGCTTTGGGTACAAGAGAACTCCCCAGGGGAGCGTTTACGCAGCCCCACATGCAACTGGGCCCTCCAGGTTCGCTGTTCCTGAGCAAAACTAAACGTATTCCTAGCCGTCATCGGAGATGAGTGAAAAATCAGGCCCCAGGAAATGCGTTCCGAGCCCTTTTCGCCCATCAAAAAGTGCCTCCAAATGAAGGTTTTGGGTACAAGTGAACTCCCCAGGGGAGCCTTTACGCAGCCCCACATGCAACTGGACCCTCCGGGTTCTCTGTTTCCGAGCATCCCTAAACATAACCCTAGCCAGCATAGTAGAGGACTGAAAAACCGGGCCCCAGAAATCGCGTTGCAAGCCCATTTGGACCATCCAAAAATGCCCCCAAAGGAAGGCTTTGGGTACAAGAGAACTCCCCAGGGGAGCCTTTACGCAGCCCCACATGCAACTCTACCCTCTGGGTTCGCTGTTCCTGAACAAACCTAAACGTAGCCCTAGCCGTCATCGGAGACGTGTGAAAAACGAGGCCTCAGGAAATGCGTTGCGAGCCCTTTTCGCCCATCCAAAAGTGTCACCAAAGGAAGGCTTTGGGTACAAGTGAACTCCCCAGAAGAGCCTTTACACAGCCTCACATGCAACTGGACCCTCCGGGTTCGCTGTTCCTGAGCAAACCTAAACGTAGCCCTAGCTGTCATCGGAGACGAGTGAAAACTCAGGCCCCAGGAAATGCATTGCGAGCCCCTTTGGACCATCCAAAAGTGACCCCAAAGGAAGGCTTTGGGTACAAGTGAACTCCCCAGAAGAGCCTTTACACAGCCTCACATGCAACTGGACCCTCCAGGTTCGCTGTTCCTGAGCGACCCTATATATATCCCTAGCCGGCATTGGAGAAGACAGAAAAACCGGGCCCCAGAAAACGCGTTGCAATCCCCTTAGGACCATCCAAAAGTGCCCCCAAAGGAAGGCTTTGGGTACAAGTGAACTCCCCAGGGGAGCCTTTACGCTGCCCCACATGCAACTGGACCCTCTGGGTTCGATTTTTCCGAGCAACCCTAAATATATCCGTAGCCGGCATTGGAGAAGACTGAAAAACCGGGCCCCAGAAAAAGCATTGCAAGCCCCTTTGGACCATCCCAAAGTGTCACCAAAGGAAGGCTTTGGGTACAAGTGAACTCCCCAGGGGAGCCTTTACGCTGCCCCACATGCAACTGGACCCTCCGGGTTCGCTGTTTCCTAGCATCCCTAAACCTATCCGTAGCCGGCATCGAAGACGACTGAAAAATCAGGCCCCAGGAAATGCTTTCCGAGCCCTTTTCGCCCATCCAAAAGTGCCCCCAAAGGAAGGCTTTGGGTACAAGTGAACTCCCCAGGGGAGCCTTTACGCAGCCCCACATGCAACTGGACCCTCCGGGTTCGATTTTTACGAGCAACCCTAAATATAACCCTGGCTGTCATCGGAGATGAGTGAAAAATCAGGCCCCAGGAAATGCGTTGAGAGCCCCTTTGGACCATCCAAAAGTGCCCCCAAAGGAAGGCTTTGGGTACAAGTGAACTCCCCAGGGGAGCCTTTACACAGCCCCATATGCAACTGGACCCTCCGGGTTCGCTGTTTCCGAGCAACCCTAAATATATCCCTAGCCGGCATGGGAGAAGACTGAAAAACGGGGCCCTAGAAAACGCGTTGCGAGCCCCTTTGGACCATCCAAAAGTGCCCCAAAGGAAGGCTTTGGGTACAAGTGATCTCCCCAGGGGAGCCTTTACGCAGCCCCACATCCAACTGGACCCTCCGGGTTCGCTGTTTCCGAGCATCCCTAAACAGATCCCTTGCCGGCATCAAAGACGACTGAAAAATCAGACCCCAGGAAATGCGTTCCGAGCCCTTTTTGCCCATCCAAAAGTGCCCCCAAATGAAGGCTTTGGGTACAAGAGAACTCCCCAGGGGAGCCTTTACGCAGCCCCACATGCAACTGTGCCCTCCAGGTTCGCTGTTCCTGAGCAAAACTAAACGTATTCCTAGCCGTCATCGGAGATGAGTGAAAAATCAGGCCCCAGGAAATGTGTTCCGAGCCCTTTTCGCCCATCCAAAAGTGCCTCCAAATGAAGGTTTTGGGTACAAGTGAACTCCCCAGGGGAGCCTTTACGCAGCCCCACATGCAACTGGACCCTCCGGGTTCTCTGTTTCCGAGCATCCCTAAACATAACCCTAGCCAGCATAGTAGAGGACTGAAAAACCGGGCCCCAGAAATCGCGTTGCAAGCCCATTTGGACCATCCAAAAATGCCCCCAAAGGAAGGCTTTGGGTACAAGAGAACTCCCCAGGGGAGCCTTTACGCAGCCCCACATGCAACTCTACCCTCTGGGTTCGCTGTTCCTGAACAAACCTAAACGTAGCCCTAGCCGTCATCGGAGACGTGTGAAAAACGAGGCCTCAGGAAATGCGTTGCGAGCCCTTTTCGCCCATCCAAACGTTCCCCCAAAGGAAGGCTTTGGGTACAAGTGAACTCCCCAGAAGAGCCTTTACACAGCCTCACATGCAACTGGACCCTCCGGGTTCGCTGTTCCTGAGCAAACCTAAACGTAGCCCTAGCTGTCATCGGAGACGAGTGAAAACTCAGGCCCCAGGAAATGCATTGCGAGCCCCTTTGGACCATCCAAAAGTGACCCCAAAGGAAGGCTTTGGGTACAAGTGAACTCCCCAGAAGAGCCTTTACACAGCCTCACATGCAACTGGACCCTCCAGGTTCGCTGTTCCTGAGCGACCCTATATATATCCCTAGCCGGCATGGCAGAAGACTGAAAAACGGGGCCCCAGAAAACGCGTTGCAATCCCCTTAGGACCATCCAAAAGTGCCCCCAAAGGAAGGCTTTGGGTACAAGTGAACTCCCCAGGGGAGCCTTTACGCTGCCCCACATGCAACTGGACCCTCTGGGTTCGATTTTTCCGAGCAACCCTAAATATATCCGTAGCCGGCATTGGAAAAGACTGAAAAACCGGGCCCCAGAAAACGCATTGCAAGCCCCTTTGGACCATCCCAAAGTGTCACCAAAGGAAGGCTTTGGGTACAAGTGAACTCCCCAGGGGAGCCTTTACGCAGTCCCACATGCAACTGGACCCTCCGGGTTCGCTGTTTCCTAGCATCCCTAAACCTATCCGTAGCCGGCATCGAAGACGACTGAAAAATCAGGCCCCAGGAAATGCTTTCCGAGCCCTTTTCGCCCATCCAAAAGTGCCCCCAAAGGAAGGCTTTGGGTACAAGTGAACTCCCCAGGGGAGCCTTTACGCAGCCCCACATGCAACTGGACCCTCCGTGTTCGATTTTTACGAGCAACCCTAAATATAACCCTGGCTGTCATCGGAGATGAGTGAAAAATCAGGCCCCAGGAAATGCGTTGAGAGCCCCTTTGGACCATCCAAAAGTGCCCCCAAAGGAAGGCTTTGGGTACAAGTGAACTCCCCAGGGGAGCCTTTACACAGCCCCATATGCAACTGGACCCTCCGGGTTCGCTGTTCCTGAGCAAACCGAAAAGTAGCCCTAGCCGTCATCGGAGACGAGTGAAAACTCAGGCCCCAGGAAATGCATTTCGAGCCCCTTTGGACCATACAAAAGTGCCCCCAAAGGAAGGCTTTGGGTACAAGTGAACTCCCCAGGGGAGCCTTTACGCAGCCCAACATGCAACTGGACCCTCCGGGTTCGCTGTTTCCTAGCATCCCTAAACATAGCCCTAGCCGGCATCGAAGACGACTGAAAAATCAGGCCCCAGGAAATGCGTTGCGAGCCCCATTTCGCCATTCCAAAAGTGCCCCTAAAGGAAGGCTTTGGGTAAAAGTGAACTCCCCAGGGGAGACTTTATGCAGCCCCACATGCAACTGGAGCTTTCGGGTTTGCTGTTTCCTAGCATCCCTAAACATAGTCGTAGCCGGCATAGAAGACGACTGAAAAATCAGGCCCCAGGAAATGCGTTGCGAGTCCTTTTCGCCAATCTAAAAGTGTCACCAAAGGAAGGCTTTGGGTACAAGAGAACTCCCCAGGGGAGCCTTTACGCAGCCCCACATGCAACTGGACCCTCCGAGTTTGCTGTTTTCTACCATCCCTAAACATAGCCCTAGCCGGCATCGAAGACGATTGAAAAACCGGGCCCCAGAAAATGCGTTTCAAGCCCCTTTGGACCATCCAAAAATGCCCACAAAGGAAGGCATTGGGTACAAGAGAACTCCCCAGGGGAGCCTTTACACAGCATCAGATGCAACTGGACCCTCCGGGTTCGCTGTTCCTGAGCAACCCTATATATATCTCTAGCCGGCATGGGAGAAGACTGAAAACCCGGTCCCCAGAAAACACGTTGCAAGCCCCTTTGGACCATCCAAAAGTGTCACCAAAGGAAGGCTTTGGGTACAAGTGAACTCCCCAGGGGAGCCTTTACGCAGCCTCACATGCAACTGGACCCTCCGGGTTCGCTGTTCCTGATCAAACCTAAACGTACTCTTAGCCGTCATCGGAGATGAGTGAAAAATCAGGCCCCAGGAAATGCATTGCGAGCCCCTTTGGACCATCCAAAAGTGCCCCCAAAGGAAGGCTTTGGGTACAAGTGATCTCCCCAGGGGAGCCTTTACGCATCCCCACATGCAACTGGACCCTCCGGGTTCGCTGTTCCTGAGGAACCCTAAACACAGCCATAGCCGTCATCGGAGACGATTGAAAAATCAGGCCCCAGGAAATGCGTTGCGAGCCCTTTTCGCCCATCCAGAAGTGTCACCAAAGGAAGGCTTTGGGTACAAGTGAACTCCCCAGGGGAGCCTTTACGCAGCCCCATATGCAACTGGACTCTCCGGATTCGCTCTTTCCGAGCAACACATTATATATCCCTAGCCGGAATGGGAGAAGACTGAAAAACCAGGCCCCAGAAAACACGTTGCAAGCCCCTTAGGGCCATCCAAAAGTGCCCCCAAACGAAGGCTTTGGGTACAAGAGAACTCCCCAGGGGAGCCTTTACTCAGCCCCACATGCAACTGGACCCTCCGGGTTCGCTGTTTCCTAGCATCCCTAAACATAACCCTAGCCGGCATCGAAGACGACTGAAAAATCAGGCCCCAGGAAATGCGTTGCGAGACCTTTTCGCCCATCCAAAAGTGCCCCCAAAGGAAAGCTTTGGGTACAAGTGAACTCCCCAGGGGAGCCTTTACGCAGCCCCACATGCAACTGGACCCTCCGGGTTCGCTGTTCCTGAGCAAAACTAAACGTATTCCTAGCCGTCATCGGAGATGAGTGAAAAATCAGGCCCCAGGAAATGCGTTCCGACCCCTTTTCGCCCATCCAAAAGTGCCTCCAAATGAAGGCTTTGGGTACAAGTGAACTCCCCAGGGGAGCCTTTACGCAGCCCCACATGCAACTGGACCCTCCGGGTTCGCTGTTTCCGAGCATCCCTAAACATAACCCTAGCCAGCATAGGAGAGGACTGAAAAACCGGGCCCCAGAAATCGCGTTGCAAGCCCCTTTGGACCATCCAAAAATGCCCCCAAAGGAAGGCTTTGGGTACAAGAGAACTCCCCAGGGGAGCCTTTACGCAGCCCCACATGCAACTGGACCCCACGGGTTCGCTGTTTCCTAGCATCCCTAAACCTATCCGTAGCCGGCATCTAAGACAAGTGAAAAATCAGGCCCCAGGAAACGCGTTGCGAGCCCTTTTCGCCCATCCAAAAGTGCCCCCAAAGGAAGGCTTTGGGTACAAGTGAACTCCCCAGGGGAGCCTTTACGCAGCCCCACATGCAACTGGACACTCCGGGTTCGATTTTTACGAGCAACCCTAAATATAACCCTGGCTGTCATCGGAGATGAGTGAAAAATCAGGCCCCAGGAAATGCGTTCCGAGCCCTTTTCGCCCATCCAAAAGTGCCCCCAAAGGAAGGCTTTGGGTACAAGAGAACTCCCCTGGGGAGCCTTTACGCAGCACCATATGCAACTGGACCCTCCGGGTTCGCTGTTCCTGAGCAAACCTAAACGTAGCCCTAGCCGTCATCGGAGACGAGTGAAAACTCAGGCCCCAGGAAATGCATTTCGAGCCCCTTTGGACCATACAAAAGTGCCCCCAAAGGAAGGCTTTGGGTACAAGTGAACTCCCCAGGGGAGACTTTATGCAGCCCCACATGCAACTGGACCATTCGGGTTTGCTGTTTCCTAGCATCCCTAAACATAGTCGTAGCTGGCATCGAAGACGACTGAAAAATCAAGCCCCAGGAAACGCGTTGCGAGCCCTTTTCGCCAATCCAAAAGTGTCACCAAAGGAAGGCTTTGGGTACAAGAGAACTCCCCAGGGGAGCCTTTACGCAGCCCCACATGCAACTGGACCCTCCGGGTTTGCTGTTTTCTACCATCCCTAAACATAGCCCTAGCCGGCATCGAAGACAACTGAAAAATCAGGCCCAAGGAAACATGTTCCGAGTCCTTGTCGCCCATCCAAAAGTGCCCCCAAAGGAAGGCTTTGGGTACAAGTGATCTCCCCAGGGGAGCCTTTACGCAGCCCCACATGCAACTGGACCCTCCGGGTTCGCTGTTTCCGAGCATCCCTAAACATAACCCTAGCCGGCATCGAAGACGACTGAAAAACCGGGCCCCAGAAAACGCGTTGCAAGCCCCTTTGGACCATCCAAAAATGCCCACAAAGGAAGGCATTGGGTACAAGAGAACTCCCCAGGGGAGCCTTTACACAGCATCACATGCAACTGGACCCTCCGGGTTCGCTGTTCCTGAGCAACCCTATATATATCTCTAGCCGGCATGGGAGAAGACTGAAAAACCGGTCCCCAGAAAACATGTTGAAAGCCCCTTTGGACCATCCAAAAGTGTCACCAAATGAAGGCTTTGGGTACAAGTGAACTTCCCAGGGGAGCCTTTACGCAGCCCCACATGCAACTGGACCCTCCCGGTTCGCTGTTCCTGAGCAAACCTAAACGTAGTCTTAGCCGTCATCGGAGATGAGTGAAAAATCAGGCCCCAGGAAATGCATTCCGAGCCATTTTCGCCATCCAAAAGTGCCCCCAAAGGAAGGCTTTGGGTACAAGAGAACTCCCCAGGGGAGCCTTTACGAAGCCCCACATGCAACTTCACCCTCCGGGTTCGCTGTTTCCGAGCATCCCTAAACAGAGCCCTAGGCGGCATGGGAGTAGACTGAAAAACCGGGCCCCAGAAAACACGTTGCAAGCTCCTTAGGACCATCCAAAAGTGCCCCCAAACGAAGGCTTTGGGTAAAAGAGAACTCCCCAGGGGAGCCTTTACACAGCCCCACATGCAACTGGACCCTCCGGGTTCGCTGTTCCTGAGCAAACCTAAACGTAGCCCTAGCCATCATCAGAGACGAGTGAAAAATCAGGCCCCAGGAAATGCATTGCGAGCCCCTTTGGACCATCCAAAAGTGCCCCCAAAGGAAGGCTTTGGGTACAAGTGATCTCCCCAGGGGAGCCTTTACGCATCCCCACATGCAACTGGACCCTCCGGGTTCGCTGTTCCTGAGGAACCCTAAACACAGCCATAGCCGTCATCGGAGACGAGTGAAAACTCAGGCCCCAGGAAATGTGTTACGAGCCCTTTTCGCCCATCCAAAAGTGTCACCAAAGGAAGGCTTTGGGTACAAGTGAACTCCCCAGGGGAGCCTTTACGCAGCCCCACATGCAACTGGACCCTCCGGGTTCGCTCTTTCCGAGCAACACATTATATATCTCTAGCCCGCATGGGAGAAGACTGAAAATCCAGGCCCCAGAAAACACATTGCAAGCCCCTTAGGACCATCCAAAAGTGCCCCCAAACGAAGGCTTTGGGTAAAAGAGAACTCCCCAGGGGAGCCTTTACACAGCCCCACATGCAACTGGACCCTCCGGGTTCGCTGTTCCTGAGCAAACCTGAACATATCCCTAGCCATCATAAGAGACGACTTAAAAATCAGGCCCCAGGAAATGCATTGCGAGCCCCTTTTGGACCATCCAAAAGTGCCCCCAAAGGAAGGCTTTGGGTACAAGAGAACTCCCCAGGGGAGCCTTTACGCAGCCCCATATGGAACTGGACCCTCCGGGTTCGCTGTTTCCTAGCATCCCTAAACCTATCCGTAGCCGGCATCGAAGACGACTGAAAAATCAGGCCCCAGGAAACGCGTTGCGAGCCCTTTTCGCCCATCCAAAAGTGCCCCCAAAGGAAGGCTTTGGGTACAAGTGAACTCCCCAGGGGAGCCTTTACGCAGCCCCACATGCAACTGGACCCTCCGGGTTCGATTTTTACGAGCAACCCTAAATATAACCCTGGCTGTCATCGGAGATGAGTGAAAAATCAGGCCCCAGGAAATGCGTTGAGAGCCCCTTTGGACCATCCAAAAGTGCCCCGAAAGGAAGGCTTTGGGTACAAGTGAACTCCCCAGGGGAGCCTTTATGCAGCCCCACATGCAACTGGACCCTCCGGGTTCGCTGTTTCCGAGCAACCCTAAATATATCAATAGCCGGCATTGGAGAATACTGTAAAACCGGGCCCCAGAAAACGCATTGCAAGCCCCTTTGGACCATCCCAAAGTGTCACCAAAGGAAGGCTTTGGGTACAAGTGAACTCCCCAGGGGAGCCTTTACGCAGTCCCACATGCAACTGGACCCTCCGGGTTCGCTGTTTCCTAGCATCCCTAAACCTATCCGTAGCCGGCATCGAAGACGACTGAAAAATCAGGCCCCAGGAAACGCGTTGCGAGCCCTTTTCGCCCATCCAAAAGTGCCCCCAAAGGAAGGCTTTGGGTACAAGTGAACTCCCCAGGGGAGCCTTTACGCAGCCCCACATGCAACTGGACCCTCCGGGTTCGATTTTTACGAGCAACCCTAAATATAACCCTGGCTGTCATCGGAGATGAGTGAAAAATCAGGCCCCAGGAAATGCGTTGAGAGCCCCTTTGGACCATCCAAAAGTGCCCCCAAAGGTAGGCTTTGGGTACAAGTGAACTCCCCAGGGGAGCCTTTACACAGCCCCATATGCAACTGGACCCTCCGGGTTCGCTGTTCCTGAGCAAACCTAAACGTAGCTCTAGCCATCATCAGAGACGAGTGAAAAATCAGGCCCCAGGAAATGCATTGCGAGCCCCTTTGGACCATCCAAAAGTGCCCCAAAGGAAGGCTTTGGGTACAAGTGATCTCCCCAGGGGAGCCTTTACGCAGCCCCACATGCAACTGGACCCTTCGTGTTCGCTGTTTCCGAGCAACCCTAAATATATCCCTAGCCGGCATGGGAGAAGACTGAAAAACGGGGCCCCAGAAAACGCGTTTCAAGCCCCTTTGGACCATCCAAAAGTGTCACCAAAGGTAGGCTTTGGGTACAAGTGAACTCCCCAGGGGAGCCTTTACGCAGCCCCACATGCATCTGGACACTCCGGGTTCGCTGTTCCTGAGCAAACCTAAACGTAGCCCTAGCCGTCATCGAAGACGAGTGAAAAATCAGGCCCCACGAAATGCGTTGCGAGCCCTTTTCGCCCATCCAAAAGTGCCCCCAAAGGAAGGATTTGGGTACAAGAGAACTCCCCAGGGGAGCCTTTACGCAGCCCCACATGCAACTGGACCCTCCGGGTTCGCTGTTTCCTAGCATCCCTAAACATAACCCTAGCCGGCATCGAAGACGACTGAAAAATCAGGCCCCAGGAAACGCGTTCCGAGACCTTTTCGCCCATCCAAAAGTGCCCCCAAAGGAAGGCTTTGGGTACAAGTGAACTCCCCAGGGGAGCCTTTACGCAGCCCCACATGCAACTGGACCCTCCGGGTTCGCTGTTCCTGAGCAAAACTAAACATATTCCTAGCCGTCATCGGAGATGAGTGAAAAATCAAGCCCTAGGAAATGCGTTCCGAGCCCTTTTCGCCCATCCAAAAGTGCCTCCATATAAAGGCTTTGGGTACAAGTGAACTCCCCAGGGGAGCCTTTACGCAGCCCCACATGCAACTGGACCCTCCGGGTTCGGTGTTTCCGAGCATCCCTAAACATAACCCTAGCCAGCATAGGAGAAGACTGAAAAAACGGGCCCCAGAAAACGCGTTGCGAGCCCATTTGGACCATCCAAAAATGCCCCCAAAGGAAGGCTTTGGGTACAAGAGAACTCCCCAGGGGAGCCTTTACGCAGCCCCACATGCAACTGCACCCTCCGGGTTCGCAGTTCGTGAACAAACCTAAACGTAGCCCTAGCTGTCATCGGAGACGAGTGAAAAATCAGGCCCCAGGAAATGCGTTGAGAGCCTCTTTGGACCATCCAAAAGTGCCCCCAAAGGAAGGCTTTGGGTACAAGTGAACTCCCCAGGGGAGCCTTTACGCAGCCCCACATGCAACTGGACCCTCCGGGTTCGCTGTTCCTGAGCAAACCTAAACGGAGTCCTAGCCGTCTTCGGAGATGAGTGAAAAATCAGGCCCCAGGAAATGCGTTGCGGGCCGTTTTCGCCCATCCAAAAGTGCCCCCAAAGGAAGGCTTTGGGTACAAGTGAACTCCCCAGGGGAGCCTTTACGCAGGCCCACATGCAACTGGACCCTCCGGGTTCGCTGTTTCCGAGCAACCCTAAATATATCCCTAGCCGGCATGGGAGAAGACTGAAAAACGGGGCCACAGAAAACACGTTGCAAGCCCCTTTGGACCATTCAAAAGTGTCACCAAAGGAAGGCATTGGGTACAAGTGAACTCCCCAGGGGAACCTTTACGCATCCCCACATGCAACTGGAACCTCCGGGTTCTCTGTTTCCGAGCATCCCTAAACATAGCCCTTGCCGGCATCGAAGACGATTGAAAAATCAGGCCCCAGGAAATGCGTTGCGAGCCCTTTTCGCCCATCCAAAACTTCCCCCAAAAGAAGGGTTTGGGTACAAGAGAACTCCCCAGGGGAGCCTTTACGCAGCCCCACATGCAACTGGACCCTTCGGGTTCGCTGTTTATGAGCATCCCTAAACATAGCCCTAGCCGGCATCGAAGACGACTGAAAAATCAGGCCCCAGGAAACGCATTCCGAACTCTTTTCGCCCATCCAAAAGTGCCCCCAAAGGAAGGCTTTGGGTACAAGTGAACTCCCCAGGGGAGCCTTTACGCAACCCCACATGCAACTGGACCCTCCAGGTTCGCTGTTCCTAAGCAAACCTAAACGGATCTATAGCCGAAATGAAAGAAAACTGAAAAACTGGGCCCCAGAAAACGCGTTGCAAGCCCCTTTGGACCATCCAAAAGTGTCACCAAATGTAGGCTTTGGGTACAAGTGAACTCCCCAGGGGAGCCTTTACGCAACCCCACATGCAACTGGACCCTCCGGGTTCTCTGTTCCTGAGGAAACCTAAACGTAGCCCTAGCCGTCATCGGAGACGAGTGAAAAATCAGGCCCCAGGAAATGCGTTGCGAGCACTTTTCGCCCATCCAAAAGTGCCCCCAAAGAAAGGCTTTGGGTACAAGAGAACTCCCCAGGGGAGCCTTTACGCAGCCCCACATGCAACTGGACCCTTCGGGTTCGATTTTTCTGAGCAACCCTAAATATATCCCTAGCCGGCATTGGAGAAGACTGAAAAACGGGGCCCCAGGAAACGCGTTGCAAGCTCCTTTGGACCATCCAAAAGTGTCCCCAAAGGAAGGCTTTGGGTAAAAGTGAACTCCCCAGGGGAGCCTTTACGCATCCCCACATGCAACTGGACCCTCCGGGTTCGCTGTTTCCGAGCATCCCTAAACAGATCACTTGCCGGCATCAAAGACGACTGAAAAATCAGACCCCAGGAAATGCGTTCCGAGCCCTTTTCGCCCATCCAAAAGTGCCCCCAAAGGAAGGCTTTGGGTACATCTGAAGTTCCCAGAGGGGCCTTCACGCAGCACCATATGCAACTGGACCCTCCGGGTTCGCAGTTCGTTAACAAACCTAAATGTAGCCCTAGCCGTCATCGGAGACGAGTGAAAACTCAGGCCCCAGGAAATGCATTTCGAGCCCCTTTGGACCATACAAAAGTGCCCCCAATGAAGGCTTTGGGTACAAGTGAACTCCCCAGGGGAGCCTTTACGCAGCCCCACATGCAACTGGACCCTCCGGGTTCGCTGTTCCTGAGCAAATCTAAACGTAGCCCTAGCCAGCATTGGAGAAGACTGAAAAACCGGGCCCCAGAAAATGCGTTGCAAGCCCCTTTGGACCATCCAAAAGTGTCCCCAAAGGAAGGCTTTGGGTAAAAGAGAACTCCCCAGGGGAGCCTTTACGCAGCCCCACATGCAATTGGACCCTCCGGGTTCGCTGTTTCCGAGCATCCCTAAACATAGCCCTAGCCGGCATGGGAGAAGACTGGAAAACCGGGACCCTGAAAATGCGTTGCAAGCCCGTTTGGACCATCCAAAAGTGTCTCCAAAGGAAGGCTTTGGGTACAAGTGAACTCCCCAGGGGAGCCCTTACGCAGCCCCACATGCAACTGGACCCTCCGGGTTCACTGTTTCCGAATATCCCTACACATATCCGTAGCCGGCATCGAAGACGACTGAAAAATCAGGCCCCAGGAAAGGTGTTGCGAGCCCCTTTTCAGCATTCCAAAGGTGCACCTAAAGGAAGGCTTTGGGTACAAGTGAACTCCCCAGGGGAGACTTTATGCAGCCACACATGCATCTGGACCCTTCGGGTTCGATTTTTCCGAGCATCCCTAAACATAGCCCTAGCTGGCATGGGAGAAGACTGAAAAACCGGGCCCCAGAAAACGCATTGCAAGGCCCTTTGGACCATCCAAAAGTGCCCCCAAACGAAGGCTTTGGGTAAAAGAGAACTCCCCAGGGGAGCCTGTACGCAGCCCCACATGCAACTGGACCCTCCGGGTTCACTGTTCCTGACCAAACCTAAACGTAGCCCTATCCATCATCAGAGATGAGTGAAAAATCAGGCCCCAGGAAATGCATTGCGAGCCCCTTTGGACCATCCAAAAGTGCCCCCAAAGGAAGGCTTTGGGTACAAGTGATCTCCCCAGGGGAGCCTTTACGCAGCCCCACATGCAACTGGACCCTCCGGGTTCGCTGTTAGTGAGCAAACCTAAACGTAGTCCTAGCCGTCTTCGGAGATGAGTGAAAAATCAGGCCCCAGGAAATGCGTTGCGAGCCCCTTTGGACCATCCTAAAGTGCCCCCAAAGGAAGGCTTTGGGTACAAGTGAACTCCCCAGAAGAGACTTTACACAGCCTCACATAAAACTGGACTCTCCGGATTCGCTGTTTCTGAGCAAACCTAAACGTAGCCCTAGCCGTCATTGGAGACGAGTGAAAAATCAGGCCCCAGAAATGCGTTGCGAGCCCTTTTCGCCCATCCAAAAGTGCCCCCAAAGGAAGGCTTTGGGTACAAGTGAACTCCCCAGGGGAGCCTTTACGCAGCCCCACATGCAACTGGACCCTCCGGGTTCGCTGTTCCTGAGGAATCCTAAACGTAGTCCTAGCCGTCATCGGAGGTGAGTGAAAAATCAGGCCCCAGGAAACGTGTTGCGAGCCCTGTTCGCCCATCCAAAAGTGCCTCCAAATGAAGGCTTTGGGTACAAGAGAACTCCCCAGGGGAGCCTTTACGCAGCCCCACATCCAACTGGACCCTCCGGGTTTGATTTTTCCGAGCATCCCTAAACATATCCCTAGCCGGCATCGAAGACGACTGAAAAATCAGGCCCCAGGAAACGCGATGCGAGCCCTTTTCGCCCATCCAAAAGTGCCCCCAAAGGAAGGCTTTGGGTACATCTGAAGTTCCCAGAGGGGCCTTTACGCAGCACCATATGCAACTGGACCCTCCGGGTTCGATTTTTCCGAGCAACCCTAAATATACCACTAGCTGTCATCGGAGACGAGTGAAAAATCAGGCCCCAGGAAATGCGTTGCGAGCCCCTTTGGACCATCCAAAAGTGCCGCCAAAGGAAGGATTTGGGTACAAGTGAACTCCCCAGGGGAGCCTTTACGCAGCCCCACATGCAACTGGACCCTCCGGGTTTGATTTTTCCGAGCATCCCTAAACATATCCCTAGCCGGCATCGAAGACGACTGAAAAATCAGTCCCCAGGAAACGCGATGCGAGCCCTTTTCGCCCATCCAAAAGTGCCCCCAAAGGAAGGCTTTGGGTACATCTGAAGTTCCCAGAGGGGCCTTTACGCAGCATCATATGCAACTGGACGCTCCGGGTTCGATTTTTCCGAGCAACCCTTAATATACCACTAGCTGTCATCAGAGATGAGTGAAAAATCAGGACCCAGGAAATGCGTTGCGAGCCCCTTTGGACCATCCAAAAGTGCCCCCAAAGGAAGGCTTTGGGTACAAGTGAACTCCCCAGGGGAGCCTTTACGCAGCCCCACATGCAACTGGACCCTCCGGGTTCGCTGTTCCTGAGCAAACCTAAACATAGTCCTAGCCGTCATTGGAAATGAGTGAAAAATCAGGCCCCAGGAAATGCGTTGCGAGCCCTTTTCGCCCATCCAAAAGTGCCTCCAAAGGAAGGCTTTGGGTACAAGAGAACACCCCAGGGGAGCCTTTACGCAGCCCCACATGCAACTGGACCCTCCGGGTTCGCTGTTCCTGAACAAACCTAAACGTATCCCTAGCCGTCATTGGAGACGAGTGAAAACTCAGGCCCCAGGAAATGCACTCCGAGCCACTTTGCACCATCCAAAAGTGCCCCCAAAGGAAGGATTTGGGTACATCTGAACTCCCCAGGGGAGAATTTATGCAGCCCCACATGCAACTGGACTCTGTGCGTTCGCTGTTTCCGAGCATCCCTAAACATAGCCCTAGCCGGCATCGATAACGACTGAAAAATCAGGCCCCAGGAAATGCGTTCCGAGCCCTTTTCGCCCATCCAAAAGTGCCCCCAAAGGAAGGCTTTGGGTACAAGTGAACTCCCCAGGGGAGCCTTTACGCAGCCCCACATGCAACTGGACCCTCCGGGTTCGCTGTTTCTGAACAAACCTAAACTTAACCCTAGCCGTCATCGGAGACGAGTGAAAAATCAGGCCCCAGGAAGTGCGTTACGAGCACTTTTCGCCCATGAAAAGTGCCCCCAAAGGAAGGCTTTGGGTACAAGAGAACTCCCCAGGGGAGCCTTTACGCAGCCCCACATGCAACTGGACCCTCCGGGTTCGCTGTTTCCAAGCATTCCTAAACATAGCCCTTGCCGGCATCGAAGACGACTGAAAAATCAGGCCCCAGGAGAAGCGTTCCCCGCCCTTTTCGCCCATCCAAAAGTGTCACCAAAGGAAGGCTTTGGGTAAGGGAGAACTCCCCAGGGGAGCCATTACGCAGCCCCACATGCAACTGGACCCTCCCGGTTCGCTGTTTCCTAGCATCCCTAAACATAGCCCTAGCCGGCATCGAAGACGACTGAAAAATCAGGCCCCAGGAAACTTGTTCCGAGCTCTTTTTGCCCATCCAAAAGTGACCCCCAAAAAAGGCTTTGGGTACAAGTGAACTCCCTAGGGGAGCCTTTACGCAGCCCCACATGCAACTGGACCCTCCGGGTTCTCTATTCCTGAGCAAACCTAAACGGATCC
Source organism: Anas platyrhynchos (assembly GCF_047663525.1). Classification (NCBI taxonomy): domain Eukaryota; kingdom Metazoa; phylum Chordata; class Aves; order Anseriformes; family Anatidae; genus Anas; species Anas platyrhynchos. The sequence goes on along the minus strand of NC_092608.1, from coordinate 8,605,482 downwards.
CCAGCCGAATTTGGAGAAGACTTAAAAACTGGGTCCCAGAAATCGCGCTGCAAGCCCCTTTGGACCATCCAAAAGTGCCCCCAAAGGAAGGCTTTGGGTACAAGTGAACTCCCCAGGGGAGCCTGTACGCAGCCCCACATGCAACTGGACCCTCCGGGTTCTCTGTTTCCGAGCATCCCTAAACCTAGCCCTAGCCGGCATTGAAGACGACTTAAAAATCAGTCCCCAGGAAATGCGTTGCGAGCCCTTTTCGCCCATCCAAAAGTGCCCCCAAAGGAAGGCTTTGGGTACATCTGAAGTTCCCTGAGGGGCCTTTACGCAGCCCCACATGCAACTGGACTCTCCGGGTTCGCTGTTCCTGAGCAAACCTAAACGTAGCCCTAGCCGTCATCGGAGACGAGTGAAAACTCAGGCCCCAGGAAATGCACACCGAGCCCCTTTGGACCATACAAAAGTGTCCCCAAAGGAAGGCTTTGGGTACATCTGAACACCCCAGGGAAGCCTTTATGCAGCCCCAGATGGAACTGGACCCTTCGGGTTCGATTTTTCCGAGCAACCCTAAATATAACCCTAGCTGTCATCGGAGACGAGTGAAAAATCAGGCCCCAGGAAATGCGCTGCGTGCCCCTTTGGACCATCCAAAAGTGCCACCAAAGGAAGGCTTTGGATAGAAGTGAACTCCCCAGGGGAGCCTTTACGCAGCCCCACATGCAAATGGATCCTCCGGGTTCGCTGTTTCCGAGCAACCCTATATATATCCCTAGCCGGCATGGGAGAGACTGAAAAACCGGGCCCCAGAAAACGTGTTGCAAGCCCCTTTGGACCATCCAAAAGTGCCCCCAAAGGAAGGCTTTGGGTACAAGTGAACTCCCCAGGGGAGCCTTTACGCAGCCTCACATGCAACTGGACCCTCCGGGTTTTCTGTTCCTGAGCAAACCTAAACGTAACCCTAGCCGTCATCGGAGATGAGTGAAAAATCAGGCCCCAGGAAATGCGTTGCAAGCCCCGTTGGACCATCGAAAAGTGTCACCAAAGGAAGGCTTTGGGTACAAGTGAACTCCCCAGGGGAGCCTTTACGCAGCCCCACATGCAACTGGACCCTCCGGGTTCGCTGTTTCCGAGCATCCCTAAACATAACCCTAGCAGGCATCGAAGACGACTGAAAAATCAGGCCACAGGAAATGCGTACAGAGCCCTTTTCACCCATCCAAAAGTGCCCCCAAAGGACGGCTAGGGTACAAGTGAACTCCCCAGGGGAGCCTTTACGCAGCCCCACATGCAACTGGACCCTCCGGGTTCGCTGTTTCTGAGCAACCCTAAATATATCCCTAGCTGTCATCGGAGATGAGTGAAAACTCAGGCCCCAGGAAATGCGTTGCGAGCCCCTTTGGACCATCCAAAAGTGCCCCCAAAAAAAGGCTTTGGATAGAAGTGAACTCCTCCGGGGAGCCTTTACGCAGCCCCACATGCAACTGGACCCTCCGGGTTCGCTGTTCCTGAGCAAACCTAAACGTAGCCCTAGCCGTCATTGGAGACGACTGAAATATCAGGCCCAAATAAACGCGTTGCAAGCCCCTTTGGACCATCCTAAAGTGCCCCCAAAAGAAGGCTTTGGGTACAAGTGAACTCCCCAGGGGAGCCTTTACGCAGCCCCACATGCAACTGGACCCTCCAGGTTCGCTGTTTCTGAGCATCCGTAAACATAACCGTAGCCGGCATAGAAGACAATTGAAAAATCAGGCCCCAGGAAATGTGTTGCGAGCCCCTTTTTGCCATTCCAAAAGTGCCCCTAAAGGACGGCTTTGGGTACAAGTGAACTCCCCAGGGGAGCCTTTACGCAGCCCCACATGCAACTCGACCCTTCGGGTTCGATTCTTCCGAGCAACCCTAAATATATCCCTAACCGTCATGGGAGAAGACTGAAAAACCGGGCCCCAGAAAACGCATTGCAAGCCCCTTTGGACCATCCAAAAGTGTCACCAAAGGAAGGCTTTGGGTACAAGTGAACTCCCCAGGGGAGCCTTTACGCAGCCCCACATGCAACTGGACCCTCCGGGTTCGCTGTTTCTGAGCATCCCTAAACATAGCCCTAGCCGGCATCGAAGACGACTGAAACAACAGGCCCAAATAAACGCGTTGCAAGCCCCTTTGGACCATCCAAAAGTGTCACCAAAGGAAGGCTTTGGGTACAAGTGAACTCCCCAGGGGAGCCTTTACGCAGCCTCACATGCAACTGGACCCTTCGGGTTCGCTGTTCCTGAGGATCCGTAAACATAGCCGTAGCCAGCATAGAAGACGACTGAAAAATCGGGCCCCAGGATATGCGTGGCGAGCCCTTTTCGCCCATCCAAATGTGCCCCCAAAGGAAGACTTTGGGTGCAAGAGAACTCCCCAGGGGAGCCTTTACGCAGCCCCACATGCAACTGGACCCTCCAGGTTCTCTGTTTCCGAGCATCCCTAAATATAGCCCTAGCCGGCATCGAAGACGACTGAAAAATCAGGCCCCAGGAAATGCTTTCCGACCACTTTTCGCCCATCCAAAAGTGCCCCCAAAGGAAGGCTTTGGGTACATCTGAAGTTCCCAAAGGGACCTTTACGTTGCACCATATGCAACTGGACCCTCCGGGTTCGCTGTTTCCGAGCATTCCTAAACGTAGCCCTAGCCGTCATCGGAGACAAGTGAAAAATCAGGCCCCAGGAAATGCGTTGCGAGCCCCTTTGGACCATCCAAAAGTGCCCGCAAAGGAAGGCTTTGGGTACAAGTGAACTCCCCAGGGGAGCCTTTACGCAGCCCCACATGCAACTGGACCCTCCGGGTTCGCTGTTCCTGAGCAAACCTAAATGTAGCCCTAGCCGGCATCGAAGACGACGGAAACATCAGGCCCAAATAAACGCGTTGCAAGCTCCTTTGGACCATCCAAAAGTGTCACCAAAAGAAGGCTTTGGGTACAAGTGAACCCTCCAGGGGAGCCTTTACACAGCCCCACATGCAACTGGACCCTTCGGGTTCGCTGTTTCTGAGCATCCGTAAACATAGCCCTAGCCGGCATCGAAGACGACTGAAAAATCAGGTCCCAGGAAATGTGTTGCGAGCCCCTTTTTGCCATTCCAAAAGTGCCCCCAAAGGAAGGCTTTGGGTACAAGTGAACTCCCCAGGGGAGCCTTTACGCAGCCCCACATGCAACTGGACCCTCCGGGTTCGCTGTTTCTGAGCAACCCTAAATATATCCCTAGCCGGCATGGGAGAAGACTGAAAAACCGGGCCCCAGAAAACGCGTTGCAAGCCCCTTTGGACCATCCAAAAGTGCCCCCAAAGGAAGGCTTTGGGTACAAGTGAACTCCCCACGGGAGCCTTTACGCAGCCCCACATGCAACTGGACCCTTCGGGTTCGATTCTTCCGAGCAACCCTAAATATACCCCTAGCCGGCATCGAAGACGACTGAAAAATCAGGCCCCAGGAAACGCGTTGCAAGCCCCTTTGGACCATCCAAAAGTGTCACCAAAGGAAGGCTTTGGGTACAAGTGAACTCCCCAGGGGAGCCTTTACGCAGCCCCACATGCAACTGGACCCTCCGGGTTCGCTGTTCCTGAGAAAACTTAACGTAGCCCTAGCCGTCATCGGAGACGACTGAAAAATCAGGCCCCAAGAAATGCATTCCGAGCCCTATTCGCCCATTAAAAAGTGCCCCCAAGGAAGGTTTTGGGTACAAGTGAACTCCCCAGGGGAGCCTTTACGCAGCCCCACATGCAACTGGACCCTCCGGGTTCGATTTTTCCGAGCAACACTATATAGAACCCTAGCTGTCATCGGAGACGAGTGAAAAATCAGGCCCCAGAAAACGCATTGCAAGCCCCTTTGGACCATCCAAAAGTGTCACCAAAGGAAGGCTTTGGGTACAAGTGAACTCCCCAGCTGAGCCTTTACGCAGCCCCACATGCAATTGGACCCTCCGGGTTCGCTGTTTCTGAGCATACCTAAACATAGCCCTAGCCGGCATCGAAGACGACTGAAAAAACAGGCCCAAATAAACGCGTTGCAAGCCCCTTTGGACCATCCAAAACTGTCACCAAAGGAAGGCTTTGGGTACAAGTGAACTCCCCAGGGGAGCCTTTACGCAGCCTCACATGCAACTGGACCCTTCGGGTTCGCTGTTCCTGAGGATCCGTAAACATAGCCGTAGCCGGCATAGAAGACGACTGAATAATCGTGCCCCTGGATATGCGTGGCGAGCCCTTTTCGCCCAACCAAAAGTGTCCCAAAGGAAGGCTTTGGGTACAAGTGAACTCCCCAGGGGAGCCTTTACGCAGCCCCACATGCAACTGGACCCTTCGGGTTCGATTTTTCCGAGCAACCCTATATAGAACCCTAGCTGTCATCGGAGACGAGTGAAAAATCAGGCCCAGGAAATGCGTTGCGAGCCCCTTTGGACCATCCAAAAGTGCCCCCAAAGGAAGGCTTTGGGTACAAGTGAACTCCCCAGGGGAGCCTTTACGCAGCCCCACATGCAACTGGACTCTCTGGGTTCGCTGTTCCTGAGCAAACCTAAAGGAAGCCCTAGCCGTCATCAGAGAAGAGTGAAAAATCAGGCCCCAGGAAATGCGTTCCGAGTCCTTTTCGCCCATCCAAAAGTGCCCCCAAAGGAAGGCTTTGGATACAAGTGAACTCCCCATTGGAGCCTTTACGCAGCCCCACATGCAACTGCACCCTCCGGGTTCGCTGTTTCCGAGCAACCCTAAATATAGCTCTAGCCGGCATGGGAGAAGACTGAAAAACCGGTCCCCAGAATATGCGTTACAAGCCCCTTTGGACCATCCAAAAGTGTCACCATAGGAAGGCTTTGGGTACAAGTGAACTCCCCAGGGGAGCCTTTACGCATCCCCACATGCAACTGGACTCTCCGGGTTCGCTGTTCCTGAGCAAACGTAAACGTAACCGTAGCCGTCATCGGAGACGAGTGAAAACTCAGGCCCCAGGAAATGCACTCCGAGCCACTTTGGACTATCCAAAAGTGCCCCCAAAGGAAGGCTTTGTGTACATCTGAACTCCCCAGTGGTGCCTTTACGCAGCCCCACATGCAACTTCACCCTCCGGGTTCGCTGTTTCCGAGCAACACTAAATATATCCCTAGCCGGTATGGGAGAAGACTGAAAAACCGGGCCCCTGAAAATGCGTTGCAAGCCCCTTTGGACCATCCAAAAGTGTCACCAATGGAAGGCTTTGGGTACAAGAGAACTCCCCAGGGGAGACGTTATGAAGCCCCACATGCAACTGGACCATTCGGGATTGCTGTTTCCTAGCATCCCTAAACATAGCCCTAGCCGGCATCGAAGACGACTGAAAAATCAGGCCCCAGAAAACGCGTTGCAAGCCCCTTTGGACCATCCAAAAATGCCCACAAGGGAAGGCATTGGGTACAAGAGAACTCCCCAGGGGAGCCTTTACACAGCATCACATGCAACTGGACCCTCCGGGTTCGCTGTTCCTGAGCAACCCTATATATATCTCTAGCCGGCATGGGAGAAGACTGAAAAACCGGTCCCCAGGAAACACGTTGCAAGCCCCTTTGGACCATCCAAAAGTGTCACCAAATGAAGGCTTTGGGTACAAGTGAACTCCCCAGGGGAGCCTTTACGCAGCCCCACATGCAACTGGACCCTCCGGATTCGCTGTTTCCGAGCATCCCTAAACATAACCCTAGCCGGCATCGAAGACGACTGAAAAACCGGGCCCCAGAAAATGCGTTGCAAGCCCCTTTGGACCATCCAAAAATGCCCACAAAGGAAGGCATTGGGTACAAGAGAACTCCCCAGGGGAGCCTTTACACAGCATCACATGCAACTGGACCCTCCGGGTTCGCTGTTCCTGAGCAACCCTATATATATCTCTAGCCGGCATGGGAGAAGACTGAAAAACCGGTCCCCAGGAAACACGTTGCAAGCCCCTTTGGACCATCCAAAAGTGTCACCAAATGAAGGCTTTGGGTACAAGTGAACTCCCCAGGGGAGCCTTTACGCAGCCCCACATGCAACTGCACCCTCCAGGTTCGCTGTTTCCGAGCAACCCTAAATATATCCCTAGCCGGCATGGGAGAAGACTGAAAAACCGGGCCCCAGAATATGCGTTACAAGCCCCTTTGGACCATCCAAAAGTGTCACCATAGGAAGGCTTTGGGTACAAGTGAACTCCCCAGGGGAGCCTTTACGCATCCCCACATGCAACTGGACTCTCCGGGTTCGCTGTTCCTGAGCAAACGTAAACGTAACCGTAGCCGTCATCGGAGACGAGTGAAAACTCAGGCCCCAGGAAATGCACTCCGAGCCACTTTGGACTATCCAAAAGTGCCCCCAAAGGAAGGCTTTGTGTACATCTGAACTCCCCAGTGGTGCCTTTACACAGCCCCACATGCAACTTCACCCTCCGGGTTCGCTGTTTCCGAGCAACCCTAAATAAATCCCTAGCCGGCATGGGAGAAGACTGAAAAAACGGGCCCCTGAAAATGCGTTGCAAGCCCCTTTGGACCATCCAAAAGTGTCACCAAAGGAAGGCTTTGGGTACAAGAGAACTCCCCAGGGGAGACGTTATGCAGCCCCACATGCAACTGGACCATTCGGGATTGCGGTTTCCTAGCATCCCTAAACATAGCCCTAGCCGGCATCGAAGACGACTGAAAAATCAGGCCCCAGAAAACGCGTTGCAAGCCCCTTTGGACCATCCAAAAATGCCCACAAAGGAAGGCATTGGGTACAAGAGAACTCCCCAGGGGAGCCTTTACACAGCATCACATGCAACTGGACCCTCCGGGTTCGCTGTTCCTGAGCAACCCTATATATATCTCTAGCCGGCATGGGAGAAGACTGAAAAACCGGTCCCCAGGAAACACGTTGCAAGCCCCTTTGGACCATCCAAAAGTGTCACCAAATGAAGGCTTTGGGTACAAGTGAACTCCCCAGTGGAGCCTTTACGTAGCCCCACATGCAACTGGACCCTCCGGATTCGCTGTTTCCGAGCATCCCTAAACATAACCCTAGCCGGCATCGAAGACGACTGAAAAACCGGGCCCCAGAAAACGCGTTGCAAGCCCCTTTGGACCATCCAAAAATGCCCACAAAGGAAGGCATTGGGTACAAGAGAACTCCCCAGGGGAGCCTTTACACAGCATCACATGCAACTGGACCCTCCGGGTTCGCTGTTCCTGAGCAACCCTATATATATCTCTAGCCGGCATGGGAGAAGACTGAAAAACCGGTCCCCAGGAAACACGTTGCAAGCCCCTTTGGACCATCCAAAAGTGTCACCAAATGAAGGCTTTGGGTACAAGTGAACTTCCCAGGGGAGCCTTTACGCAGCCCCACATGCAACTGCACCCTCCAGGTTCGCTGTTTCCGAGCAACCCTATATATATCCCAAGCTGGCATGGGAGAAGACTGAAAAACCAGGCCCCAGAAAACGCGTTACAAGCCCCTTTGGACCATCCAAAAGTGTCACCAAAGGAAGGCTTTGGGTACAAGTGAACTCCCCAGGGGAGCCTTTACGCAGCCCCACATGCAACTGGACCCTCCGGGTTCGCTGTTCCTGAGCAAACCTAAACGTTGTCTTAGCCGTCATCGGAGATGAGTGAAAAATCAGGCCCCAGGAAATGCATTCCGAGCCCTTTTCGCCCATCCAAAAGTGCCTCCAAAGGAAGGCTTTGGGTACAAGTGAACTCCCCAGGGGAGCCTTTACGCAGCCCCACATGCAACTGCACACTCCGGGTTCGCTGTTTCCGAGCATCCCTAAACAGAGCCCTAGCCGGCATTGGAGAAGACTGAAAAACCGGGCCCCAGGAAATGCATTGCGATCCCCTTTGGACCATCCAAAAGTGCCCCCAAAGGAAGGCTTTGGGTACAAGTGAACTCCCCAGGGGGAGCCTTTACTCAGCCCCACATGCAACTGGACCCTCCGGGTTCGCTGTTTCCTAGCATCCCTAAACATAACTCTAGCCGGCATCGAAGACGACTGAAAAATCAGGCCGCAGGAAACGCGTTGCGAGACCTTTTCGCCCATCCAAAAGTGCCCCCAAAGGAAGGCTTTGGGTACAAGAGAACTCCCCAGGGGAGCCTTTACGCAGCCCCACATGCAACTGGACCCTCCGAGTTCGCTGTTCCTGAGCAAACTAAATGTATTCCTAGCCGTCATCGGAGATGAGTGAAAAATCAGGCCCCAGGAAATGCGTTCCGAGCCCTTTTCGCCCATCCAAAAGTGCCTCCAAATGAAGGCTTTGGGTACAAGTGAACTCCCCAGGGGAGCCTTTACGCAGCCCCACATGCAACTGCACACTCCGGGTTCGCTGTTTCCGAGCATCCCTAAACATAACCCTAGCCAGCATAGGAGAAGACTGAAAAACCGGGCCCCAGAAATCGCGTTGCAAGCCCATTTGGACCATCCAAAAGTGCCCCAAAGGAAGGCTTTGGGTACAAGTGATCTCCCCAGGGGAGCCTTTACGCAGCCCCACATGCAACTGGACCCTCCGGCTTCGCTGTTCCTGATCAAACCTAAAGGTAGCCATAGCAGTCATCGGAGATGAGTGAAAAATCAGGCCCCAGGAAATGCGTTGGGAGCCCCTTTGGACCATTCAAAAGTGCCCCCAAAGGAAGGCTTGGGGTACAAGTGAACTCCACAGGGGAGCCTTTACGCAGCCCCACATGCAACTGGACCCTCCGGGATCGCTGTTTCCGAGCAACCTTAAATATATCCCTAGCCGGCATGGGAGAAGACTGAAAACCCGGGCCCCAGAAAACGCGTTGCGAGCCCCTTTGGACCATCCAAAACTGTCACCAAAGGAAGGCTTTGGGTACAAGTGAACTCCCCATTGGAGCCTTTACGCAGCCCCACATGCAACTGGACCCTCCGGGTTCGCTGTTCCTGAGGAAACCTAAACGTAGCCCTAGCCGTATTCGGAGACGAGTGAAAAATCAGGCCCCAGGAAATGCGTTGGGAGCCCCTTTGGACCATTCAAAAGTGCCCCCAAAGGAAGGCTTGGGGTACAAGTGAACTCCACAGGGGAGCCTTTACGCAGCCCCACATGCAACTGGACCCTTCGGGTTCGATTTTTCCGAGCACCCCTAAATATATCAGTAGCCGGCATGGGAGAAGACTGAAAAACCGGGCCCCAGAAAACGCATTGCAAGCCCCTTTGGACCATCCAAAAGTGTCACCAAAGGAAGGCTTTGGGTACAAGTGAACTCCCCAGGGGAGCCTTTACGCAGTCCCACATGCAACTGGACCCTCCGGGTTCGCTGTTTCCTAGCATCCCTATACCTATCCGTAGCCGGCATCGAAGACGACTGAAAAATCAGGCCCCAGGGAACGCGTTGCGAGCCCTTTTCGCCCATCCAAAAGTGCCCCCAAAGGAAGGCTTTGGGTACAAGTGAACTCCCCAGGGGAGCCTTTACGCAGCCCCACATGCAACTGGACCATCCGTGTTCGATTTTTACGAGCAACCCTAAATATAACCCTGGCTGTCATCGGAGATGAGTGAAAAATCAGGCCCCAGGAAATGCGTTGAGAGCCCCTTTGGAGCATCCAAAAGTGCCCCCAAAGGAAGGCTTTGGGTACAAGTGAACTCCCCAGGGGAGCCTTTACAAAGCCCCATATGCAACTGGACCCTCCGGGTTCGCTGTTCCTGAGCAAACCTAAACGTAGCCCTAGCCATCATCAGAGACGAGTGAAGAATCAGGCCCCAGGAAATGCACTGCGAGCCCCTTTGGACCATACAAAAGTGCCCAAAAGGAAGGCTTTGGGTACAAGTGATCTCCCCAGGGAAGCCTTTACGCAGCCCCACATGGAACTGGACCCTCCGGCTTCGCTGTTCCTGATCAAACCTAAAGGTAGCCATAGCAGTCATCGGAGATGAGTGAAAAATCAGGCCCCAGGAAATTCGTTGGGAGCCCCTTTGGACCATCCAAAAGTGCCCCCAAAGGAAGGCTTTGGGTACAAGTGAACTCCCCAGGGGAGCCTTTACGCAGCCCCACATGCAACTGGACCCTCCGGGTTCGCTGTTTCCGATCAACCCTAAATATATCCCTAGCCGGCATGGGAGAAGACTGAAAAACGAGGCTACAGAAAACGCGTTGCAAGCCGCTTTGGACCATCCAAAACTGTCACCAAAGGAAGGCTTTGGGTACAAGTGAACTCCCCAGGGGAGCCTTTACGCAGCCCCACATGCAACTGGACCCTCCGGGTTCTCTGTTTCCGAGCATCCCTAAACATAGCCGTAGCCAGCATCGAAGACGACTGAAAAATCAGGCCCCAGGAAACGCGTTCCGACCTCTTTTCGCCCATCCAAAAGTGCCTCCAAAGGAAGGCATTGGGTACAAGAGAACTCCCCAGGGGAGCCTTTACGCAGCCCCACATGCAACTGGACCCGCCGGGTTCGCTGTTCCTGAGCAAACCTAAACGGATCCACAGCCGAAATGAAAGAAAACTGAAAAACTGGGCCCCAGAAAACGCGTTGCAAGCCCCTTTGGACCATCCAAAAGTGTCACCAAAGGTAGGCTTTGGGTACAAGTGAACTCCCCAGGGGAGCCTTTACGCAGCCCCACATGCAACTGGACCCTCCGGGTTCGCTGTTCCTGAGCAAACCTAAACGTAGCCCTAGCCGTCATCGGAGATGAGTGAAAACTCAGGCCCCAGGAAATGCATTTCGAGCCCCTTTGGACCATACAAAAGTGCCCCCAAAGGAAGGCTTTGGGTACAAGTGAACTCCCCAGGGGAGCCTTTACGCAGCCCCACATGCAACTGGACCCTCCGGGTTCGCTGTTCCTGAGCAAATCTAAACGTAGCCCTAGCCACCATTGGAGAAGACTGAAAAACCGGGCCCCAGAAAACGCGTTGCAAGCCCCTTTGGACCATCCAAAAGTGTCACCAAAGGAAGGCTTTGGGTAAAAGAGAACTCCGCAGGGGAGCCTTTACGCAGCCCCACATGCAACTGGACCCTCCGGGTTCGCTGTTTCCGAGCAACCCTAAATATATCCCTAGCCGGCATGGGAGAAGACTGAAAAACCGGGCCCCAGAAAACGCATTGCACGTCCCTTTGGACCATCCAAAACTGTCACCAATGGAAGGCTTTGGGTACAAGTGAACTCCCCAGGGGAGCCTTTACGCAGTCCCACATGCAACTGGACCCTCCGGGTTCGCTGTTTCCGAGTATCCCTTATCATAGCCGTAGCCAGCATCGAAGACGACTGAAAAATCAGGCCCCAGGAAATGCGTTGCGAGCCCTGTTCGCCCATCCAAAAGTGTCACCAAAGGAAGGCTTTGGGTACAAGAGAACTCCCCAGGGGAGCCTTTACGCAGCCCCACATGCAACTGCACCCTCCGGGTTCGCAGTTCGTGAACAAACCTAAACGTAGCCCTCGCTGTCATCGGAGACGTGTGAAAAATCAAGCCCCAGGAAATGCGTTGAGAGCCCCTTTGGACCATCCAAAAGTGCCCCCAAAGGAAGGCTTTGGGTACAAGTGAACTCCCCAGGGGAGCCTTTACGCAGCCCCACATGCAACTGGACCCTCCGGGTTCGCTGTTCCTGAGCAAATCTAACCGTAGCCCTAGCCACCATTGGAGAAGACTGAAAAACCGGGCCCCAGAAAACGCGTTGCAAGCCCCTTTGGACCATCCAAAAGTGTCACCAAAGGAAGGCTTTGGGTAAAAGAGAACTCCGCAGGGGAGCCTTTACGCAGCCCCACATGCAACTGGACCCTCCGGGTTCGCTGTTTCCGAGCAACCCTAAATATATCCCTAGCCGGCATGGGAGAAGACTGAAAAACCGGGCCCCAGAAAACGCATTGCACGTCCCTTTGGACCATCCAAAACTGTCACCAATGGAAGGCTTTGGGTACAAGTGAACTCCCCAGGGGAGCCTTTACGCAGCCCCACATGCAACTGGACCCTCCGGGTTCGCTGTTTCCGAGTATCCCTTATCATAGCCGTAGCCAGCATCGAAGACGACTGAAAAATCAGGCCCCAGGAAATGCGTTGCGAGCCCTGTTCGCCCATCCAAAAGTGTCACCAAAGGAAGGCTTTGGGTACAAGAGAACTCCCCAGGGGAGCCTTTACGCAGCCCCACATGCAACTGCACCCTCCGGGTTCGCAGTTCGTGAACAAACCTAAACGTAGCCCTCGCTGTCATCGGAGACGTGTGAAAAATCAAGCCCCAGGAAATGCGTTGAGAGCCCCTTTGGACCATCCAAAAGTGCCCCCAAAGGAAGGCTTTGGGTACAAGTGAACTCCCCAGGGGAGCCTTTACGCAGCCCCACATGCAACTGGACCCTCCGGGTTCGCTGTTCCTGAGCAAACCTAAACGTAGTCCTAGCCGTCATCGGAGATGAGTGAAAAATCAGGCCCCAGGAAATGCGTTGCGAGCCGTTTTCGCCCATCCAAAATTGCCCCCAAATGAAGGCTTTGGGTACAAGTGAACTCCCCAGGGGAGCCTTTACGCAGCCCCACATGCAACTGGACCCTCCGGGTTCGCTGTTTCCGAGCAACCCTAAATATATCCCTAGCCGGCATGGGAGAAGACTGAAAAACGGGGCCACAGAAAACACGTTGCAAGCCCCTTTGGACCATCCAAAAGTGTCACCAAAGGAAGGCTTTGGGTACAAGTGAACTCCCCAGGGGAGCCTTTACGCAGCCCCACATGCAACTGGACCCTCCGTGTTCGATTTTTACGAGCAACCCTAAATATAACCCTGGCTGTCATCGGAGATGAGTGAAAAATCAGGCCCCAGGAAATGCGTTGCGAGCCCTTTTCGCCCATCCAAAAGTGCCGCCAAAAGAAGAGTTTGGGTACAAGAGAACTCCCCAGGGGAGCCTTTACGCAGCCCCACATGCAACTGGACCCTTCGGGTTCGCTGTTTCTGAGCATCCCTAAACATAGCCCTAGCCGGCATCGAAGACGACTGAAAAATCAGGCCCCAGGAAACGCGTTCCGAACTCTTTTCGCCCATCCAAAAGTGCCCCCAAAGGAAGGCTTTGGGTACAAGTGAACTCCCCAGGGGAGCCTTTACGCAGCCCCACATGCAACTGGACCCTCCGGGTTCGCTGTTCCTAAGCAAACCTAAACGGATCCATAGCCGAAATGAAAGAAAACTGAAAAACTGGGCCCCAGAAAACGCATTGCAAGCCCCTTTGGACCATCCAAAAGTGTCACCAAAGGTAGGCTTTGGGTACAAGTGAACTCCCCAGGGGAGCCTTTACGCAGCCCCACATGCAACTGGACCCTCCGGGTTCGCTGTTCCTGAGCAAATCTAAACGTAGCACTAGCCAGCATGGGAGAAGACTGAAAAACCGGGCCCCAGAAAACGCGTTGCAAGCCCCTTTAGACCTTCCAAAAGTGTCACCAAAGGAAGGCATTGGGTACAAGTGAACTCCCCAGGGGAGCCTTTTCGCAGCATCATATGCAACTGGACCCTCCAGTTTCGCTGTTCCTGAGCAAACCTAAACGTAGCCCTAGCCGTCATCGGAGACGAGTGAAAACTCAGGCCCCAGGAAATGCATTTCGAGCCCCTTTGGACCATCCAAAAGTGCCCCCAAAGGAAGGCTTTGGGTACAAGTGAACTCCCCAGGGGAGCCTTTACGCAGCCCCACATGCAACTGGACCCTCCGGGTTCGCTGTTAGTGAGCAAACCTAAACGTAGTCCTAGCCGTCTTCGGAGATGAGTGAAAAATCAGGCCCCAGGAAACGCGTTGCGAGCCCCTTTGGACCATCCAAAAGTGCCCCCAAAGGAAGGCTTTGGGTACAAGTGAACTCCCCATTGGAGCCTTTACGCAGACCCACATGCAACTGCACCCTCCGGGTTCGCTGTTTCAGAGCATCCCTAAATATAGTCCTTTCCGGCATCAAAGACGACTGAAAAATCAGACCCCAGGAAATGCGTTCCGAGCCCTTTTCGCCCATCCAAAAGTGTCACCAAAGGAAGGCTTTGGGTACAAGAGAACTCCCCAGGGGAGCCTTTACGCAGCCCCACATGCAACTGGACCCTCCGGGTTCTCTGTTTCTGAGCATCCCTAAACATAGCACTAGCTGGCATCGGAGACGACTGAAAAATCAGGCCCCATGAAATGCGTTGCGAGCCCTTTTCGCCCATCCAAAAGTGCTCCCAAAGGAAGGCTTTGGGTACATCTGAAGTTCCCAGAGGGGTCTTTAAGCAGCACCATATGCAACTGGACCCTCCGGGTTCGCTATTCCTGAGCAAACCTAAACGTAGCCCTAGCCGTCATCGGAGATGAGTGAAAAATCAGGCTCCAGGAAATGAATTTCGGACCCCTATGGACCATCCAAAAGTGCCCCCAAAGGAAGGCTTTGGGTACAAGTGAACTCCCCAGGGGAGCCTTTACGCAGCCCCACATGCAACTGCACCCTCCAGGTTCGCTGTTTCCGACCATCCCTAAACATAGCCCTAGCTGGCATGGGAGAAGACTGAAAAACCGGGCCCCAGAAAACGCGTTGCAAGCCCCTTTGGACCATCCAAAAGTGCCTCCAAAGGAAGGCTTTGGGTACAAGAGAACTCCCCAGGGGAGCCTGTACGCAGCCCCACATGCAATTGCATCCTCCGGGTTCGCTGTTCCTGAGCAAACCTTAATGTAGCCCTAGCCGTCATCGGAGACGTGTGAAAAATCAGGCCCCAGGAAAAGATTGCAAGCCCCTTTGGACCATCCAAAAGTGTTCCCAAAGGATGGCTCTGGGTACAAGAGAACTCCCCAGGGGAGCCTTTACGCAGCCCCACATGCAACTGGACCCTCCGGGTTCGCTGTTTCCTAGCATCCCTAAACATAGCCCTAGCCAGCATGGGAGAAGACTGAAAAACCGGGCCCCAGAAAACGCGTTACAAGCCCCTTTGGACCATCCAAAAGTGTCACCAAAGGAAGGCTTTGGGTACAAGTGAACTACCCAGGGGAGCCTTTACGCAGCCCCACATGCAACTGGAACCTCCGGGTTCTCTGTTTCCGAGCATCCCTAAACATAGCCCTTGCCGGCATCGCAGACGATTGAAAAATCAGGCCCCAGGAGATGCGTTGCGAGCCCTTTTCGCCCATCCAAAAGTGCCGCCAAAAGAAGGGTTTGGGTACAAGAGAACTCCCCAGGGGAGCCTTTACGCAGCCCCACATGCAACTGGACCCTTCGGGTTCGCTGTTTCTGAGCATCCCTAAACATAGCCCTAGCCGGCATCGAAGACGACTGAAAAATCAGGCCCCAGGAAACGCGTTCCGAACTCTTTTCGCCCATCCAAAAGTGCCCCCAAAGGAAGGCTTTGGGTACAAGTGAACTCCCCAGGGGAGCCTTTACGCAGCCCCACATGCAACTGGACCCTCCGGGTTCGCTGTTCCTAAGCAAACCTAAACGGATCCATAGCCGAAATGGAAGAAAACTGAAAAACTGGGCCCCAGAAAACGCGTTGCAAGCCCCTTTGGACCATCCAAAAGTGTCACCAAATGTAGGCTTTGGGTACAAGTGAACTCCCCAGGGGAGCCTTTACGCATCCCCACATGCAAGTGGACCCTCCAGGTTCGCTGTTCCTGAGCAAACCTAAACGTAGCCCTAGCCGTCATCGGAGACGAGTGAAAAATCAGGCCCCAGGAAATGCGTTGCGAGCACTTTTCGCCCATCCAAAAGTGCCCCCAAAGAAAGGCTTTGGGTACAAGAGAACTCCCCAGGGGAGCCTTTACGCAGCCCCACATGCAACTGGACCCTTCGGGTTCGATTTTTCCGAGCACCCCTAAATATATCCGTAGCCGGTATTGGAGAAGACTGAAAAACCGGGCCCCAGAAAACGCGTTGCAAGCCCCTTTGGACCATCCAAAAGTGTCACAAAAGGAAGGCTTTGGGTACAAGTGAACTCCCCAGGGGAGCCTTTACGCATCCCCACATGCAACTGGACCCTCCGGGTTCGCTGTTTCCGAGCATCCCTAAACAGATCCCTTGCCGGCATCAAAGACGACTGAAAAATCAGACCCCAGGAAATGCGTTCCGAGCCCTTTTCGCCCATCCAAAAGTGCCCCCAAAGGAAGGCTTTGGGTACATCTGAAGTTCCCAGAGGGGCCTTTACGCAGCACCATATGCAACTGGACCCTCTGGGTTCGCAGTTCTTTAACAAACCTAAACGTAGCCCTAGCCGTCATCGGAGACGAGTGAAAAATCAGGCCCCAGGAAATGCTATTCGAGCCCCTTTGGACCATACAAAAGTGCCCCCAAAGGAAGGCTTTGGGTACAAGTGAACTCCCCAGGGGAGCCTTTACGCAGACCCACATGCAACTGCACCCTCCGGGTTCGCTGTTTCCGAGCATCCCTAAATATAGTCCTTGCAGGCATCAAAGACGACTGAAAAATCAGACCCCAGGAAATGCGTTCCGAGAACTTTTCGCCCATCCAAAAGTGTCACCAAAGGAAGGCTTTGGGTACAAGAGAACTCCCCAGGGGAGCCTTTACGCAGCCCCACATGCAACTGGACCCTCCGGGTTCTCTGTTTCTGAGCATCCCTAAACATAACACTAGCTGGCATCGGAGACGACTGAAAAATCAGGCCCCAGGAAATGCGTTGCGAGCCCTTTTCGCCCATCCAAAAGTGCCCCCAAAGGAAGGCTTTGGGTACATCTGAAGTTCCCAGAGGGGCCTTTAAGCAGCACCATATGCAACTGGACCCTCCGGGTTCGCTATTCCTGAGCAAACGTAAACATAGCCCTAGCCGTCATCGGAGACGAGTGAAAAATCAGGCTCCAGGAAATGAATTTCGAGCCCCTATGGACCATCCAAAAGTGCCCCCAAAGGAAGGCTTTGGGTACAAGTGAACTCCCCAGGGGAGCCTTTACGCAGCCCCACATGCAACTGCACCCTCCAGGTTCGCTATTCCTGAGCAAACCTAAACGGATTCCCAGCCGAAATTGGAGAAGACTTAAAAACTGGGTCCCAGAAATCGCGCTGCAAGCCCCTTTGGACCATCCAAAAGTGCCTCCAAAGGAAGGCTTTGGGTACAAGAGAACTCCCCAGGGGAGCCTGTACGCAGCCCCACATGCAATTGCATCCTCCGGGTTCGCTGTTCCTGATCAAACCTTAATGTAGCCCTAGCCGTCATCGGAGACGAGTGAAAAATCAGGCCCCAGGAAAAGCATTGCAAGCCCCTTTGTACCATCCAAAAGTGTTCCCAAAGGATGGCTCTGGGTACAAGAGAACTCCCCAGGGGAGCCTTTACGCAGTCCCACATGCAACTGGACCCTCCGTGTTCGCTGTTTCCTAGCATCCCTAAACCTATCCCTAGCCGGCATCGAAGACGACTGAAAAATCAGGCCCCAGGAAACGCGTTCCGAGACCTTTTCGCCCATCCAAAAGTGCCCCCAATGGAAGGCTTTGGGTACAAGAGAACTCCCCAGGGGAGCCTTTACGCAGCCCCACATGCAACTGGACCCTCCGGGTTCGCTGTTCCTGAGCAAACATAAACGGAGCCCCAGCCGAAATGGGAGAAGACTGAAAAACTGGGCCCCAGAAAACGCGTTGCAAGCCCCTTTGGACCATCCAAAAGTGTCACCAAAGGAAGGCTTTGGGTACAAGTGAACTCCCCAGGGGAGCCTTTACGCAGCCCCACATGCAACTGGACCCTCCGAGTTTGATTTTTCCGAGCATCCCTAAACATATCCCTAGCCGGCATCAAAGACGACTGAAAAATCAGGCCCCAGGAAACGCGATGCGAGCCCTTTTCGCCCATCCAAAAGTGCCCCCAAAGGAAGGCTTTGGGTACATCTGAAGTTCCCAGAGGGGCCTTTACGCAGCACCATATGCAACTGGACCCTCCGGGTTCGATTTTTCCGAGCAACCCTAAATATACCACTAGCTGTCATCGGAGACGAGTGAAAAATCAGGTCCCAGGAAATGCGTTGCGAGCCCCTTTGGACCATCCAAAAGTGCCCCCAAAGGAAGGCTTTGGGTACAAGTGAACTCCCCAGGGGAGCCTTTACGCAGCCCCACATGCAACTGGACCCTCCGGGTTCGCTGTTCCTGAGCAAACCTAAACATAGTCCTAGCCGTCATTGGAGATGAGTGAAAAATCAGGCCCCAGGAAATGCGTTGCGAGCCCTTTTCGCCCATCAAAAGTGCCTCCAAAGGAAGGTTTTGGGTACAAGAGAACTCCCCAGGGGAGCCTTTACGCAGCCCCACATGCAACTGCACACTCCGGGTTCGCTGTTTCCGAGCATCCCTAAACATAGCCCTAGCCGGCATGGGAGAAGACTGAAAAACCGGGCCCCAGAAAACGCGTTGCAAGCCCCTTTGGACCATCCAAAAGTGCCCCCAAAGGAAGGCTTTGGGTACAAGAGAACACCCCAGGGGAGCCTTTACGCAGCCCCACATGCAACTGGACCCTCCGGGTTCACTGTTCCTGAATAAACCTAAAAGTATCCCTAGCCGTCATTGGAGACGAGTGAAAACTCAGGCCCCAGGAAATGCACTCCGAGCCACTTTGCACCATCCAAAAGTGCCCCCAAAGGAAGGATTTGGGTACATCTGAACTCCCCAGGGGAGAATTTACGCAGCCCCACATGCAACTGGACCCTCCGGGTTCGCTGTTTCTCTGCATCCCGAAAGATATCCCTTGCCGGCATTGAAGACGACTGAAAAATCAGGCCCCAGGAAACTTGTTCCGAGCTCTTTTTGCCCATCCAAAAGTGCCCCCCAAAAAAGGATTTCGGTACAAGTGAACTCCCCAGGGGAGCCTTTACGCATCCCCACATGCAACTGGACCCTCCGGGTTCGCTATTCCTGAGCAAACCTAAACGGATCCCCAGCCGAAATTGGAGAAGACTTAAAAACTGGGTCCCAGAAATCGCGCTGCAAGCCCCTTTGGACCATCCAAAAGTGTCACCAAAGGAAGGCTTTGGGTACAAGTGAACTCCCCAGGGGAGCCTGTACGCAGCCCCACATGCAACTGGACCCTCCGGGTTCTCTGTTTCCGAGCATCCCTAAACCTAGCCCTAGCCGGCATTGAAGACGACTTAAAAATCAGTCCCCAGGAAACGCGTTGCGAGCCCTTTTCGCCCATCCAAAAGTGCCCCCAAAGGAAGGATTTGGGTACATCTGAAGTTCCCTGAGGGGCCTTTACGCAGCCCCACATGCAACTGGACCCTCCGGGTTCGCTGTTCCTGAGCAAACCTAAACGTAGCCCTAGCCGTCATCGGAGACGAGTGAAAACTCAGGCCTCAGGAAATGCACACCGAGCCACTTTGGACCATACAAAAGTGTCCCCAAAGGAAGGCTTTGGGTACAAGTGAACACCCCAGGGAAGCCTTTACGCAGCCCCAGATGGAACTGGAACCTTCGGGTTCGATTTTTCCGAGCAACCCTAAATATAACCCTAGCTGTCATCGGAGACGAGTGAAAAATCAGGCCCCAGGAAACGCGTTGCGATCCCTTTTCGCCCATCTAAAAGTTCCCCCAGAGGAAGGCTTTGGGTACATCTGAAATTCCCAGAGGGGCCTTTACGCAGCCCCACATGCAACTGGACTCTCCGGGTTCGCTGTTCCTGAGCAAACCTAAACGTAGCCCTAGCCGTCATTGGAGACGAGTGAAAACTCAGGCCCCAGGAAATGCACTCCGAGCCACTTTGCACCATCCAAAAGTGCCCCCAAAGGAAGGATTTGGGTACATCTGAACTCCCCAGGGGAGCCTTTACGCAGCCCCACATGCAACTGGACTCTGTGCGTTCGCTGTTTCCGAGGATCCCTAAAGATAGCCCTAGCCGGCATCGATAACGACTGAAAAATCAGGCCCCAGGAAACGCGATGCGAGCCCTTTTCGCCCATCCAAAAGTGCCCCCAAAGGAAGGCTTTGGGTACATCTGAAGTTCCCAGAGGGGCCTTTACGCAGCACCATATGCAACTGGACCCTCCGGGTTCGATTTTTCCGAGCAACCCTAAATATACCACTAGCTGTCATCGGAGACGAGTGAAAAATCAGGTCCCAGGAAATGCGTTGCGAGCCCCTTTGGACCATCCAAAAGTGCCCCCAAAGGAAGGCTTTGGGTACAAGTGAACTCCCCAGGGGAGCCTTTACGCAGCCCCACATGCAACTGGACCCTCCGGGTTCGCTGTTCCTGAGCAAACCTAAACATAGTCCTAGCCGTCATTGGAAATGAGTGAAAAATCAGGCCCCAGGAAATGCGTTGCGAGCCCTTTTCGCCCATCCAAAAGTGCCTCCAAAGGAAGGTTTTGGGTACAAGAGAACTCCCCAGGGGAGCCTTTACGCAGCCCCACATGCAACTGCACACTCCCGGTTGGCTGTTTCCGAGCATCCCTAAACATAGCCCTAGCCGGCATGGGAGAAGACTGAAAAACCGGGCCCCAGAAAAAGAGTTGCAAGCCCCTTTGGACCATCCAAAAGTGCCCCCAAAGGAAGGCTTTGGGTACAAGAGAACACCCCAGGGGAGCCTTTACGCAGCCCCACATGCAACTGGACCCTCCGGGTTCACTGTTCCTGAACAAACCTAAACGTATCCCTAGCCGTCATTGGAGACGAGTGAAAACTCAGGCCCCAGGAAATGCACTCCGAGCCACTTTGCACCATCCAAAAGTGCCCCCAAAGGAAGGATTTGGGTACATCTGAACTCCCCAGGGGAGAATTTACGCAGCCCCACATGCAACTGGACTCTGTGCGTTCGCTGTTTCCGAGCATCCCTAAACATAGCCCTAGCCGGCATCGATAACGTCTGAAAAATCAGGCCCCAGGAAATGCGTTCCAAGCCCTTTTCGCCCATCCAAAAGTGCCCCCAAAGGAAGGCTTTGGGTACAAGAGAACTCCCCAGGAGAGCCTTTACGCAGCCCCATATGCAACTGGACCCTCCCAGTTCGCTGTTTCCTAGCATCCCTAAGCATAGCCCTAGCCGGCATTGAAGACGACTGAAAAATCAGGCCCCAGGAAACTTGTTCCGAGCTCTTTTTGCCCATCCAAAAGTGACCCCCAAAAAAGGATTTGGGTACAAGTGAACTCCCCAGGGGAGCCTTTACGCATCCCCACATGCAACTGGACCCTCCGGGTTCGCTATTCCTGAGCAAACCTAAACGGATCCCCAGCCGAAATTGGAGAAGACTTAAAAACTGGGTCCCAGAAATCGCGCTGCAAGCCCCTTTGGACCATCCAAAAGTGTCACCAAAGGAAGGCTTTGGGTACAAGTGAACTCCCCAGGGGAGCCTGTACGCAGCCCCACATACAACTGGACCCTCCGGGTTCTCTGTTTCCGAGCATCCCTAAACCTAGCCCTAGCCGGCATTGAAGACGACTTAAAAATCAGTCCCCAGGAAACGCGTTGCGAGCCCTTTTCGCCCATCCAAAAGTGCCCCCAAAGGAAGGCTTTGGGTACATCTGAAGTTCCCTGAGGGGCCTTTACGCAGCCCCACATGCAACTGGACTGTCCGGGTTCGCTGTTCCTGAGCAAACCTAAACGTAGCCCTAGCCGTCATCGGAGACAAGTGAAAACTCAGGCCTCAGGAAATGCACACCGAGCCACTTTGGACCATACAAAAGTGTCCCCAAAGGAAGGCTTTGGGTACAAGTGAACACCCCAGGGAAGCCTTTACGCAGCCCCAGATGGAACTAGACCCTTCGGGTTCGATTTTTCCGAGCAACCCTAAATATAACCCTAGCTGTCATCGGAGACGAGTGAAAAATCAGGCCCCAGGAAACGCGTTGCGATCCCTTTTCGCCCATCTAAAAGTTCCCCCAGAGGAAGGCTTTGGGTACATCTGAAATTCCCAGAGGGGCCTTTACGCAGCCCCACATGCAACTGGACTCTCCGGGTTCGCTGTTCCTGAGCAAACCTAAACGTAGCCCTAGCCGTCATTGGAGACGAGTGAAAACTCAGGCCCCAGGAAATGCACTCCGAGCCACTTTGCACCATCCAAAAGTGCCCCCAAAGGAAGGATTTGGGTACATCTGAACTCCCCAGGGGAGAATTTACGCAGCCCCACATGCAACTGGACTCTGTGCGTTCGCTGTTTCCGAGCATCCCTAAACATAGCCCTAGCCGGCATCGATAACGACTGAAAAATCAGGCCCCAGGAAATGCGTTCCGAGCCCTTTTCGCCCATCAAAAATGCCCCCAAAGGAAGGCTTTGGGTACAAGTGAACTCCCCAGGGGAGCCTTTACGCAGCCCCACATGCAACTGGACCCTCCGGTTTCGCTGTTTCTGAGCAAACTTAAACGTAACCCTAGCCGTCATCGGAGACGAGTGAAAAATCAGGCCCCAGGAAGTGCGTTGCGAGCACTTTTCGCCCATCAAAAGTGCCCCCAAAGGAAGGCTTTGGGTACAAGAGAACTCCCCAGGGGAGCCTTTACGCAGCCCCACATGCAACTGGACCCTCCGGGTTTGCTGTTTCCGAGCTTCCCTAAACATAGCTCTTGCGGGCATCGAAGACGACTGAAAAATCAGGCCCCAGGAAAAGCGTTCCCCGCCCTTTTCGCCCATCCAAAAGTGTCAACAAAGGAAGGCTTTGGGTACAAGAGAACTCCCCAGGGGAGCCTTTACGCAACCCCACATGCAACTGGACCCTCCCGGTTCGCTGTTTCCTAGCATCCCTAAACAAAGCCCTAGTCAGCATGGGAGAAGACTGAAAAACCGGGCCCCATAAAACGCGTTACAAGCCCCTTTGGACCATCCAAAAGTGTCACCAAAGGAAGGCTTTGGGTACAAGTGAACTCCCCAGGGGAGCCTTTACGCAGCCCCACATGCAACTGGACCCACCGGGTTCGCTATTCCTGAGCAAACCTAAACGGATCCCCAGCCGAAATTGGAGAAGACTTAAAAACTGGGTCCCAGAAATCGCGCTGCAAGCCCCTTTGGACCATCCAAAAGTGTCACCAAAGGAAGGCTTTGGGTACAAGTGAACTCCCCAGGGGAGCCTGTACGCAGCCCCACATGCAACTGGACCCTCCGGGTTCTCTGTTTCCGAGCATCCCTAAACCTAGCCCTAGCCGGCATTGAAGACGACTTAAAAATCAGTCCCCAGGAAACGCGTTGCGAGCCCTTTTCGCCCATCCAAAAGTGCCCCCAGAGGAAGGCTTTGGGTACATCTGAAGTTCCCTGAGGGGCCTTTACGCAGCCCCACATGCAACTGGACTGTCCGGGTTCGCTGTTCCTGAGCAAACCTTAACGTAGCCCTAGCCGTCATCGGAGACGAGTGAAAACTCAGGCCCCAGGAAATGCACTCCGAGCCACTTTGCACCATCCAAAAGTGCCCCCAAAGGAAGGATTTGGGTACATCTGAACTCCCCAGGTGAGAATTTACGCAGCCCCACATGCAACTGGACTCTGTGCGTTCGCTGTTTCCGAGCATCCCTAAACATAGCCCTAGCCGGCATCGATAACGACTGAAAAATCAGGCCCCAGGAAATGCGTTCCGAGCCCTTTTCGCACATCAAAAGTGCCCCCAAAGGAAGGCTTTGGGTACAAGTGAACTCCCCAGGGGAGCCTTTACGCAGCCCCACATGCAACTGGACCCTCCGGGTTCGCTGTTTCCGAGCAACCCTAAATATATCCCAAGCAGGCATGGGAGAAGACTGAAAAACCGGGCCCCAGAAAACGTGTTGCAAGCCACTTTGGACCATCCAAAAGTGCCCCCAAAGGAAGGCTTTGGGTACAAGAGAACTCCCCAGGGGAGCATTTACGCAGCCCCACATGCAACTGGACCCTCCGGGTTCGCTGTTTCCGAGCATCCCTAAACATATCCCTTGCCGGCATCGAAGACAACTGAAAAATCAGGCCCCAGGAAATGCGTACAGAGCCCTTTTCACCCATCCAAAAGTGCCCCCAAAGGAAGGCTTTGGGTACAAGTGAACTCCCCAGGGGAGCCTTTACGCAGCCCCACATGCAACTGGACCCTCTGGGTTCGCTGTTTCTGAGCAACCCTAAACATAGCCCTAGCTGTCATCGGAGACGAGTGAAAACTCAGGCCTCAGGAAATGCGTTGCGAGCCCCTTTGGACCATACAAAAGTGCCCCCAAAGGAAGGCTTTGGATAGAAGTGAACTCCTCAGGGGAGCCTTTACGCAGCCCCACATGCAACTGGACCCTCCGGGTTCTCTGTTTCTGAGCATCCCTAAACATAGCACTAGCTGGCATCGGATACGACTGAAAAATCAGGCCCCAGGAAACGCGTTGCGAGCCCTTTTCGCCCATCCAAAAGTGTCACCAAAGGAAGGCTTTGGGTACAAGAGAACTCCCCAGGGGAGCCTTTACGCAGCCCCACATGCAACTGGACCCTCCCGGTTTGCTGTTTCCTAACATCCCTAAACATAGCCCTAGCCGGCATCGGAGACGAGTGAAAAATCAGGCCCCAGGAAACGCGTTCCGAGACCTTTTAGCCCATCCAAAAGTGCCCCCAAAGGAAGTCTTTGGGTACAAGAGAACTCCCCAGGGGAGCCTTTACGCAGCCCCACATGCAACTGGACCCTCCGGGTTCGCTGTTCCTGAGTAAACATAAACGGAACCCCAGCCGAAATGGGAGAAGACTGAAAAACTGGGCCCCATAAAACGCGTTGCAAGCCCCTTTGGACCATCTAAAAGTGTCACCAAAGGAAGGCTTTGGGTACAAGTGAACTCCCCAGGGGAGCCTTTACGCAGCCCCACATGCAACTGGACCCTCCGGTTTCGATTTTTCCGAGCATCCCTAAACATATCCCTAGCCGGCATCGAAGACGACTGAAAAATCAGGCCCCAGGAAACGCGTTGCGATCCCTTTTCGCCCATCCAAAAGTTCCCCCAAAGGAAGGCTTTGGGTACATCTGAAATTCCCAGAGGGGCCTTTACTCAGCACCATATACAACTGGACCCTCCGGGTTCGATTTTTCCGAGCAACCCTAAATATAAACCTAGCTGTCATTGGAGACGAGTGAAAAATCAGGCCCCAGGAAATGCGTTGCGAGCCCCTTTGGACCATCCAAAAGTGTCAACAAAGGAAGGCTTTGGGTACAAGTGAACTCCCCAGGGGAGCCTTTACGCAGCCCCACATGCACCTGGACCCTCCGGGTTCGCTGTTCCTGAGCAAACGTAAACGTAATCCTAACCGGGATTAAAGACGACTGAAAAATCAGGCCCCAGGAAATGCGTTGCGAGCCCTTTTCGCCCCTCCAAAAGTGCCTCCAAATGAAGGCTTTGGGTACAAGTGAACTCCCCAGGGGAGCCTTTACGCATCCCCACATGCTACTGCACCCTCCGGGTTCGCTGTTTCCGAGCATCCCTAAACATAGACCTAGCCAGCATGGGAGAAGACTGAAAAACCGGGCCCCAGAAAACGCGTTGCAAGCCCATTTGGACCATCCAAAAGTGCCCCCAAAGGAAGGCTTTGGGTACAAGTTAACTCCCCAGGGGAGCCTGTACGCAGCCCCACATATAACTGGACTCTCCGTGTTCGCTGTTCCTGAGCAAACCTAAACGTAGCCCTAGCCGTCATCGGAGACGACTGAAATATCAGGCCCCAGGAAATGCGTTCCGAGCCCTTTTCGCCCATCCAAACGTGCCCCCAAAGGAAGGCTTTGTGTACAAGTTAACTCCCCAGAAGAGACTTTACACAGCCTCACATAAAACCGGACTCTCCTGGTTCGCTGTTCCTGAGCAAACCTAAACGTAGCACTAGCCGTCATCGGAGACGAGTGAAAAATCAGGCCCCAGAAATGCGTTGCGAGCCCTTTTCGCCCATCCAAAAGTGTCACCAAAGGAAGGCATTGGGTACAAGTGAACTCCCCAGGGGAGCCTTTACGCAGCCCCACATGCAACTGGACCCTCCGGGTTCGCTGTTCCTGAGGAAACCTAAACGTAGTCCTAGCCGTCATCGGAGACGAGTGAAAAATCAGGCCCCAGGAAGTGCGTTGCGAGCCCTGTTCGCCCATCCAAAAGTGCCTCCAAATGAAGTCTTTGGGTACAAGAGAACTCCCCAGGGGAGCCTTTACGCAGCCCCACATGCAACTGGACCCTCCAGGTTCGCTGTTTCCGAGCATCCCTAAACATAGCCCTTGCCGGCATTGAAGACGACTGAAAAATCAGGCCCCAGGAAAAGCGTTCCCCGCCCTTTTCGCCCATCCAAAAGTGTCACCAAAGGAAGGCTTTGGGTACAAGAGAACTCCCCAGGGGAGCCTTTACGCAGCCCCACATGCAACTGGACCGTCCCGGTTCGCTGTTTCCTAGCATCCCTAAACATAGCCCTAGCCAGCATGGGAGAAGACTGAAAAACCGGGCCCCATAAAACGCGTTACAAGCCCCTTTGGACCATCCAAAAGTGTCACCAAAGGAAGGCTTTGGGTACAAGTGAACTCCTCAGGGGAGCCTTTACGCAGCCCCACATGCAACTGGACCCTCCGGGTTCTCTGTTTCCGAGCATCCCTAAACCTAGCCCTAGCCGGCATTGAAGACGACTTAAAAATCAGTCCCCAGGAAACGCGTTGCGAGCCCTTTTCGCCCATCCAAAAGTGTCACCAAAGGAAGGCTTTGGGTACAAGAGAACTCCCCAGGGGAGCCTTTACGCAGCCCCACATGCAACTGGACCCTCCGGGTTCGCTGTTCCTGAGAAAATATAAACGGAACCCCAGCCGAAATGGGAGAAGACTGAAAAACTGGGCCCCATAAAACGCGTTGCAAGCCCCTTTGGACCATCTAAAAGTGTCACCAAAGGAAGGCTTTGGGTACAAGTGAACTCCCCAGGGGAGCCTTTACGCAGCCCCACATGCAACTGGACCCTCCGGTTTCGATTTTTCCGAGCATCCCTAAACATATCCCTAGCCGGCATCGAAGACGACTGAAAAATCAGGCCCCAGGAAACGCGTTGCGATCCCTTTTCGCCCATCCAAAAGTTCCCCCAAAGGAAGGCTTTGGGTACATCTGAAATTCCCAGAGGGGCCTTTACTCAGCACCATATACAACTGGACCCTCCGGGTTCGATTTTTCCGAGCAACCCTAAATATAAACCTAGCTGTCATTGGAGACGAGTGAAAAATCAGGCCCCAGGAAATGCGTTGCGAGCCCCTTTGGACCATCCAAAAGTGTCAACAAAGGAAGGCTTTGGGTACAAGTGAACTCCCCAGGGGAGCCTTTACGCAGCCCCACATGCACCTGGACCCTCCGGGTTCGCTGTTCCTGAGCAAACGTAAACGTAATCCTAACCGGGATTGAAGACGACTGAAAAATCAGGCCCCAGGAAATGCGTTGCGAGCCCTTTTCGCCCATCCAAAAGTGCCTCCAAATGAAGGCTTTGGGTACAAGTGAACTCCCCAGGGGAGCCTTTACGCATCCCCACATGCTACTGCACCCTCCGGGTTCGCTGTTTCCGAGCATCCCTAAACATAGACCTAGCCAGCATGGGAGAAGACTGAAAAACCGGGCCCCAGAAAACGCGTTGCAAGCCCATTTGGACCATCCAAAAGTGCCCCCAAAGGAAGGCTTTGGGTACAAGTTAACTCCCCAGGGGAGCCTGTACGCAGCCCCACATATAACTGGACTCTCCGTGTTCGCTGTTCCTGAGCAAACCTAAACGTAGCCCTAGCCGTCATCGGAGACGACTGAAATATCAGGCCCCAGGAAATGCGTTCCGAGCCCTTTTCGCCCATCCAAACGTGCCCCCAAAGGAAGGCTTTGTGTACAAGTTAACTCCCCAGAAGAGACTTTACACAGCCTCACATAAAACTGGACTCTCCTGGTTCGCTGTTCCTGAGCAAACCTAAACGTAGCACTAGCCGTCATCGGAGACGAGTGAAAAATCAGGCCCCAGAAATGCGTTGCGAGCCCTTTTCGCCCATCCAAAAGTGTCACCAAAGGAAGGCATTGGGTACAAGTGAACTCCCCAGGGGAGCCTTTACGCAGCCCCACATGCAACTGGACCCTCCGGGTTCGCTGTTCCTGAGGAAACCTAAACGTAGTCCTAGCCGTCATCGGAGACGAGTGAAAAATCAGGCCCCAGGAAGTGCGTTGCGAGCCCTGTTCGCCCATCCAAAAGTGCCTCCAAATGAAGTCTTTGGGTACAAGAGAACTCCCCAGGGGAGCCTTTACGCAGCCCCACATGCAACTGGACCCTGTGCGTTCGCTGTTTCGGAGCATCCCTAAACATAGCCCTTGCCGGCATTGAAGACGACTGAAAAATGAGGCCCCAGGAAAAGCGTTCCCCGCCCTTTTCGCCCATCCAAAAGTGTCACCAAAGGAAGGCTTTGGGTACAAGAGAACTCCCCAGGGGAGCCTTTACGCAGCCCCACATGCAACTGGACCGTCCCGGTTCGCTTTTTCCTAGCATCCCTAAACATAGCCCTAGCCAGCATGGGAGAAGACTGAAAAACCGGGCCCCATAAAACGCGTTACAAGCCCCTTTGGACCATCCAAAAGTGTCACCAAAGGAAGGCTTTGGGTACAAGTGAACTCCCCAGGGGAGCCTGTACGCAGCCCCACATGCAACTGGACCCTCCGGGTTCTCTGTTTCCGAGCATCCCTAAACCTAGCCCTAGCCGGCATTGAAGACGACTTAAAAATCAGTCCCCAGGAAACGCGTTGCGAGCCCTTTTCGCCCATCCAAAAGTGCCCCCAAAGGAAGGCTTTGGGTACATCTGAAGTTCCCTGAGGGGCCTTTACGCATCCCCACATGCAACTGGACTCTCCGGGTTCGCTGTTCCTGAGCAAACCTAAACGTAGCCCTAGCCGTCATCGGAGACGAGTGAAAACTCAGGCCCCAGGAAATGCAGTCCGAGCCACTTTGGACCATACAAAAGTGTCCCCAAAGGAAGGCTTTGGGTACAAGTGAACTCCCCAGGGGAGCCTTTACGCAGCCCCAGATGGAACTGGACCCTTCGGGTTCGATTTTTCCGAGCAACCCTAAATATAACCCTAGCTGTCATCGGAGACGAGTGAAAAATCAGGCCCCAGGAAATGCGTTGCGAGCCCCTTTGGACCATCCAAAAGTGCCCCCAAAGGAAGGCTTTGGATAGAAGTGAACTCCCCAGGGGAGCCTTTACGCAGCCCCACATGCAACTGGACCCTCCGGGTTCGCTGTTTCCGAGCAACCCTAAATATATCCCAAGCAGGCATGGGAGAAGACTGAAAAACAGGGCCCCAGAAAACGCGTTGCAAGCCCCTTTGGACCATCCAAAAGTGCCCCCAAAGGAAGGCTTTGGGTACAAGTGAACTCCCCAGGGGAGCCTTTACGCAGCCCCACATGCAACTGGACCCTCCGGGTTCGCTGTTCCTGAGCAAACCTAAACGTAACCCTAGCCGTCATCGGAGACGAGTGAAAAATCAGGTCCCAGGAAATGCGTTGCAAGCCCCGTTGGACCATCCAAAAGTGCCCCCAAAGGAAGGCTTTGGGTACAAGTGAACTCCCGAGGGGAGCCATTACGCAGCCCCACATGCAACTGGACCCTCCAGGTTCGATTTTTCCGATCAACCCTAAATATATCCCTAGCCGGCATGGGAGAAGACTGAAAAACCGGGCCCCAGAAAACGCGTTGCAGTCCCCTTTGGACCATCGAAAAGTGTCACCAAAGGAAGGCTTTGGGTACAAGTGAACTCCCCAGGGGAGCCTTTACGCAGCCCCACATGCAACTGGACCCTCAGGGTTCGCTGTTTCCGAGCATCCCTAAACATAGCCCTAGCAGGCATCGAAGACGACTGAAAAATCAGGCCCCAGGAAATGCGTACAGAGCCCTTTTTACCCATCCAAAAGTGCCCCCAAAGGAAGGCTTAGGGTACAAGTGAACTCCCCAGGGGAGCCTTTACGCAGCCCCACATGCAACTGGACCCTCCGGGTTCGCTGTTTCTGAGCAACCCTAAATATATCCCTAGCTGTCATCGGAGGTGAGTGAAAACTCAGGCCTCAGGAAATGCGTTGCGAGCCCCTTTGGACCATCCAAAAGTGCCCCCAAAGGAAGGCTTTGGATAGAAGTGAACTCCTCAGGGGAGCCTTTACGCAGCCCCAGATGGAACTGGACCCTCCGGGTTCTCTGTTTCTGAGCATCCCTAAACATATCCCTAGCCGGGATTGAAGACGACTGAAAAATCAGGCCCCAGGAAATGCGTTGCGAGCCCTTTTCGCCCATCCAAAAGTGCCCCCAAAGGAAGGCTTTGGGTATATCTGAAGTTCCCAGAGGGGCCTTTAAGCAGCACCATATGCAACTGGAAGCTCCGGGTTCGCTGTTCCTGAGCAAACCTAAACGTAGTCCTAGCTGTCTTCGGTGATGAGTGAAAAATCAGGCCCCAGGAAACGCGTTGCGAGCCCTTTTCGCCCATCCAAAAGAGCCTCCAAATGAAGGCTTTGGGTACAGGTGAACTCCCCAGGCGAGCCTTTACGCAGCCCCACATGCAACTGGACCCTCCAGATTCGCTGTTTCCGAGCATCCCTAAACATAGCCGTAGCTGGCATGGGAGAAGACTGAAAAACCGGGCCCCAGAAAACGCGTTGCAAGCCCCTTTGGACCATCCAAAAGTGCCCCCAAACGAAGGATTTGGGTACATCTGAACTCCCCAGGGGAGCCTTTACGCAGCCCCACATGCAACTGGACCCTCCGGGTTCGCTGTTCTTGAACAAACCGAAACGTAGCCATAGCCGTCATTGGAGACGAGTGAAAACTTAGGCCCCAGGAAATGCACTCCGAGCCACTTTGCACCATCCAAAAGTGCCCCCAAAGGAAGGATTTGGGTACATCTGAACTCCCCAGGGGAGAATTTACGCAGCCCCACATGCAACTGGACTCTGTGCGTTCGCTGTTTCCGAGCATCCCTAAACATAGCCCTAGCCGGCATCGATAATGACTGAAAAATCAGGCCCCAGGAAATGCGTTCCGAGCCCTTTTCGCCCATCCAAAAGTGCCCGCAAAGGAAGGCTTTGGGTACAAGTGAACTCCCCAGGGGAGCCTTTACGCAGCCCCACATGCAACTGGACCCTCCCGGTTCGCTGTTTCCTAGCATCCCTAAACATAGCCCTAGCCGGCATCGAAGACGACTGAAAAATCAGGCCCCAGGAAACTTGTTCCGAGCTCTTTTTGCCCATCCAAAAGTGCCCCCCAAAAAAGGATTTGGGTACAAGTGAACTCCCCAGGGGAGCCTTTACGCATCCCCACATGCAACTGGACCGTCCCGGTTCGCTATTCCTGAGCAAACCTAAACGGATCCCCAGCCGAAATTGGAGAAGACTTAAAAACTGGGTCCCAGAAATCGCGCTGCAAGCCCCTTTGGACTATCCAAAAGTGTCACCAAAGGAAGGCTTTGGGTACAAGTGAACTCCCCAGGGGAGCCTTTACGCAGCCCCACATGCAACTGGACCCTCCGGGTTCTCTGTTTCCGAGCATCCCTAAACCTAGCCCTAGCCGGCATTGAAGACGACTTAAAAATCAGTCCCCAGGAAACGCGTTGCGAGCCCTTTTCGCCCATCCAAAAGTGCCCCCAAAGGAAGGCTTTGGGTACATCTGAAGTTCGCTGAGGGGCCTTTACGCAGCCCCACATGCAACTGGACTCTCCGGGTTCGCTGTTCCTGAGCAAACCTAAACGTAGCCCTAGCCGTCATCGGAGACGAGTGAAAACTCAGGCCCCAGGAAATGCACACCGAGCCACTTTGGACCATACAAAAGTGTCCCCAAAGGAAGGCTTTGGGTACAAGTGAACACCCCAGGGAAGCCTTTACGCAGCCCCAGATGGAACTGGACCCTTCGGGTTCGATTTTTCCGAGCAACCCTAAATATAACCCTAGCTGTCATCGGAGACGAGTGAAAAATCAGGCCCCAGGAAATGCGTTGCGAGCCGCTTTGGAGCATCCAAAAGTGCCCCCAAAGGAAGGCTTTGGGTACAAGAGAACTCCCCAGGGGAGCCTTTACGCAGCCCCACATAAAAGTGGACTCTCCGTGTTCGCTGTTCCTGAGCAAACCTAAACGTAGCCCTAGCCGTCATCGGAGACGACTGAAAAATCAGGCCCCAGGAAATGCGTTCCGAGCTTTTTTCGCCCATCCAAAGGTGCCCCCAAAGGAAGGCTTTGTGTACAAGTGAACTCCGCAGAAGAGACTTTACACAGCCTCACATAAAACTGGACTCTCCGGGTTCGCTGTTCCTGAGCAAACCTAAACGTAGCCCTAGCCGTCATCGGAGTCGAGTGAAAAATCAGGCCCCAGAAATGCGTTGCGAGCCCTTTTCGCCCACCCAAAAGTGTCCCCAAAGGAAGGCTTTGGGTACAAGTGAACTCCCCAGGGGAGCCTTTACGCAGCCCCACATGCAACTGGACCCTCCGGGCTCGCTCTTCCTGAGGAATCCTAAACGTAGTCCTAGCCGTCATCGGAGGTGAGTGAAAAATCAGGCCCCAGGAAATGCGTTGCGAGCCCTGTTCGCCCATCCAAAAGTGCCTCCAAATGAAGTCTTTGGGTACAAGTGAACTCCCCAGGGGAGCCTTTACGCAGCCCCACATGCAACTGGACCCTCCGGGTTCGCTGTTCCTGAGGAAACCTAAACGTAGTCCTAGCCGTCATCGGAGGTGAGTGAAAAATCAGGCCCCAGGAAATGCGTTGCGAGCCCTGTTCGCCCATCCAAAAGTGCCTCCAAATGAAGTCTTTGGGTACAAGAGAACTCCCCAGGGGAGCCTTTACGCAGCCCCACATGCAACTGGACCCTCCAGGTTCGCTGTTTCCGAGCATCCCTAAACATAGCCCTTGCCGGCATCGAAGACGACTGAAAAATCAGGCCCCAGGAAAAGCGTTCCCCGCCCTTTTCGCCCATCCAAAAGTGTCACCAAAGGAAGGCTTTGGGTACAAGAGAACTCCCCAGGGGAGCCTTTACGCAGCCCCACATGCAACTGGACCCTCCCGGTTCGCTGTTTCCTAGCATCCCTATACATAGCCCTAGCCGGCATTGAAGACGACTGAAAAATCAGGCCCCAGGAAAAGCGTTCCCCGCCCTTTTCGCCCATCCAAAAGTGTCACCAAAGGAAGGCTTTGGGTACAAGAGAACTCCCCAGGGGAGCCTTTACGCAGCCCCACATGCAACTGGACCCTCCCGGTTCGCTGTTTCCGAGCATCCCTAAACATAGCCCTAGCCGGCATCGAAGACGACTGAAAAACCGTCTCCAGAAAACGCGTTACAAGCCCCTTTGGACCATCCAAAAGTGTCACCAAAGGAAGGCTTTGGGTACAAGTGAACTCCCCAGGGGAGCCTTTACGCAGCCCCACATGCAACTGGACCCTCCGGGTTCGCTATTCCTGAGCAAACCTAAACGGATCCCCAGCCGAAATTGGAGAAGACTTAAAAACTGGGTCCCAGAAATCGCGCTGCAAGCCCCTTTGGACCATCCAAAAGTGTCACCAAAGGAAGGCTTTGGGTACAAGTGAACTCCCCAGGGGAGCCTGTACGCAGCCCCACATGCAACTGGACCCTCCGGGTTCTCTGTTTCCGAGCATCCCTAAACCTAGCCCTAGCCGGCATTGAAGACGACTTAAAAATCAGTCCCCAGGAAACGGGTTGCGAGCCCTTTTCGCCCATCCAAAAGTGCCCACAAAGGAAGGCTTTGGGTACATCTGAAGTTCGCTGAGGGGCCTTTACGCATCCCCACATGCAACTGGACTCTCCGGGTTCGCTGTTCCTGAGCAAACCTAAACGTAGCCCTTGCCGTCATCGGATACGAGTGAAAACTCAGACCCAGGAAATGCACTCCGAGCCACTTTGGACCATACAAAAGTGTCCCCAAAGGAAGGCTTTGGGTACAAGTGAACTCCCCAGGGGAGCCTTTACGCAGCCCCAGATGGAACTGGACCCTTCGGGTTCGATTTTTCCGAGCAACCCTAAATATAACCCTAGCTGTCATCGGAGACGAGTGAAAAATCAGGCCCCAGGAAATGCGTTGCGAGCCCCTTTGGACCATCCAAAAGTGCCCCCAAAGGAAGGCTTTGGATAGAAGTGAACTCCCCAGGGGAGCCTTTACGCAGCCCCACATGCAACTGGACCCTCTGGGTTCGCTGTTTCCGAGCAACCCTAAATATATCCCAAGCAGGCATGGGAGAAGACTGAAAAACAGGGCCCCAGAAAACGCGTTGCAAGCCCCTTTGGACCATCCAAAAGTGCCCCCAAAGGAAGGCTTTGGGTACAAGTGAACTCCCCAGGGGAGCCTTTACGCAGCCCCACATGCAACTGGACCCTCCGGGTTTGCTGTTCCTGAGCAAACCTAAACGTAACCCTAGCCGTCATCGGAGACGAGTGAAAAATCAGGTCCCAGGAAATGCGTTGCAAGCCCCGTTGGACCATCCAAAAGTGCCCCCAAAGGAAGGCTTTGGGTACAAGTGAACTCCCGAGGGGAGCCATTACGCAGCCCCACATGCAACTGGACCCTCCAGGTTCAATTTTTCCGATCAACCCTAAATATATCCCTAGCCGGCATGGGAGAAGACTGAAAAACCGGGACCCAGAAAACGCGTTGCACTCCCCTTTGGACCATCGAAAAGTGTCACCAAAGGAAGGCTTTGGGTACAAGAGAACTCCCCAGGGGAGCCTTTACGCAGCCCCACATGCAACTGGACCCTCAGGGTTCGCTGTTTCCGAGCATCCCTAAACATAGCCCTAGCAGGCATCGAAGACGACTGAAAAATCAGGCCCCAGGAAATGCGTACAGAGCCCTTTTCACCCATCCAAAAGTGCCCCCAAAGGAAGGCTTACGGTACAAGTGAACTCCCCAGGGGAGCCTTTACGCAGCCCCACATGAAACTGGACCCTCCGGGTTCGCTGTTTCTGAGCAACCCTAAATATATCCCTAGCTGTCATCGGAGACGAGTGAAAACTCAGGCCTCAGGAAATGCGTTGCGAGCCCCTTTGGACCATCCAAAAGTGCCCCCAAAGGAAGGCTTTGGATAGAAGTGAACTCCCCAGGGGAGCCTTTACGCAGCCCCACATGCAACTGGACCCTCCGGGTTCTCTGTTTCTGAGCATCCCTAAACATATCCCTAGCAGGCATCGGAGACGAGTGAAAAATCAGGCCCCAGGAAATGCGTTGCGAGCCCTTTTCGCCCATCCAAAAGTGCCCCCAAAGGAAGGCTTTGGGTATATCTGATGTTCCCAGAGGGGCTTTTAAGCAGCACCATATGCAACTGGAAGCTCCGGGTTCGCTGTTCCTGAGCAAACCTAAACGTAGTCCTAGCTGTCTTCGGAGATGAGTGAAAAATCAGTCCCCAGGAAACGCGTTGCGAGCCCTTTTCGCCCATCCAAAAGAGCCTCCAAATGAAGGCTTTGGGTACATCTGAAGTTCCCAGAGGGGTCTTTAAGCAGCACCATATGCAACTGGAAGCTCCGGGTTCGCTGTTCCTGAGCAAACCTAAACGTAGCCCTAGCCATCATGGGAGACGAGTGAAAACTCAGGCCCCAGGAAATGAATTTCGAGCCCCTATGGACCATCCAAAAGTGCCCCCAAAGGAAGGCTTTGGGTACAAGTGAACTTCCCAGGGGAGCCTTTACGCAGCTCCA
This sequence comes from Anas platyrhynchos, assembly GCF_047663525.1. Lineage (NCBI taxonomy): Eukaryota > Metazoa > Chordata > Aves > Anseriformes > Anatidae > Anas > Anas platyrhynchos. Next base: position 8,570,021 of record NC_092608.1, on the reverse strand, counting down.
CATGCAACTGGACCCTCCGGGTTCGCTGTTCCTGAGCAAACCTAAACGTAATCTTAGCCGTCTTCGGAGATGAGTGAAAAATCAGTCCCCAGGAAACGCGTTGCGAGCCCTTTTCGCCCATCCAAAAGTGCCCGCAAAGGAAGGCTTTGGGTACAAGTGAACTCCCCAGGGAAGCCTTTACGCAGCCCCAGATGGAACTGGACCCTTCGGGTTCGATTTTTCCGAGCAACCCTAAATATAACCCTAGCTGTCATCGGAGACGAGTGAAAAATCAGGCCCCAGGAAATGCGTTGCGAGCCCCTTTGGAGCATCCAAAAGTGCCCCCAAAGGAAGGCTTTGGATAGAAGTGAACTCCACAGGGGAGCCTTTACGCAGCCCCACATGCAACTGGATCCTCCGGGTTCGCTGTTTCCGAGCATCCCTAAACATAGACCTAGCCAGCATGGGAGAAGACTGAAAAACCGGGCCCAAGAAAACGTGTTGCAAGCCCCTTTGGACCATCCAAAAGTGCCCCCAAAGGAAGGCTTTGGGTACAAGTGAACTCCCCAGGGGAGCCTTTACGCAGCCCCACATGCACCTGGACCCTTCGGGTTCGCTGTTCCTGAGCAAACGTAAACGTATTCCTAGCCGGCATTGAAGACGACTGAAAAATCAGGCCCCAGGAAATGCGTTGCGAGCCCTTTTCGCCCATCCAAAACTGCCTCCAAATGAAGGCTTTGGCTACAAGTGAACTCCCCAGGGGAGCCTTTACGCATCCCCACATGCAACTGTACCCTCCGGGTTCGCTGTTTCCGAGCATCCCTAAATATATCCCTAGCCGGCATGGGAGAAGACTGAAAAATCAGGCCCCAGGAAATGCGTTCCGAGCCCTTTTCGCCCATCCAAAGGTGCCCCCAAAGGAAGGCTTTGTGTACAAGTGAACTCCGCAGAAGAGACTTTACACAGCCTCACATAAAACTGGACTCTCCGGGTTCGCTGTTCCTGAGCAAACCTAAACGTAGCCCTAGCCGTCATCGGAGACGAGTGAAAAATCAGGCCCCAGAAATGCGTTGCGAGCCCTTTTCGCCCATCCAAAAGTGTCCCCAAAGGAAGGCTTTGGGTACAAGTGAACTCCCCAGGGGAGCCTTTACGCAGCCCCACATGCAACTGGACCCTCCGGGTTCGCTGTTCCTGAGCAAACCTAAACGTAGTCCTAGCCGTCATCGGAGGTGAGTGAAAAATCAGGCCCCAGGAAATGCGTTGCGAGCCCTGTTCGCCCATCCAAAAGTGCCTCCAAATGAAGTCTTTGGGTACAAGTGAACTCCCCAGGGGAGCCTTTACGCAGCCCCACATGCAACTGGACCCTTCGGGTTTGCTGTTTCCGAGCATCCCTAAAAATATGCCTAGCCGGCATCGAAGACGACTGAAAAATCAGGCCCCAGGAAACGCGATGCGAGCCCTTTTCGCCCATCCAAAAGTGCACCCAACGGAAGGCTTTGGGTACAACTGAAGTTCCCAGAGGGGCCTTTACGCAGCACCATATGCAACTGGACCCTCCGGGTTCGATTTTTCCGAGCAACCCTAAATATACCTCTAGCTGTCATCGGAGACGACTGAAAAATCAGGCCCCAGGACATGCGTTGCGAGCCCATTTGGACCATCCAAAAGTGCCCCCAAAGGAAGGCTTTGGGTACAAGTGAACTCCCCAGGGGAGCCTTTACGCAGCCCCACATGCAACTGGACCCTCCGGGTTCGCTGTTCCTGAGCAAACCTAAACATAGTCCTAGCCGGCATGGGAGAAGACTGAAAAACCGGGCCCCAGAAAACGCGTTGCAAGCCCCTTTGGACCATCCAAAAGTGCCCCCAAAGGAAGGCTTTGGGTACAAGAGAACTCCCCAGGGGAGCCTTTACGCAGCCCCACATGCAACTGGACCCTCCGGGTTCGCTGTTCCTGAACAAACCTAAACGTAGCCCTAGCCGTCATCGGAGACGAGTGAAAAATCAGGCCCCAGGAAGTGGGTTGCGAGCACTTTTCGCCCATCAAAAGTGCCCCCAAAGGAAGGCTTTGGGTACAAGAGAACTCCCCAGGGGAGCCTTTACGCAGCCCCACATTCAACTGGACCCTCCGGGTTCGCTGTTTCCCTGCATCCCTAAACATAGCCCTTGCCGGCATCGAAGACGACTGAAAAATCAGGCCCCAGGAAAAGCGTTCCCCGCCCTTTTCGCCCATCCAAAAGTGTCACCAAAGGAAGGCTTTGGGTACAAGAGAACTCCCCAGGGGAGCCTTTACGCAGCCCCACATGCAACTGGACCCTCCCGGTTCGCGGTTTCCTAGCATCCCTAAACATAGCCCTAGCCAGCATCGAAGACGACTGAAAAACCGGTCTCCAGAAAACGCGTTACAAGCCCCTTTGGACCATCCAAAAGTGTCACCAAAGGAAGGCTTTGGGTACAAGTGAACTCCCCAGGGGAGCCTTTACGCAGCCCCACATGCAACTGGACCCTCCGGGTTCGCTATTCCTGAGCAAACCTAAACGGATCCCCAGCCGAAATTGGAGAAGACTTAAAAACTGGGTCCCAGAAATCGCGCTGCAAGCCCCTTTGGACCATCCAAAAGTGTCACCAAAGGAAGGCTTTGGGTACAAGTGAACTCCCCAGGGGAGCCTGTACGCAGCCCCACATGCAACTGGACCCTCCGGGTTCTCTGTTTCCGAGCATCCCTAAAAATAGCCCTAGCCGGCATTGAAGACGACTTAAAAATCAGTCCCCAGGAAACGCGTTGCGAGCCCTTTTCGCCCATCCAAAAGTGCCCCCCAAAAAAGGCTTTGGGTACATCTGAAGTTCCCTGAGGGGCCTTTACGCATCCCCACATGCAACTGGACTCTCCGGGTTCGCTGTTCCTGAGCAAACCTAAACGTAGCACTAGCCGTCATCGGAGACGAGTGAAAACTCAGGCCCCAGGAAATGCACTCCGAGCCATTTTGGACCATCCAAAAGTGTCCCCAAACGAAGGCTTTGGGTACAAGAGAACTCCCCAGGGGAGCCTTTACGCAGCCCCACATGCAACTGGACCCTCCGGGTTCGCTGTTCCTGAACAAACCTAAACGTAGCCCTAGCCGTCATCGGAGACGAGTGAAAACTCAGGCCCCAGGAAATGCACACCGAGCCACTTTGGACCATACAAAAGTGTCCCCAAAGGAAGGCTTTGGGTACAAGTGAACACCCCAGGGAAGCCTTTACGCAGCCCCAGATGGAACTGGACCCTTCGGGTTCGATTTTTCCGAGCAACCCTAAATATAACCCTAGCTGTCATCGGAGACGAGTGAAAAATCAGGCCCCAGGAAATGCGTTGCGAGCCCCTTTGGACCATACAAAAGTGCCACCAAAGGAAGGCTTTGGATAGAAGTGAACTCCCCAGGGGAGCCTTTACGCAGCCCCACATGCAACTGGATCCTCCGGGTTCGCTGTTTCCGAGCAACCCTAAATATATCCCAAGCAGGCATGGGAGAAGACTGAAAAACCGGGCCCCAGAAAACGTGTTGCAAGCCCCTTTGGACCATCCAAAAGTGCCCCCAAAGGAAGGCTTTGGGTACAAGTGAACTCCCCAGGGGAGCCTTTACGCAGCCCCACATGCAACTGGACCCTTCGGGTTCTCTGTTTCCGAGCATCCCTAAACCTAGCCCTAGCCGGCATTGAAGACGACTTAAAAATCAGTTCCCAGGAAACGCGTTGCGAGCCCTTTTCGCCCATCCAAATGTGCCCCCAAAGGAAGGCTTTGGGTACATCTGAAGTTCCCTGAGGGGCCTTTACGCATACCCACATGCAACTGGACTCTCCGGGTTCGCTGTTCCTGAGCAAACCTAAACGTAGCACTAGCCGTCATCGGAGACGAGTGAAAACTCAGGCCCCAGGAAATGCACTCCGAGCCACTTTGGACCATACAAAAGTGTCCCCAAAGGAAGGCTTTGGGTACAAGTGAACTCCCCAGGGGAGCCTTTACGCAGCCCCACATGCAACTGGACCCTTCGGGTTCGATTTTTCCGAGCAACCCTAAATATAACCCTAGCTGTCATCGGAGACGAGTGAAAAATCAGGCCCCAGGAAATGCGTTGCGAGCCCCTTTGGAGCATCCAAAAGTGCCCCCAAAGGAAGGCTTTGGATAGAAGTGAACTCCCCAGGGGAGCCTTTACGCAGCCCCACATGCAACTGGACCCTCCAGGTTCGCTGTTTCCGAGCAACCCTAAATATATCCCAAGCAGGCATGGGAGAAGACTGAAAAACCGGGCCCCAGAAAACGCGTTGCAAGCCCCTTTGGACCATCCAAAAGTGCCCCCAAAGGAAGGCTTTGGGTACAAGTGAACTCCCCAGGGGAGCCTTTACGCAGCCCCACATGCAACTGGACCCTCCGGGTTCGCTGTTCCTGAGCAAACCTAAACGTAGTCCTAGCTGTCTTCGGAGATGAGTCAAAAATCAGTCCCCAGGAAACGCGTTGCGAGCCCTTTTCGCCCATCCAAAAGTGCCCCCAAAGGAAGGCTTTGGGTACAAGTGAACTCCCCAGGGGAGCCTTTACGCAGCCCCACATGCAACTGGACCCTCCTGGTTCACTGTTTCTGAGCAAACCGAAACGTAACCCCAGCCGTCATCGGAGACGAGTTAAAAATCAGGCCCCAGGAAGTGCGTTGCGAGCAATTTTCGCCCATGAAAAGTGCCCCCAAAGGAAGGCTTTGGATACAAGAGAACTCCCCAGGGGAGCCTTTACGCAGCCCCACATGCAACTGGACCCTCCGGGTTCGCTGTTTCCGAGCATCCCTAAACATAATCCTTGGCGGCATCGAAGACGACTGAAAAATCAGGCCCCAGGAAAAGCGTTCCCCGCCCTTTTCGCCCATCCAAAAGTGTCACCAAAGGAAGGCTTTGGGTACAAGAGAACTCCCCAGGGGAGCCTTTACGCAGCCCCACATGCAACTGGACGCTCCAGGTTCGCTGTTTCCTAGCATCCCTAAACATAGCCCTAGCCGGCATCGAAGACGACTGAAAAATCAGGCCCCAGGAAACTTGTTCCGAGCTCTTTTTGCCCATCCAAAAGTGACCCCCAAAAAAGGCTTTGGGTACAAGTGAACTCCCCAGGGGAGCCTTTACGCAGCCCCACATGCAACTGGACCCTCCGGGTTCTCTGTTCCTGAGCAAACCTAAACGTAACCCTAGCCGTCATCGGAGATGAGTGAAAAATCAGGTCCCAGGAAATGCGTTGCGAGCCCCTTTGGACCATCCAAAAGTGTCACCAAAGGAAGGCTTTGGGTACAAGTGAACTCCCCAGGGGAGCCTTTACGCAGCCCCACATGCAACTGGACCCTCAGGGTTCGCTGTTTCCGAGCATCCCTAAACATAGCCCTAGCAGGCATCGGAGACGAGTGAAAACTCAGGCCTCAGGAAATGCGTTGCGAGCCCCTTTGGACCATCCAAAAGTGCCCCCAAAGGAAGGCTTTGGATAGAAGTGAACTCCCCAGGGGAGCCTTTACGCAGCCCCACATGCAACTGGACCCTCCGGGTTCTCTGTTTCTGAGCATCCCTAAACATATCCCTAGCCGGGATTGAAGACGACTGAAAAATCAGGCCCCAGGAAATGCGTTGCGAGCCCTTTTCGCCCATCCAAAAGTGCCCCCAAAGGAAGGCTTTGGGTACATCTGAAGTTCCCAGAGGGGCCTTTAAGCAGCACCATATGCAACTGGAAGCTCCGGGTTCGCTGTTCCTGAGCAAACCTAAACGTAGCCCTAGCCGTCATGGGAGACGAGTGAAAACTCAGGCCCCAGGAAATGAATTGTGAGCCCCTATGGACCATCCAAAAGTGCCCCCAAAGGAAGGCTTTGGGTACAAGTGAACTCCCCAGGGGAGCCTTTACGCAGCCCCACATGCAACTGGACCCTCCGGGTTCGCTGTTCCTGAGCAAACCTAAACGTATTCCTAGCTGTCTTCGGAGATGAGTGAAAAATCAGTCCCCAGGAAACGCGTTGCGAGCCCTTTTTGCCCATCCAAAAGAGCCTCCAAATGAAGGCTTTGGGTACAAGTGAATTCCCCAGGCGAGCCTTTACGCAGCCCCACATGCAACTGGACCCTCCAGGTTCGCTGTTTCCGAGCATCCCTAAACATAGCCCTAGCCAGCATGGGAGAAGACTGAAAAACCGGGCCCCAGAAAACGCGTTGCAAGCCCCTTTGGACCATCCAAAAGTGCCCCCAAAGGAAGGCTTTGGGTACAAGTGAACTCCCGAGGGGAGCCATTACGCAGCCCCACATGCAACTGGACCCTCCAGGTTCGATTTTTCCGATCAACCCTAAATATATCCCTAGCCGGCATGGGAGAAGACTGAAAAACCGGGCCCCAGAAAACGCGTTGCAATCCCCTTTGGACCATCCAAAAGTGTCACCAAAGGAAGGCTTTGGGTACAAGTGAACTCCCCAGGGGAGCCTTTACGCAGCCCCACATGACACTGGACCCTCCGGGTTCGCTGTTTCCGAGCATCCCTAAACATAGCCCTAGCAGGCATCGAAGACGACTGAAAAATCAGGCCCCAGGAAATGCGTACAGAGCCCTTTTCACCCATCCAAAACTGCCCCCAAAGGAAGGCTTAGGGTACAAGTGAACTCCCCAGGGGAGCCTTTACGCAGCCCCACATGCAACTGGACCCTCCGGGTTCGCTGTTTCTGAGCAACCCTAAATATATCCCTAGCTGTCATCGGAGATGATTGAAAACTCAGGCCGCAGGAAATGCGTTGCGAGCCCCTTTGGACCATCCAAAAGTGCCCCCAAAGGAAGGCTTTGGATAGAAGTGAACTCCTCAGGGGAGCCTTTACGCAGCCCCACATGCAACTGGACCCTCCGGGTTCGCTGTTCCTGAGCAAACCTAAACGTAGCCCTAGCCGTCATCGGAGATGAGTGAAAACTCAGGCCCCAGGAAATGCGTTGCGCGCCCCTTTGGACCATCCTAAAGTGCCCCCAAAGGAAGGCTTTGGGTACAAGTGAACTCCCCAGGGGAGCATTTACGGAGCCCCACATGCAACTGGACCCTCCGGGTTCGCTATTTCTGAGCATCCGTAAACATAACCGTAGCCGGCATAGAAGACGATTGAAAAATCAGGCCCCAGGAAATATGTTGCGAGCCCCTTTTTGCCATTCCAAAGCTGCCCCTAAAGGAAGGCTTTGGGTACAAGTGAACTCCCCAGGGGAGCCTTTACGCAGCCCCACATGCAACTGGACCCTCCGGGTTCGCCGTTTCTGAGCAACCCTAAATATATCCCTAGCCGGCATGGGAGAAGACTGAAAAACCGGGCCCCAGAAAACGCGTTGCAAGCCCCTTTGGACCATCCAAAAGTGCCCCCAAAGGAAGGCTTTGGGTACAAGTGAACTCCCCACGGGAGCCTTTACGCAGCCCCACATGCAACTGGACCCTCTGGGTTCGATTCTTCCAAGCAACCCTAAATATATCCCTAACCGGCATGGGAGAACACTGAAAAACCGGGCCCCAGAAAACGCATTGAAAGCCCCTTTGGACCATCCAAAAGTGTCACCAAAGGAAGGCTTTGGGTACAAGTGAACTCCCCACGGGAGCCTTTACGCAGCCCCACATGCAACTGCACCCTCCGGGTTCGCAGTTCCAGAGGAAACCTAAACGTAGCCCTAGCCGTCATCGGAGACGAGTGAAAACTCAGGCCTCAGGAAATGCACTCCGAGCCTCTTTGGACCATCCAAAAGTGTCACCAAAGGAAGGCTTTGGGTACAAGTGATCTCCCCAGGGAAGCCTTTACGCAGCCCCACATGCAACTGGACACTTCGGGTTCGATTTTTCCGAGCAACCCTAAATATACCCCTAGCCGGCATCGAAGACGACTGAAAAATCAGGCCCCAAGAAACGCGTTGCATGCCACTTTGGACCATCCAAAAGTGTCACCAAAGGAAGGCTTTGGGTACAAGTGAACTCCCCAGGGGAGCCTTTACGCAGCCCCACATGCAACTGGACCCTCCGGGTTCGCTGTTCCTGAGAAAACTTAACGTAGCCCTAGCCGTCATCGGAGACGACTGAAAAATCAGGCCCCAAGAAATGCATTCCGATCCCAATTGGACCATCTAAAAGTGCCCCCAAGGAAGGCTTTGGGTACAAGTGAACTCCCCAGGCGAGCCTTTACGCAGCCCCACATGCAACTGGACCCCCCGGTTTCGATTTTTCCGAGCAACCCTATATAGAACCCTAGCTGTCATCGGAGACGAGTGAAAAATTAGGCCCCAGGAAATGCGTTGCGAGCCCCTTTGGACCATCCAAAAGTGCCCCCAAAGGAAGGCTTTGGGTACAAGTGAACTCCCCAGGGGAGCCTTTACGCAGCCCCACATGCAACTGGACTCTCCGGGTTCGCTGTTCCTGAGCAAACCTAAAGGAAGCCCTAGCCGTCATCAGAGAAGAGTGAAAAATCAGGCCCCAGGAAATGCGTTCCGAGTCCTTTTCGCCCATCCAAAAGTGCCCCCAAAGGAAGGCTTTGTATACAAGTGAACTCCCCATTGGAGCCTTTACGCAGCCCCACATGCAACTGGACTCTCCGGGTTCGCTGTTCCTGAGCAAACCTAAACGTAGCCCTAGCCTTCATCGGAGACGAGTGAAAACTCAGGCCCCAGGAAATACACTCCGAGCCTCTTTGGACCATCCAAAAGTGCCCCCAAAGGAAGGCTTTGGGTACATCTGAACTCCCCAGGGGAGCCTTTACGCAGCCCCACATGCAAATGCACCCTCCGGGTTCGCTGTTTCCGAGCATCCCTAAACATAACCCTAGCCGGCATGGGAGAAGACTGAAAAACCGGGCTCCAGAAAACGCGTTGCGAGCCCCTTTGGACCATCCAAAAGTGTCACCAAAGGAAGGCTTTGGGTACAAGTGAACTCCCCAGGGGAGCCTTTACGCAGCCCCACATGCAACTGGACCCTCCGGGTTCGCTGTTCCTGAGCAAATCTAAACGAAGCCCTAGTTGTCATCGGAGAGGAGTGAAAAATCAGGCCCCAGGAAATGCGTTCCGAGTCCTGTTCGCCCATCCAAAAGTGCACCCAAAGGAAGGCTTTGGGTACAAGTGATCTCCCCAGGGGAGCCTTTACGCAGCCCCACATGCAACTGGACCCTCCGGGTTCGCTGTTTCCGAGCAACCCTAAATATAGCCCTAGCCGGCATGGGAGAAGACTGAAAAACCGGGCCCCTGAAAATGCGTTGCAAGCCCCTTTGGACCATCCAAAAGTGTCACTAAAAGGAAGGCTTTGGGTACAAGAGAACTCCCCAGGGGAGCCTTTACGCAGCCCCACAGGCAACTGGACCCTCCGTGTTCGCTATTTCCAATCATCCCTAAACATAGCCCTAGCCGTCATCAGAGATGAGTGAAAAATCAGGCCCCAGGAAATGCGTTGCGAGTCCATTTGGACCATACAAAAGTGCCCCCAAAGGAAGGGTTTGGGTACATCTGAAGTTCCCAGAGGGGCCTTTACGCAGCACCGTATGGAACTGGACCCTCCGGGTTCACTGTTTCCGAGCATTCCTAAACGTAGCCCTAGCCGTCATCGGAGACGAGTGAAAAATCAGGCCCCAGGAAATGCGTTGCGAGCCCCTTTGGACCATCCAAAAGTGCCCCCAAAGGAAGGCTTTGGATACAATTGGATAACCCAGGGGAGCCTTTACGCAGCCCCACATGCAACTGGACCCTCCGGGTTCGCTGTTTCCGAGGAAACCTATATATACCCCTAGCTGGCATGGGAGAAGACTGAAAACACGGGGCCCAGAAAACGCGTTACAAGCCCCTTTGGACCATCCAAAAGTGTCACCAAAGGAAGGCTTTGGGTACAAGTGAACTCCCCAGGCGAGCCTTTACGCAGCCCCACATGCAACTGGACCCTCCGGGTTCGCTGTTTCTGAGCATCCCTAAACATAACCCTAGCCGGCATCGAAGACGACTGAAAAATCAGGCCCCAGGAAATGCGTTCTGAGCCCTTTTCGCCCATCCAAAAGTGCCTCCAAATGAAGGCTTTGGGTACAAGAGAACTCCCCAGGGGAGCCTTTACGCAGCCCCACATGCAACTGCACCCTCCGGGTTCGCTGTTTCCGAGCAACCCTAAATATATCCCTAGCCGGCATGGGAGAAGACTGAAAAACCGGGCCCCAGAAAACGCGTTGTGAGTCCCTTTGGACCATCCAAATGTGCCCCCAAAGGAAGGCTTTGGGTACAAGAGAACTCCCCAGGGGAGCCTTTATGCAGCCCCACATGCAACTGGACCCTCCGGGTTCGCTGTTCCTGAGCAAATCTAAACGAAGCCTTAGTTGTCATCGGAGAGGAGTGAAAAATCAGGCCCCAGGAAATGCGTTCCGAGTCCTGTTCGCCCATCCAAAAGTGCACCCAAAGGAAGGCTTTGGGTACAAGTGAACTCCCCAGGGGAGCCTTTACGCAGCCCCACATGCAACTGGACCCTCCGGGTTCGCTGTTCCTGAGCAAACGTAAACGTATCCCTAGCCGTCATCGGATACGACTGAAAAATCAGGCCCCAGGAAATGCGTTCCGAGCCCTTTTCGCCCATCCAAAAGTTACACCAAAGGAAGGCTTTGGGTACAAGAGAACTCCCCAGGGGAGCCTTTACGCAGCCCCACAGGCAACTGGACCCTCCGGGTTCGCTATTTCCGAGCATCCCTAAACATAGCCCTAGCCGTCATCGGAGATGAGTGAAAAATCAGGCCCCAGGAAATGCGTTGCGAGTCCATTTGGACCATCGAAAAGGGCCCCCAGAGGAAGGCTTTGGGTACATCTGAATTTCCCAGAGGGGCCTTTACGCAGCACCATATGCAACTGGACCCTGCGGGTTCGCAGTTTTCGAGCATTCCTAAACGTAGCCCTAGCCGTCATCGGAGACGAGTGAAAAATCAGGCCCCAGGAAATGCGTTCTGAGCCCCTTTGGGCCATCCAAAATTGCCCCCAAAGGAAGGCTTTGGATACAAGTGAATAACCCAGGGGAGCCTTTACGCAGCCCCACATGCAACTGGACCCTCCGGGTTCGCTGTTCCTGAGCAAACCTAAATATAGCCCTAGCCGGCATGGGAGAAGACTGAAAAACCGGACCCCAGAAAACGCGTTGCAAGCCCCTTTGGACCATCCAAAAGTGTCACCAAAGGAAGGCTTTGGGTACAAGTGAACTCTCCAGGGGATCCTTTACGCAGCCCCATATGCAACTGGACCCTCCGGATTCGCTGTTCCTGAGCAAACCTAAATGTACCCCTAGCCGGCTTGGGAGAAGACTGAAAAACAGGGCCCCAGAAAACACGTTGCAAGCCCCTTTCGCCCATCCAAAAGTGCCCCGAAAGGAAGGCTTTGGGTACAGGTGAACTCCCCAGGGGAGCCTTTACGCAGCCCCACATGCAACTGGACCCTCCGGGTTCGCTGTTTCCGAGCATCCCTAAACATAACCCTAGCCGGCATCGAAGACGACTGAAAAATCAGGCCCCAGGAAATGCGTTGCAAGCCATTTTCGCCCATCCAAAAGTGCCCCGAAAGGAAGGCTTTGGGTACAGGTGAACTCCCCAGGGGAGCCTTTACGCAGCCCCACATGCAACTGGACCCTCCGGGTTCGCTGTTTCCGAGCATTCCTAAACGTAGCCCTAGCCGTCATCGGAGACGAGTGAAAAATCAGGCCTAAGGAAATGCACTGCGAGCCACTTTGGACCATCCAAAAGCGTCACCAAAGGAAGGATTTGGGAAAAAGTGAACTCCCCAGGGGAGCCTTTACGCAGCCCCACATGCAACTGGACCCTCCGGGTTCGCTGTTCCTGAGCAAACCTAAACATAGCCGTAGCCATCGTCGGAGAAGAGTGAAAACTCAGGCCCCAGGAAAAGCACTCCGAGCCACTTTGGACCATCCAAAAGTGCCCCCAAAGGAAGACTTTGGGTACAAGAGAACTCCCCAGGGGAGCCTTTACGCAGCCCCACATGCAACTGGACCCTCCGGGTTCCCTGGTTCCAAGCATCCCTAAACATAACCCTTGCCGGCATCGAAGACGACTGATAAATCAGGCCCCAGGAAATGCGTTCCGAGACCTTTTCGCCCATCCAAAAGTGCCCCCAAAGGAAGGCTTTGGATACAAGTGAATAACCCAGGGGAGCCTTTACGCAGCCCCACATGCAACTGGACCCTCCGGGTTCGCTGTTTCCGAGCATCCCTAAACATAGCCCTAGCCGTCATGGGAGATGAGTGAAAAGTCAGGCCCCAGGAAATGCAATCCGAGCCAATTTGGACCATCCAAAAGTGCCTCCAAATGAAGGCTTTGGGTACAAGAGAACTCCCCAGGGGAGCCTTTACGCAGCCCCACATGCAACTGCACCCTCCGGGTTCGCTGTTTCCGAGCAACCCTAAATATATCCCTAGCCGGCATGGGAGAAGACTGAAAAACCGGGCCCCAGAAAACGCGTTACAAGCCCCTTTGGACCATCCCAAAGTGTCACCAAAGGAAGGCTTTGGGTACAAGTGAACTCCCCAGGGGAGCCTTTACGCAGCCCCACATGCAACTGGACCCTCCGGGTTCGCTGTTCCTGAGCAAACCTAAACGTAGCCCTAGCCATCATCGGAGAGGAGTGAAAACTCAGGCCCCAGGAAATGCACTCCGAGCCACTTTGGACCATCCAAAAGTGCCCCCAAAGGAAGACATTGGGTACAAGAGAACTCCCCAGGGGAGCCTTTACGCAGCCCCACATGCAACTGGACCCTCCGGGTTCCCTGTTTCCAAGCATCCCTAAACATATTCCTATCCAGCGATGACGACTGAAAAATCAGGCCCCAGGAAATGCGTTGCGAGCCCTTTTCGCCCATCCAAAAGTGCCCCCAAAGGAAGGCTTTGGGTACAAGAGAACTCCCCAGGGGAGCCTTTACGCAGCCCCACATGCAACTGGACCCTCCGGGTTTGCTGTTTCCGAGCATCCCTAAACATAGCCCTGGCCGGCATCGAAGACGACTGAAAAATCAGGCCCCAGGAAATGCGTTGCGAGCCCTTTTCGCCCATCCAAAAGTGCCCCCAAAGGAAGGCTTTGGGTACAAGAGAACTCCCCAGGGGAGCCTTTACGCAGCCCCACATGCACCTGGACCCTCCGGGTTCGCTGTTCCTGAGCAAACCTAAACGTAGCCCTGGCCGTCATCGGAGATGAGTGAAAACTCAGGCCCCAGAAAATGCGTTCCGAGCCCTTTTCACCCATCCAAAAGTGCCCCCAAAGGAAGGCTTTGGGTACAAGTGAACTCCCCAGGGGAGCCTTTACGCAGCCCCACATGCAACTGGACTCTTTGCGTTCGCTGTTTCCGAGCATCCCTAAACATAGCCTTAGCCGGCATGGGAGAAGACTGAAAAACCGGGCCCCAGAAAACGCGTTGCAAGCCCCTTTGGACCATCCAAAAGTGTCAACAAAGGAAGGCTTTGGGTACAAGTGAACTCCCCTGGGGAGCCTTTACGCAGCCCCACATGCAACTGGACCCTCCGGGTTCGCTGTTTCCAAGCATCCCTAAACATATCACTAGCGGGCATCGAAGACGACTGAAAAATCAGGCCCCAGAAAATGCGTTCCGAGCCCTTTTCGCCCATCCAAAAGTGCCCCCAAAGGAAGGCTTTCTGTGCAAGTGAACTCCCCAGGGGAGCCTTTATGCAGCCCCACATGCAACTGGACCCTCCGGGTTCGCTGTTTCCGAGCATCCCTAAACATATCCCTAGCAGTCATCAGAGATGAGTGAAAAATCAGGCCCCAGGAAATGTGTTACGAGCCCCTTTGGACCATCCGAAAGTGCCCCCAAAGGAAGGCTTTGGGTACAAGTGAACTCCCCAGGGGAGCCTTTACGCAGCCCCACATGCAACTGGACCCTCCGGGTTCGCTGTTTTCGAGCATCCCTAAACATAGCCCTAGCCGGCATCGAAGACGAATGAAAAATCAGGCCCCAGGAAATGCGTTGCGAGCCCCTTTGGACCATCCAAAAGTGTCACCAAAGGAAGGCTTTGGGTACAAGAGAACTCCCCACGGGAGCCTTTACGCAGCCCCACATGCAACTGGACCCTCCGGGTTCGATTTTTCCGAGCAACACTAAATATATCACTAGCCGGCTTGGGAGAAGACTGAAAACCCGGGTCCCAGAAAACGCGTTGCAAGCCCCATTGGACCATCCAAAAGTGTCACCAAAAGAAGGCTTTGGGTACAAGTGAACTCCCCAGGGGAGCCTTTACGCAGCCCCACATGCAACTGGACCCTCCGGGTTCGATTTTTCCGAGCAACCCTAAATATATCCCTAGCCGGCATGGGAGAAGACTGAATACCGGGGCCCCAGAAAAAGCGTTATAAGCCCCTTTGGACCATCCCAAAGTGTCACCAAAGGAAGGCTTTGGGTACAAGTGAACTCCCCAGGGGAGCCTTTACGCAGCCCCACATGCAACTGGACCCTCCGGGTTCGCTGTTTCCGAGCATCCCTAAACATAGCCCTAGCCGGCATCGAACACGACTGAAAAATCAGGCCCCAGGAAATGCGTTCTGATCCCATTTGGACCATCTAAAAGTGCCCCCAAAGGAAGGCTTTGGGTACAAGTGAACTCCCCAGGCGAGCCTTTACGCAGCCCCACATGCAACTGCACCCTCCGGGTTCGATTTTTCCGAGCAACCCTAAATATATCACTAGCCGGCATGGGAGAAGACTGAAAACCCGGGTCCCAGAAAACGCGTTGCAAGCCCCTTTGGACAATCCAAAAGTGTCACTAAAGGAAGGCTTTGGGTACAAGTGAACTCCCCAGGGGAGCCTTTACGCAGCCCCACATGCAACTGGACCCTCCGGGTTCGCTGTTTCCGAGCATCCCTAAACATAGCCCTAGCCGGCATCGAAGACGACTGAAAAATCAGGCCCCAGGAAATGCGTTGCGAGCCCTTTTCGCCCATCCAAAAGTGCCCCCAAAGGAAGGCTTTGGGTACAAGAGAACTCCCAAGGGAGCCTTTACGCAGCCCCACATGCAACTGGACCCTCTGGGTTCGCTGTTCCTGAGGAAACCTAAACGTAGCCCTAGCCGGCATCGAACACGACTGAAAAATCAGGCCCCAGGAAATGCGTTCCGAGCCCATATGGACCATCCAAAAGTGCCCCCAAAGGAAGGCTTTGGGTACAAGTGAACTCCCCAGGGGAGCCTTTACGCAGCCCCACATGCAACTGGACCCTTCGGGTTCGATTTTTCCGAGCAACCCTAAATATATCTCTAGCCGGCATGGCAGAAGACTGAAAACCCGGGTCCCAGAAAACGCGTTGCAAGCCCCTTTGGACCATCCAAAAGTGTCACCAAAGGAAGGCTTTGGGTACAAGTGAACTCCCCAGGGGAGCCTTTACGCAGCCCCACATGCAACTGGACCCTTCGGGTTCGATTTTTCCGAGCAACCCTAAATATATCCCTAGCCGGCATGGGAGAAGACTGAAAACCCGGGCCCCAGAAAAAGCGTTGCAAGCCCCTTTGGACCATCCCAAAGTGTCACCAAAGGAAGGCTTTGGGTACAAGTGAACTCCCCAGGGGAGCCTTTACGCAGCCCCACATGCAACTGGACCCTCCGGGTTCGCTGTTTCCGAGCATCCCTAAACATATCCCTAGGCGTCATCGGAGACGACTTAAAAATCAGGCCCCAGGAAATGCGTTACGAGCCCCTTTGGGCCATCCAAAAGTGTCACCAAAGGAAGGCTTTGGGTACAAGTGAACTCCCCAGGGGAGCCTTTACGCAGCCCCACATGCAACTGGACCCTCCGGGTTCTCTGTTCCTTAGCAAACTTAAACGTATCCCTAGCCGTCATCGGAGATGAGTGAAAAATCAGGCCCCAGGAAATGCGTTGCGAGCCCTTTTCGCCCATCCAAAAGTGCCTCCAAATGAGGGCTTTGGGTACATGTGAACTCCCCAGGGGAGCCTTTACGCAGCCCCACATGCAACTGCACCCTCCGGGTTCGCTGTTTCCGAGCATCCCTAAATATAGCCCTAGCCGGCATCGAAGACGACTGAAAAATCAGGCCCCAGGAAATGCGTTGCGAGCCCTTTTCGCCCATCCAAAAGTGCCCCCAAAGGAAGGCTTTGGGTACAAGAGAACTCCCCACGGGAGCCTTTACGCAGCCCCACATGCAACTGGACCCTCCGGGTTCGCTATTCCTGAGCAAACCTAAACATATCCCTAGCGGTCATTGGAGACGACTGAAAAATCAGGCCCCAGGAAATGCGTTGCGAGCCCTTTTCGCCCATCCAAAAGTGCCCCCAAAGGAAGGCTTTGGGTACAAGTGAACTCCCCAGGGGAGCCTTTACGCAGCCCCACATGCAACTGGACCCTTCGGGTTCAATTTTTCCGAGCAACCCTAAATATATCCTTAGCCGGCATGGGAGAAGACTGAAAACCCGGGCCCCAGAAAAAGATTTGCAAGCCCCTTTGGACCATCCCAAAGTGTCACCAAAGGAAGTCTTTGGGTACAAGTGAACTCCCCAGGGGAGCCTTTACGCAGCCCCACATGCAACTGGACCATCCGGGTTCGCTGTTTCCGAGCATCCCTAAACATAGCCCTAGCCGGCAGCGAAGACGTGTGAAAAATCAGGCCCCAGGAAATGCGATGCGAGCCCTTTTCGCCGATACAAAAGTGCCCCCAAAGGAAGGCTTTGGGTACAAGTGAACTCCCCAGGGGAGCCTTTACGCAGCCCCACATGCAACTGCACCTTCCGGGTTCATTTTTTCAGAGCAACCCTAAATATATCACTAGCCGGCATGGGAGAAGACTGAAAACCCGGGCCCCAGGAAACGCGTTGCAAGCCCCTTTGGACCATCCCAAAGTGTCACCAAAGGAAGGCTTTGGGTACAAGTGAACTCCCCAGGGGAGCCTTTACGCAGCCCCACATGCAACTGGACCCTCCGGGTTCGATTTTTCCGAGCAACCCTAAATATATCCCTAGCCGGCATGGGAGAAGACTGAAAACCCGGGCCCCAGAAAAAGCGTTGCAAGCCCCTTTGGACCATCCAAAAGTGTCAGCAAAGGAAGGCTTTGGGTACAAGTGAACTCCCCAGGGGAGCCTTTACGCAGCCCCACATGCAACTGGACCCTCCGGGTTCGCTGTTTCTGAGCATCCCTAAACATAGCACTAGCGGGCATCGAAGACGACTGAAAAATCAGGCCCCAGAAAATGCGTTCCGAGCCCTTTTCGCCCATCCAAAAGTGCCCCCAAAGGAAGGCTTTGGGTACAAGAGAACTCCCCAGGGGAGCCTTTACGCAGCCCCACATGCAACTGGACCCTCCGGGTTCGCTGTTTCCCAGTATCCCTAAACATAGCCCTAGCCGGCATCGAAGACGACTGAAAAATCAGGCCCCAGGAAATGCGTTGCAAGCCATTTTCGCCCATCCAAAAGTGCCCCCAAAGGAAGGCCTTGGGTACAAGAGAACTCCCCAGGGGAGCCTTTACGCAGCCCCACATGCAACTGGACCCTCCGGGTTCGCTGTTTTCGAGCATCCCTAAACATAGCCCAAGCCGGCATCGAAGACGACTGAAAAATCAGGCCCCAGGAAACGCGTTGCAAGCCCCTTTGGACCATCCCAAAGTGTCACCAAAGGAAGGCTTTGGGTACAAGTGAACTCCCCAGGGGAGTCTTTACGCAGCCCCACATGCAACTGGACCCTCCGGGTTCGCTGTTTCCGAGCATCCTTAAAGATATCCCTACCGACATCGATGACGACTGAAAAATCAGGCCCCAGGAAATGCGTTGCGAGCCCTTTTCACCCATCCAAAAGTGCCCCCAAAGGAAGGCTTTGGGTACAAGTGAACTCCCCAGGGGAGCCTTTACGCAGCCCCACATGCAACTGGACCCTCCGCGTTCGCTGTTTCCAAGCATCCCTTAACATATCCCTTGCAGTCATCGGAGACGAGTTAAAAATTCGGCCCCAGGAAATGCGTTACGAGCCCTTTTCGCCCATCCAAAAGTGCCCCCAAAGGAAGGCTTTGGGTACAAGTGAACTCCCCAGGGGAGCCTTTACGCAGCCCCACATGCAACTGGACCCTCCGGGTTCGCTGTTTCCGAGCATCCCTAAACATAGCCCTAGCCGGCATCGAAGACGACTGAAAAATCAGGCCCCAGGAAACGCGTTGCAAGCCCCTTTGGACCATCCAAAAGTGTCACCAAAGGAAGGCTTTGGTTACAAGTGAACTCCCCAGGGGTGCCTTTACGCAGCCCCACATGCAACTGGACCCTCCGGGTTCGATTTTTCCGAGCAACGCTAAATATATCCCTAGCCGGAATGGGAGAAGACTGAAAACCCGGGTCCCAGAAAACGCGTTTTAAGCCCCTTTGGACCATCCAAAAGTGTCACCAAAGGAAGGCTTTGGGTACAAGTGAACTCCCCAGGGGAGCCTTTACGCAGCCCCACATGCAACTGGACCCTTCGGGTTCAATTTTTCCCAGCAACCCTAAATATATCCCTAGCCGGCATGGGAGAAGACTGAAAACCCGGGCCCCAGAAAAAGAGTTGCAAGCCCCTTTGGACCATCCCAAAGTGTCACCAAAGGAAGTCTTTGGGTACAAGTGAACTCCCCAGGGGAGCCTTTACGCAGCCCCACATGCAACTGGACCCTCCGGGTTCGCTGTTTCCCAGCATCCCTAAACATAGCCCTAGCCGGCATCGAAGACGACTGAAAAATCAGGCCCCAGGAAATGCGTTGCAAGCCATTTTCGCCCATCCAAAAGTGCCCCCAAAGGAAGGCTTTGGGTACAAGAGAACTCCCCAGGGGAGCCTTTACGCAGCCCCACATGCAACTGGACCCTCCGGGTTCGCTGTTTTCGAGCATCCCTAAACATAGCCCTAGCCGGCATCGAAGACGACTGAAAAATCAGGCCCCAGGAAACGCGTTGCAAGCCCCTTTGGACCATCCCAAAGTGTCACCAAAAGAAGGCTTTGGGTACAAGTGAACTCCCCAGGGGAGCCTTTACGCAGCCCCACATGCAACTGGACACTCCGGGTTCAATTTTTCAGAGCAACCCTAAATATATCTCTAGCCGGCATGGGAGAAGACTGAAAACCCGGGTCCCAGAAAACGCGTTGCAAGCCCCTTTGGACCATCCCAAAGTGTCACCAAAGGAAGGCTTTGGGTACAAGAGAACTCCCCAGGGGAGCCTTTACGCAGCCCCACATGAAACTGGACCCTCCGGGTTCGCTGTTTCCGAGCAACCCTAAACGGAGCCCTAGCAGTCATTGTAGACGAGTGAAAAATCCGGCCCCAGGAAATGCGTTGCGAGCCCCTTTGGACCATCCAAAAGCATCACCAAAGGAAGGCTTTGGGTACAAGTGAACTCCCCAGGGGAGCCTTTATGCAGCCCCACATGCAACTGGACCCTTCGTGTTCGATTTTTTAGAGCAAACCTAAATATATCCCTAGCCGGCATGGGAGAAGACTGAAAACCCGGGCCCCAGAAAAAGCGTTGCAAGCCCCTTTGGACCATCCCAAAGTGTCACCAAAGGAAGGCTTTGGGTACAAGTGAACTCCCCAGGGGAGCCTTTACGCAGCCCCACATGCAACTGGACCCTTCGGGTTCGCTGTTTCCGAGCATCCCTAAACATAGCCCTAGCCGGCATAGAAGACGACTGAAAAATCAGGCCCCAGGAAATGCGTTGCGAGCCCTTTTCGCCCATCCAAAAGGGCCCCCAAAGGAAGGCTTTGGGTACAAGTGAACTCCCCAGGGGAGCCTTTACGCAGCCCCACATGCAACTGGACCCTTCGGGTTCAATTTTTCCCAGCAACCCTAAATATATCCCTAACCGGCATGGGAGAAGACTGAAAACCCGGGCCCCAGAAAAAGAGATGCAAGCCCCTTTGGACCATCCCAAAGTGTCACCAAAGGAAGTCTTTGGGTACAAGTGAACTCCCCAGGGGAGCCTTTACGCAGCCCCACATGCAACTGGACCCTCCGGGTTCGCTGTTTCCCAGCATCCCTAAACATAGCCCTAGCCGGCATCGAAGACGACGGAAAAATCAGGCCCCAGGAAATGCGTTGCGAGCCCTTTTCGCCCATCCAAAAGTGCCCCCAAAGGAAGGCTTTGGGTACAAGTGAACTCCCCAGGGGAGCCTTTACGCAGCCCCACATGCAACTGGACCCTTCGGGTTCAATTTTTCCGAGCAACCCTAAATATATCCCTAGCCGGCATGGGAGAAGACTGAAAACCCGGGCCCCAGAAAAAGAGTTGCAAGCCCCTTTGGACCATCCCAAAGTGTCACCAAAGGAAGTCTTTGGGTACAAGTGAACTCCCCAGGGGAGCCTTTACGCAGCCCCACATGCAACTGGACCATCCGGGTTCGCTGTTTCCGAGCATCCCTAAACATAGCCCTAGCCGGCATCGAAGACGACTGAAAAATCAGGCCCCAGGAAATGCGATGCGAGCCCTTTTCGCCCATCCAAAAGTGCCCCCAAAGGAAGGCTTTGGGTACAAGTGAACTCCCCAGGGGAGCCTTTACGCAGCCCCACATGCAACTGCACCTTCCGGGTTCATTTTTTCAGAGCAACCCTAAATATATCACTAGCCGGCATGGGAGAAGACTGAAAACCCGGGCCCCAGGAAACGCGTTGCAAGCCCCTTTGGACCATCCCAAAGTGTCACCAAAGGAAGGCTTTGGGTACAAGTGAACTCCCCAGGGGAGCCTTTACGCAGCCCCACATGCAACTGGACCCTCCGGGTTCGATTTTTCCGAGCAACCCTAAATATATCCCTAGCCGGCATGGGAGAAGACTGAAAACCCGGGCCCCAGAAAAAGCGTTGCAAGCCCCTTTGGACCATCCAAAAGTGCCCCCAAAGGAAGGCTTTGGGTACAAGTGAACTCCCCAGGGGAGCCTTTACGCAGCCCCACATGCAACTGGACCCTCCGGGTTCGCTGTTTCTGAGCATCCCTAAACATAGCCCTAGCCGGCATCGAAGACGACGGAAAAATCAGGCCCCAGGAAATGCGTTGCGAGCCCTTTTCGCCCATCCAAAAGTGCCCCCAAAGGAAGGCTTTGGGTACAAGTGAACTCCCCAGGGGAGCCTTTACTTAGCCCCACATGCAACTGGACCCTTCGTGTTCGATTTTTTAGAGCAACCCTAAATATATCACTAGCCGGCATGGGAGAAGACTGAAAACCCGGGCCCCAGAAAAAGCGTTGCAAGCCCCTTTGGACCATCCCAAAGTGTCACCAAAGGAAGGCTTTGGGTACAAGTGAACTCCCCAGGGGAGCCTTTACGCAGCCCCACATGCAACTGGACCCTTCGGGTTTGCTGTTTCCGAGCATCCCTAAACATAGCCCTAGCCGGCATCGAAGACGACTGAAAAATCAGGCCCCAGGAAATGCGTTGCGAGCCCTTTTCGCCCATCCAAAAGTGCCCCCAAAGGAAGGCTTTGGGTACAAGTGAACTCCCCAGGGGAGCCTTTACGCAGCCCCACATGCAACTGGACCCTTCGGGTTCAATTTTTCCGAGCAACCCTAAATATATCCCTAGCCGGCATGGGAGAAGACTGAAAACCCGGGCCCCAGAAAAAGAGTTGCAAGCCCCTTTGGACCATCCCAAAGTGTCACCAAAGGAAGTCTTTGGGTACAAGTGAACTCCCCAGGGGAGCCTTTACGCAGCCCCACATGCAACTGGACCATCCGGGTTCGCTGTTTCCGAGCATCCCTAAACATAGCCCTAGCCGGCATCGAAGACGACTGAAAAATCAGACCCCAGGAAATGCGATGCGAGCCCTTTTCGCCCATCCAAAAGTGCCCCCAAAGGAAGGCTTTGGGTACAAGTGAACTCCCCAGGGGAGCCTTTACGCAGCCCCACATGCAACTGCACCTTCCGGGTTCATTTTTTCAGAGCAACCCTAAATATATCCCTAGCCGGCATGGGAGAAGACTGAAAACCCGGGCCCCAGGAAACGCGTTGCAAGCCCCTTTGGACCATCCCAAAGTGTCACCAAAGGAAGGCTTTGGGTACAAGTGAACTCCCCAGGGGAGCCTTTACGCAGCCCCACATGCAACTGGACCCTCCGGGTTCGATTTTTCCGAGCAACCCTAAATATATCCCTAGCCGGCATGGGAGAAGACTGAAAACCCGGGCCCCAGAAAAAGCGTTGCAAGCCCCTTTGGACCATCCAAAAGTGCCCCCAAAGGAAGGCTTTGGGTACAAGTGAACTCCCCAGGGGAGCCTTTACGCAGCCCCACATGCAACTGGACCCTCCGGGTTCGCTGTTTCTGAGCATCCCTAAACATAGCACTAGCGGGCATCGAAGACGACTGAAAAATCAGGCCCCAGAAAATGCGTTCCGAGCCCTTTTCGCCCATCCAAAAGTGCCCCCAAAGGAAGGCTTTGGGTACAAGAGAACTCCCCAGGGGAGCCTTTACGCAGCCCCACATGCAACTGGACCCTCCGGGTTCGCTGTTTCCCAGCATCCCTAAACATAGCCCTAGCCGGCATCGAAGACGACTGAAAAATCAGGCCCCAGGAAATGCGTTGCAAGCCATTTTCGCCCATCCAAAAGTGCCCCCAAAGGAAGGCCTTGGGTACAAGAGAACTCCCCAGGGGAGCCTTTACGCAGCCCCACATGCAACTGGACCCTCCGGGTTCGCTGTTTTCGAGCATCCCTAAACATAGCCCTAGCCGGCATCGAAGACGACTGAAAAATCAGGCCCCAGGAAACGCGTTGCAAGCCCCTTTGGACCATCCAAAAGTGTCACCAAAGGAAGGCTTTGGGTACAAGTGAACTCCCCAGGGGTGCCTTTACGCAGCCCCACATGCAACTGGACCCTCCGGGTTCGATTTTTCCGAGCAACGCTAAATATATCCCTAGCCGGAATGGGAGAAGACTGAAAACCCGGGTCCCAGAAAACGCGTTGTAAGCCCCTTTGGACCATCCAAAAGTGTCACCAAAGGAAGGCTTTGGGTACAAGTGAACTCCCCAGGGGAGCCTTTACGCAGCCCCACATGCAACTGGACCCTCCTGGTTCGCTGTTTCCGAGCATCCCTAAACATAGCCCTAGCCGGCATAGAAGACGACTGAAAAATCAGGCCCCAGGAAATGCGTTGCGAGCCCTTTTCGCCCATCCAAAAGGGCCCCCAAAGGAAGGCTTTGGGTACAAGTGAACTCCCCAGGGGAGCCTTTACGCAGCCCCACATGCAACTGGACCCTTCGGGTTCAATTTTTCCCAGCAACCCTAAATATATCCCTAACCGGCATGGGAGAAGACTGAAAACCCGGGCCCCAGAAAAAGAGATGCAAGCCCCTTTGGACCATCCCAAAGTGTCACCAAAGGAAGTCTTTGGGTACAAGTGAACTCCCCAGGGGAGCCTTTACGCAGCCCCACATGCAACTGGACCCTCCGGGTTCGCTGTTTCCCAGCATCCCTAAACATAGCCCTAGCCGGCATCGAAGACGACGGAAAAATCAGGCCCCAGGAAATGCGTTGCGAGCCCTTTTCGCCCATCCAAAAGTGCCCCCAAAGGAAGGCTTTGGGTACAAGTGAACTCCCCAGGGGAGCCTTTACGCAGCCCCACATGCAACTGGACCCTTCGGGTTCAATTTTTCCGAGCAACCCTAAATATATCCCTAGCCGGCATGGGAGAAGACTGAAAACCCGGGCCCCAGAAAAAGCGTTGCAAGCCCCTTTGGACCATCCCAAAGTGTCACCAAAGGAAGTCTTTGGGTACAAGTGAACTCCCCAGGGGAGCCTTTACGCAGCCCCACATGCAACTGGACCATCCGGGTTCGCTGTTTCCGAGCATCCCTAAACATAGCCCTAGCCGGCATCGAAGACGACTGAAAAATCAGGCCCCAGGAAATGCGATGCGAGCCCTTTTCGCCCATCCAAAAGTGCCCCCAAAGGAAGGCTTTGGGTACAAGTGAACTCCCCAGGGGAGCCTTTACGCAGCCCCACATGCAACTGCACCTTCCGGGTTCATTTTTTCAGAGCAACCCTAAATATATCACTAGCCGGCATGGGAGAAGACTGAAAACCCGGGCCCCAGGAAACGCGTTGCAAGCCCCTTTGGACCATCCCAAAGTGTCACCAAAGGAAGGCTTTGGGTACAAGTGAACTCCCCAGGGGAGCCTTTACGCAGCCCCACATGCAACTGGACCCTCCGGGTTCGATTTTTCCGAGCAACCCTAAATATATCCCTAGCCGGCATGGGAGAAGACTGAAAACCCGGGCCCCAGAAAAAGCGTTGCAAGCCCCTTTGGACCATCCAAAAGTGCCCCCAAAGGAAGGCTTTGGGTACAAGTGAACTCCCCAGGGGAGCCTTTACGCAGCCCCACATGCAACTGGACCCTCCGGGTTCGCTGTTTCTGAGCATCCCTAAACATAGCACTAGCGGGCATCGAAGACGACTGAAAAATCAGGCCCCAGAAAATGCGTTCCGAGCCCTTTTCGCCCATCCAAAAGTGCCCCCAAAGGAAGGCTTTGGGTACAAGAGAACTCCCCAGGGGAGCCTTTACGCAGCCCCACATGCAACTGGACCCTCCGGGTTCGCTGTTTCCCAGCATCCCTAAACATAGCCCTAGCCGGCATCGAAGACGACTGAAAAATCAGGCCCCAGGAAATGCGTTGCAAGCCATTTTCGCCCATCCAAAAGTGCCCCCAAAGGAAGGCCTTGGGTACAAGAGAACTCCCCAGGGGAGCCTTTACGCAGCCCCACATGCAACTGGACCCTCCGGGTTCGCTGTTTTCGAGCATCCCTAAACATAGCCCTAGCCGGCATCGAAGACGACTGAAAAATCAGGCCCCAGGAAACGCGTTGCAAGCCCCTTTGGACCATCCAAAAGTGTCACCAAAGGAAGGCTTTGGGTACAAGTGAACTCCCCAGGGGTGCCTTTACGCAGCCCCACATGCAACTGGACCCTCCGGGTTCGATTTTTCCGAGCAACGCTAAATATATCCCTAGCCGGAATGGGAGAAGACTGAAAACCCGGGTCCCAGAAAACGCGTTGTAAGCCCCTTTGGACCATCCAAAAGTGTCACCAAAGGAAGGCTTTGGGTACAAGTGAACTCCCCAGGGGAGCCTTTACGCAGCCCCACATGCAACTGGACCCTCCTGGTTCGCTGTTTCCGAGCATCCCTAAACATAGCCCTAGCCGGCATAGAAGACGACTGAAAAATCAGGCCCCAGGAAATGCGTTGCGAGCCCTTTTCGCCCATCCAAAAGGGCCCCCAAAGGAAGGCTTTGGGTACAAGTGAACTCCCCAGGGGAGCCTTTACGCAGCCCCACATGCAACTGGACCCTTCGGGTTCAATTTTTCCCAGCAACCCTAAATATATCCCTAACCGGCATGGGAGAAGACTGAAAACCCGGGCCCCAGAAAAAGAGATGCAAGCCCCTTTGGACCATCCCAAAGTGTCACCAAAGGAAGTCTTTGGGTACAAGTGAACTCCCCAGGGGAGCCTTTACGCAGCCCCACATGCAACTGGACCCTCCGGGTTCGCTGTTTCCCAGCATCCCTAAACATAGCCCTAGCCGGCATCGAAGACGACGGAAAAATCAGGCCCCAGGAAATGCGTTGCGAGCCCTTTTCGCCCATCCAAAAGTGCCCCCAAAGGAAGGCTTTGGGTACAAGTGAACTCCCCAGGGGAGCCTTTACGCAGCCCCACATGCAACTGGACCCTTCGGGTTCGATTTTTTAGAGCAACCCTAAATATATCACTAGCCGGCATGGGAGAAGACTGAAAACCCGGGCCCCAGAAAAAGCGTTGCAAGCCCCTTTGGACCATCCCAAAGTGTCACCAAAGGAAGGCTTTGGGTACAAGTGAACTCCCCAGGGGAGCCTTTACGCAGCCCCACATGCAACTGGACCCTTCGGGTTTGCTGTTTCCGAGCATCCCTAAACATAGCCCTAGCCGGCATCGAAGACGACTGAAAAATCCGGCCCCAGGAAATGCGTTGCGAGCCCTTTTCGCCCATCCAAAAGTGCCCCCAAAGGAAGGCTTTGGGTACAAGTGAACTCCCCAGGGGAGCCTTTACGCAGCCCCACATGCAACTGGACCCTTCGGGTTCAATTTTTCCGAGCAACCCTAAATATATCCCTAGCCGGAATGGGAGAAGACTGAAAACCCGGGCCCCAGAAAAAGAGTTGCAAGCCCCTTTGGACCATCCAAAAGTGTCACCAAAGGAAGGCTTTGGGTACAAGTGAACTCCCCAGGGGAGCCTTTACGCAGCCCCACATGCAACTGGACCATCCGGGTTCGCTGTTTCCGAGCATCCCTAAACATAGCCCTAGCCGGCATCGAAGACGACTGAAAAATCAGGCCCCAGGAAATGCGATGCGAGCCCTTTTCGCCCATCCAAACGTGCCCCCAAAGGAAGGCTTTGGGTACAAGTGAACTCCCCAGGGGAGCCTTTACGCAGCCCCACATGCAACTGCACCTTCCGGGTTCATTTTTTCAGAGCAACCCTAAATATATCACTAGCCGGCATGGGAGAAGACTGAAAACCCGGGCCCCAGGAAACGCGTTGCAAGCCCCTTTGGACCATCCCAAAGTGTCACCAAAGGAAGGCTTTGGGTACAAGTGAACTCCCCAGGGGAGCCTTTACGCAGCCCCACATGCAACTGGACCCTCCGGGTTCGATTTTTCCGAGCAACCCTAAATATATCCCTAGCCGGCATGGGAGAAGACTGAAAACCCGGGCCCCAGAAAAAGCGTTGCAAGCCCCTTTGGACCATCCAAAAGTGCCCCCAAAGGAAGGCTTTGGGTACAAGTGAACTCCCCAGGGGAGCCTTTACGCAGCCCCACATGCAACTGGACCCTCCGGGTTCGCTGTTTCTGAGCATCCCTAAACATAGCACTAGCGGGCATCGAAGACGACTGAAAAATGAGGCCCCAGAAAATGCGTTCCGAGCCCTTTTCGCCCATCCAAAAGTGCCCCCAAAGGAAGGCTTTGGGTACAAGAGAACTCCCCAGGGGAGCCTTTACGCAGCCCCACATGCAACTGGCCCCTCCGGGTTCGCTGTTTCCCAGCATCCCTAAACATAGCCCTGGCCGGCATCGAAGACGACTGAAAAATCAGGCCCCAGGAAATGCGTTGCAAGCCATTTTCGCCCATCCAAAAGTGCCCCCAAAGGAAGGCCTTGGGTACAAGAGAACTCCCCAGGGGAGCCTTTACGCAGCCCCACATGCAACTGGACCCTCCGGGTTCGCTGTTTCCGAGCATCCCTAAACATAGCCCTAGCCGGCATCGAAGACGACTGAAAAATCAGGCCCCAGGAAACGCGTTGCAAGCCCCTTTGGACCATCCAAAAGTGTCACCAAAGGAAGGCTTTGGGTACAAGTGAACTCCCCAGGGGTGCCTTTACGCAGCCCCACATGCAACTGGACCCTCCGGGTTCGATTTTTCCGAGCAACGCTAAATATATCCCTAGCCGGAATGGGAGAAGACTGAAAACCCGGGTCCCAGAAAACGCGTTGTAAGCCCCTTTGGACCATCCAAAAGTGTCACCAAAGGAAGGCTTTGGGTACAAGTGAACTCCCCAGGGGAGCCTTTACGCAGCCCCACATGCAACTGGACCCTCCGGGTTCGCTGTTTCCCAGCATCCCTAAACATAGCCCTAGCCGGCATCGAAGACGACTGAAAAATCAGGCCCCAGGAAACGCGTTGCAAGCCCCTTTGGACCATCCAAAAGTGTCACCAAAGGAAGGCTTTGGGTACAAGTGAACTCCCCAGGGGAGTCTTTACGCAGCCCCACATGCAACTGGACCCTCCGGGTTCGCTGTTTCCGAGCATCCTTAAACATATCCCTACCGACATCGATGACGACTGAAAAATCAGGCCCCAGGAAATGCGTTGCGAGCCCTTTTCACCCATCCAAAAGTGCCCCCAAAGGAAGGCTTTGGGTACAAGTGAACTCCCCAGGGGAGCCTTTACGCAGCCCCACATGCAACTGGACCCTCCGGGTTCGCTGTTTTCGAGCATCCCTAAACATAGCCCTAGCCGGCATCGAAGACGACTGAAAAATCAGGCCCCAGGAAACGCGTTGCAAGCCCCTTTGGACAATCCCAAAGTGTCACCAAAAGAAGGCTTTGGGTACAAGTGAACTCCCCAGGGGAGCCTTTACGCAGCCGCACATGCAACTGAACCCTCCGGGTTCGCTGTTTCCGAGCATCCCTAAACATAGCCCTAGCCGGCATCGAAGACGACTGAAAAATCAGGCCCCAGGAAATGCGTTGCGAGCCCCTTTGGACCATCCAAAAGTGCCCCCAAAGGAAGGCTTTGGGTACAAGTGAACTCCCCAGGGGAGCCTTTACGCAGCCCCACATGCAACTGGCCCCTCCGGGTTCGCTGTTTCCGAGCATCCCTAAACATATCCCTAGGCGTCATCGGAGACGACTTAAAAATCAGGCCCCAGGAAATGCGTTGCGAGCCCTTTTCGCCGATACAAATGTGCCCCCAAAGGAAGGCTTTGGGTACAAGTGAACTCCCCAGGGGAGCCTTTACGCAGCCCCACATGCAACTGGACACTCCGGGTTCAATTTTTCAGAGCAACCCTAAATATATCCCTAGCCGGCATGGGAGAAGACTGAAAACCCGGGTCCCAGAAAACGCGTTGCAAGCCCCTTTGGACCATCCCAAAGTGTCACCAAAGGAAGGCTTTGGGTACAAGAGAACTCCCCAGGGGAGCCTTTACGCAGCCCCACATGCAACTGGACCCTCCGGGTTCGCTGTTTCCGAGCAACCCTAAACGGAGCCCTAGCAGTCATTGTAGACGAGTGAAAAATCCGGCCCCAGGAAATGCGTTGCGAGCCCCTTTGGACCATCCAAAAGCATCACCAAAGGAAGGCTTTGGGTACAAGTGAACTCCCCAGGGGAGCCTTTATGCAGCCCCACATGCAACTGGACCCTTCGTGTTCGATTTTTTAGAGCAACCCTAAATATATCACTAGCCGGCATGGGAGAAGACTGAAAACCCGGGCCCCAGAAAAAGCGTTGCAAGCCCCTTTGGACCATCCCAAAGTGTCACCAAAGGAAGGCTCTGGGTACAAGTGAACTCCCCAGGGGAGCCTTTACGCAGCCCCACATGCAACTGGACCCTTCGGGTTTGCTGTTTCCGAGCATCCCTAAACATAGCCCTAGCCGGCATCGAAGACGACGGAAAAATCAGGCCCCAGGAAATGCGTTGCGAGCCCTTTTCGCCCATCCAAAAGTGCCCCCAAAGGAAGGCTTTGGGTACAAGTGAACTCCCCAGGGGAGCCTTTACGCAGCCCCACATGCAACTGGACCCTTCGTGTTCGATTTTTTAGAGCAACCCTAAATATATCACTAGCCGGCATGGGAGAAGACTGAAAACCCGGGCCCCAGAAAAAGCGTTGCAAGCCCCTTTGGACCATCCCAAAGTGTCACCAAAGGAAGGCTTTGGGTACAAGTGAACTCCCCAGGGGAGCCTTTACGCAGCCCCACATGCAACTGGACCCTTCGGGTTTGCTGTTTCCGAGCATCCCTAAACATAGCCCTAGCCGGCATCGAAGACGACTGAAAAATCAGGCCCCAGGAAATGCGTTGCGAGCCCTTTTCGCCCATCCAAAAGTGCCCCCAAAGGAAGGCTTTGGGTACAAGTGAACTCCCCAGGGGAGCCTTTACGCAGCCCCACATGCAACTGGACCCTTCGGGTTCAATTTTTCCGAGCAACCCTAAATATATCCCTAGCCGGCATGGGAGAAGACTGAAAACCCGGGCCCCAGAAAAAGAGTTGCAAGCCCCTTTGGACCATCCAAAAGTGCCCCCAAAGGAAGGCTTTGGGTACAAGAGAACTCCCCAGGGGAGCCTTTACGCAGCCCCACATGCAACTGGACCCTCCGGGTTCGCTGTTTCCCAGCATCCCTAAACATAGCCCTAGCCGGCATCGAAGACGACTGAAAAATCAGGCCCCAGGAAATGCGTTGCAAGCCATTTTCGCCCATCCAAAAGTGCCCCCAAAGGAAGGCCTTGGGTACAAGAGAACTCCCCAGGGGAGCCTTTACGCAGCCCCACATGCAACTGGACCCTCCGGGTTCGCTGTTTTCGAGCATCCCTAAACATAGCCCTAGCCGGCATCGAAGACGACTGAAAAATCAGGCCCCAGGAAACGCGTTGCAAGCCCCTTTGGACCATCCCAAAGTGTCACCAAAGGAAGGCTTTGGGTACAAGTGAACTCCCCAGGGGAGTCTTTACGCAGCCCCACATGCAACTGGACCCTCCGGGTTCGCTGTTTCCGAGCATCCTTAAACATATCCCTACCGACATCGATGACGACTGAAAAATCAGGCCCCAGGAAATGCGTTGCGAGCCCTTTTCACCCATCCAAAAGTGCCCCCAAAGGAAGGCTTTGGGTACAAGTGAACTCCCCAGGGGAGCCTTTACGCAGCCCCACATGCAACTGGACCCTCCGGGTTCGCTGTTTCCAAGCATCCCTTAACATATCCCTTGCAGTCATCGGAGACGAGTTAAAAATCCGGCCCCAGGAAATGCGTTGCGAACCCTTTTCGCCCATCCAAAAGGGCCCCCAAAGGAAGGCTTTGGGTACAAGTGAACTCCCCAGGGGAGCCTTTACGCAGCCCCACATGCAACTGGACCCTCCGGGTTCGCTGTTTCCAAGCATCCCTAAACATAGCCCTACCGGCATCGAAGACGACTGAAAAATCAGGCCCCAGGAAACGCGTTGCAAGCCCCTTTGGACCATCCCAAAGTGTCACCAAAGGAAGGCTTTGGGTACAAGTGAACTCCCCAGGGGAGCCTTTACGCAGCCCCACATGCAACTGGCCCCTTCGGGTTCGCTGTTTCCGAGCATCCCTAAACATAGCCCTAGCCGGCATCGAAGACGACTGAAAAATCAGGCCCCAGGAAACGCGTTGCAAGCCCCTTTGGACCATCCCAAAGTGTCACCAAAGGAAGGCTTTGGGTACAAGTGAACTCCCCAGGGGAGCCTTTACGCAGCCCCACATGCAACTGGACCCTCCTGGTTCGCTGTTTCCGAGCATCCCTAAACATAGCCCTTGCCGGCATCGAAGACGACTGAAAAATCAGGCCCCAGGAAATGCGTTGCGAGCCCTTTTCGCCCATCCAAAAGGGCCCCCAAAGGAAGGCTTTGGGTACAAGTGAACTCCCCAGGGGAGCCTTTACGCAGCCCCACATGCAACTGGACCCTTCGGGTTCAATTTTTCCGAGCAACCCTAAATATATCCCTAGCGGGCATGGGAGAAGACTGAAAACCCGGGCCCCAGAAAAAGAGTTGCAAGCCCCTTTGGACCATCCCAAAGTGTCACCAAAGGAAGGCTTTGGGTACAAGTGAACTCCCCAGGGGAGCCTTTACGCAGCCCCACATGCAACTGGACCATCCGGGTTCGCTGTTTCCGAGCATCCCTAAACATAGCCCTAGCCGGCATCGAAGACGTGTGAAAAATCAGGCCCCAGGAATTGCGATGCGAGCCCTTTTCGCCCATCCAAAAGTGCCCCCAAAGGAAGGCTTTGGGTACAAGTGAACTCCCCAGGGGAGCCTTTACGCAGCCCCACATGCAACTGCACCTTCCGGGTTCATTTTTTCAGAGCAACCCTAAATATATCACTAGCCGGCATGGGAGAAGACTGAAAACCCGGGCCCCACGAAACGCGTTTCAAGCCCCTTTGGACCATCCCAAAGTGTCACCAAAGGAAGGCTTTGGGTACAAGTGAACTCCCCAGGGGAGCCTTTACGCAGCCCCACATGCAACTGGACCCTCCGGGTTCGATTTTTCCGAGCAACCCTAAATATATCCCTAGCCGGCATGGGAGAAGACTGAAAACCCGGGCCCCAGAAAAAGCGTTGCAAGCCCCTTTGGACCATCCCAAAGAGTAACCAAAGGAAGTCTTTGGGTACAAGTGAACTCCCCAGGGGAGCCTTTACGCAGCCCCACATGCAACTGGACCCTCCGGGTTCGCTGTTTCTGAGCATCCCTAAACATAGCCCTAGCCGGCATCGAAGACGACTGAAAAATCAGGCCCCAGGATATGCGTTGTGAGCCCTTTTCGCCCATCCAAAAGTGCCCCCAAAGGAAGGCTTTGGGTACAAGAGAACTCCCCAGGGGAGCCTTTACGCAGCCCCACATGCAACTGGACCCTCCGGGTTCGCTGTTTCCCAGCATCCCTAAACATATCCCTAGCCGGCATCGAAGACGACTGAAAAATCAGGCCCCAGGAAATGCGTTGCAAGCCATTTTCGCCCATCCAAAAGTGCCCCCAAAGGAAGGCCTTGGGTACAAGAGAACTCCCCAGGGGAGCCTTTACGCAGCCCCACATGCAACTGGACCCTCCGGGTTCGCTGTTTTCGAGCATCCCTAAACATAGCCCTAGCAGTCATTGTAGACGACTGAAAAATCAGGCCCCAGGAAACGCGTTGCAAGCCCCTTTGGACCATCCCAAAGTGTCACCAAAGGAAGGCTTTGGGTACAAGTGAACTCCCCAGGGGAGCCTTTACGCAGCCCCACATGCAACTGGACCCTCGGGTTCGCTGTTTCCGAGCATCCTTAGACATGTCCCTACCGACATCGATGACGACTGAAAAATCAGTCCCCAGGAAATGCATTGCGAGCCCTTTTCACCCATCCAAAAGTGCCCCCAAAGGAAGGCTTTGGGTACAAGTGAACTCCCCAGGGGAGCCTTTACGCAGCCCCACATGCAACTGGACCCTCCGGGTTCGCTGTTTCCCAGCATCCCTAAACATAGCCCTAGCCGGCATCGAAGACGACTGAAAAATCAGGCCCCAGGAAATGCGTTGCAAGCCATTTTCGCCCATCCAAAAGTGCCCCCAAAGGAAGGCCTTGGGTACAAGAGAACTCCCCAGGGGAGCCTTTACGCAGCCCCACATGCAACTGGACCCTCCGGGTTCGCTGTTTTCGAGCATCCCTAAACATAGCCCTAGCCGGCATCGAAGACGACTGAAAAATCAGGCCCCAGGAAACGCGTTGCAAGCCCCTTTGGACCATCCCAAAGTGTCACCAAAGGAAGGCTTTGGGTACAAGTGAACTCCCCAGGGGAGTCTTTACGCAGCCCCACATGCAACTGGACCCTCCGGGTTCGCTGTTTCCGAGCATCCTTAAACATATCCCTACCGACATCGATGACGACTGAAAAATCAGGCCCCAGGAAATGCGTTGCGAGCCCTTTTCACCCATCCAAAAGTGCCCCCAAAGGAAGGCTTTGGGTACAAGTGAACTCCCCAGGGGAGCCTTTACGCAGCCCCACATGCAACTGGACCCTCCGCGTTCGCTGTTTCCAAGCATCCCTTAACATATCCCTTGCAGTCATCGGAGACGAGTTAAAAATCCGGCCCCAGGAAATGCGTTACGAGCCCTTTTCGCCCATCCAAAAGTGCCCCCAAAGGAAGGCTTTGGGTACAAGTGAACTCCCCAGGGGAGCCTTTACGCAGCCCCACATGCAACTGGACCCTCCGGGTTCGCTGTTTCCGAGCATCCCTAAACATAGCCCTAGCCGGCATCGAAGACGACTGAAAAATCAGGCCCCAGGAAACGCGTTGCAAGCCCCTTTGGACCATCCAAAAGTGTCACCAAAGGAAGGCTTTGGGTACAAGTGAACTCCCCAGGGGTGCCTTTACGCAGCCCCACATGCAACTGGACCCTCCGGGTTCATTTTTTCAGAGCAACCCTAAATATATCCCTAGCCGGAATGGGAGAAGACTGAAAACCCGGGTCCCAGAAAACGCGTTGTAAGCCCCTTTGGACCATCCAAAAGTGTCACCAAAGGAAGGCTTTGGGTACAAGTGAACTCCCCAGGGGAGCCTTTACGCAGCCCCACATGCAACTGGACCCTCCTGGTTCGCTGTTTCCGAGCATCCCTAAACATAGCCCTAGCCGGCATAGAAGACGACTGAAAAATCAGGCCCCAGGAAATGTGTTGCGAGCCCTTTTCGCCCATCCAAAAGGGCCCCCAAAGGAAGGCTTTGGGTACAAGTGAACTCCCCAGGGGAGCCTTTACGCAGCCCCACATGCAACTGGACCCGTCGGGTTCAATTTTTCCCAGCAACCCTAAATATATCCCTAGCCGGCATGGGAGAAGACTGAAAACCCGGGCCCCAGAAAAAGAGTTGCAAGCCCCTTTGGACCATCCCAAAGTGTCACCAAAGGAAGTCTTTGGGTACAAGTGAACTCCCCAGGGGAGCCTTTACGCAGCCCCACATGCAACTGGACCCTCCGGGTTCGCTGTTTCCCAGCATCCCTAAACATAGCCCTAGCCGGCATCGAAGACGACTGAAAAATCAGGCCCCAGGAAATGCGTTGCAAGCCATTTTCGCCCATCCAAAAGTGCCCCCAAAGGAAGGCCTTGGGTACAAGAGAACTCCCCAGGGGAGCCTTTACGCAGCCCCACATGCAACTGGACCCTCCGGGTTCGCTGTTTTCGAGCATCCCTAAACATAGCCCTAGCCGGCATCGAAGACGACTGAAAAATCAGGCCCCAGGAAACGCGTTGCAAGCCCCTTTGGACCATCCCAAAGTGTCACCAAAGAAGGCTTTGGGTACAAGTGAACTCCCCAGGGGAGCCTTTACGCAGCCCCACATGCAACTGGACCCTCCGGGTTCGCTGTTTCCGAGCATCCCTAAACATAGCCCTAGCCGGCATCGAAGACGACTGAAAAATCAGGCCCCAGGAAATGCGTTGCGAGCCCCTTTGGACCATCCAAAAGTGCCCCCAAAGGAAGGCTTTGGGTACAAGTGAACTCCCCAGGGGAGCCTTTACGCAGCCCCACATGCAACTGGCCCCTCCGGGTTCGCTGTTTCCGAGCATCCCTAAACATATCCCTAGGCGTCATCGGAGACGACTTAAAAATCAGGCCCCAGGAAATGCGTTGCGAGCCCTTTTCGCCGATACAAAAGTGCCCCCAAAGGAAGGCTTTGGGTACAAGTGAACTCCCCAGGGGAGCCTTTACGCAGCCCCACATGCAACTGGACACTCCGGGTTCAATTTTTCAGAGCAACCCTAAATATATCCCTAGCCGGCATGGGAGAAGACTGAAAACCCGGGTCCCAGAAAACGCGTTGCAAGCCCCTTTGGACCATCCCAAAGTGTCACCAAAGGAAGGCTTTGGGTACAAGAGAACTCCCCAGGGGAGCCTTTACGCAACCCCACATGCAACTGGACCCTCCGGGTTCGCTGTTTCCGAGCAACCCTAAACGGAGCCCTAGCAGTCATTGTAGACGAGTGAAAAATCCGGCCCCAGGAAATGCGTTGCGAGCCCCTTTGGACCATCCAAAAGCATCACCAAAGGAAGGCTTTGGGTACAAGTGAACTCCCCAGGGGAGCCTTTACGCAGCCCCACATGCAACTGCACCCTTCGTGTTCGATTTTTTAGAGCAACCCTAAATATATCACTAGCCGGCATGGGAGAAGACTGAAAACCCGGGCCCCAGAAAAAGCGTTGCAAGCCCCTTTGGACCATCCCAAAGTGTCACCAAAGGAAGTCTTTGGGTACAAGTGAACTCCCCAGGGGAGCCTTTACGCAGCCCCACATGCAACTGGACCCTTCGGGTTTGCTGTTTCCGAGCATCCCTAAACATAGCCCTAGCCGGCATCGAAGACGACGGAAAAATCAGGCCCCAGGAAATGCGTTGCGAGCCCTTTTCGCCCATCCAAAAGTGCCCCCAAAGGAAGGCTTTGGGTACAAGTGAACTCCCCAGGGGAGCCTTTACGCAGCCCCACATGCAACTGGACCCTTCGTGTTCGATTTTTTAGAGCAACCCTAAATATATCACTAGCAGGCATGGGAGAAGATTGAAAACCCGGGCCCCAGAAAAAGCGTTGCAAGCCCCTTTGGACCATCCCAAAGTGTCACCAAAGGAAGGCTTTGGGTACAAGTGAACTCCCCAGGGGAGCCTTTACGCAGCCCCACATGCAACTGGACCCTTCGGGTTTGCTGTTTCCGAGCATCCCTAAACATAGCCCTAGCCGGCATCGAAGACGACTGAAAAATCAGGCCCCAGGAAATGCGTTGCGAGCCCTTTTCGCCCATCCAAAAGTGCCCCCAAAGGAAGGCTTTGGGTACAAGTGAACTCCCCAGGGGAGCCTTACGCAGCCCCACATGCAACTGGACCCTTCGGGTTCAATTTTTCCGAGCAACCCTAAATATATCCCTAGCCGGCATGGGAGAAGACTGAAAACCCGGGCCCCAGAAAAAGAGTTGCAAGCCCCTTTGGACCATCCCAAAGTGTCACCAAAGGAAGGCTTTGGGTACAAGTGAACTCCCCAGGGGAGCCTTTACGCAGCCCCACATGCAACTGGACCATCCGGGTTCGCTGTTTCCGAGCATCCCTAAACATAGCCCTAGCCGGCATCGAAGACGACTGAAAAATCAGGCCCCAGGAAATGCGATGCGAGCCCTTTTGGACCATCCAAAAGCATCACCAAAGGAAGGCTTTGGGTACAAGTGAACTCCCCAGGGGAGCCTTTACGCAGCCCCACATGCAACTGCACCTTCCGGGTTCATTTTTTCAGAGCAACCCTAAATATATCACTAGCCGGCATGGGAGAAGACTGAAAACCCGGGCCCCAGGAAACGCGTTGCAAGCCCCTTTGGACCATCCCAAAGTGTCACCAAAGGAAGGCTTTGGGTACAAGTGTACTCCCCAGGGGAGCCTTTACGCAGCCCCACATGCAACTGGACCCTCCGGGTTCGATTTTTCCGAGCAACCCTAAATATATCCCTAGCCGGCATGGGAGAAGACTGAAAACCCGGGCCCCAGAAAAAGCGTTGCAAGCCCCTTTGGACCATCCAAAAGTGCCCCCAAAGGAAGGCTTTGGGTACAAGTGAACTCCCCAGGGGAGCCTTTACGCAGCCCCACATGCAACTGGACCCTCCGGGTTCGCTGTTTCTGAGCATCCCTAAACATAGCACTAGCGGGCATCGAAGACGACTGAAAAATCAGGCCCCAGAAAATGCGTTCCGAGCCCTTTTCGCCCATCCAAAAGTGCCCCCAAAGGAAGGCCTTGGGTACAAGAGAACTCCCCAGGGGAGCCTTTACGCAGCCCCACATGCAACTGGACCCTCCGGGTTCGCTGTTTCCCAGCATCCCTAAACATAGCCCTAGCCGGCATCGAAGACGACTGAAAAATCAGGCCCCAGGAAATGCGTTGCGAGCCATTTTCGCCCATCCAAAAGTGCCCCCAAAGGAAGGCCTTGGGTACAAGAGAACTCCCCAGGGGAGCCTTTACGCAGCCCCACATGCAACTGGACCCTCCGGGTTCGCTGTTTCCAAGCATCCCTTAACATATCCCTTGCAGTCATCGGAGACGAGTTAAAAATCCGGCCCCAGGAAATGCGTTACGAGCCCTTTTCGCCCATCCAAAAGTGCCCCCAAAGGAAGGCTTTGGGTACAAGTGAACTCCCCAGGGGAGCCTGTACGCAGCCCCACATGCAACTGGACCCTCCGGGTTCGCTGTTTCCGAGCATCCCTAAACATAGCCCTACCGGCATCGAAGACGACTGAAAAATCAGGCCCCAGGAAACGCGTTGCAAGCCCCTTTGGACCATCCAAAAGTGTCCCCAAAGGAAGGCTTTGGGTACAAGTGAACTCCCCAGGGGAGCCTTTACGCAGCCCCACATGCAACTGGCCCCTTCGGGTTCGCTGTTTCCGAGCATCCCTAAACATAGCCCTAGCCGGCATCGAAGACGACTGAAAAATCAGGCCCCAGGAAACGCGTTGCAAGCCCCTTTGGACCATCCAAAAGTGTCACCAAAGGAAGGCTTTGGGTACAAGTGAACTCCCCAGGGGTGCCTTTACGCAGCCCCACATGCAACTGGACCCTTCGGGTTCAATTTTTCCGAGCAACCCTAAATATATCCCTAGCCGGCATGGGAGAAGACTGAAAACCCGGGCCCCAGAAAAAGAGTTGCAAGCCCCTTTGGACCATCCCAAAGTGTCACCAAAGGAAGTCTTTGGGTACAAGTGAACTCCCCAGGGGAGCCTTTACGCAGCCCCACATGCAACTGGACCCTCCGGGTTCGCTGTTTCTGAGCATCCCTAAACATAGCACTAGCGGGCATCGAAGACGACTGAAAAATCAGGCCCCAGGAAATGCGTTGCAAGCCATTTTCGCCCATCCAAAAGTGCCCCCAAAGGAAGGCCTTGGGTACAAGAGAACTCCCCAGGTGAGCCTTTACGCAGCCCCACATGCAACTGGACCCTCCGGGTTCGCTGTTTTCGAGCATCCCTAAACATAGCCCTAGCCGGCATCGAAGACGACTGAAAAATCAGGCCCCAGGAAACGCGTTGCAAGCCCCTTTGGACCATCCCAAAGTGTCACCAAAGGAAGGCTTTGGGTACAAGTGAACTCCCCAGGGGAGTCTTTACGCAGCCCCACATGCAACTGGACCCTCCGGGTTCGCTGTTTCCGAGCATCCTTAAACATATCCCTACCGACATCGATGACGCCTGAAAAATCAGGCCCCAGGAAATGCGTTGCGAGCCCTTTTCACCCATCCAAAAGTGCCCCCAAAGGAAGGCTTTGGGTACAAGTGAACTCCCCAGGGGAGCCTTTACGCAGCCCCACATGCAACTGGACCCTCCGGGTTCGCTGTTTCCAAGCATCCCTTAACATATCCCTTGCAGTCATCGGAGACGAGTTAAAAATCCGGCCCCAGGAAATGCGTTGCGAGCCCTTTTCGCCCATCCAAAAGGGCCCCCAAAGGAAGGCTTTGGGTACAAGTGAACTCCCCAGGGGAGCCTTTACGCAGCCCCACATGCAACTGGACCCTCCGGGTTCGCTGTTTCCGAGCATCCCTAAACATAGCCCTACCGGCATCGAAGACGACTGAAAAATCAGGCCCCAGGAAACGCGTTGCAAGCCCCTTTGGACCATCCAAAAGTGTCAACAAAGGAAGGCCTTGGGTACAAGTGAACTCCCCAGGGGAGCCTTTACGCAGCCCCACATGCAACTGGCCCCTTCGGGTTCGCTGTTTCCGAGCATCCCTAAACATAGCCCTAGCCGGCATCGAAGACGACTGAAAAATCAGGCCCCAGGAAACGCGTTGCAAGCCCCTTTGGACCATCCAAAAGTGTCACCAAAGGAAGGCTTTGGGTACAAGTGAACTCCCCAGGGGTGCCTTTACGCAGCCCCACATGCAACTGGACCCTCCGGGTTCGATTTTTCCGAGCAACGCTAAATATATCCCTAGCCGGAATGGGAGAAGACTGAAAACCCGGGTCCCAGAAAACGCGTTGTAAGCCCCTTTGGACCATCCAAAAGTGTCACCAAAGGAAGGCTTTGGGTACAAGTGAACTCCCCAGGGGAGCCTTTACGCAGCCCCACATGCAACTGGACCCTCCTGGTTCGCTGTTTCCGAGCATCCCTAAACATAGCCCTAGCCGGCATCGAAGACGACTGAAAAATCAGGCCCCAGGAAATGCGTTCCGAGCCCTTTTCGCCCATCCAAAAGTGTCACCAAAGGAAGGCTTTGGGTACAAGTGAACTCCCCAGGGGAGCCTTTACGCAGCCCCACATGCAACTGGACCCTTCGGGTTCAATTTTTCCGAGCAACCCTAAATATATCCCTAGCGGGCATGGGAGAAGACTGAAAACCCGGGCCCCAGAAAAAGAGTTGCAAGCCCCTTTGGACCATCCCAAAGTGTCACCAAAGGAAGGCTTTGGGTACAAGTGAACTCCCCAGGGGAGCCTTTACGCAGCCCCACATGCAACTGGACCATCCGGGTTCGCTGTTTCCGAGCATCCCTAAACATAGCCCTAGCCGGCATCGAAGACGTGTGAAAAATCAGGCCCCAGGAATTGCGATGCGAGCCCTTTTCGCCCATCCAAAAGTGCCCCCAAAGGAAGGCTTTGGGTACAAGTGAACTCCCCAGGGGAGCCTTTACGCAGCCCCACATGCAACTGCACCTTCCGGGTTCATTTTTTCAGAGCAACCCTAAATATATCACTAGCCGGCATGGGAGAAGACTGAAAACCCGGGCCCCACGAAACGCGATTCAAGCCCCTTTGGACCATCCCAAAGTGTCACCAAAGGAAGGCTTTGGGTACAAGTGAACTCCCCAGGGGAGCCTTTACGCAGCCCCACATGCAACTGGACCCTCCGGGTTCGCTGTTTCTGAGCATCCCTAAACATAGCACTAGCGGGCATCGAAGACGACTGAAAAATCAGGCCCCAGAAAATGCGTTCCGAGCCCTTTTCGCCCATCCAAAAGGGCCCCCAAAGGAAGGCTTTGGGTACAAGTGAACTCCCCAGGGGAGCCTTTACGCAGCCCCACATGCAACTGGACCCTCCGGGTTCGCTGTTTCCGAGCATCCCTAAACATAGCCCTACCGGCATCGAAGACGACTGAAAAATCAGGCCCCAGGAAACGCGTTGCAAGCCCCTTTGGACCATCCAAAAGTGTCACCAAAGGAAGGCTTTGGGTACAAGTGAACTCCCCAGGGGAGCCTTTACGCAGCCCCACATGCAACTGGCCCCTTCGGGTTCGCTGTTTCCGAGCATCCCTAAACATAGCCCTAGCCGGCATCGAAGACGACTGAAAAATCAGGCCCCAGGAAACGCGTTGCAAGCCCCTTTGGACCATCCCAAAGTGTCACCAAATGAAGGCTTTGGGTACAAGTGAACTCCCCAGGGGTGCCTTTACGCAGCCCCACATGCAACTGGACCCTCCGGGTTCGATTTTTCCTAGCAACGCTAAATATATCCCTAGCCGGAATGGGAGAAGACTGAAAACCCGGGTCCCAGAAAACGCGTTGTAAGCCCCTTTGGACCATCCAAAAGTGTCACCAAAGGAAGGCTTTGGGTACAAGTGAACTCCCCAGGGGAGCCTTTACGCAGCCCCACATGCAACTGGACCCTCCTGGTTCGCTGTTTCCGAGCATCCCTAAACATAGCCCTTGCCGGCATCGAAGACGACTGAAAAATCAGGCCCCAGGAAATGCGTTGCGAGCCCTTTTCGCCCATCCAAAAGGGCCCCCAAAGGAAGGCTTTGGGTACAAGTGAACTCCCCAGGGGAGCCTTTACGCAGCCCCACATGC
Organism: Anas platyrhynchos; assembly: GCF_047663525.1. Taxonomy (NCBI): domain Eukaryota; kingdom Metazoa; phylum Chordata; class Aves; order Anseriformes; family Anatidae; genus Anas; species Anas platyrhynchos. The sequence goes on along the minus strand of NC_092608.1, from coordinate 8,528,996 downwards.
AACTGGACCCTTCGGGTTCAATTTTTCCGAGCAACCCTAAATATATCCCTAGCGGGCATGGGAGAAGACTGAAAACCCGGGCCCCAGAAAAAGAGTTGCAAGCCCCTTTGGACCATCCCAAAGTGTCACCAAAGGAAGGCTTTGGTTACAAGTGAACTCCGCAGGGGAGCCTTTACGCAGCCCCACATGCAACTGGACCATCCGGGTTCGCTGTTTCCGAGCATCCCTAAACATAGCCCTAGCCGGCATCGAAGACGTGTGAAAAATCAGGCCCCAGGAATTGCGATGCGAGCCCTTTTCGCCCATCCAAAAGTGCCCCCAAAGGAAGTCTTTGGGTAAAAGTGAACTCCCCAGGGGAGCCTTTACGCAGCCCCACATGCAACTGCACCTTCCGGGTTCATTTTTTCAGAGCAACCCTAAATATATCACTAGCCGGCATGGGAGAAGACTGAAAACCCGGGCCCCACGAAACGCGTTTCAAGCCCCTTTGGACCATCCCAAAGTGTCACCAAAGGAAGGCTTTGGGTACAAGTGAACTCCCCAGGGGAGCCTTTACGCAGCCCCACATGCAACTGGACCCTCCGGGTTCTCTGTTTCTGAGCATCCCTAAACATAGCACTAGCGGGCATCGAAGACGACTGAAAAATCAGGCCCCAGAAAATGCGTTCCGAGCCCTTTTCGCCCATCCAAAAGTGCCCCCAAAGGAAGGCTTTGGGTACAAGAGAACTCCCCAGGGGAGCCTTTACGCAGCCCCACATGCAACTGGACCCTCCGCGTTCGCTGTTTCCCAGCATCCCTAAACATAGCCCTAGCCGGCATCGAAGACGACTGAAAAATCAGGCCCCAGGAAATGCGTTGCAAGCCATTTTCGCCCATCCAAAAGTGCCCCCAAAGGAAGGCCTTGGGTACAAGAGAACTCCCCAGGGGAGCCTTTACGCAGCCCCACATGCAACTGGACCCTCCGGGTTCGCTGTTTTCGAGCATCCCTAAACATAGCCCTAGCCGGCATCGAAGACGACTGAAAAATCAGGCCCCAGGAAACGCGTTGCAAGCCCCTTTGGACCATCCCAAAGTGTCACCAAAGGAAGGCTTTGGGTACAAGTGAACTCCCCAGGGGAGTCTTTACGCAGCCCCACATGCAACTGGACCCTCCGGGTTCGCTGTTTCCGAGCATCCTTAAACATATCCCTACCGACATTGATGACGACTGAAAAATCAGGCCCCAGGAAATGCGTTGCGAGCCCTTTTCGCCCATCCAAAAGTGCCCCCAAAGGAAGGCTTTGGGTACAAGTGAACTCCCCAGCGGAGCCTTTACGCAGCCCCACATGCAACAGGACCCTCCGGGTTCGCTGTTTCCAAGCATCCCTTAACATATCCCTTGCAGTCATCGGAGACGAGTTAAAAATCCGGCCCCAGGAAATGCGTTGCGAGCCCTTTTCGCCCATCCAAAAGTGCCCCCAAAGGAAGGCTTTGGGTACAAGTGAACTCCCCAGGGGAGCCTTTACGCAGCCCCACATGCAACTGGACCCTCCGGGTTCGCTGTTTCCGAGCATCCCTAAACATAGCCCTACCGGCATCGAAGACGACTGAAAAATCAGGCCCCAGGAAACGCGTTGCAAGCCCCTTTGGACCATCCAAAAGTGTCACCAAAGGAAGGCTTTGGGTACAAGTGAACTCCCCAGGGGAGCCTTTACGCAGCCCCACATGCAACTGGCCCCTTCGGGTTCGCTGTTTCCGAGCATCCCTAAACATAGCCCTAGCCGGCATCGAAGACGACTGAAAAATCAGGCCCCAGGAAACGCGTTGCAAGCCCCTTTGGACCATCCCAAAGTGTCACCAAAGGAAGGCTTTGGGTACAAGTGAACTCCCCAGGGGTGCCTTTACGCAGCCCCACATGCAACTGGACCCTCCGGGTTCGATTTTTCCGAGCAACGCTAAATATATCCCTAGCCGGAATGGGAGAAGACTGAAAACCCGGGTCCCAGAAAACGCGTTGTAAGCCCCTTTGGACCATCCAAAAGTGTCACCAAAGGAAGGCTTTGGGTACAAGTGAACTCCCCAGGGGAGCCTTTACGCAGCCCCACATGCAACTGGACCCTCCGGGTTCGCTGTTTCCGAGCATCCCTAAACATAGCCCTTGCCGGCATCGAAGACGACTGAAAAATCAGGCCCCAGGAAATGCGTTGCGAGCCCTTTTCGCCCATCCAAAAGGGCCCCCAAAGGAAGGCTTTGGGTACAAGTGAACTCCCCAGGGGAGCCTTTACGCAGCCCCACATGCAACTGGACCCTTCGGGTTCAATTTTTCCGAGCAACCCTAAATATATCCCTAGCGGGCATGGGAGAAGACTGAAAACCCGAGCCCCAGAAAAAGAGTTGCAAGCCCCTTTGGACCATCCCAAAGTGTCACCAAAGGAAGGCTTTGGGTACAAGTGAACTCCCCAGGGGAGCCTTTACGCAGCCCCACATGCAACTGGACCATCCGGGTTCGCTGTTTCCGAGCATCCCTAAACATAGCCCTAGCCGGCATCGAAGACGTGTGAAAAATCAGGCCCCAGGAATTGCGATGCGAGCCCTTTTCGCCCATCCAAAAGTGCCCCCAAAGGAAGGCTTTGGGTACAAGTGAACTCCCCAGGGGAGCCTTTACGCAGCCCCACATGCAACTGCACCTTCCGGGTTCATTTTTTCAGAGCAACCCTAAATATATCACTAGCCGGCATGGGAGAAGACTGAAAACCCGGGCCCCACGAAACGCGTTTCAAGCCCCTTTGGACCATCCCAAAGTGTCACCAAAGGAAGGCTTTGGGTACAAGTGAACTCCCCAGGGGAGCCTTTACGCAGCCCCACATGCAACTGGACCCTCCGGGTTCGATTTTTCCGAGCAACCCTAAATATATCCCTAGCCGGCATGGGAGAAGACTGAAAACCCGGGCCCCAGAAAAAGCGTTGCAAGCCCCTTTGGACCATCCCAAAGAGTAACCAAAGGAAGTCTTTGGGTACAAGTGAACTCCCCAGGGGAGCCTTTACGCAGCCCCACATGCAACTGGACCCTCCGGGTTCGCTGTTTCTGAGCATCCCTAAACATAGCACTAGCGGGCATCGAAGACGACTGAAAAATCAGGCCCCAGGAAATGCGTTGTGAGCCCTTTTCGCCCATCCAAAAGTGCCCCCAAAGGAAGGCTTTGGGTAAAAGAGAACTCCCCAGGGGAGCCTTTACGCAGCCCCACATGCAACTGGACCCTCCGGGTTCACTGTTTCCCAGCATCCCTAAACATAGCCCTAGCCGGCATCGAAGACGACTGAAAAATCAGGCCCCAGGAAATGCGTTGCAAGCCATTTTCGCCCATCCAAAAGTGCCCCCAAAGGAAGGCCTTGGGTACAAGAGAACTCCCCAGGGGAGCCTTTACGCAGCCCCACATGCAACTGGACCCTCCGGGTTCGCTGTTTTAGAGCATCCCTAAACATAGCCCTAGCCGGCATCGAAGACGACTGAAAAATCAGGCCCCAGGAAACGCGTTGCAAGCCCCTTTGGACCATCCCAAAGTGTCACCAAAGGAAGGCTTTGGGTACAAGTGAACTCCCCAGGGGAGCCTTTACGCAGCCCCACATGCAACTGGACCCTCCGGGTTCGCTGTTTCCGAGCATCCTTAGAAATGTCCCTACCGACATCGATGACGACTGAAAAATCAGGCCCCAGGAAATGCATTGCGAGCCCTTTTCACCCATCCAAAAGTGCCCCCAAAGGAAGGCTTTGGGTACAAGTGAACTCCCCAGGGGAGCCTTTACGCAGCCCCACATGCAACTGGACCCTCCGGGTTCGCTGTTTCCAATCATCCCTTAACATATCCCTTGCAGTCATCGGAGACGAGTTAAAAATCCGGCCCCAGGAAATGCGTTCCGAGCCCTTTTCGCCCATCCAAAAGTGCCCCCAAAGGAAGGCTTTGGGTACAAGTGAACTCCCCAGGGGAGCCTTTACGCAGCCCCACATGCAACTAGACCCTCCGGGTTCGCTGTTTCCGAGCATCCCTAAACATAGCCCTACCGGCATCGAAGACGACTGAAAAATCAGGCCCCAGGAAACGCGTTGCAAGCCCCTTTGGACCATCCAAAAGTGTCACCAAAGGAAGGCTTTGGGTACAAGTGAACTCCCCAGGGGAGCCTTTACGCAGCCCCACATGCAACTGGACCCTTCGGGTTCGCTCTTTCCGAGCATCCCTAAACATAGCCCTAGCCGGCATCGAAGACGACTGAAAAATCAGGCCCCAGGAAACGCGTTGCAAGCCCCTTTGGACCATCCAAAAGTGTCAACAAAGGAAGGCTTTGGGTACAAGTGAACTCCCCAGGGGTGCCTTTACGCAGCCCCACATGCAACTGGACCCTCCGGGTTCGATTTTTCCGAGCAACGCTAAATATATCCCTAGCCGGAATGGGAGAAGATTGAAAACCCGGGTCCCAGAAAACGCGTTCCAAGCTTCTTTGGACCATCCCAAAGTGTCACCAAAGGAAGGCTTTGGGTACAAGTGAACTCCCCATGGGAGCCTTTACGCAGCCCCACATGCAACTGGACCCTCCGGGTTCGCTGTTTCCGAGCATCCCTAAACATAGCCCTAGCCGGCATCGAAGACGACTGAAAAATCCGGCCCCAGGAAACGCGTTGCAAGCCCCTTTGGACCATCCAAAAGTGTCACCAAAGGAAGGCTTTGGGTACAAGAGAACTCCCCAGGGGAGCCTTTACGCAGCCCCACATGCAACTGGACCCTCCGGGTTCGCTGTTCTTTAGTAAACCTAAACGTAGCCCTAGCCGTCATGGGAGATGAGTGAAAAATCAGGCCCCAGGAAATGCGTTGCGAGCCCTTTTCGCCCATCCAAAAGTGCCTCCAAATGAGGGCTTTGGGTACAAGTGAACTCCCCAGGGGAGCCTTTACGCAGCCCCACATGCAACTGCACCCTCCGGGTTCGCTGTTCCTGAGCAAACCTAAACATATCCCTAGCGGTCATCGGAGACGACTGAAAAATAAGGCCCCAGGAAATGCGTTCCGAGCCCCTTTGGACCATCCAAAAGTGCCCCCAAAGGAAGGCTTTGGGTACAAGTGAACTCCCCTGGGGAGCCTTTACGCAGCCCCACATGCAACTGCACCCTCCGGGTTCGATTTTTTAGAGCAACCCTAAATATATCACTAGCCGGCATGGGAGAAGACTGAAAACGCGGGCCCCAGAAAAAGCGTTGCAAGCCCCTTTGGACCATCCCAAAGTGTCACCAAAGGAAGTCTTTGGGTACAAGTTAACTCCCCAGGGGACCCGTTACGCAGCCCCACATGCAACTGGACCCTTCGGGTTTGCTGTTTCCGAGCATCCCTAAACATATCCCTAGCAGTCATCGTAGACGAGTGAAAAATCCGGCCCCAGGAAACGCGTTGCAAGCCGCTTTGGACCATCCAAAAGTGTCCCCAAAGGAAGGCTTTGGGTACAAGTGAACTCCCCAGGGGAGCCTTTACGCAGCCCCACATGCAACTGGACCCTTCGGGTTCGATTTTTCCGAGCAACACTAAATATATCCCTAGCCGGCATCGAAGACGACTGAAAAATCAGGCCCCAGGAAACGCGTTGCAAGCCCCTTTGGACCATCCAAAAGCATCACCAATGGAAGGCTTTGGGTACAAGTGAACTCCCGATGGGAGCCTTTACGCAGCCCCACATGCAACTGGACCCTCCGGGTTCGCTGTTTCCGAGCATCCCTAAACATAGCCCTAGCCGGCATCGAAGACGACTGAAAAATCAGGCCCCAGGAAATGCGTTGCGAGCCCCTTTGGACCATCCAAAAGTGTCACCAAAGGAAGGCTTTGGGTACAAGTGAACTCCCCAGGGGAGCCTTTACGCAGCCCCACATGCACCTGGACCTTCCGGGTTCATTTTTTCAGAGCAACCCTAAATATATCACTAGCCGGCATGGGAGAAGACTGAAAACCCGGGCCCCAGAAAAAGCGTTGCAAGCCCCTTTGGACCATCCCAAAGTGTCACCAAAGGAAGTCTTTGGGTACAAGTGAACTCCCCAGGGGAGCCTTTACGCAGCCCCACATGCAACTGGACGCTCCGGGTTCGCTGTTTCCGAGCATCCCTAAACATAGCCCTAGCCGGCATCGAAGACGTGTGAAAAATCAGGCCCCAGGAAATGTGATGCGAGCTCTTTTCGCCCATCCAAAAGTGTCAGCAAAGGAAGGCTTTGGATACAAGTGAACTCCCCAGGGGAGGCTTAACGCAGCCCCACATGCAACTGGACCCTCCGGGTTCGCTGTTTCCGAGCATCCCTAAACATAGCCCTAGCCGGCATCGAAGACGACTGAAAAATCAGGCCCCAGGAAATGCGTTGCGAGCCCCTTTGGACCATCCAAAAGTGCCCCCAAAGGAAGGCTTTGGGTACAAGTGAACTCCCCAGGGGAGCCTTTACGCAGCCCCACATGCACCTGGACCTTCCGGGTTCATTTTTTCAGAGCAACCCTAAATATATCACTAGCCGGCATGGGAGAAGACTGAAAACCCGGGCCCCAGGAAACGCGTTGCAAGCCCCTTTGGACCATCCCAAAGTGTCACCAAAGGAAGGCTTTGGGTACAAGTGAACTCCCCAGGGGAGCATTTACGCAGCCCCACATGCAACTGGACCCTTCGGGTTCGATTTTTCCGAGCAACCCTAAATATATCCCTAGCCGGCATGGGAGAAGACTGAAAACCCGGGCCCCAGAAAAAGCGTTGCAAGCCCCTTTGGACCATCCCAAAGAGTAACCAAAGGAAGTCTTTGGGTAAAAGTGAACTCCCCAGGGGAGCCTTTACGCAGCCCCACATGCAACTGGACCCTCCGGGTTCGCTGTTTCCGAGCATCCCTTAACATAGCCCTAGCCGGCATCGAAGATGTGTGAAAAATCAGGCCCCAGGAAATGCGTTCCGAGCCCCTTTGGACCATCCAAAAGTGTCACCAAAGGAAGGCTTTGGGTACAAGTGAACTCCCCAGGGGAGCCTTTACGCAGCCCCACATGGAACTGCATCCTCCGGGTTCGCTGATTCCGAGCAAATCTAAACGTAGCCCTAGCAGTCATCGTAGACGAGTGAAAAATCCAGCCCCAGGAAACGCGTTGCGAGCCCCTTTGGACCATCCAAAAGTGTCACCAAAGGAAGGCTTTGGGTACAAGTGAACTCTCCAGGGGAGCCTTTACGCAGCCCCACATGCAACTGGACCCTCCGGGTTCTCTGTTCCTTAGCAAACCTAAACGTAGCCGTAGCCGTCATCGGAGATGAGTGAAAAATCCGGCCCCAGGAAATGCGTTGCGAGCCCTTTTCGCCCATCCAAAAGTGCCCCCAAAGGAAGGCTTTGGGTACAAGTGAACTCCCCAGGGGAGCCTTTACGCAGCTCCACATGCAACTACACCCTCCGGGTTCGATTTTTCCGAGCAACGCTAAATATATCACTAGCCGGCATGGGAGAAGACTGAAAACCCGGGCCCGAGAAAACGCGTTGCAAGCCCCTTTTAACCATCCAAAAATTGTCACCAAAGGAAGGCTTTGGGTACAAGAGAACTCCCCAGGGGAGCCTTTACACTGCCCCACATGCAACTGGACCCTCCGGGTTCGCTGTTCATGAGCAAACCTAAACGTATCCCTAGCAGTCATCGGAGACGAGTGAAAAATCAGGCCCCAGGAAATGCGTTGCGAGCCCCTTTGGAACATCCAAAAGTGCCCCCTAAGGAAGGCTTTGGGTAAATCTGAAGTTCCCAGGGGAGCCTTTACACAGCCCCATATGCAACTGGACCCTCCGGGTTCGCTGTTTCCGAGCAACCCTAAACATAGCCCTAGCAGTCATCGGAGACGAGTGAAAAATCAGGCCCCAGGAAATGAGTTCCGAGCCCTTTTAGCCCATCCAAAAGTGCCCCCAAAGGAAGGCTTTGGGTACAAGAGAACTCCCCAGGGGAGCCTTTAAGCAGCCCCACATGCAACTGGACCCTCCAGGTTCGCTTTTTCCGAGCATCCCTAAACATAGCCCTAGCCGGCATCGAAGACGACTGAAAAATCAGGCCCCAGGAAATGCGTTGCGAGCCCTTTTCGCCCATCCAAAAGTGCCCCCAAAGGAAGGCTTTGGGTACAAGAGAACTCCCCAGGGGAGCCCTTACGCAGCCCCACATGCAACTGGACCATTCGGGTTCGCTGTTTCCGAGCAACCCAAAATATATCCCTAGCCGGCATCGAAGACGACTGAAAAATCAGGCCCCAGGAAACGCGTTGCAATCCCCTTTGGACCATCCAAAAGCGTCTCCAAAGGAAGGCTTTGGGTACAAGTGAACTCCCCAGGGGAGCCTTTACGCAGCCCCACATGCAACTGGACCCTCCGGGTTCGCTGTTCCTTAGCAAACCTAAACGCAGCCCTAGCCGTCATGGGAGATGTGTGAAAAATCAATCCCCAGGAAATGCGTTGCGAGCCCTTTTCGCCCATCCAAAAGGGCCCCCAAAGGAAGGCTTTGGGTACAAGTGAACTCCCCAGGGGAGCCTTTACGCAGCCCCACATGCAACTGGACCATCCGGGTTCGCTGTTTCCGAGCATCCCTAAACATAGCACTAGCCGGCATCGAAGACGTGTGAAAAATCAGGCCCCAGGAAATGCGTTGCGAGCCCTTTTCGCCCATCCAAAAGTGCCCCCAAAGGAAGGCTTTGGGTACAAGAGAACTCCCCAGGGGTGCCTTTACGCAGCCCCACATGCAATTGGACCTTCCGAGTTCTTTTTTTCAGAGCAACCCTAAATATATCCCTAGCCGGCATGGGAGAAGACTGAAAACCCGGGCCCCAGAAAACGCGTTGCAAGGCCCTTTGAACCATCCCAAAGTGTCACCAAAGGAAGGCTTTGGGTACAAGTGAACTCCCCAGGGGAGCCTTTACGCAGCCCCACATGCAACTGGACCCTTCGGTTTCGATTTTTCCGAGAAACCCTAAATGTATCCTTAGCCGGCATGGGAGAAGACTGAAAACCCGGGCCCCAGAAAAAGCGTTGCAAGCCCCTTTGGACCATCCCAAAGAGTCACCAAAGGAAGTCTTTGGGTACAAGTGAACTCCCCAGGGGAGCCTTTACGCAGCCCCACATGCAACTGGACCCTCCGGGTTCGCTGTTTCTGAGCATCCCTAAACATAACCCTAGCGGGCATCGAAGACGACTGAAAAATCAGGCCCCAGAAAATGCGTTCCGAGCCCTTTTCGCCCATCCAAAAGTGCCCCCAAAGGAAGGCTTTGGGTACAAGTGAACTCCCCAGGGGAGCCTTTACGCAGCCCCACATGCAACTGGACCCTCCGGGTTCGCTGTTTCCGAGCATCCCTTAACATATCCCTTGCAGTCATCGGAGACGAGTTAAAAATCCGGCCCCAGGAAATGCGTTACGAGCCCTTTTAGCCCATGCAAAAGTGCCCCCAAAGGAAGGCTTTGGGTACAAGTGAACTCCCCAGGGGAGCCTTTACGCAGCCCCACATGCAACTGGACCCTCCGGATTCGCTGTTTCCGAGCATCCCTAAACATAGCCCTAGCAGTCATCGTAGACGAGTGAAAAATCCGGCCCCAGGAAATGCGTTGCGAGCCTCTTTGGACCATCCAAAAGTGTCACCAAAGAAAGGCCTTGGGTACATCTGAAGTTCCCAGGGGAGCCTTTACGCAGCCCCACATGCCACTGGACCCTCCGGGTTCGCTGTTTCCGAGCATCCCTAAACATAGCCCTAGCCGGCATCGAAGACGACTGAAAAATCAGGCCCCAGGAAACGCGTTGCAAGCCCCTTTGGACCATCCAAAAGTGTCACCAAAGGAAGGCTTTCGGTACAAGTGAACTCCCCAGGGGAGACTTTACGCAGCCCCACATGCAACTGGACCCTCCGGGTTCTCTGTTCCTTAGCAAACCTAAACGTAGCCGTAGCCGTCATCGGAGATGAGTGAAAAATCCGGCCCCAGGAAATGCGTTGCGAGCCCTTTTCGCCCATCCAAAAGTGCCCCCAAAGGAAGGCTTTGGGTACAAGTGAACTCCCCAGGGGTGCCTTTACGCAGCCCCACATGCAACTGGACCCTTCGGGTTCGATTTTTCCGAGCAACGCTAAATATATCACTAGCCCGCATGGGAGAAGACTGAAAACCCGGGCCCCAGAAAACGCGTTACAAGCCCCTTTGAACCATCCAAAAGTGTCACCAAAGGAAGGCTTTGGGTACAAGAGAACTCCCCAGGGGAGCCTTTACGCAGCCCCACATGCAACTGGACCCCTTGAGTTCGCTGTTCATAAGAAAACCTAAACGTATCCCTAGCCGTCATCGGAGACGACTGAAAAATCCTTCCCCAGGAAATGCGTTGCGAGCCCCTTTGAAACATCCAAAAGTGCCCCCTAAGGAAGGCTTTGGGTAAATCTGAAGTTCCCAGGGGAGCCCTTACGCAGCCCCACATGCAACTGGACCCTTCGGGTTCGCTGTTTCCGAGCAACCCTAAATATATCCCTAGCCGGCATGGGAGAAGACTGAAAACACGGGGCTCAGAAAACGCGTTGCAAGCCCCTTTGGACCATCCAAAAGCGTCACCAACGGAAGGCTTTGGGTACAAGTGAACTCCCCTGGGGAGACTTTACGCAGCCCCACATGCAACTGGACCCTCCGGGTTCGCTGTTCCTGAGCAAACCTAAACATATCCCTAGCGGTCATCGGAGACGACTGAAAAATCAGGCCCCAGGAAATGCGTTCCGAGCCACTTTGGACCATCAAAAAGTGCCCCCAAAGGAAGGCTTTGGATACAAGTGAACTCCCCAGGGGAGCCTTTACGCAGCCCCACATGCAACTGGACGCTCCGGGTTCGATTTTTTAGAGCAACCCTATATATATCACTAGCCGGCATGGGAGAGGACTGAAAACCCGGGTCCCAGAAAACGCGTTGCAATCCCCTTTGGACCATCCAAAAGCGTCACCAAAGGAAGGCTTTGGGTACAAGTGAACTCCCCAGGGGAGCCTTAACGCAGCCCCACATGGAACTGCATCCTCCGGGTTCGCTGTTTCCGAGCATCCCTAAACATAGCCCTTGCCGGCATCGAAGACGACTGAAAAATCCGGCCCCAGGAAACGCATTGCAAGCCCTTTTCGCCCATCCAAAAGTGTCACCAAAGGAAGGCTTTGGCTACAAGAGAACTCCCCAGGGGAGCCTTTACGCAGCCCCACATGCAACTGGACCCTCCGGGTTCGCTGTTCCTTAGCAAACCTAAACGCAGCCCTAGCCGTCATGGGAGATGAGTGAAAAATCAGGCCCCAGGAAATGCGTTGCGAGCCCTTTTCGCCAATCCAAAAGTGCCCCCAAAGGAAGGCTTTGGGTAAAAGAGAACTCCCCAGGGGAGCCTTTACGCAGCCCCACATGCAACTGGACCCTTCGGGTTCGCTGTTTCTGACCAACCCTATATATATCCCTAGCCGGCATGGGAGAAGACTGAAAACACGGGGCCCAGAAAACGCGTTGCAAGCCCCTTTGGACCATCCCAAAGTGTCACCAAAGGAAGGCTTTGGATACAAGTGAACTCCCCTGGGAACCTTTACGCAGCCCCACATGCAACTGGACCCTCCGGGTTCGCTGTTCCTGAGCAAACATAAACATATCCCTAGCGGTAATCGGAGACGACTGAAAAATCAGGCCCCAGGAAATGCGTTCCGAGCCCCTTTGGACCATCCAAAAGTGCCCCCAAAGGAAGGCTTTGGGTACAAGAGAACTCCCGAGGGGAGCCCTTACGCAGCTCCACATGCAACTGGAGCCTTCGGGTTTGCTGTTTACGAGCAACCCTAAATATATCTCTAGCCGGCATGGGAGAAGACTGAAAAATCACGCCCCAGGAAACGAGTTGCAAGCCCTTTTCGCCCATCCAAAATTGTCACCAAAGGAAGGCTTTGGGTACAAGAGAACTCCCCAGGGGAGCCTTTACGCAGCCCCACAAGCAACTGGACCCTCCGGGTTCGCTGTTCCTTAGCAAACCTAAACGCAGCCCTAGCCGTCATGGGAGATGTGTGAAAAATCAGGCCCCAGGAAATGCGTTCCGAGCCCTTTTCGCCCATCCAAAAGGGCCCCCAAAGGAAGGCTTTCGGTACAAGTGAACTCCCCAGGGGAGCCTTTACGCAGCCCCACATGCAACTGGACCATCCGGGTTCGCTGTTTCCGAGCATCCCTAAACATAGCACTAGCCGGCATCGAAGACGTGTGAAAAATCAGGCCCCAGGAAATGCGTTGCGAGCCCTTTTCGCCCATCCAAAAGTGCCCCAAAGGAAGGCTTTGGGTACAAGAGAACTCCCCAGGGGAGCCTTTACGCAGCCCCACATGCAATTGGACCTTCCGAGTTCTTTTTTTCAGAGCAACCCTAAATATATCCCTAGCCGGCATGGGAGAAGACTGAAAACCCGGGCCCCAGAAAACGCGTTGCAAGCCCCTTTGAACCATCCCAAAGTGTCACCAAAGGAAGGCTTTGGGTACAAGTGAACTCCCCAGGGGAGCCTTTACGCAGCCCCACATGCAACTGGACCCTTCTGGTTCGATTTTTCCGAGAAACCCTAAATATATCCCTAGCCGGCATGGGAGAAGACTGAAAACCCGGGTCCCAGAAAACGCGTTGCAAGCCCCTTTGGACCATCCCAAAGTGCCCCCAAAGGAAGGCTTTGGGTACAAGAGAACTCCCTAGGGGAGCCTTTACGCAGCCCCACATGCAACTGGACCCTCCAGGTTCACTGTTCCTGAGCAAACCTAAACGTAGCCCTAGCCGTCATCAGAGACGAGTGAAAAATCAGGCCCCAGGAAATGCGTTCCGAGCCCCTTTGGACCATCCAAAAGTGCCCCCAAAGGAAGGCTTTGGATACAAGTGAACTCCCCAGGGGAGCCTTTACGCAGCCCCACATGCAACTGGACCTTCCGGGTTCTTTTTTTCAGAGCAACCCTATATATATCACTAGCCGGCATGGGAGAAGACTGAAAACCCGGGCCCCAGAAAACGCGTTGCAAGCCCCTTTGGACCATCCCAAAGTGTCACCAAAGGAAGGCTTTTGGTACAAGTGAACTCCCTAGGGGAGCCTTTATGCAGCCCCACATGCAACTGGACCCTTCGGGTTCGATTTTTCTGAGCAACCCTAAATATATCCCTAGCCGGCATGGGAGAAGACTGAAAACCCGGGCCGCAGAAAAAGCGTTGCTAGCCCCTTTGGACCATCCAAAAGTGCCCCCAAAGGAAGGCTTTGGGTACAAGTGAAGTCCCCAGGGGAGCCTTTACGCAGCCCCACATGCAACTGGACCCTCCGGGTTCGCTGTTTCCGAGCATCCCTTAACATATCCCTTGCAGTCTTCGGAGACGAGTTAAAAAACCGGCCCCAGGAAATGCGTTACGAGCCCTTTTAGCGCATCCAAAAGTGCCCCCAAAGGAAGGCTTTGGGTACAAGTGAACTCCCCAGGGGAGCCTTTACGCAGCCCCACATGCAACTGGACCCTCCGGGTTTGCTGTTTCCGAGCATCCCTAAACATAGCCCTAGCCGGCATCGAAGACGACTGAAAAATCAGGCCCCAGGAAACGCGTTGCAAGCCCCTTTGTACCATCCAAAAGTGTCAACAAAGGAAGGCTTTGGGTACAAGTGAACTCCCCAGGGGTGCCTTTACGCAGCCCCACATGCAACTGGACCATCCGGGTTCGATTTTTCCGAGCAACGCTAAATATATCCCTAGCCGGAATGGGAGAAGACTGAAAACCCGGGTCCCAGAAAACGCGTTGCAAGCCCCTTTGGACCATCCAAAAGTGTCACCAAAGGAAGGCTTTGGGTACAAGTGAACTCCCCAGGGGAGCCTTTACGCAGCCCCACATGCCACTGGACCCTCCGGGTTCGCTGTTTCCGAGCATCACTAAACATAGCCCTAGCCGGCATCGAAGACGACTGAAAAATCAGGCCCCAGGAAACGCGTTGCAAGCCCCTTTGGACCATCCAAAAGGGTCACCAAAGGAAGGCTTTGGGTACAAGTGAAATCCCCCGGGGGAGCCTTTACGCAGCCCCACATGCAACTGGACCCTCCGGGTTCTCTGTTCCTTAGCAAACCTAAACGTATCCGTAGACGTCATCGGAGATGAGTGAAAAATCCGGCCCCAGGAAATGCGTTCCGAGCCCTTTTCGCCCATCCAAACGTGCCCCCAAAGGAAGGCTTTGGGTACAAGTGAACTCCCCAGGGGTGCCTTTACGCAGCCCCACATGCAACTGGACCCTTCGGGTTCGATTTTTCCGAGCAACGCTAAATATATCACTAGCCGGCATGGGAGAAGACTGAAAACGCGGGCCCCAGAAAACGCGTTGCAAGCCCCTTTGAACCATCCAAAAGTGTCACCAAAGGAAGGCTTTGGGTACAAGAGAACTCCCCAGGGGAGCCTTTACACTGCCCCACATGCAACTGGACCCTCCTGGTTCGCTGTTCATGAGAAAACCTAAACGTATCCCTAGCCGTCATCGGAGACGACTGAAAAATCCTTCCCCAGGAAATGCGTTGCGAGCCCCTTTGGACCATCCAAAAGGGTCACCAAAGGAAGGCTTTGGGTACAAGTGAAATCTCCAGGGGAGCCTTTACGCAGCCCCACATGCAACTGGACCCTCCGGGTTCGCTGTTTCCGAGCATCCCTAATCATAGCCCTTCCCGGCATCGAAGACGACTGAAAAATCAGGCCCAAGGAAATGCGTTGCAAGCCGTTTTCGCCCATCCAAAAGTGCCCCCAAAGGAAGGCTTTGGGTACAAGTGAACTCCCCAGGGGAGCCTTTACGCAGCCCCACATGCAACTGGACCCTCCGGGTTCGCTGTTTCCGAGCAACGCTAAATATATCACTAGCCGGAATGGGAGAAGACTGAAAACCCGGGTCCCAGAAAACGCGTTGCAAGCCCCTTTGGACCATCCAAAAGTGTCACCAAAGGAAGGCTTTGGGTACAAGTGAACTCCCCAGGGGAGCCTTTATGCAGCCCCACATGCAACTGGACCCTCCGGGTTTGCTGTTTCCGAGCATCCCTAAACATAGCCCTTGCCGGCATCGAAGACCTCTGAAAAATCAGGCCCCAGGAAATGCGTTCCGAGCCCTTTTAGCCCATCCAAAAGTGCCCCCAAAGGAAGGCTTTGGGTACAAGAGAACTCCCCAGGGGAGCCTTTAAGCAGCCCCACATGCAACTGGACCCTCCGGGTTCGCTTTTTCCGAGCATCCCTAAACATAGCCCTAGCCGGCATCGAAGACGACTGAAAAATCAGGCCCCAGGAAATGCGTTGCGAGCCCTTTTCGCCCATCCAAAAGTGCCCCCAAAGGAAGGCTTTGGGTACAAGAGAACTCCCCAGGGGAGCCTTTACGCAGCCCCACATGCAACTGGACCCTTCGGGTTCGCTGTTCCTGACCAACCCTAAATATATCCCTAGCCGGCATGGGAGAAGACTGAAAACACGGGGCCCAGAAAACGCGTTGCAAGCCCCTTTGGACCATCCAAAAGTGTCACCAAAGGAAGGCTTTGGATACAAGTGAACTCCCCTGGGGAGCCTTTACGCAGCCCCACATGCAACTGGACCCTCCGGGTTCGCTGTTCCTGAGCAAACCTAAACATATCCCTAGCGGTCTTCGGAGACGACTGAAAAATCAGGCCCCAGGAAATGCGTTCCGAGCCCCTTTGGACCATCCAAAAGTGCCCCCAAAGGAAGGCTTTGGGTACAAGAGAACTCCCCAGGGGAGCCCTTACGCAGCCCCACATGCAACTGGACCCTTCGGGTTCGCTGTTTCCGAGCAACCCTATATATATCTCTTGCCGGCATGGGAGAAGACTGAAAACACGGGGCCCAGAAAACGCGTTGCAAGCCCCTTTGGACCATCCCAAAGTGCCCCCAAAGGAAGGCTTTGGATACAAGTGAACTACCCAGGAGAGCCTTTACGCAGCCCCACAGGCAACTGGACCCTTCGGGTTCGATTTTTCCGAGCAACCCTAAATATATCCCTAGCCGGCATGGGAGAAGACTGAAAACCCGGGCCCCAGAAAAAGCGTTGCAAGCCCCTTTGGACCATCCAAAAGTGTCACCAAAGGAAGGCTTTGGGTACAAGTGAACTCCCCAGGGGTGCCTTTACGCAGCCCCACATGCAACTGGACCCTCCGGGTTCGATTTTTCCGAGCAATGCTAAATATATCCCTAGCCGGAATGGGAGAAGACTGAAAACCCGGGTCCCAGAAAACGCGTTGTAAGCCCCTTTGGACCATCCAAAAGTGTCACCAAAGGAAGGCTTTGGGTACAAGTGAACTCCCCAGGGGAGCCTTTACGCAGCCCCACATGCAACTGGACCCTCCTGGTTCGCTGTTTCCGAGCATCCCTAAACATAGCCCTTGCCGGCATCGAAGACGACTGAAAAATCAGGCCCCAGGAAATGCGTTGCAAGCCCTTTTCGCCCATCCAAAAGTGCCCCCAAAGGAAGACTTTGGGTACAAAAGAACTCGCCAGGGGAGCCTTTACGCAGCCCCACATGCAACTGGACCCTTCGGGTTCGCTGTTTCCGAGCATCCCTAAACATAGCCCTAGCCGGCATCGAAGACGACTGAAAAATCAGGCCCCAGGAAACGCGTTGCAAGCCCCTTTGGACCATCCAAAAGTGTCAACAAAGGAAGGCTTTGGGTACAAGTGAACTCCCCAGGGGTGCCTTTACGCAGCCCCACATGCAACTGGACCCTCCGGGTTCGATTTTTCCGAGCAACGCTAAATATATCCCTAGCCGGAATGGGAGAAGATTGAAAACCCGGGTCCCAGAAAACGCGTTCCAAGCTTCTTTGGACCATCCAAAAGTGTCACCAAAGGAAGGCTTTGGGTACAAGTGAACTCCCCATGGGAGCCTTTACGCAGCCCCACATGCAACTGGACCCTCCGGGTTCGCTGTTCTTTAGTAAACCTAAACGTAGCCCTAGCCGTCATGGGAGATGAGTGAAAAATCAGGCCCCAGGAAATGCGTTGCGAGCCCTTTTCGCCCATCCAAAAGTGCCTCCAAATGAGGGCTTTGGGTACAAGTGAACTCCCCAGGGGAGCCTTTACGCAGCCCCACATGCAACTGCACCCTCCGGGTTCGCTGTTCCTGAGCAAACCTAAACATATCCCTAGCGGTCATCGGAGACGACTGAAAAATAAGGCCCCAGGAAATGCGTTCCGAGCCCCTTTGGACCATCCAAAAGTGCCCCCAAAGGAAGGCTTTGGGTACAAGTGAACTCCCCTGGGGAGCCTTTACGCAGCCCCACATGCAACTGCACCCTCCGGGTTCGATTTTTTAGAACAACCCTAAATATATCACTAGCCGGCATGGGAGAAGACTGAAAACGCGGGCCCCAGAAAAAGCGTTGCAAGCCCCTTTGGACCATCCCAAAGTGTCACCAAAGGAAGTCTTTGGGTACAAGTTAACTCCCCAGGGGACCCGTTACGCAGCCCCACATGCAACTGGACCCTTCGGGTTTGCTGTTTCCGAGCATCCCTAAACATATCCCTAGCAGTCATCGTAGACGAGTGAAAAATCCGGCCCCAGGAAACGCGTTGCAAGCCGCTTTGGACCATCCAAAAGTGTCCCCAAAGGAAGGCTTTGGGTACAAGTGAACTCCCCAGGGGAGCCTTTACGCAGCCCCACATGCCACTGGACCCTCCGGGTTCGATTTTTCCGAGCAACACTAAATATATCCCTAGCCGGCATCGAAGACGACTGAAAAATCAGGCCCCAGGAAACGCGTTGCAAGCCCCTTTGGACCATCCAAAAGCATCACCAATGGAAGGCTTTGGGTACAAGTGAACTCCCGATGGGAGCCTTTACGCAGCCCCACATGCAACTGGACCCTCCGGGTTCGCTGTTTCCGAGCATCCCTAAACATAGCCCTAGCCGGCATCGAAGACGACTGAAAAATCAGGCCCCAGGAAATGCGTTGCGAGCCCCTTTGGACCATCCCAAAGTGTCACCAAAGGAAGGCTTTGGGTACAAGTGAACTCCCCAGGGGAGCCTTTACGCAGCCCCACATGCAACTGGACCCTCCGGGTTCGCTCTTTCCGAGCATCCCTAAACATAGCCATTGCCGGCATAGAAGGCGACTGAAAAATCAGGCCCCAGGAAATGCGTTGCAAGCCCTTTTCGCCCATCCAAAAGTGCCCCCAAAGGAAGGCTTTGGGTACAAGAGAACTCCCCAGGGGAGCCTTTACGCAGCCCCACATGCAACTGGACCCTCCGGGTTCGCTGTTCTTTAGTAAACCTAAACGTAGCCCTAGCCGTCATGGGAGATGAGTGAAAAATCAGGCCCCAGGAAATGCGTTGCGAGCCCTTTTCGCCCATCCAAAAGTGCCTCCAAATGAGGGCTTTGGGTACAAGTGAACTCCCCAGGGGAGCCTTTACGCAGCCCCACATGCAACTGCACCCTCCGGGTTCGCTGTTCCTGAGCAAACCTAAACATATCCCTAGCGGTCATCGGAGACGACTGAAAAATCAGGCCCCAGGAAATGCGTTGCGAGCCCCTTTGGACCATCCAAAAGTGCCCGCAAAGGAAGGCTTTGGGTACAAGTGAACTCCCCTGGGGAGCCTTTACGCAGCCCCACATGCAACTGGACCCTCCAGGTTCGATTTTTTAGAGCAACCCTAAATATATCACTAGCCGGCATGGAAGAAGACTGAAAACGCGGGCCCCAGAAAAAGCGTTGCAAGCCCCTTTGGACCATCCCAAAGTGTCACCAAAGGAAGTCTTTGGGTACAAGTGAACTCCCCAGGGGAGCCTTTACGCAGCCCCACATGCAACTGGACCCTCCGGGTTCGCTGTTTCCGAGCATCCCTAAACAGAGCCCTAGCCGGCATCGAAGACGTGTGAAAAATCAGGCCCCAGGAAATGTGATGCGAGCTCTTTTCGCCCATCCAAAAGTGTCAGCAAAGGAAGGCTTTGGATACAAGTGAACTCCCCAGGGGAGGCTTAACGCAGCCCCACATGCAACTGGACCCTCCGGGTTCGCTGTTTCCGAGCATCCCTAAACATAGCCCTAGCCGGCATCGAAGACGACTGAAAAATCAGGCCCCAGGAAATGCGTTGCGAGCCCCTTTGGACCATCCAAAAGTGCCCCCAAAGGAAGGCTTTGGGTACAAGTGAACTCCCCAGGGGAGCCTTTACGCAGCCCCACATGCACCTGGACCTTCCGGGTTCATTTTTTCAGAGCAACCCTAAATATATCACTAGCCGGCATGGGAGAAGACTGAAAACCCGGGCCCCAGGAAACGCGTTGCAAGCCCCTTTGGACCATCCCAAAGTGTCACCAAAGGAAGGCTTTGGGTACAAGTGAACTCCCCAGGGGAGCATTTACGCAGCCCCACATGCAACTGGACCCTTCGGGTTCGATTTTTCCGAGCAACCCTAAATATATCCCTAGCCGGCATGGGAGAAGACTGAAAACCCGGGCCCCAGAAAAAGCGTTGCAAGCCCCTTTGGACCATCCCAAAGAGTAACCAAAGGAAGTCTTTGGGTACAAGTGAACTCCCCAGGGGAGCCTTTACGCAGCCCCACATGCAACTGGACCCTCCGGGTTCGCTGTTTCCGAGCATCCCTTAACATAGCCCTAGCCGGCATCGAAGATGTGTGAAAAATCAGGCCCCAGCAAATGCGTTCCGAGCCCCTTTGGACCATCCAAAAGTGTCACCAAAGGAAGTCTTTGGGTACAAGTGAACTCCCCAGGGGAGCCTTTACGCAGCCCCACATGGAACTGCATCCTCCGGGTTCGCTGATTCCGAGCAAATCTAAACGTAGCCCTAGCAGTCATCGTAGACGAGTGAAAAATCCAGCCCCAGGAAACGCGTTGCGAGCCCCTTTGGACCATCCAAAAGTGTCACCAAAGGAAGGCCTTGGGTACATCTCAAGTTCCCAGGGGAGCCTTTACGCAGCCCCACATGCAACTGGACCCTCCGGGTTCGCTGTTTCCGAGCATCCCTAAACATAGCCCTTCCCGGCATCGAAGACGACTGAAAAATCAGGCCCCAGGAAATGTTTTTACAAGCCTTTTTCGCCCATCCAAAAGTGCCCCCAAAGGAAGGTTTGGGTACAAGTGAACTCCCCAGGGGTGCCTTTACGCAGCCCCACATGCCACTGGACCCTCCGGGTTCGATTTTTCCGAGCAACGCTAAATATATCCCTAGCCGGAATGGGAGAAGACTGAAAACCCGGGTCCCAGAAAACACGTTGCAAGCCCGTTTGGACCATCCAAAAGTGTCACCAAAGGAAGGCTTTGGGTACAAGTGAACTCTCCAGGGGAGCCTTTACGCAGCCCCACATGCAACTGGACCCTCCGGGTTCTCTGTTCCTTAGCAAACCTAAACGTAGCCGTAGCCGTCATCGGAGATGAGTGAAAAATCCGGCCCCAGGAAATGCGTTGCGAGCCCTTTTCGCCCATCCAAAAGTGCCCCCAAAGGAAGGCTTTGGGTACAAGTGAACTCCCCAGGGGAGCCTTTACGCAGCTCCACATGCAACTACACCCTCCGGGTTCGATTTTTCCGAGCAACGCTAAATATATCACTAGCCGGCATGGGAGAAGACTGAAAATCCGGGCCCGAGAAAACGCGTTGCAAGCCCCTTTTAACCATCCAAAAATTGTCACCAAAGGAAGGCTTTGGGTACAAGAGAACTCCCCAGGGGAGCCTTTACACTGCCCCACATGCAACTGGACCCTCCGGGTTCGCTGTTCATGAGCAAACCTAAACGTATCCCTAGCAGTCATCGGAGACGAGTGAAAAATCAGGCCCCAGGAAATGCGTTGCGAGCCCCTTTGGAACATCCAAAAGTGCCCCCTAAGGAAGGCTTTGGGTAAATCTGAAGTTCCCAGGGGAGCCTTTACACAGCCCCATATGCAACTGGACCCTCCGGGTTCGCTGTTTCCGAGCAACCCTAAACATAGCCCTAGCAGTCATCGGAGACGAGTGAAAAATCAGGCCCCAGGAAATGAGTTCCGAGCCCTTTTAGCCCATCCAAAAGTGCCCCCAAAGGAAGGCTTTGGGTACAAGAGTACTCCCCAGGGGAGCCTTTAAGCAGCCCCACATGCAACTGGACCCTCCAGGTTCGCTTTTTCCGAGCATCCCTAAACATAGCCCTAGCCGGCATCGAAGACGACTGAAAAATCAGGCCCCAGGAAATGCGTTACGAGCCCTTTTCGCCCATCCAAAAGTGCCCCCAAAGGAAGGCTTTGGGTACAAGAGAACTCCCCAGGGGAGCCCTTACGCAGCCCCACATGCAACTGGACCATTCGGGTTCGCTGTTTCCGAGCAACCCAAAATATATCCCTAGCCGGCATCGAAGACGACTGAAAAATCAGGCCCCAGGAAACGCGTTGCAATCCCCTTTGGACCATCCAAAAGCGTCTCCAAAGGAAGGCTTTGGGTACAAGTGAACTCCCCAGGGGAGCCCTTACGCAGCCCCACATGCAACTGGACCCTCCGGGTTCGCTGTTCCTTAGCAAACCTAAACGCAGCCCTAGCCGTCATGGGAGATGTGTGAAAAATCAATCCCCAGGAAATGCGTTGCGAGCCCTTTTCGCCCATCCAAAAGGGCCCCCAAAGGAAGGCTTTGGGTACAAGTGAACTCCCCAGGGGAGGCTTTACGCAGCCCCACATGCAACTGGACCATCCGGGTTCGCTGTTTCCGAGCATCCCTAAACATAGCACTAGCCGGCATCGAAGACGTGTGAAAAATCAGGCCCCAGGAAATGCGTTGCGAGCCCTTTTCGCCCATCCAAAAGTGCCCCCAAAGGAAGGCTTTGGGTACAAGAGAACTCCCCAGGGGTGCCTTTACGCAGCCCCACATGCAATTTGACCTTCCGAGTTCTTTTTTTCAGAGCAACCCTAAATATATCCCTAGCCGGCATGGGAGAAGACTGAAAACCCGGGCCCCAGAAAACGCGTTGCAAGGCCCTTTGAACTATCCCAAAGTGTCACCAAAGGAAGGCTTTGGGTACAAGTGAACTCCCCAGGGGAGCCTTTACGCAGCCCCACATGCAACTGGACCCTTCGGTTTCGATTTTTCCGAGAAACCCTAAATGTATCCTTAGCCGGCATGGGAGAAGACTGAAAACCCGGGCCCCAGAAAAAGCGTTGCAAGCCCCTTTGGACCATCCCAAAGAGTCACCAAAGGAAGTCTTTGGGTACAAGTGAACTCCCCAGGGGAGCCTTTACGCAGCCCCACATGCAACTGGACCCTCCGGGTTCGCTGTTTCTGAGCATCCCTAAACATAACCCTAGCGGGCATCGAAGACGACTGAAAAATCAGGCCCCAGAAAATGCGTTCCGAGCCCTTTTCGCCCATCCAAAAGTGCCCCCAAAGGAAGGCTTTGGGTACAAGTGAACTCCCCAGGGGAGCCTTTACGCAGCCCCACATGCAACTGGACCCTCCGCGTTCGCTGTTTCCGAGCATCCCTTAACATATCCCTTGCAGTCATCGGAGACGAGTTAAAAATCCGGCCCCAGGAAATGCGTTACGAGCCCTTTTAGCCCATCCAAAAGTGCCCCCAAAGGAAGGCTTTGGGTACAAGTGAACTCCCCAGGGGAGCCTTTACGCAGCCCCACATGCAACTGGACCCTCCGGATTCGCTGTTTCCGAGCATCCCTAAACATAGCCCTAGCAGTCATCGTAGACGAGTGAAAAATCCGGCCCCAGGAAATGCGTTGCGAGCCTCTTTGGACCATCCAAAAGTGTCATCAAAGGAAGGCCTTGGGTACATCTGAAGTTCCCAGGGGAGCCTTTACGCAGCCCCACATGCCACTGGACCCTCCGGGTTCGCTGTTTCCGAGCATCCCTAAACATAGCCCTAGCCGGCATCGAAGACGACTGAAAAATCAGGCCCCAGGAAACGCGTTGCAAGCCCCTTTGGACCATCCAAAAGTGTCACCAAAGGAAGGCTTTGGGTACAAGTGAACTCCCCAGGGGAGCCTTTACGCAGCCCCACATGCAACTGGACCCTCCGGGTTCTCTGTTCCTTAGCAAACCTAAACGTAGCCGTAGCCGTCATCGGAGATGAGTGAAAAATCCGGCCCCAGGAAATGCGTTGCGAGCCCTTTTCGCCCATCCAAAAGTGCCCCCAAAGGAAGGCTTTGGGTACAAGTGAACTCCCCAGGGGTGCCTTTACGCAGCCCCACATGCAACTGGACCCTTCGGGTTCGATTTTTCCGAGCAACGCTAAATATATCACTAGCCCGCATGGGAGAAGACTGAAAACCCGGGCCCCAGAAAACGCGTTACAAGCCCCTTTGAACCATCCAAAAGTGTCACCAAAGGAAGGCTTTGGGTACAAGAGAACTCCCCAGGGGAGCCTTTACGCAGCCCCACATGCAACTGGACCCCTTGGGTTCGCTGTTCATAAGAAAACCTAAACGTATCCCTAGCCGTCATCGGAGACGACTGAAAAATCCTTCCCCAGGAAATGCGTTGCGAGCCCCTTTGAAACATCCAAAAGTGCCCCCTAAGGAAGGCTTTGGGTAAATCTGAAGTTCCCAGGGGAGCCCTTACGCAGCCCCACATGCAACTGGACCCTTCGGGTTCGCTGTTTCCGAGCAACCCTAAATATATCCCTAGCCGGCATGGGAGAAGACTGAAAATACGGGGCTCAGAAAACGCGTTGCAAGCCCCTTTGGACCATCCAAAAGCGTCACCAACGGAAGGCTTTGGGTACAAGTGAACTCCCCTGGGGAGACTTTACGCAGCCCCACATGCAACTGGACCCTCCGGGTTCGCTGTTCCTGAGCAAACCTAAACATATCCCTAGCGGTCATCGGAGACGACTGAAAAATCAGGCCCCAGGAAATGCGTTCCGAGCCACTTTGGACCATCAAAAAGTGCCCCCAAAGGAAGGCTTTGGATACAAGTGAACTCCCCAGGGGAGCCTTTACGCAGCCCCACATGCAACTGGACGCTCCGGGTTCGATTTTTTAGAGCAACCCTATATATATCACTAGCCGGCATGGGAGAGGACTGAAAACCCGGGTCCCAGAAAACGCGTTGCAAGCCCCTTTGGACCATCCCAAAGTGTCACCAAAGGAAGTCTTCGGGTACAAGTGAACTCCCCAGGGGAGCCCTTACGCAGCCCCACATGCAACTGGACCCTTCGGGTTCGCTGTTTCCGAGCAACCCTAAATATATCCCTAGCCGGCATCGAAGACGACTGAAAAATCAGGCCCCAGGAAACGCGTTGCAAGCCCCTTTGGACCATCCAAAAGCGTCACCAAAGGAAGGCTTTGGGTACAAGTGAACTCCCCAGGGGAGCCTTAACGCAGCCCCACATGGAACTGCATCCTCCGGGTTCGCTGTTTCCGAGCATCCCTAAACATAGCCCTTGCCGGCATCGAAGACGACTGAAAAATCAGGCCCCAGGAAACGCGTTGCAAGCCCTTTTCGCCCATCCAAAAGTGTCACCAAAGGAAGGCTTTGGCTACAAGAGAACTCCCCAGGGGAGCCTTTACGCAGCCCCACATGCAACTGGACCCTCCGGGTTCGCTGTTCCTTAGCAAACCTAAACGCAGCCCTAGCCGTCATGGGAGATGAGTGAAAAATCAGGCCCCAGGAAATGCGTTGCGAGCCCTTTTCGCCAATCCAAAAGTGCCCCCAAAGGAAGGCTTTGGGTAAAAGAGAACTCCCCAGGGGAGCCTTTACGCAGCCCCACATGCAACTGGACCCTTCGGGTTCGCTGTTTCCGAGCAACCCTATATATATCCCTAGCCGGCATGGGAGAAGACTGAAAACACGGGGCCCAGAAAACGCGTTGCAAACCCCTTTGGACCATCCCAAAGTGTCACCAAAGGAAGGCTTTGGATACAAGTGAACTCCCCTGGGAACCTTTACGCAGCCCCACATGCAACTGGACCCTCCGGGTTCGCTGTTCCTGAGCAAACATAAACATATCCCTAGCGGTAATCGGAGACGACTGAAAAATCAGGCCCCAGGAAATGCGTTGCGAGCCCTTTTCGCCCATCCAAAAGTGCCCCCAAAGGAAGGCTTTGGGTACAAGTGAACTCCCCAGGGGTGCCTTTACGCAGCCCCACATGCAACTGGACCCTTCGGGTTCGATTTTTCCGAGCAACGCTAAATATATCACTAGCCCGCATGGGAGAAGACTGAAAACCCGGGCCCCAGAAAACGCGTTACAAGCCCCTTTGAACCATCCAAAAGTGTCACCAAAGGAAGGCTTTGGGTACAAGAGAACTCCCCAGGGGAGCCTTTACGCAGCCCCACAAGCAACTGGACCCTCCGGGTTCGCTGTTCCTTAGCAAACCTAAACGCAGCCCTAGCCGTCATGGGAGATGTGTGAAAAATCAGGCCCCAGGAAATGCGTTGCGAGCCCTTTTCGCCCATCCAAAAGTGCCCCAAAGGAAGGCTTTGGGTACAAGAGAACTCCCCAGGGGAGCCTTTACGCAGCCCCACATGCAATTGGACCTTCCGAGTTCTTTTTTTCAGAGCAACCCTAAATATATCCCTAGCCGGCATGGGAGAAGACTGAAAACCCGGGCCCCAGAAAACGCGTTGCAAGCCCCTTTGAACCATCCCAAAGTGTCACCAAAGGAAGGCTTTGGGTACAAGTGAACTCCCCAGGGGAGCCTTTACGCAGCCCCACATGCAACTGGACCCTTCGGGTTCGATTTTTCCGAGCAACCCTAAATATATCCCTAGCCGGCATGGGAGAAGACTGAAAACCCGGGTCCCAGAAAACGCGTTGCAAGCCCCTTTGGACCATCCCAAAGTGTCACCAAAGGAAGGCTTTGGGTACAAGTGAACTCCCCAGGGGAGCCTTTACGCAGCCCCACATGCAACTGGACCTTCCGGGTTCGCTGTTTCCGAGCATCCCTAAACATAGCCCTAGCCGGCATCGAAGACGACTGAAAAATCAGGCCCCAGGAAATGCGTTGCGAGCCCTTTTCGCCCATCCAAAAGTGCCCCCAAAGGAAGGCTTTGGGTACAAGAGAACTCCCTAGGGGAGCCTTTACGCAGCCCCACATGCAACTGGACCCTCCAGGTTCACTGTTCCTGAGCAAACCTAAACGTAGCCCTAGCCGTCATCAGAGACGAGTGAAAAATCAGGCCCCAGGAAATGCGTTCCGAGCCCCTTTGGACCATCCAAAAGTGCCCCCAAAGGAAGGCTTTGGGTACAAGTGAACTCCCCAGGGGAGCCTTTACGCAGCCCCACATGCAACTGGACCCTTCGGGTTCGATTTTTCTGAGCAACCCTAAATATATCCCTAGCCGGCATGGGAGAAGACTGAAAACCCGGGCCGCAGAAAAAGCGTTGCAAGCCCCTTTGGACCATCCAAAAGTGCCCCCAAAGGAAGGCTTTGGGTACAAGTGAAGTCCCCAGGGGAGCCTTTACGCAGCCCCACATGCAACTGGACCCTCCGGGTTCGCTGTTTCCGAGCATCCCTTAACATATCCCTTGCAGTCTTCGGAGACGAGTTAAAAAACCGGCCCCAGGAAATGCGTTACGAGCCCTTTTCGCCCATCCAAAAGTGCCCCCAAAGGAAGGCTTTGGGTACAAGTGAACTCCCCAGGGGAGCCTTTACGCAGCCCCACATGCAACTGGACCCTCCGGGTTTGCTGTTTCCGAGCATCCCTAAACATAGCCCTAGCCGGCATCGAAGACGACTGAAAAATCAGGCCCCAGGAAACGCGTTGCAAGCCCCTTTGTACCATCCAAAAGTGTCAACAAAGGAAGGCTTTGGGTACAAGTGAACTCCCCAGGGGTGCCTTTACGCAGCCCCACATGCAACTGGACCCTCCGGGTTCGATTTTTCCGAGCAACGCTAAATATATCCCTAGCCGGAATGGGAGAAGACTGAAAACCCGGGTCCCAGAAAACGCGTTGCAAGCCCCTTTGGACCATCCAAAAGTGTCACCAAAGGAAGGCTTTGGGTACAAGTGAACTCCCCAGGGGAGCCTTTACGCAGCCCCACATGCCACTGGACCCTCCGGGTTCGCTGTTTCCGAGCATCACTAAACATAGCCCTAGCCGGCATCGAAGACGACTGAAAAATCAGGCCCCAGGAAACGCGTTGCAAGCCCCTTTGGACCATCCAAAAGGGTCACCAAAGGAAGGCTTTGGGTACAAGTGAAATCCCCCGGGGGAGCCTTTACGCAGCCCCACATGCAACTGGACCCTCCGGGTTCTCTGTTCCTTAGCAAACCTAAACGTATCCGTAGACGTCATCGGAGATGAGTGAAAAATCCGGCCCCAGGAAATGCGTTCCGAGCCCTTTTCGCCCATCCAAACGTGCCCCCAAAGGAAGGCTTTGGGTACAAGTGAACTCCCCAGGGGTGCCTTTACGCAGCCCCACATGCAACTGGACCCTTCGGGTTCGATTTTTCCGAGCAACGCTAAATATATCACTAGCCGGCATGGGAGAAGACTGAAAACCCGGGCCCCAGAAAACGCGTTGCAAGCCCCTTTGAACCATCCAAAAGTGTCACCAAAGGAAGGCTTTGGGTACAAGAGAACTCCCCAGGGGAGCCTTTACACTGCCCCACATGCAACTGGACCCTCCGGGTTCGCTGTTCATGAGAAAACCTAAACGTATCCCTAGCCGTCATCGGAGACGACTGAAAAATCCTTCCCCAGGAAATGCGTTGCAAGCCGTTTTCGCCCATCCAAAAGTGCCCCCAAAGGAAGGCTTTGGGTACAAGTGAACTCCCCAGGGGAGCCTTTACGCAGCCCCACATGCAACTGGACCCTCCGGGTTCGCTGTTTCCGAGCAACGCTAAATATATCACTAGCCGGAATGGGAGAAGACTGAAAACCCGGGTCCCAGAAAACGCGTTGCAAGCCCCTTTGGACCATCCAAAAGTGTCACCAAAGGAAGGCTTTGGGTACAAGTGAGCTCCCCAGGGGAGCCTTTATGCAGCCCCACATGCAACTGGACCCTCCGGGTTTGCTGTTTCCGAGCATCCCTAAACATAGCCCTTGCGGGCTTCGAAGACCTCTGAAAAATCAGGCCCCAGGAAATGCGTTCCGAGCCCTTTTAGCCCATCCAAAAGTGCCCCCAAAGGAAGGCTTTGGGTACAAGAGAACTCCCCAGGGGAGCCTTTAAGCAGCCCCACATGCAACTGGACCCTCCGGGTTCGCTTTTTCCGAGCATCCCTAAACATAGCCCTAGCCGGCATCGAAGACGACTGAAAAATCAGGCCCCAGGAAATGCGTTGCGAGCCCTTTTCGCCCATCCAAAAGTGCCCCCAAAGGAAGGCTTTGGGTACAAGAGAACTCCCCAGGGGAGCCTTTACGCAGCCCCACATGCAACTGGACCCTTCGGGTTCGCTGTTTCTGACCAACCCTAAATATATCCCTAGCCGGCATGGGAGAAGACTGAAAACACGGGGCCCAGAAAACGCGTTGCAAGCCCCTTTGGACCATCCAAAAGTGTCACCAAAGGAAGGCTTTGGATACAAGTGAACTCCCCTGGGGAGCCTTTACGCAGCCCCACATGCAACTGGACCCTCCGGGTTCGCTGTTCCTGAGCAAACCTAAACATATCCCTAGCGGTCTTCGGAGACGACTGAAAAATCAGGCCCCAGGAAATGCGTTCCGAGCCCCTTTGGACCATCCAAAAGTGCCCCCAAAGGAAGGCTTTGGGTACAAGAGAACTCCCCAGGGGAGCCCTTACGCAGCCCCACATGCAACTGGACCCTTCGGGTTCGCTGTTTCCGAGCAACCCTATATATATCTCTAGCCGGCATGGGAGAAGACTGAAAACACGGGGCCCAGAAAACGCGTTGCAAGCCCCTTTGGACCATCCCAAAGTGCCCCCAAAGGAAGGCTTTGGATACAAGTGAACTCCCCAGGAGAGCCTTTACGCAGCCCCACAGGCAACTGGACCCTTCGGGTTCGATTTTTCCGAGCAACCCTAAATATATCCCTAGCCGGCATGGGAGAAGACTGAAAACCCGGTCCCCAGAAAAAGCGTTGCAAGCCCCTTTGGACCATCCAAAAGTGTCACCAAAGGAAGGCTTTGGGTACAAGTGAACTCCCCAGGGGAGCCCTTACGCAGCCCCACATGCAACTGGACCCTTCGGTTTCGATTTTTCCGAGCAACACTAAATAAAGCCCTAGCCGGCATCGAAGACGACTGAAAAATCAGGCCCCAGGAAACGTGTTGCAAGCCCCTTTGGACCATCCAAAAGCATCACCAAAGGAAGGCTTTGGGTACAAGTGAACTCCCCAGGGGAGCCTTTACGCAGCCCCACATGCAACTGGACCCTTCGGGTTCGATTTTTCCGAGCAACCCTAAATATATCCCTAGCCGGCATGGGAGAAGACTGAAAACCCGGGCCCCAGAAAAAGCGTTGCAAGCCCCTTTGGACCATCCCAAAGAGTCACCAAAGGAAGTCTTTCGGTACAAGTGAACTCCCCAGGGGAGCCTTTACGCAGCCCCACATGCAACTGGACCCTCCGGGTTCGCTGTTTCCGAGCATCCCTAAATATATCCCTAGCCGGCATCGAAGACGACTGAAAAATCAGGCCCCAGGAAATGCGTTGTGAGCCCTTTTCGCCCATCCAAAAGTGCCCCCAAAGGAAGGCTTTGGGTACAAGAGAACTCCCTAGGGGAGCCTTTACGCAGCCCCACATGCAACTGGACCCTCCGGGTTCACTGTTCCTGAGCAAACCTAAATGTATCCCTGGCCGTCATCAGAGACGAGTGAAAAATCAGGCCCCAGGAAATGCGTTCCGAGCCCCTTTGGACCATCCAAAAGTGTCAACAAAGGAAGGCTTTGGATACAAGTGAACTCCCCAGGGGAGCCTTTACGCAGCCCCACATGCAACTGGACCTTCCGGGTTCATTTTTTCAGAGCAACCCTAAATATATCACTAGCAGGCATGGGAGAAGACTGAAAACCCGGGCCCCAGAAAACGCGTTGCAAGCCCCTTTGGACCATCCCAAAGTGTCACCAAAGGAAGGCTTTGGGTACAAGTGAACTCCCCAGGGGAGCCTTTACGCAGCCCCACATGCAACTGGACCCTTCGGGTTCGATTTTTCCGAGCAACCCTAAATATATCCCTAGCCGGCATGGGAGAAGACTGAAAACACGGGGCCCAGAAAACGCATTGCAAGCCCCTTTGGACCATCCCAAAGTGTCACCAAAGGAAGGCTTTGGGTACAAGTGAACTCCCCAGGGGAGACTTTACGCAGCCCCACAAGGAACTGCATCCTCCGGGTTCGCTGATTCCGAGCAAATCTAAACGTAGCCCTAGCAGTCATCGTAGACGAGTGAAAAATCCAGCCCCAGGAAACGCGTTGCGAGCCCCTTTGGACCATCCAAAAGTGTCACCAAAGGAAGGCCTTGGGTACATCTCAAGTTCCCAGGGGAGCCTTTACGCAGCCCCACATGCCACTGGACCCTCCGGGTTCGCTGTTTCCGAGCATCCCTAAACATAGCCCTAGCCGGCATCGAAGACGACTGAAAAATCAGGCCCCAGGAAACGCGTTGCAAGCCCCTTTGGACCATCCAAAAGTGTCAACAAAGGAAGGCTTTGGGTAAAAGTGAACTCCCCAGGGGTGCCTTTACGCAGCCCCACATGCAACTGGACCCTCCGGGTTCGATTTTTCCGAGCAACGCTAAATATATCCCTAGCAGGAATGGGAGAAGACTGAAAACCCGGGCCCCAGAAAACGCGTTGCAAGCCCCTTTGGACCATCCCAAAGTGTCACCAAAGGAAGGCTTTGGGTACAAGTGAACTCCCCAGGGGAGCCTTTACGCAGCCCCACATGCAACTGGACCCTTCGGGTTTGCTGTTTCCGAGCATCCCTAAACATACCCCTAGCAGTCATCGTAGACGACTGAAAAATCCGGCCCAGGAAATGCGTTGAGAGCCCCTTTGGACCATCCAAAAGTGTCACCAAAGGAAGGCTTTGGGTACAAGTGAACTCCCAAGGGGAGCCTTTACGCAGCCCCACATGCAACTGGACCCTCCTGGTTCTCTGTTCCTTAGAAAACCTAAACGTAGCCGTAGCCGTCATCGGAGATGAGTGAAAAATCCGGCCCCAGGAAATGCGTTGCGAGCCCTTTTCGCCCATCCAAAAGTGCCCCCAAAGGAAGGCTTTGGGTACAAGTGAACTCCCCAGGGGAGCCTTTACGCAGCTCCACATGCAACTGGACCCTCCGGGTTCGCTGTTCATGAGCAAACCTAAACGTATCCCTAGCCGTCATGGGAGACGACTGAAAAATTAGGCCCCAGGAAATGCGTTGCGAGCCCCTTTGGAACATCCAAAAGTGCCCCCTAAGGAAGGCTTTGGGTAAATCTGAAGTTCCCAGGGGAGCCTTTACGCAGCCCCATATGCAACTGGACCCTCCGGGTTCGCTGTTTCCGAGCAACACTAAACATAGCCCTAGCAGTCATCGGAGACGAGTGAAAAATCAGGCCCCAGGAAATGCGTTCCGAGCCCCTTTGGTCCATCCAAAAGTGTCACCAAAGGAAGGCTTTGGGTACAAGTGAACTCTCCACGGGAGCCTTTACGCAGCCCCACATGAAACTGGACCCTCCGGGTTCGCTGTTTCCGAGCATCCCTAAACATAGCCCTTCCCGGCATCGAAGACGACTGAAAAATCAGGCCCCAGGAAATGTTTTTACAAGCCTTTTTCGCCCATCCAAAAGTGCCCCCAAAGGAAGGCTTTGGGTACAAGTGAACTCCCCAGGGGAGCCTTTACGCAGCCCCACATGCAACTGGACCCTCCGGGTTCGCTGTTTCCGAGCAACGCTAAATATATCACTAGCCGGAATGGGAGAAGACTGAAAACCCGGGTCCCAGAAAACGCGTTGCATGTCCCTTTGGACCATCCAAAAGTGTCAGCAAAGGAAGGCTTTGGGTACAAGTGAACTCCCCAGGGGAGCCTTTATGCAGCCCCACATGCAACTGGACCCTCCTGGTTCGCTGTTTCCGAGCATCCCTAAACATAGCCCTTGCCGGCATCGAAGACGTCTGAAAAATCAGGCCCCAGGAAATGCGTTCCGAGCCCTTTTAGCCCATCCAAAAGTGCCCCCAAAGGAAGGCTTTGGGTACAAGAGAACACCCCAGGGGAGCCTTTAAGCAGCCCCAAATGCAACTGGACCCTCCGGGTTCGCTGTTTCCGAGCATCCCTAAACATAGCACTAGCCGGCATCGAAGACGACTGAAAAATCAGGCCCCAGGAAATGCGTTGTGAGCCCTTTTCGCCCATCCAAAAGTGTCAACAAAGGAAGGCTTTGGGTACAAGAGAACTCCCCAGGGGAGCCCTTACACAGCCCCACATGCACTTGGAACCTTCGGGTTCGCTATTTCCGTGCAACCCTAAATATATCCCTAGCCGGCATGGGAGAAGACTGAAAACACGGGGCCCAGAAAAAGCGTTGCAAGCCCCTTTGGACCATCCCAAAATGTCACCAAAGGAAGGCTTTGGGTACAAGTGAACTCCCCAGGGGAGCCTTTACGCAGCCCCACATGCAACTGGACCATTCGGGTTCGCTGTTTCCGAGCAACCCTAAACGTAGCCCTAGCAGTCATCGTAGACAAGTGAAAAATCCGGCCCTAGGAAAAGCGTTGCGAGCCCCTTTGGACCATCCCAAAGTGTCACCAAAGGAAGGCTTTGGGTACAAGTGAACTCCCCAGGGGAGACTTTACGCAGCCCCACAAGGAACTGCATCCTCCGGGTTCGCTGATTCCGAGCAAATCTAAACGTAGCCCTAGCAGTCATCGTAGACGAGTGAAAAATCCAGCCCCAGGAAACGCGTTGCGAGCCCCTTTGGACCATCCAAAAGTGTCACCAAAGGAAGGCCTTGGGTACATCTCAAGTTCCCAGGGGAGCCTTTACGCAGCCCCACATGCCACTGGACCCTCCGGGTTCGCTGTTTCCGAGCATCCCTAAACATAGCCCTAGCCGGCATCGAAGACGACTGAAAAATCAGGCCCCAGGAAACGCGTTGCAAGCCCCTTTGGACCATCCAAAAGTGTCAACAAAGGAAGGCTTTGGGTAAAAGTGAACTCCCCAGGGGTGCCTTTACGCAGCCCCACATGCAACTGGACCCTCCGGGTTCGATTTTTCCGAGCAACGCTAAATATATCCCTAGCAGGAATGGGAGAAGACTGAAAACCCGGGCCCCAGAAAACGCGTTGCAAGCCCCTTTGGACCATCCCAAAGTGTCACCAAAGGAAGGCTTTGGGTACAAGTGAACTCCCCAGGGGAGCCTTTACGCAGCCCCACATGCAACTGGACCCTTCGGGTTTGCTGTTTCCGAGCATCCCTAAACATACCCCTAGCAGTCATCGTAGACGACTGAAAAATCCGGCCCAGGAAATGCGTTGAGAGCCCCTTTGGACCATCCAAA
Source organism: Anas platyrhynchos (assembly GCF_047663525.1). NCBI lineage: Eukaryota > Metazoa > Chordata > Aves > Anseriformes > Anatidae > Anas > Anas platyrhynchos. Next base: position 8,495,630 of record NC_092608.1, on the reverse strand, counting down.
AGTGTCACCAAAGGAAGGCTTTGGGTACAAGTGAACTCCCAAGGGGAGCCTTTACGCAGCCCCACATGCAACTGGACCCTCCTGGTTCTCTGTTCCTTAGAAAACCTAAACGTAGCCGTAGCCGTCATCGGAGATGAGTGAAAAATCCGGCCCCAGGAAATGCGTTGCGAGCCCTTTTCGCCCATCCAAAAGTGCCCCCAAAGGAAGGCTTTGGGTACAAGTGAACTCCCCAGGGGAGCCTTTACGCAGCTCCACATGCAACTGGACCCTCCGGGTTCGCTGTTCATGAGCAAACCTAAACGTATCCCTAGCCGTCATGGGAGACGACTGAAAAATTAGGCCCCAGGAAATGCGTTGCGAGCCCCTTTGGAACATCCAAAAGTGCCCCCTAAGGAAGGCTTTGGGTAAATCTGAAGTTCCCAGGGGAGCCTTTACGCAGCCCCATATGCAACTGGACCCTCCGGGTTCGCTGTTTCCGAGCAACACTAAACATAGCCCTAGCAGTCATCGGAGACGAGTGAAAAATCAGGCCCCAGGAAATGCGTTCCGAGCCCCTTTGGTCCATCCAAAAGTGTCACCAAAGGAAGGCTTTGGGTACAAGTGAACTCTCCACGGGAGCCTTTACGCAGCCCCACATGAAACTGGACCCTCCGGGTTCGCTGTTTCCGAGCATCCCTAAACATAGCCCTTCCCGGCATCGAAGACGACTGAAAAATCAGGCCCCAGGAAATGTTTTTACAAGCCTTTTTCGCCCATCCAAAAGTGCCCCCAAAGGAAGGCTTTGGGTACAAGTGAACTCCCCAGGGGAGCCTTTACGCAGCCCCACATGCAACTGGACCCTCCGGGTTCGCTGTTTCCGAGCAACGCTAAATATATCACTAGCCGGAATGGGAGAAGACTGAAAACCCGGGTCCCAGAAAACGCGTTGCATGTCCCTTTGGACCATCCAAAAGTGTCAGCAAAGGAAGGCTTTGGGTACAAGTGAACTCCCCAGGGGAGCCTTTATGCAGCCCCACATGCAACTGGACCCTCCTGGTTCGCTGTTTCCGAGCATCCCTAAACATAGCCCTTGCCGGCATCGAAGACGTCTGAAAAATCAGGCCCCAGGAAATGCGTTCCGAGCCCTTTTAGCCCATCCAAAAGTGCCCCCAAAGGAAGGCTTTGGGTACAAGAGAACACCCCAGGGGAGCCTTTAAGCAGCCCCAAATGCAACTGGACCCTCCGGGTTCGCTGTTTCCGAGCATCCCTAAACATAGCACTAGCCGGCATCGAAGACGACTGAAAAATCAGGCCCCAGGAAATGCGTTGTGAGCCCTTTTCGCCCATCCAAAAGTGTCAACAAAGGAAGGCTTTGGGTACAAGAGAACTCCCCAGGGGAGCCCTTACACAGCCCCACATGCACTTGGAACCTTCGGGTTCGCTATTTCCGTGCAACCCTAAATATATCCCTAGCCGGCATGGGAGAAGACTGAAAACACGGGGCCCAGAAAAAGCGTTGCAAGCCCCTTTGGACCATCCCAAAATGTCACCAAAGGAAGGCTTTGGGTACAAGTGAACTCCCCAGGGGAGCCTTTACGCAGCCCCACATGCAACTGGACCATTCGGGTTCGCTGTTTCCGAGCAACCCTAAACGTAGCCCTAGCAGTCATCGTAGACAAGTGAAAAATCCGGCCCTAGGAAAAGCGTTGCGAGCCCCTTTGGACCATCCCAAAGTGTCACCAAAGGAAGGCCCTGGGTACATCTGAAGTTCCCAGGGGAGCCTTTACGCAGCTCCACATGCAACTGGACCCTCCGGGTTCGCTGTTTTCGAGCATCCCTAAACATAGCCCTAGCCGGCATCGAAGATGACTGAAAAATCAGGCCCCAGGAAACGCGTTGCAAGCCCCTTTGGACCATCCAAAAGTGTCACCAAAGGAAGGCTTTGGATACAAGTGAACTCCCCAGGGGAGCCTTTACGCAGCCCCACATGCAACTGGACCCTCCGGGTTCGCTGTTCCTGAGCAAACCTAAACATATCCCTAGCGGTCATCGGAGACGACTGAAAAATCAGGCCCCAGGAAATGCGTTCCGAGCCCCTTTGGACCATCAAAAACTGCCCCCAAAGGAAGGCTTTGGATACAAGTGAACTCCCCTGGGGAGCCTTTACGCAGCCCCACATGCAACTGGACCCTCCGGGTTCGATTTTTTAGAGCAACCCTAAATATATCACTAGCCGGCATGGGAGAAGACTGAAGAACCGCGCCCCAGAAAACGCGTTGCAAGCCCCTTTGGACCATCCAAAAGTGTCACCAAAGGAAGTCTTTTGGTACAAGTGAACTCCCCAGGGGAGCCTTTACGCAGCCCCACATGCAATTGGACCCTTCGGGTTCGCTGTTTCCGAGCAACCCAAAATATATCCCTAGCCGGCATCGAAGACGACTGAAAAATCAGGCCCCATGAAACGCGTTGCAAGCCCCTTTGGACCATCCAAAAGCGTCACCAAAGGAAGGCTTTGGGTACAAGTGAACTCCCCAGGGGAGCCTTTACGCAGCCCCACATGCAACTGGACCATCCGGGTTCGCTGTTTCTGAGCATCCCTAAACATAGCCCTAGCCGGCATCGAAGACGACTGAAAAATCACGCCCCAGGAAACGCGTTGCAAGCCCTTTTCGCCCATCCAAAAGTGTCACCAAAGGAAGGCTTTGGCTACAAGAGAACTCCCCAGGGGAGCCTTTACGCAGCCCCACATGCAACTGGACCCTCCAGGTTCGCTGTTCCTTAGCAAACCTCAACGCAGCCCTAGCCGTCATGGGAGATGTGTGAAAAATCAGGCCCCAGGAAATGCGTTGCGAGCCCTTTTCGCCCATCCAAAAGTGCCCCCAAAGGAAGGCTTTGGGTACAAGTGAACTCCCCAGGGGAGCCTTTACGCAGCCCCACATGCAACTGGACCCTCCGGGTTCGCTGTTTCCGAGCATCCCTTAACATATCCCTTGCAGTCATTGGAGACGAGTTAAAAATCCGGCCCCAGGAAATGCGTTACGAGCCCTTTTAGCCCATCCAAAAGTGCCCCCAAAGGAAGGCTTTGGGTACAAGTGAACTCCCCAGGGGAGCCTTTACGCAGCCCCACATGCAACTGGACCCTCCGGGTTCTCTGTTCCTTAGCAAACCTAAACGTAGCCGTAGCCGTCATCGGAGATGAGTGAAAAATCCGGCCCCAGGAAATGCGTTGCGAGCCCTTTTCGCCCATCCAAAAGTGCCCCCAAAGGAAGGCTTTGGGTACAAGTGAACTCCCCAGGGGAGCCTTTACGCAGCCCCACATGCAACTGGACCCTCCGGGTTCGCTGTTTCTGAGCATCCCTAAACATAGCCCTAGCCGGCATCGAAGACGTCTGAAAAATCAGGCCCCAGGAAATGCGTTGCGAGCCCTTTTCGCCCATCCAAAAGTGCCCCCAAAAAAAGGCTTTGGGTACAAGAGAACTCCCCAGGGGAGCCTTTAAGCAGCCCCACATGCAACTGGACCCTCCGGGTTCGCTGTTTCCGAGCATCCCTTAAGATATCCCTTGCAGTCATCGGAGACGAGTTAAAAATCCGGCCCCAGGAAATGCGTTACGAGCCCTTTTCGCCCATCCAAAAGTGCCCCCAAAGGAAGGCTTTGGGTACAAGTGAACTCCCCAGGGGAGCCTTTACGCAGCCCCACATGCAACTGGACCCTCCGGGTTCGCTGTTTCTGAGCATCCCTAAACATAGCCCTAGCAGTCATCGAAGACGACTGAAAAATCAGGCCCCAGGAAACGCTTTGCAAGCCCCTTTGGACCATCCCAAAGTGTCACCAAAGGAAGGCTTTGGGTACAAGTGAACTCCCCAGGGGAGCCTTTACGCAGCCCCACATGCAACTGGACCCTCCGGGTTTGCTGTTTCCGAGCATCCCTAAACATAGCCCTAGCAGTCATCGTAGACGAGTGAAAAATCCGGCCCCAGGAAATGCGTTGCGAGCCTCTTTGGACCATCCAAAAGTGTCACCAAAGGAAGGCCTTGGGTACATCTGAAGTTCCCAGGGGAGCCTTTACGCAGCCCCACATGCAACTGGACCCTCCGGGTTCGCTCTTTCCGAGCATCCCTAAACATACTCCTAGCCAGCATCGAAGACGACTGAAAAATCAGGCCCCAGGAAATGCGTTACGAGCCCTTTTCGCCCATCCAAAAGTGCCCCCAAAGGAAGGCTTTGGGTACAAGTGAACTCCCCAGGGGAGCCTTTACGCAGCCCCACATGCAACTGGACCCTCCGGGTTCGCTGTTTCCGAGCATCCCTAAACATAGCCCTAGCAGTCATCGGAGACAAGTGAAAAATCAGGCCTCAGGAAACGCTTTGCAAGCCCCTTTGGACCATCGAAAAGTGTCACCAAAGGAAGGCTTTGGGTACAAGTGAACTCCCCAGGGGAGCCTTTACGCAGCTCCACATGGATCTGCATCCTCCGGGTTCGCTGATTCCGAGCAAATCTAAACGTAGCCCTAGCAGTCATCGTTGACGAGTGAAAAATCCAGCCCCAGGAAATGCGTTGCGAGCCCCTTTGGACCATCCAAAAGTGCCCCCAAAGGAAGGCCTTGGGTACATCTCAAGTTCCCAGGGGAGCCTTTACGCAGCCCCACATGCAACTGGACCCTCCGGGTTCGCTGTTTCCGAGCATCCCTAAACATAGCCCTAGCCGGCATCGAAGACGACTGAAAAATCAGGCCCCAGGAAACGCGTTGCAAGCCCCTTTGGACCATCCCAAAGTGTCACCAAAGGAAGGCTTTGGGTACAAGTGAACTCCCCAGGGGTGCCTTTACGCAGCCCCACATGCAACTGGACCCTCCGGGTTCGATTTTTCCGAGCAACGCTAAATATATCCCTAGCCGGAATGGGAGAAGACTGAAAACCCGGGCCCCAGAAAACGCGTTGCAATCCCCTTTGGACCATCCCAAAGTGTCACCAAAGGAAGGCTTTGGGTACAAGAGAACTCCCCAGGGGAGCCTTTACGCAGCCCCACATGCAACTGGACCCTTCGGGTTTGCTGTTTCCGAGCATCCCTAAACATAGCCCTAGCAGTCATCGTAGACGAGTGAAAAATCCGGCCCCAGGAAATGCGTTGCGAGCCTCTTTGGACCATCCAAAAGTGTCACCAAAGGAAGGCCTTGGGTACATCTGAAGTTCCCAGGGGAGCCTTTACGCAGCCCCACATGCAACTGGAACCTCCGGGTCCGCTGTTTCCGAGCATCCCTAAACATAGCCCTAGCCGGCATCGAAGACGACTGCAAAATCAGGCCCCAGGAAACGCGTTGCAAGCCCCTTTGGACCATCCAAAAGTGTCACCAAAGGAAGGCTTTGGGTACAAGTGAACTCCCCAGGGGAGCCTTTACGCAGCTCCACATGCAACTACACCCTCCGGGTTCGATTTTTCCGAGCAACGCTAAATATATCACTAGCCGGCATGGGAGAAGACTGAAAACCCGGGCCCCAGAAAACGCGTTGCAAGCCCCTTTGAACCATCTAAAAGTGTCACCAAAGGAAGGCTTTGGGTACAAGAGAACTCCACAGGGGAGCCTTTACACTGCCCCACATGCAACTGGACCCTCCGGGTTCGCTGTTCATGAGCAAACCTAAACGTATCCCTAGCCGTCATGGGAGACGACTGAAAAATCAGGCCCCAGGAAACGCGTTGCAAGCCCCTTTGGAACATCCAAAAGTGCCCCCTAAGGAAGGCTTTGGGTAAATCTGAAGTTCCCAGGGGAGCCTTTACGCAGCCCCATATGCAACTGGACCCTTCGGGTTCGATTTTTCCGAGCAACCCTAAATATATCCCTAGCCGGCATGGGAGAAGACTGAAAACCCGGGCCCCAGAAAAAACGTTGCAAGCCCCTTGGACCATCCCAAAGAGTCACCAAAGGAAGGCTTTGGGTACAAGTGAACTCCCCAGGGGAGCCTTTACGCAGCCCCACATGCAACTGGACCCTCCGGGTTCGCTGTTTCTGAGCATCCCTAAACATAACCCTAGCGGGCATCGAAGACGACTGAAAAATCCGGCCCCAGAAAATGCGTTACGAGCCCTTTTCGCCCATCCAAAAGTGCCCCCAAAGGAAGGCTTTGGGTACAAGTGAACTCCCCAGGGGAGCCTTTACGCAGCCCCACATGCAACTGGACCCTCCGGGTTCGCTGTTTCCGAGCATCCCTTAACATATCCCTTGCAGTCATCGGAGACGAGTTAAAAATCCGGCTCCAGGAAATGCGTTACGAGCCCCTTTTCACCCATCCAAAAGTGGCCCCAAAGGAAGGCTTTGGGTACAAGTGAACTCCCCAGGGGAGCCTTTACTCAGCCCCACATGCAACAGGACCCTCTGGGTTCGCTGTTTCCGAGCAACCCTAAATATATCCTTAGCCGGCATGGGAGAAGACTGAAAACACGGGGCCCAGAAAACGCATTTCAAGCCCCTTTGGACCATCCCAAAGTGTCACCAAAGGAAGGCTTTGGGTACAAGTGAACTCCCCAGGGGAGCCTTTACGCAGCCCCACATGGAACTGCATCCTCCGGGTTCGCTGATTCCGAGCAAATCTAAACGTAGCCCTAGCAGTTATCGTAGACGAGTGAAAAATCCAGCTCCAGGAAATGCGTTGCGAGCCCCTTTGGACCATCCAAAATTGTCACCAAATGAAGGCCTTGGGTACATCTCAAGTTCCCAGGGGTGCCTTTACGCAGCCCCACATGCAACTGGACCCTCCGGGTTCGCTGTTTCCGAGCATCCCTAAACATATCCATAGCCGGCATAGAAGACGACTGAAAAATCAGGCCCCAGGAAACGCGTTGCAAGCCCCTTTGGACCATCCAAAAGTGTCAACAAAGGAAGGCTTTGGATACAAGTGAACTCCCCAGGGGTGCCTTTACGCAGCTCTCATGCAACTGGACCCTCCGGGTTCGATTTTTCCGAGCAACGCTAAATATATCCCTAGCCGGAATGGGAGAAGACTGAAAACCCGGGTCCCAGAAAACGCGTTGCAAGCCCCTTTGGACCATCCAAAAGTGTCACCAAAGGAAGGCTTTGGGTACAAGTGAACTCCCCAGGGGAGCCTTTACGCAGCCCCACATGCAACTGGACCCTTCGGGTTTGCTGTTTCCAAGCATCCCTAAACATAGCCCTAGCAGTCATCGTAGACGAGTGAAAAATCCGGCCCCAGGAAATGCGTTGCGAGCCTCTTTGGACCATCCAAAAGTGTCACCAAAGGAAGGCCTTGGGTACATCTGAAGTTCCCAGGGGAGCCTTTACGCAGCCCCACATGCCACTGGACCCTCCGGGTTCGCTGTTTCCGAGCATCCCTAAACATAGCCCTAGCCGGCATCGAAGACGACTGAAAAATCAGGCCCCAGGAAATGCGTTGCGAGCCCTTTTCGCCCATCCAAAAGTGCCCCCAAAGGAAGGCTTTGGGCACAAGAGAACTCCCCAGGGGAGCCTTTACGCAGCCCCACATGCAACTGGACCCTTCGGGTTCGCTGTTTCCAAGCAACCCTAACTATATCCCTAGGAAGCATGGGAGAAGACTGAAAACACGGGCCCCAGAAAATGCGTTGCAAGCCCCTTTGGACCATCCCAATGTGTCACCAAAGGAAGGCTTTGGGTACAAGTGAACTCCCCAGGGGAGCCTTTACGCAGCCCCACATGCAAATGGACCCTCCGGGTTCGCTGTTTCCGAGCATCCCTAAACATAGTCGTTGCCGGCATCGAAGACGACTGAAAAATCAGGCCCCAGGAAACGCGTTGCAAGCCCTTTTCGCCCATCCAAAAGTGCCCCCAAAGGAAGACTTTGGGTACAAGAGAACTCCCCAGGGGAGCCTTTACGCAGCCCCACATGCAACTGGACCCTCCGGGTTCGCTGTTACCGAGCATTCCTAAACATATCCCTAGCCGTCATCGATGACGACTGAAAAATCAGGCCGCAGGAAATGAGTTCCGAGCCCTTTTTGCCCTTCCAAAAGTCCCCCCAAATGAAGACTATGAGTACAAGTGAACTCCCCAGGGGAGCCTTTACGCAGCCCCACATGCAACTGGACCCTCCGGGTTCGCTGTTTCCGAGCATCCCGAAACATAGCACTAGCGGGCATTGAAGACGACTGAAAAATCAGGCCCCAGAAAATGCGTTGCAAGCCTTTTTCGCCCATCCAAAAGTGCCCCCAAAGGAAGGCTTTGGGTACAAGTGAACTCCCCAGGGGAGCCTTTACGCAGCCCCACATGCAACTGGACCCTCCGGGTTCGCTGTTTCCGAGCATCCCGAAACATAGCACTAGCGGGCATTGAAGACGACTGAAAAATCAGGCCCCAGAAAATGCGTTCCAAGTCTTTTTCGCCCATCAAAAGTGCCCCCAAAGGAAGGCTTTGGGTACAGGTGAACTCCCCAGGGGAGCCTTTACGCAGCCCCACATACAACTGGACCCTCCGGGTTCGCTGTTCCTTAGCAAACCTAAAGGTAGCCCTAGCCGTCATCGGAGATTAGTGAAAAATCAGGCCCCAGGAAATGCGTTGCGAGCCCTTTTCGCCCATACAAAAGTGCCCCCAAAGGAAGGCTTTGGGTACAAGAGAACTCCCCAGGGGAGCCTTTACGCAGCCCCACATGCAACTGGACCCTCTGGGTTCGATTTTTCCGAGCAACCCTAAATATATCACTAGCCGGCATGGGAGAAGTCTGAAAACCCGGGTCCCAGAAAACGCGTTGCAAGCCCTTTTGGATCATCCAAAAGTGTCAGCAAAGGAAGGCTTTGGGTACAAGTGAACTCCCCTGGGGAGCCTTTACGCAGCCCCACATGCAACTGGACCCTCCGGGTTCGCTGTTTCCGAGCATCCCTAAATATAGCCCTAGCCGGCATCGAAGACGACTAAAAAATCAGGCCCCAGGAAATGCGTTCCAAGCCTTTTTCGCCCATCCAAAAGTGTCCCCAAAGGAAGGCTTTGGGTACAAGTGAACTCCCCAGGGGAGCCTTTACGCAGCCCCACATGCAACTGGACCCTCCGGGTTCGCTGTTTCCGAGCAACCCTAAAAGTAGCCCTAGCAGTCATCGTAGACGAGTGAAAAATCAGACCCCAGGAAATGCGTTCCGAGCCCCTTTGGACCATCCAAAAGTGTCACCAAAGGAAGGCTTTGGGTACAAGTGAACTCCGCAGGGGACCCTTTACGCAGCCCCACATGCAACTGGACCCTCCGGGTTCGCTGTTTCCGAGCAACCCTAAAAGTAGCCCTAGCAGTCATCGTAGACGAGTGAAAAATCAGGCCCCAGGAAATGCCTTCCGAGCCCCTTTGGACCATCCAAAAGTGTCACCAAAGGAAGACTTTGGGTACAAGAGAACTCCCCAGGGGAGCCTTTACGCAGCCCCACATGCCACTGGACCCTCCGGGTTCGCTGTTACCGAGCATTCCTAAACATATCCCTAGCCGTCATCGATGACGACTGAAAAATCAGGCCGCAGGAAATGCGTTGCGAGCCCTTTTTGCCCTTCCAAAAGTCCCCCCAAATGAAGACTATGAGTACAAGTGAACTCCCCAGGGGAGCCTTTACGCAGCCCCACATGCAACTGGACCCTCCGGGTTCGCTGTTTCCGAGCATCCCGAAATATAGCACTAGCGGGCATCGAAGACGACTGAAAAATCAGGCCCCAGAAAATGCGTTGCAAGCCTTTTTCGCCCATCCAAAAGTGCCCCCAAAGGAAGGCTTTGGGTACAAGAGAACTCCCCAGGGGAGCCTTTACGCAGCCCCACATGCAACTGGACCCTCCGGGTTCGATTTTTCCGAGCAACCCTAAATATATCACTAGCCGGCATGGGAGAAGTCTGAAAACCCGGGTCCCAGAAAACGCGTTGCAAGCCCTTTTGGACCATCCAAAAGTGTCAGCAAAGGAAGGCTTTGGGTACAAGTGAACTCCCCAGGGGAGCCTTTATGCAGCCCCACATGCAACTGGACCCTCCGTGTTCGCTGTTACCGAGCATCCCTAAATATAGCCCTAGCCGGCATCGAAGACGACTAAAAAATCAGGCCCCAGGAAATGCGTTCCAAGCCTTTTTCGCCCATTAAAAGTGCCCCCAAAGGAAGGCTTTGGGTACAAGTGAACTCCCCAGGGGAGCCTTTACGCAGCCCCCCATGCAACTGGACCCTCCGGGTTCGCTGTTTCCGAGCTACCCTAAAAGTAGCCCTAGCAGTCATTGGAGACGAGTGAAAAATCAGACCCCAGGAAATGCGTTCCGAGCCCCTTTGGACCATCCAAAAGTGTCACCAAAGGAAGGCTTTGGGTACAAGTGAACTCCGCAGGGGACCCTTTACGCAGCCCCACATGCAACTGGACCCTCCGGGTTCGCTGTTTCCGAGCAACCCTAAAAGTAGCCCTAGCAGTCATCGTAGACGAGTGAAAAATCAGGCCCCAGGAAATGCCTTCCGAGCCCCTTTGGACCATCCAAAAGTGTCACCAAAGGAAGACTTTGGGTACAAGAGAACTCCCCAGGGGAGCCTTTACGCAGCCCCACATGCCACTGGACCCTCCGGGTTCGCTGTTACCGAGCATTCCTAAACATATCCCTAGCCGTCATCGATGACGACTGAAAAATCAGGCCGCAGGAAATGAGTTCCGAGCCCTTTTTGCCCTTCCAAAAGTCCCCCCAAATGAAGACTATGAGTACAAGTGAACTCCCCAGGGGAGCCTTTACGCAGCCCCACATGCAACTGGACCCTCCGGGTTCGCTGTTTCCGAGCATCCCGAAATATAGCCCTAGCCGGCATCGAAGACGACTGAAAAATCAGGCCCCAGAAAATGCGTTGCAAGCCTTTTTCGCCCATCCAAAAGTGCCCCCAAAGGAAGGCTTTGGGTACAAGTGAACTCCCCAGGGGAGCCTTTACGCAGCCCCACATGCAACTGCATCCTCCGGGTTCGCTGTTTCTGAGCATCCCTAAACATAGCACTAGCGGGCATTGAAGACGACTGAAAAATCAGGCCCCAGAAAATGCGTTACGAGCCCTTTTCGCCCATCCAAAAGGGCCCCCAAAGTAAGGCTTTGGGTACAAGTGAACTCCCCAGGGGAGCCTTTATGCAGCCCCACATGCAACTGGACCCTCCGGGTTCGCTGTTTCCGAGCAATCCAAATATATCCCTAGCCGGCATGGGAGAAGACTGAAAATACAGGCCCCAGAAAAAGCGTTGCAAGCCCCTTTGGACCATCCAAAAGTGTCAGCAAAGGAAGGCTTTGGATACAAGTGAACTCCCCAGGGGAGCCTTTACGCAGCTCCACATGCAACTGGACCCTCCGGGTTCGCTGTTTCCGAGCATCCCTAAACATAGCCCTAGCCGGCATCGAAGACGACTGAAAAATCAGGCCATAGGAAATGCGTTCCAAGTCTTTTTCGCCCATCAAAAGTGCCCCCAAAGGAAGTTTTTGGGTACAGGTGAACTCCCCAGGGGAGCCTTTACGCAGCCCCACATGCAACTTGACCCTCCGGGTTCGCTGTTCCTTAGCAAACCTAAAGGTAGCCCTAGCCGTCATCGGAGATGAGTGAAAAATCAGGCCCCAGGAAATGCGTTGCGAGCCCTTTTCGCCTATACAAATGTGCCTCCAAAGGAAGGCTTTGGGTACAAGTGATCTCCCCAGGGGAGCCTTTACGCAGCCCCACATGCAACTGCACCCTCCGGGTTCGCTGTTTCCGAACATCCCTAAACATAGCCCTACCAGCATCGATGACGACTGAAAAATCAGGCCCCAGGAAATGCGTTCCGAGCCCTTTTCGCCCATCCAAAAGTGCCCCCAAAGGAAGGCTTTGGGTACAAGTGAACTCCCCAGGGGAGCCTTTACGAAGCCCCACATGCAACTGGACCCTCTGGGTTCGATATTTCCGAGCAACCCTAAATATATCACTAGCCGGCATGGGAGAAGTCTGAAAACCCAGGTCCCAGAAAACGCGTTGCAAGCCCTTTTGGACCATCCAAAAGTGTCAGCAAAGGAAGGCTTTGGGTACAAGTGAACTCCCCAGGGGAGCCTTTACGCAGCCCCACATGCAACTGGACCCTCCGGGTTCGCTGTTTCCGAGCATCCCTAAATATAGCCCTAGCCGGCATCGAAGACGACTGAAAAATCAGGCCCCAGGAAATGCGTTCCAAGCCTTTTTCGCCCATCCAAAAGTGCCCCCAAAGGAAGGCTTTGGGTACAAGTGAACTCCCCAGGGGAGCCTTTACGCAGCCCCACATGAAACTGCACCCTCCGGGTTCGCTCTTTCCGAGCATCCCTAAACATAATCCTAGCCAGCATCGAAGATGACTGAAAAATCCGGCCCCAGGAAATGCGTTGCGGGCCCCTTTGGACCATCCAAAAGTGTCACCAAAGGAAGGCCTTGGGTACATATGAAGTTCCCAGGGGAGCCATTACGCAGCCCCACATGCAACTGGATCCTCCGGGTTCGCTGTTTTCGAGCATCCCTAAACAAAACCCTGGCCGGCATCGAAGACGACTGAAAAATCAGGCCCCAGGAAACGCGTTGCAAGCCCCTTTGGACCATCCAAAAGTGTAAACAAAGGAAGGCTTTGGGTACAAGTGAACTCCCCAGGGGAGCCTTTACGCAGCCCCACATGCAACTGGACCATTCGGGTTCGCTGTTTCCGAGCAACCCTATATATATCCCTAGGCGGCATGGGAGAAGGCTGAAAACCCGGGCCCCAGAAAACGTGTTGCAAGCCCCTTTACACCATCTCAAAGTGTCACCACAGAAAGACTTTGGGTACAAGTGAACTCCCCAGGGGAGCCTTTACGCAGCCCCACATGCAACTGGACCCTCCGGGTTCGCTGTTTCCGAGCAACCCTAAACGTATCCCCAGCAGTCATCATAGACGAGTGAAAAATGCGGCCCCAGGAAATGCGTTGTGAGCCTCTTTGGACCATCCAAACGTGTCACAAAAGGTAGGCTTTGGGTACAAGAGAACTCCCCAGGGGAGGCTTTACGCATCCCCACATGCCACTGGACCCTCCGGGTTTGCTGTTTCCGAGTATCCCTAAACATAGCCCTAGCCGGCATCGAAGACGACTGAAAAATCAGGCCCCTGGAAATGCGTTGCGAGCCCCTTTGGACCATCCAAAAGTGCCCCCAAAGGAAGGCTTTGGGTACAATGAACTCCCCAGGAGAGCCTTTACGCAGCCCCACATGCAACTGGACCCTCCGGATTCGCTGTTTCCGAGCATCCCTAAACATATCCCTACCGGCATCGAATGCGACTGAAAAATCAGGCCCCAGGAAACGCGTTGCAAGCCCCTTTGGACCATCCAAAAGTGTCACAAAAGGAAGGCTTTGGGTACAAGAGAACTCCCCAGGGGAGCCTTTACACAGCCCCACGTGCAACTGCACCCTCCGGGTTCGATTTTTTGGAGCAACCCTAAATATATCACTACCCGGCATGGGAGAAGACTGAAAACCCGGGCCCCATAAAACGCGTTGCGAGCCCCTTTAGACCATCCAAAAGAGTCACCAAAGGAAGGCTTTGGATACAAGTGAACTCCCCAGGGGAGGCTTTACGCAGCCCCACATGCAACTGGACCCTCCGGGTTCGCTGTTTCCGAGCATCCCTAAACATAGCCCTTGCCGGCATCGAAGACGACTGAAAAATCAGGCCCCAGGAAATGCGTTGCGAGCCCTTTTCGCCCATCCAAAAGTGCCCCCAAAGGAAGACTTTGGGTACAAGTGAACTCCCCAGGGGAGCCTTTACGCAGCCCCACATGCAACTGGACCCTCCGGGTTCGCTGTTTCCGAGCAACCCTAAACATAGCCCTAGCCGGCATCGAATGCGACTGAAAAATCAGGCCCCAGGAAATGCGTTCCGAGCCCTTTTCGCCCATCCAAAAGTGCCCCCAAAGGAAGGCTTTGTGTACAAGTGAACTCCCTAGGGGAGCCTTTACGCAGCCCCACATGCAACTGGACCCTCCGGGTTCGCTGTTTCCGAGCAACCCTAAACGTAGCCCTAGCAGTCATCGTAGACGAGTGAAAAATCCGGCCCCAGGAAATGCGTTGCAAGCCCCTTTTCGCCCATCCAAAAGTGCCCCCAAAGGAAGGCTTTGGTTACAAGTGAACTCCGCAGGGGAGCCTTTACGCCGCCCCACATGCAACTGGACCCTCCGGTTTCGCTGTTTCCGAGCAACCCTAAACATAGCCCTAGCAGTCATCGTAGTCGAGTTAAAAATCCGGCCCCAGGAAATGCGTTGCATGCCCCTTTGGACCATCCAAAAGTGTCACCAAAGGAAGGCCTTGGGTACATCTGAAGTTCCCAGGGGAGCCTTTACGCAGCCCCACATGCAACTGGACCCTCCGGGTTCGCTGTTTCCGAGCATCCCTAAACATAGCCCTTGCCGGCATCGATGGCGACTGAAATATCAGGCCCCAGGAAATGCTTTCCGAGCCCTTTTCGCCCATCCAAAAGGGCCCCCAAAGGAAGACTTTGGGTACAAGAGAACTCCCCAGGGGAGCCTTTACGCAGCCCCACATGCAACTGGACACTCCGGGTTCGCTGTTTCCGAGCAACCCTAAACATAGCACTAGCCGGCATCGAAGACGACTGAAAAATCACGCCCCAGGAAATGCGTTCCGAGCCCCTTTGGACCATCCAAAAGTGTCACCAAAGGAAGGCCTTGGGTACAAGTGAACTCCCCAGGGGAGCCTTTACGCAGCCCCACATGCAACTGGACCCTCCGGGTTCGCTGTTTTCGAGCATCCCTAAACATAACACTTGCCGGCATCGAAGACGACTGAAAAATCAGGCCCCAGGAAACGCGTTGCGAGCCCCTTTGGACCATCCAAAAGTGTCACCAAAGGAAGGCTTTGGCTACAAGTGAACTCCCCAGGGGAGCCTTTATGCAGCCCCACATGCAACTGGACCCTCCTGGTTCGCTGTTTCCGAGCATCCCTAAACATAGCACTTGCCGGCATCTAAGACGACTGAAAAATCAGGCCCCAGGAAATACGTTGCAAGCCTTTTTTGCCCATCCAAAAGTGCCCCCAAAGGAAGGCTTTGGGTACAAGAGAACTCCCCAGGGGAGCCTTTACGCAGCCCCACATGCAACTGGACCCTTCAGGTTCGCTGTTTCCGAGCAACCCTATATATATCCCTAGGCGGCATGGGAGAAGACTGAAAACACGGGCCCCAGAAAACGCGTTGCAAGCCCCTTTGGACCATCCCAAAGTGTCACCAAAGAAGGCTTTGGATACAAGTGAACTCCCCAGGGGAGCCTTTACGCAGCCCCACATGCAACTGGACCCTCCGGGTTCGCTGTTTCCGAGCAATCCTAAACGTAGCCCCAGCAATCATCATAGACGAGTGAAAAATCCGGCCCCAGGAAATGAATTGCGAGCCCCTTTGGACCATCCAAAAGTGTCACCAAAGGAAGGCTTTGGGTACAAGAAAACTCCCCAGGGGAGCCTTTACACAGCCCCACATGGAACTGCATCCTCCGGGTTCGCTGATTCCGAGCAAATCTAAACGTAGCCCTAGCAGTCATCGGAGACGAGTGAAAAATCCACCCCCAGGAAATGCGTTGCGAGACTCTTTGGACCATCCAAAAGTGTCACCAAAGGAAGGCCTTGATTACATCTGAAGTTCCCAGGGGAGCCTTTACGCAGCCCCACATGCCACTGGACCCTCCGGGTTCGCTGTTTCCGAGCATCCCTAAACATAGCCCTAGCCGGCATCGAAGACGACTGAAAAATCAGGCCCCAGGAAACGCGTTGCAAGCCCCTTTGGACCATCCAAAAGTGTCACCAAAGGAAGGCTTTGGGTACAAGTGAACTCCCCAGGGGAGCCTTTACGCAGCTCCACATGCAACTACACCCTCCGGGATCGATTTTTCCGAGCAACCCTAAATATATCACTAGCCAGCATGGGAGAAAACTGAAAACCCGGGCCCCAGAAAACGCGTTGCAAGCCCCTTTGAACCATCCAAAAGTGTCACCAAAGGAAGGCTTTGGGTACAAGAGAACTCCCCAGGGGAGCCTTTACACTGCCCCACATGCAACTGGACCCTCCGGGTTCGCTGTTCATGAGCAAACCTAAACGTATCCCTAGCCGTCACCGGAGACGACTGAAAAATCAAGCCCCAGGAAATGCGTTGCGAGCCCCTTTGGAACATCCAAAAGTGCCCCCTAAGGACGGCTTTGGGTAAATCTGAAGTTCCCAGGGGAGCCTTTACGCAGCCCCATATGCAACTGGACCCTCCGGGTTCGCTGTTTCCGAGCAACCCTAAACATAGCCCTAGCAGTCATCGGAGACGAGTGAAAAATCAGGCCCCAGGAAATGCGTTCCGAGCCCCTTTGGACCATCCAAAAGTGTCACCAAAGGAAGGCTTTGGGTACAAGTGAACTCTCCAGGGGAGCCTTTACGCAGCCCCACATGCAACTGGACCCTCCGGGTTCGCTGTTTCCGAGCATCCCTAAACATAGCAATAGCCGGCATCGAAGACGACTGAAAAATCAGGCCCCAGGAAATGTGTTGCAAGCCTTTTTCGCCCATCCAAAAGTGCCCCCAAAGGAAGGCTTTGGGTACAAGAGAACTCCCCAGGGGAGCCTTTACGCAGCTCCACATGCAACTACACCCTCCGGGATCGATTTTTCCGAGCAACGCTAAATAATATCACTAGCCAGCATGGGAGAAAACTGAAAACCCGGGCCCCAGAATACGCGTTGCAAGCCCCTTTGAAGCATCCAAAAGTGTCAGCAAAGGAAGGCTTTGGGTACAAGTGAACTCCCCAGGGGAGCCTTTACACTGCCCCACATGCAACTGGACCCTCCGGGTTCGCTGTTCATGAGCAAACCTAAACGTATCCATAGCCGTCACCGGAGACGACTGAAAAATCAGGCCCCAGGAAATGCATTGCGAGCCCCTTTGGAACATCCAAAAGTGCCCCCTAAGGACGGCTTTGGGTAAATCTGAAGTTCCCAGGGGAGCCTTTACGCAGCCCCATATGCAACTGGACCCTCCGGGTTCGCTGTTTCCGAGCAACCCTAAATATATCCCTAGCCGGCATGGGAGAAGACTGAAAATACGGGCACCAGAAAACGTGTTGCAAGCCCCTTTGGACCATCCCAAAGTGTCACCAAAGGAAGGCTTTGGGTACAAGTGAACTCCCCAGGGGAGCCTTTACGCAGCCCCACATGCAACTGGACCCTCCGGGTTCGCTGTTTCCGAGCAACCCTAAAAGTAGCCCTAGCAGTCATCATAGACGAGTGAAAAATCAGGCCCCAGGAAAGGCGTTGCAAGCCCCTTTGGACCATCCAAAAGTGTCACCAAAGGAAGGCTTTGGGTACAAGAGAACTCCCCAGGGGAGCCTTTACGCAGCCCCACATGCAACTGGACCATCCGGGTTCGCTGTTTCCGAGCATCCCTAAACATAGCCCTACCGGCATCGATGACGACTGAAAAATCAGCCCCAGGAAATGGGATACGAGCCCTTTTCGCCCATCCAAATGTGCCCCCAAAGGAAGGCTTTGGGTACAAGTGAACTCCCCAGGGGAGCCTTTACGCAGCCCCACATGCAACTGGACCCTCCGGGTTCGCTGTTCCTGAGAAAACCTAAACTTTGCCCTAGCCGGCATCTAAGACGACTGAAAAATCAGGCCCCAGGAAATGCGTTCCGAGCCCCTTTGGACCATCCAAAAGTGCCCCCAAAGGAAGGCTTTGGATAGAAGTGAACTCCCCAGGGAAGCCTTTACGCAGCCCCACATGCAACTGGACCCTCCGGGTTCGCTGTTTCCGAGCATCCCTAAATATAGCCCTAGCCGGCATCGAAGACGACTGAAAAATCAGGCCCCAGGAAATGCGTTGCGAGCCCGTTTCGCCCATCCAAAAGTGCCCCCAAAGGAAGGCTTTGGGTACAAGAGAACTCCCCAGGGGAGCCTTTACACTGCCCCACATGCAACTGGACCCTCCGGGTTCGCTGTTCATGAGCAACCCTAAACGTAGCCCTAGCCGTCATCGGAGACGAGTGAAAAATCAGGCCCCAGGAAATGCATTGCGAGCCCTTTTGGAACATCCAAAAGTGCCCCCTAAGGAAGGCTTTGGGTAAATCTGAAGTTCCCAGGGGAGCCTTTACGCAGCCCCATATGCAACTAGACCCTCCGGGTTCGCTGTTTCCGAGCAACCCTAAACATAGCACTAGCAGTCATCGGAGACAAGTGAAAAATCAGACCCCAGGAAATGCGTTCCGAGCCCCTTTGGACCATCCAAAAGTGTCACCAAAGGAAGGCTTTGGGTACAAGTGAACTCCCCAGGGGAGCCTTTATGCAGCCCCTCATGCAACTGGACCCTCCGGGTTCACTGTTTCTGAGCATCCCTAAACATAACCCTAGCCGGCATCGAAGACGACTGAAAAATCGGGCCCCAGGAAATGCGTTGCAAGCCTTTTTCGCCCATCCAAGAGTGCCCCCAAAGGAAGGCTTTGGGTACAAGTGAACTCCCCAGGGGAGCCTTTACGCAGCCACACATGCAACTGCATCCTCCGGGTTCGCTGATTCCGAGCAAATCTAAACCTACCCCTAGCAGTCATCGTAGACGAGTGAAAAATCCGGCCCCTGGAAATGCGTTGCAAGCCCCTTTGGACCATCCAAAAGTGTCACCAAAGGAAGGCCTTCAGTACATCTGAAGTTCCCAGGGGAGCCTTTATGCAGCCCCACATGCAACTGGACCCTCCGGGTTCGCTGTTTCTGAGCATCCCTAAACATAGCACTAGCGGGCATCGAAGACGACTGAAAAATCAGGCCCCAGAAAATGCGTTACGAGCCCTTTTCGCCCATCCAAAAGTGCCACCAAAGGAACGCTTTGGGTACAAGTGAACTCCCCAGGGGAGCCTTTATGCAGCCCCACATGCAACTGGACCCTCCGGGTTCGCTGTTTCCGAGCATCCCTAAATATATCCCTAGCAGTCATCGGAGACGAGTGAAAAATCAGGCCCCAGGAAATGCGTTACGAGCCCCTTTTGACCATCCAAAAGTGCCCCCAAAGGAAGGCTTTGGGTACAATTGAACTCCCCAGGGGAGCCTTTACGCAGCCCCACATGCAACTGGACCCTCCGGGTTCGCTGTTTTCGAGCATCCCTAAACATAGCCCTAGCCGGCATCGAAGACGACTGAAAAATCAGGCCCCAGGAAACGCGTTGCAAGCCCCTTTGGACCATCCAAAAGTGTCACCAAATGAAGGCTTTGGGTACAAGTGAACTCCCCAAGGAAGCCTTTACGCAGCCCCACATGCGACTGGACCCTCCGGGTTCACTATTTCCGAGCAATCCAAATATATCCCTAGCAGGCATGGGAGAAGACTGAAAACACGGGCCCCAGAAAACGCGTTGCAAGCCCCTTTGGACCTTCCCAAAGTGTCACCAAAGGAAGGCTTTGGGTACAAGAAAACTCCCCAGGGGAGCCTTTACGCAGCCCTACATGCAACTGGACCCTCCGGGTTCGCTGTTTCCGAGCATCCCTAAACATAATCCTAGCCAGCATCGAAGAAGACTGAAAAATCAGGCCCCAGGAAATGCGTTGCGAGCCCTTTTCGCCCATCCAAAAGTGCCCCCAAAGGAAGGCTTTGGGTACAAGTGAACTCCCCAGGGGAGCCTTTACGCAGCCCCACATGCAACTGGACCCTCCGGGTTCGCTGTTTCCGAGCATCCCTAAACATAGCCCTAGCAGTCATCGGAGACGACTGAAAAATCCGGCCCCAGGAATTGCGATACGAGCCCCTTTGGAACATCCAAAAGTGCCCCCAAAGGAAGGCTTTGGGTACAAGTCAACTCCCCAGGGGAGCCTTTACGCAGCCCCACATGCAACTGGACCCTCCGGGTTCGCTGTTTCCGAGCATCCCTAAACATAGCCCTAGCCGGCATCGAAGACGACTGAAAAATCAGGCCCCAGGAAATGCGTTCCGAGCCCTTTTCGCCCATCCAAAAGTGCCCCCAAAGGAAGACTTTGGGTACAAGAGAACTCCCCAGGGGAGCCTTTACGCAGCCCCACATGCAACTGGACCCTCCGGGTTCGCTGTTTCCGAGCAACCCTAACCATAGCCCTAACCGGCATCGAATACGACTGAAAAATCAGGCCCCGGGAAATGCGTTGCGAGCCCTTTTCGCCCATCCAAAAGTGCCCCCAAAGGAAGGCTTTGTGTACAAGTGAACTCCCCAGGGGATCCTTTACGCAGCCCCACATGCAACTGGACCCTCTGGGTTCGCTGTTTCCGAGCAACCCTAAACGTAGCCCTAGCAGTCATCGTAGACGAGTGAAAAATCCGGCCCCAGGAAATGCGTTGCGAGCCCCTTTGGACCATCCAAAAGTGTCACCAAAGGAAGGCTTTGGATGCAAGTGTACTCCCGAGGGGAGCCTTTACGCAGCCCCACATGCAACTGGACCCTCCGGGTTCGCTGTTTCCGAGCATCCCTAAACATAGCCCTGGCCGGCATCGAAGACGACTGAAAAATCAGGCAGCAGGAAATGCGTTCTGAGCCCTTTTCGCCCATCCAAAAGTGCCCCCAAAGGAAGGCTTTGGGTACAAGTGAACTCCCCAGGGGAGCCTTTACGCAGCCCCACATGACACTGGACCCTCCGGGTTCGCTGTTTCCGAGCAACCCTATACGTAGCCCTAGCAGTCATCGTAGACGAGTGAAAAATCCGGCCCCAGGAAATGCGTTGCGAGCCCCTTTGGACCATCCAAAAGTGTCCGCAAAGGAAGGCCTTGGGTACATCTGAAGTTCCCAGGGGAGCCTTTACGCAGCCCCACATGCAACTGGACCCTCCGGGTTCGCTGTTTCCGAGCATCCCTAAACATAGCCCTAGCCAGCATCGAAGACGACTGAAAAATCAGGCCCCAGGAAACGCTTTGCAAGCCCTTTTCGCCCATCCAAAACTGCCCCCAAAGGAAGACTTTGGTTACAAGAGAACTCCCCAGGGGAGCCTTTACGCAGTCCCACATGCAACTGGACCCTCCGTGTTCTCAGTTCCTTAGCAAACCTAAACGTATCCCTAGCCGTCATGGGAGATGAGTGAAAAATCAGGCCCCAGGAAATGCGTTGCGATCCCTTTTCGCCCATCCAAAAGTGCCTCCAAATGAAGGCTTTGGGTCGAAGTGATCTCCCCAGGGGAGCCTTTACGCAGCCCCACATGCAACTGCACCCTCCGGGTTCGCTGTTTCCCTGCATCCCTAAACATATCCCTAGCCGGCATCGAAGACGTCTGAAAAATCAGGCCCCAGGAAATGCATTGCGAGCCCTTTTCGCCCATCCAAAAGTGCCCCCAAAGGAAGGCTTTGGGTACAAGTGAACTCCCCAGGGGAGCCTTTACGCCGCCCCACATGCAACTGGACCCTCCGGGTTCGCTGTTTCCGAGCAACCCTAAACATAGACCTAGCAGTCATCGTAGTCGAGTGAAAAATCCGGCCCCAGGAAATGCGTTGCAAGCCCCTTTGGACCATCCAAAAGTGTCACCAAAGGAAGGCCTTGGGTACATCTGAAGTTCCCAGGGGAGCCTTTACGCAGCCCCACATGCAACTGGACCCTCCGGGTTCGCTGTTTCCCAGCATCCCTAAACATAGCCCTAGCCGGCATCGAAGACGACTGAAAAATCAGGCCCCAGGAAATGCGTTGCGAGCCCTTTTCGCCCATCCAAAAGTGCCCCCAAAGGAAGGCTTTGGGTACAAGAGAACTCCCCAGGGGAGCCTTTACGCAGCCCCACATGCAACTGGACCATCCGGGTTCGCTGTTTCCGAGCATCCCTAAACATAGCCCTACCGGCATCGATGACGACTGAAAAATCAGCCCCAGGAAATGGGATACGAGCCCTTTTCGCCCATCCAAATGTGCCCCCAAAGGAAGGCTTTGGGTACAAGTGAACTCCCCAGGGGAGCCTTTACGCAGCCCCACATGCAACTGGACCCTCCGGGTTCGCTGTTCCTGAGAAAACCTAAACTTTGCCCTAGCCGGCATCTAAGACGACTGAAAAATCAGGCCCCAGGAAATGCGTTCCGAGCCCCTTTGGACCATCCAAAAGTGCCCCCAAAGGAAGGCTTTGGATAGAAGTGAACTCCCCAGGGAAGCCTTTACGCAGCCCCACATGCAACTGGACCCTCCGGGTTCGCTGTTTCCGAGCATCCCTAAATATAGCCCTAGCCGGCATCGAAGACGACTGAAAAATCAGGCCCCAGGAAATGCGTTGCGAGCCCGTTTCGCCCATCCAAAAGTGCCCCCAAAGGAAGGCTTTGGGTACAAGAGAACTCCCCAGGGGAGCCTTTACACTGCCCCACATGCAACTGGACCCTCCGGGTTCGCTGTTCATGAGCAACCCTAAACGTAGCCCTAGCCGTCATCGGAGACGAGTGAAAAATCAGGCCCCAGGAAATGCATTGCGAGCCCTTTTGGAACATCCAAAAGTGCCCCCTAAGGAAGGCTTTGGGTAAATCTGAAGTTCCCAGGGGAGCCTTTACGCAGCCCCATATGCAACTAGACCCTCCGGGTTCGCTGTTTCCGAGCAACCCTAAACATAGCACTAGCAGTCATCGGAGACAAGTGAAAAATCAGACCCCAGGAAATGCGTTCCGAGCCCCTTTGGACCATCCAAAAGTGTCACCAAAGGAAGGCTTTGGGTACAAGTGAACTCCCCAGGGGAGCCTTTATGCAGCCCCTCATGCAACTGGACCCTCCGGGTTCACTGTTTCTGAGCATCCCTAAACATAACCCTAGCCGGCATCGAAGACGACTGAAAAATCGGGCCCCAGGAAATGCGTTGCAAGCCTTTTTCGCCCATCCAAGAGTGCCCCCAAAGGAAGGCTTTGGGTACAAGTGAACTCCCCAGGGGAGCCTTTACGCAGCCACACATGCAACTGCATCCTCCGGGTTCGCTGATTCCGAGCAAATCTAAACCTACCCCTAGCAGTCATCGTAGACGAGTGAAAAATCCGGCCCCTGGAAATGCGTTGCAAGCCCCTTTGGACCATCCAAAAGTGTCACCAAAGGAAGGCCTTCAGTACATCTGAAGTTCCCAGGGGAGCCTTTATGCAGCCCCACATGCAACTGGACCCTCCGGGTTCGCTGTTTCTGAGCATCCCTAAACATAGCACTAGCGGGCATCGAAGACGACTGAAAAATCAGGCCCCAGAAAATGCGTTACGAGCCCTTTTCGCCCATCCAAAAGTGCCACCAAAGGAACGCTTTGGGTACAAGTGAACTCCCCAGGGGAGCCTTTATGCAGCCCCACATGCAACTGGACCCTCCGGGTTCGCTGTTTCCGAGCATCCCTAAATATATCCCTAGCAGTCATCGGAGACGAGTGAAAAATCAGGCCCCAGGAAATGCGTTACGAGCCCCTTTTGACCATCCAAAAGTGCCCCCAAAGGAAGGCTTTGGGTACAATTGAACTCCCCAGGGGAGCCTTTACGCAGCCCCACATGCAACTGGACCCTCCGGGTTCGCTGTTTTCGAGCATCCCTAAACATAGCCCTAGCCGGCATCGAAGACGACTGAAAAATCAGGCCCCAGGAAACGCGTTGCAAGCCCCTTTGGACCATCCAAAAGTGTCACCAAATGAAGGCTTTGGGTACAAGTGAACTCCCCAAGGAAGCCTTTACGCAGCCCCACATGCGACTGGACCCTCCGGGTTCACTATTTCCGAGCAATCCAAATATATCCCTAGCAGGCATGGGAGAAGACTGAAAACACGGGCCCCAGAAAACGCGTTGCAAGCCCCTTTGGACCTTCCCAAAGTGTCACCAAAGGAAGGCTTTGGGTACAAGAAAACTCCCCAGGGGAGCCTTTACGCAGCCCTACATGCAACTGGACCCTCCGGGTTCGCTGTTTCCGAGCATCCCTAAACATAATCCTAGCCAGCATCGAAGAAGACTGAAAAATCAGGCCCCAGGAAATGCGTTGCGAGCCCTTTTCGCCCATCCAAAAGTGCCCCCAAAGGAAGGCTTTGGGTACAAGTGAACTCCCCAGGGGAGCCTTTACGCAGCCCCACATGCAACTGGACCCTCCGGGTTCGCTGTTTCCGAGCATCCCTAAACATAGCCCTAGCAGTCATCGGAGACGACTGAAAAATCCGGCCCCAGGAATTGCGATACGAGCCCCTTTGGAACATCCAAAAGTGCCCCCAAAGGAAGGCTTTGGGTACAAGTCAACTCCCCAGGGGAGCCTTTACGCAGCCCCACATGCAACTGGACCCTCCGGGTTCGCTGTTTCCGAGCATCCCTAAACATAGCCCTAGCCGGCATCGAAGACGACTGAAAAATCAGGCCCCAGGAAATGCGTTCCGAGCCCTTTTCGCCCATCCAAAAGTGCCCCCAAAGGAAGACTTTGGGTACAAGAGAACTCCCCAGGGGAGCCTTTACGCAGCCCCACATGCAACTGGACCCTCCGGGTTCGCTGTTTCCGAGCAACCCTAACCATAGCCCTAACCGGCATCGAATACGACTGAAAAATCAGGCCCCGGGAAATGCGTTGCGAGCCCTTTTCGCCCATCCAAAAGTGCCCCCAAAGGAAGGCTTTGTGTACAAGTGAACTCCCCAGGGGATCCTTTACGCAGCCCCACATGCAACTGGACCCTCTGGGTTCGCTGTTTCCGAGCAACCCTAAACGTAGCCCTAGCAGTCATCGTAGACGAGTGAAAAATCCGGCCCCAGGAAATGCGTTGCGAGCCCCTTTGGACCATCCAAAAGTGTCACCAAAGGAAGGCTTTGGATGCAAGTGTACTCCCGAGGGGAGCCTTTACGCAGCCCCACATGCAACTGGACCCTCCGGGTTCGCTGTTTCCGAGCATCCCTAAACATAGCCCTGGCCGGCATCGAAGACGACTGAAAAATCAGGCAGCAGGAAATGCGTTCTGAGCCCTTTTCGCCCATCCAAAAGTGCCCCCAAAGGAAGGCTTTGGGTACAAGTGAACTCCCCAGGGGAGCCTTTACGCAGCCCCACATGACACTGGACCCTCCGGGTTCGCTGTTTCCGAGCAACCCTATACGTAGCCCTAGCAGTCATCGTAGACGAGTGAAAAATCCGGCCCCAGGAAATGCGTTGCGAGCCCCTTTGGACCATCCAAAAGTGTCCGCAAAGGAAGGCCTTGGGTACATCTGAAGTTCCCAGGGGAGCCTTTACGCAGCCCCACATGCAACTGGACCCTCCGGGTTCGCTGTTTCCGAGCATCCCTAAACATAGCCCTAGCCAGCATCGAAGACGACTGAAAAATCAGGCCCCAGGAAACGCTTTGCAAGCCCTTTTCGCCCATCCAAAACTGCCCCCAAAGGAAGACTTTGGTTACAAGAGAACTCCCCAGGGGAGCCTTTACGCAGTCCCACATGCAACTGGACCCTCCGTGTTCTCAGTTCCTTAGCAAACCTAAACGTATCCCTAGCCGTCATGGGAGATGAGTGAAAAATCAGGCCCCAGGAAATGCGTTGCGATCCCTTTTCGCCCATCCAAAAGTGCCTCCAAATGAAGGCTTTGGGTCGAAGTGATCTCCCCAGGGGAGCCTTTACGCAGCCCCACATGCAACTGCACCCTCCGGGTTCGCTGTTTCCCTGCATCCCTAAACATATCCCTAGCCGGCATCGAAGACGTCTGAAAAATCAGGCCCCAGGAAATGCATTGCGAGCCCTTTTCGCCCATCCAAAAGTGCCCCCAAAGGAAGGCTTTGGGTACAAGTGAACTCCCCAGGGGAGCCTTTACGCCGCCCCACATGCAACTGGACCCTCCGGGTTCGCTGTTTCCGAGCAACCCTAAACATAGACCTAGCAGTCATCGTAGTCGAGTGAAAAATCCGGCCCCAGGAAATGCGTTGCAAGCCCCTTTGGACCATCCAAAAGTGTCACCAAAGGAAGGCCTTGGGTACATCTGAAGTTCCCAGGGGAGCCTTTACGCAGCCCCACATGCAACTGGACCCTCCGGGTTCGCTGTTTCCGAGCAACCCTAAACATAGCCCTTGCCGGCATCGATGGCGACTGAAATATCAGGCCCCAGGAAATGCTTTCCGAGCCCTTTTCGCCAACCAAAAGTGCCCCCAAAGGAAGACTTTGGGTACAAGAGAACTCCCCAGGGGAGCCTTTACGCAGCCCCACATGCAACTGGACACTCCGGGTTCGCTGTTTCCGAGCAACCCTAAACATAGCACTAGCCGGCATCGAAGACGACTGAAAAATCACGCCCCAGGAAATGCGTTGCGAGCCCCTTTGGACCATCCAAAAGTGTCAACAAAGGAAGGCCTTGGGTACATCTGAAGTTCCCAGGGAAGCCTTTACGCAGCCCCACATGCAACTGGACCCTCCGGGTTCGCTGTTTCCGAGCAACCCTAACCATAGCCCTAACCGGCATCGAAGACGACTGAAAAATCAGGCCCCAGGAAATGCGTTGCGAGCCCTTTTCGCCCATCCAAAAGTGCCCCCAAAGGAAGGCTTTGGGTACAAGTGAACTCCCCAGGGGATCCTTTACGCAGCCCCACATGCAACTGGACCCTCTGGGTTCGCTGTTTCCGAGCAACCCTAAACGTAGCCCTAGCAGTCATCGTAGACGAGTGAAAAATCCGGCCCCAGGAAATGCGTTGCGAGCCCCTTTGGACCATCCAAAAGTGTCCGCAAAGGAAGGCCTTGGGTACATCTGAAGTTCCCAGGGGAGCCTTTACGCAGCCCCACATGCAACTGGACCCTCCGGGTTCGCTGTTTCCGAGCATCCCTAAACATAGCCCTAGCCGGCATAGAAGACGACTGAAAAACAAGGCCCCAGGAAACGCTTTGCAAGCCCTTTTCGCCCATCCAAAACTGCCCCCAAAGGAAGACTTTGGTTACAAGAGAACTCCCCAGGGGAGCCTTTACGCAGTCCCACATGCAACTGGACCCTCCGTGTTCTCAGTTCCTTAGCAAACCTAAACGTATCCCTAGCCGTCATGGGAGATGAGTGAAAAATCAGGCCCCAGGAAATGCGTTGCGATCCCTTTTCGCCCATCCAAAAGTGCCTCCAAATGAAGGCTTTGGGTCGAAGTGATCTCCCCAGGGGAGCCTTTACGCAGCCCCACATGCAACTGCACCCTCCGGGTTCGCTGTTTCCGAGCATCCCTAAACATATCCCTAGGCGGCATCGAAGACGTCTGAAAAATCAGGCCCCAGGAAATGCATTGCGAGCCCTTTTCGCCCATCCAAAAGTGCCCCCAAAGGAAGGATTTGGGTACAAGAGAACTCCCCAGGGGAGCCTTTACGCAGCCCCACATGCAACTGGACCCTCCGGGTTCGATTTTTCAGAGCAACCCTAAATATATCCCTAGCCGGCATGGGAGAAGACTGAAAACCCGGGTCCCAGAAAAAGCGTTGCAAGCCCCTTTGGACCATCCCAAAGTGTCACCAAAGGAAGGCTTTGGGTACAAGTGAACTCCCCAGGGGAGACTTTACGCAGCCCCACATGCAACTGGACCATCCGAGTTCGCATTTTCCGAGCAACCTTAACCATTCTCCTAGCCGGCATCGAAGACGACTGAAAAATCAGGCCCCAGGAAATGCGTTCTGAGCCCTTTTCGCCCATCCAAAAGTGCCCCCAAAGGAAGGCTTTGGGTACAAGTGAACTCCCCAGGGGAGCCTTTACGCAGCCCCACATGCAACAGGACCCTGCGGGTTCGATTTTTCAGAGCAACCCTAAATATATCCCTAGCCGGCATGGGAGAAGACTGAAAACACGGGCCCCAGAAAACGCGTTGCAAGCCTCTTTGGACCATCCAAAAGTGTCACAAAAGGAAGGCCTTGGGTACATCTGAAGTTCACAGGGGAGCCTTTACGCAGCCCCACATGACACTGGACCCTCCGTGTTCGCTGTTTCCGAGCAACCCTATACGTAGCCCTAGCAGTCATCGTAGACGAGTGAAAAATCCGGCCCCAGGAACTGCGTTGCGAGCCCCTTTGGACCATCCAAAAGTGTCAGCAAAGGAAGGCCTTGGGTACATCTGAAGTTCCCAGGGGAGCCTTTACGCAGCCCCACATGCAACTGGACCCTCCGGGTTCGCTGTTTCCGAGCATCCCTAAACATAGCCCTTGCAGGCATCGATGGCGACTGAAAAATCAGGCCCCAGGAAATGCGTTGCGAGCCCTTTTCGCCAACCAAAAGTGCCCCCAAAGGAAGACTTTGGGTACAAGAGAACTCCCCAGGGGAGCCTTTACGCAGCCCCACATGCAACTGGACCCTCCGGGTTCGCTGTTTCCGAGCAACCCTAAACATAGCCCTAGCCGGCATCGAAGACGACTGAAAAATCAGGCCCCAGGAAATGCGTTGCGAGCCCCTTTGGACCATCCAAAAGTGTCACCAAAGGAAGGCCTTGGGTACATCTGAAGTTCCCAGGGGATCCTTTACGCAGCCCCACATGCAACTGGACCCTCCGGGTTCGCTGTTTTCGAGCATCCCTAAACATAGCCCTAGCCGGCATCGAAGACGACTGAAAAATCAGGCGCCAGGAAACGCGTTGCGAGCCCCTTTGGACCATCCAAAAGTGTCACAAAAGGAAGGCTTTGGGTACAAGTGAACTCCCCAGGGGAGCCTTTATGCAGCCCCACATGCAACTGGACCCTCCGGGTTCGCTGTTTCTGAGCATCCCTAAACATAGCCCTTGCCGGCATCGAAGACGACTGAAAAATCAGGCCCCAGGAAATGCGTTCCGAGCCCTTTTCGCCCATCCAAAAGTGCCCCCAAAGGAAGACTTTGGGTACAAGAGAACTCCCCAGGGGAGCCTTTACGCAGCCCCACATGCAACTGGACCCTCCGGGTTCGCTGTTTCCGAGCATCCCTAAATATATCCCTAGCAGTCATCGGAGACGAGTGAAAAATCAGGCCCCAGGAAATGCGTTACGAGCCCCTTTTGACCATCCAAAAGTGCCCCCAAAGGAAGGCTTTGGGTACAATTGAACTCCCCAGGGGAGCCTTTACGCAGCCCCACATGCAACTGGACCCTCCGGGTTCGCTGTTTTCGAGCATCCCTAAACATAGCCCTAGCCGGCATCGAAGACGACTGAAAAATCAGGCCCCAGGAAACGCGTTGCAAGCCCCTTTGGACCATCCAAAAGTGTCACCAAATGAAGGCTTTGGGTACAAGTGAACTCCCCAAGGAAGCCTTTACGCAGCCCCACATGCGACTGGACCCTCCGGGTTCACTATTTCCGAGCAATCCAAATATATCCCTAGCAGGCATGGGAGAAGACTGAAAACACGGGCCCCAGAAAACGCGTTGCAAGCCCCTTTGGACCTTCCCAAAGTGTCACCAAAGGAAGGCTTTGGGTACAAGAAAACTCCCCAGGGGAGCCTTTACGCAGCCCTACATGCAACTGGACCCTCCGGGTTCGCTGTTTCCGAGCATCCCTAAACATAATCCTAGCCAGCATCGAAGAAGACTGAAAAATCAGGCCCCAGGAAATGCGTTGCGAGCCCTTTTCGCCCATCCAAAAGTGCCCCCAAAGGAAGGCTTTGGGTACAAGTGAACTCCCCAGGGGAGCCTTTACGCAGCCCCACATGCAACTGGACCCTCCGGGTTCGCTGTTTCCGAGCATCCCTAAACATAGCCCTAGCAGTCATCGGAGACGACTGAAAAATCCGGCCCCAGGAATTGCGATACGAGCCCCTTTGGAACATCCAAAAGTGCCCCCAAAGGAAGCCTTTGGGTACAAGTCAACTCCCCAGGGGAGCCTTTACGCAGCCCCACATGCAACTGGACCCTCCGGGTTCGCTGTTTCCGAGCATCCCTAAACATAGCCCTAGCCGGCATCGAAGACGACTGAAAAATCAGGCCCCAGGAAATGCGTTCCGAGCCCTTTTCGCCCATCCAAAAGTGCCCCCAAAGGAAGACTTTGGGTACAAGAGAACTCCCCAGGGGAGCCTTTACGCAGCCCCACATGCAACTGGACCCTCCGGGTTCGCTGTTTCCGAGCAACCCTAACCATAGCCCTAACCGGCATCGAATACGACTGAAAAATCAGGCCCCGGGAAATGCGTTGCGAGCCCTTTTCGCCCATCCAAAAGTGCCCCCAAAGGAAGGCTTTGTGTACAAGTGAACTCCCCAGGGGATCCTTTACGCAGCCCCACATGCAACTGGACCCTCTGGGTTCGCTGTTTCCGAGCAACCCTAAACGTAGCCCTAGCAGTCATCGTAGACGAGTGAAAAATCCGGCCCCAGGAAATGCGTTGCGAGCCCCTTTGGACCATCCAAAAGTGTCACCAAAGGAAGGCTTTGGATGCAAGTGTACTCCCGAGGGGAGCCTTTACGCAGCCCCACATGCAACTGGACCCTCCGGGTTCGCTGTTTCCGAGCATCCCTAAACATAGCCCTGGCCGGCATCGAAGACGACTGAAAAATCAGGCAGCAGGAAATGCGTTCTGAGCCCTTTTCGCCCATCCAAAAGTGCCCCCAAAGGAAGGCTTTGGGTACAAGTGAACTCCCCAGGGGAGCCTTTACGCAGCCCCACATGACACTGGACCCTCCGGGTTCGCTGTTTCCGAGCAACCCTATACGTAGCCCTAGCAGTCATCGTAGACGAGTGAAAAATCCGGCCCCAGGAAATGCGTTGCGAGCCCCTTTGGACCATCCAAAAGTGTCCGCAAAGGAAGGCCTTGGGTACATCTGAAGTTCCCAGGGGAGCCTTTACGCAGCCCCACATGCAACTGGACCCTCCGGGTTCGCTGTTTCCGAGCATCCCTAAACATAGCCCTAGCCAGCATCGAAGACGACTGAAAAATCAGGCCCCAGGAAACGCTTTGCAAGCCCTTTTCGCCCATCCAAAACTGCCCCCAAAGGAAGACTTTGGTTACAAGAGAACTCCCCAGGGGAGCCTTTACGCAGTCCCACATGCAACTGGACCCTCCGTGTTCTCAGTTCCTTAGCAAACCTAAACGTATCCCTAGCCGTCATGGGAGATGAGTGAAAAATCAGGCCCCAGGAAATGCGTTGCGATCCCTTTTCGCCCATCCAAAAGTGCCTCCAAATGAAGGCTTTGGGTCGAAGTGATCTCCCCAGGGGAGCCTTTACGCAGCCCCACATGCAACTGCACCCTCCGGGTTCGCTGTTTCCCTGCATCCCTAAACATATCCCTAGCCGGCATCGAAGACGTCTGAAAAATCAGGCCCCAGGAAATGCATTGCGAGCCCTTTTCGCCCATCCAAAAGTGCCCCCAAAGGAAGGCTTTGGGTACAAGTGAACTCCCCAGGGGAGCCTTTACGCCGCCCCACATGCAACTGGACCCTCCGGGTTCGCTGTTTCCGAGCAACCCTAAACATAGACCTAGCAGTCATCGTAGTCGAGTGAAAAATCCGGCCCCAGGAAATGCGTTGCAAGCCCCTTTGGACCATCCAAAAGTGTCACCAAAGGAAGGCCTTGGGTACATCTGAAGTTCCCAGGGGAGCCTTTACGCAGCCCCACATGCAACTGGACCCTCCGGGTTCGCTGTTTCCGAGCAACCCTAAACATAGCCCTTGCCGGCATCGATGGCGACTGAAATATCAGGCCCCAGGAAATGCTTTCCGAGCCCTTTTCGCCAACCAAAAGTGCCCCCAAAGGAAGACTTTGGGTACAAGAGAACTCCCCAGGGGAGCCTTTACGCAGCCCCACATGCAACTGGACACTCCGGGTTCGCTGTTTCCGAGCAACCCTAAACATAGCACTAGCCGGCATCGAAGACGACTGAAAAATCACGCCCCAGGAAATGCGTTGCGAGCCCCTTTGGACCATCCAAAAGTGTCAACAAAGGAAGGCCTTGGGTACATCTGAAGTTCCCAGGGAAGCCTTTACGCAGCCCCACATGCAACTGGACCCTCCGGGTTCGCTGTTTCCGAGCAACCCTAACCATAGCCCTAACCGGCATCGAAGACGACTGAAAAATCAGGCCCCAGGAAATGCGTTGCGAGCCCTTTTCGCCCATCCAAAAGTGCCCCCAAAGGAAGGCTTTGGGTACAAGTGAACTCCCCAGGGGATCCTTTACGCAGCCCCACATGCAACTGGACCCTCTGGGTTCGCTGTTTCCGAGCAACCCTAAACGTAGCCCTAGCAGTCATCGTAGACGAGTGAAAAATCCGGCCCCAGGAAATGCGTTGCGAGCCCCTTTGGACCATCCAAAAGTGTCCGCAAAGGAAGGCCTTGGGTACATCTGAAGTTCCCAGGGGAGCCTTTACGCAGCCCCACATGCAACTGGACCCTCCGGGTTCGCTGTTTCCGAGCATCCCTAAACATAGCCCTAGCCGGCATAGAAGACGACTGAAAAACAAGGCCCCAGGAAACGCTTTGCAAGCCCTTTTCGCCCATCCAAAACTGCCCCCAAAGGAAGACTTTGGTTACAAGAGAACTCCCCAGGGGAGCCTTTACGCAGTCCCACATGCAACTGGACCCTCCGTGTTCTCAGTTCCTTAGCAAACCTAAACGTATCCCTAGCCGTCATGGGAGATGAGTGAAAAATCAGGCCCCAGGAAATGCGATGCGATCCCTTTTCGCCCATCCAAAAGTGCCTCCAAATGAAGGCTTTGGGTCGAAGTGATCTCCCCAGGGGAGCCTTTACGCAGCCCCACATGCAACTGCACCCTCCGGGTTCGCTGT
This sequence comes from Anas platyrhynchos, assembly GCF_047663525.1. Lineage (NCBI taxonomy): Eukaryota > Metazoa > Chordata > Aves > Anseriformes > Anatidae > Anas > Anas platyrhynchos. Next base: position 8,463,063 of record NC_092608.1, on the reverse strand, counting down.
TTCCGAGCATCCCTAAACATATCCCTAGGCGGCATCGAAGACGTCTGAAAAATCAGGCCCCAGGAAATGCATTGCGAGCCCTTTTCGCCCATCCAAAAGTGCCCCCAAAGGAAGGATTTGGGTACAAGAGAACTCCCCAGGGGAGCCTTTACGCAGCCCCACATGCAACTGGACCCTCCGGGTTCGATTTTTCAGAGCAACCCTAAATATATCCCTAGCCGGCATGGGAGAAGACTGAAAACCCGGGTCCCAGAAAAAGCGTTGCAAGCCCCTTTGGACCATCCCAAAGTGTCACCAAAGGAAGGCTTTGGGTACAAGTGAACTCCCCAGGGGAGACTTTACGCAGCCCCACATGCAACTGGACCATCCGAGTTCGCATTTTCCGAGCAACCTTAACCATTCTCCTAGCCGGCATCGAAGACGACTGAAAAATCAGGCCCCAGGAAATGCGTTCTGAGCCCTTTTCGCCCATCCAAAAGTGCCCCCAAAGGAAGGCTTTGGGTACAAGTGAACTCCCCAGGGGAGCCTTTACGCAGCCCCACATGCAACAGGACCCTGCGGGTTCGATTTTTCAGAGCAACCCTAAATATATCCCTAGCCGGCATGGGAGAAGACTGAAAACACGGGCCCCAGAAAACGCGTTGCAAGCCTCTTTGGACCATCCAAAAGTGTCACAAAAGGAAGGCCTTGGGTACATCTGAAGTTCACAGGGGAGCCTTTACGCAGCCCCACATGACACTGGACCCTCCGTGTTCGCTGTTTCCGAGCAACCCTATACGTAGCCCTAGCAGTCATCGTAGACGAGTGAAAAATCCGGCCCCAGGAAATGCGTTGCGAGCCCCTTTGGACCATCCAAAAGTGTCAGCAAAGGAAGGCCTTGGGTACATCTGAAGTTCCCAGGGGAGCCTTTACGCAGCCCCACATGCAACTGGACCCTCCGGGTTCGCTGTTTCCGAGCATCCCTAAACATAGCCCTTGCAGGCATCGATGGCGACTGAAAAATCACGCCCCAGGAAATGCGTTGCGAGCCCTTTTCGCCAACCAAAAGTGCCCCCAAAGGAAGACTTTGGGTACAAGAGAACTCCCCAGGGGAGCCTTTACGCAGCCCCACATGCAACTGGACCCTCCGGGTTCGCTGTTTCCGAGCAACCCTAAACATAGCCCTAGCCGGCATCGAAGACGACTGAAAAATCAGGCCCCAGGAAATGCGTTGCGAGCCCCTTTGGACCATCCAAAAGTGTCACCAAAGGAAGGCCTTGGGTACATCTGAAGTTCCCAGGGGATCCTTTACGCAGCCCCACATGCAACTGGACCCTCCGGGTTCGCTGTTTTCGAGCATCCCTAAACATAGCCCTAGCCGGCATCGAAGACGACTGAAAAATCAGGCGCCAGGAAACGCGTTGCGAGCCCCTTTGGACCATCCAAAAGTGTCACAAAAGGAAGGCTTTGGGTACAAGTGAACTCCCCAGGGGAGCCTTTATGCAGCCCCACATGCAACTGGACCCTCCGGGTTCGCTGTTTCTGAGCATCCCTAAACATAGCCCTTGCCGGCATCGAAGACGACTGAAAAATCAGGCCCCAGGAAATGCGTTCCGAGCCCTTTTCGCCCATCCAAAAGTGCCCCCAAAGGAAGACTTTGGGTACAAGAGAACTCCCCAGGGGAGCCTTTACGCAGCCCCACATGCAACTGGACCCTCCGGGTTCGCTGTTTCCGAGCAACCCTAAACATAGCCCTAGCCGGCATCGAATACGACTGAAAAATCAGGCCCCAGGAAATGCGTTCCGAGCCCTTTTCGCCCATCCAAAAGTGCCCCCAAAGGAAGGCTTTGGGTACAAGTGAACTCCCCAGGGGTGCCTTTACGCAGCCCCACATGCAACTGGACCCTCCGGGTTCGCTGTTTCCGAGCAACCCTAAACGTAGCCCTAGCAGTCATCGTAGACGAGTGAAAAATCCGGCCCCAGGAAATGCGTTGCGAGCCCCTTTGGACCATTCAAAAGTGCCCCCAAAGGAAGGCTTTGGGTACAAGAGAAATCCCCAGGGGAGCCTTTACGCAGCCCCACATTACACTGGACACTCCGGGTTCGCTGTTTCCGAGCAACCCTAAATATATCCCTAGCCGGCATGGAAGAAGACTGAAAACACGGGCCCCAGAAAACGCGTTGCAAGCCCCTTTGGACCATCCCAAAGTGTCACCAAAGGAAGGCTTTGGGTACAAGTGAAATCCCCAGGGGAGACTTTACGCAGCCCCACATGCAACAGGACCCTGCGGGTTCGATTTTTCAGAGCAACCCTAAATATATCCCTAGCCGGCATGGGAGAAGACTGAAAACCCGGGTCCCAGAAAATGCGTTGCAAGCCCCTTTGGACCATCCAAAAGTGTCACCAAAGGAAGGCTTTGGGTACAAGAGAACTCCCCGGGGGAGCCTTTACGCAGCCCCACATGACACTGGACCCTCCGGGTTCGCTGTTTCCGAGCAACCCTATACGTAGCCCTAGCAGTCATCGTAGACGAGTGAAAAATCCGGCCCCAGGAAATGCGTTGCGAGCCCCTTTGGACCATCCAAAAGTGTCAGCAAAGGAAGGCCTTGGGTACATCTGACGTTCCCAGGGGAGCCTTTACGCAGCCCCACATGCAACTGGACCCTCCGGGTTCGCTGTTTCCGAGCATCCCTAAACATAGCCCTAGCCGGCATCGAAGACGACTGAAAAATCAGGCCCCAGGAAACGCTTTGCAAGCCCTCTTCGCCCATCCAAAACTGCCCCCAAAGGAAGACTTTGGTTACAAGAGAACTCCCCAGGGGAGCCTTTACGCAGCCCCACATGCAACTGGACCCTCCGGGTTCTCTGTTCCTTAGCAAACCTAAACGTATCCCTAGCCGTCATGGGAGATGAGTGAAAAATCAGGCCCCAGGAAATGCGTTGCGATCCCTTTTCGCCCATCCAAAAGTGCCTCCAAATGAAGGCTTTGGGTCGAAGTGATCTCCCCAGGGGAGCCTTTACGCAGCCCCACATGCAACTGCACCCTCCGGGTTCGCTGTTTCCGAGCATCCCTAAACATAGCCCTAGCCGGCATCGAAGACGACTGAAAAATCAGGCCCAAGGAAATGCATTGCGAGCCCTTTTCGCCCATCCAAAAGTGCCCCCAAAGGAAGGCTTTGGGTACAAGAGAACTCCCCAGGGGAGCCTTTACGCAGCCCCACATGCAACTGGACCCTCCGGGTTCGATTTTTCAGAGCAACCCTAAATATATCCCTAGCCGGCATGGGAGAAGACTGAAAACCCGGGTCCCAGAAAAAGCGTTGCAAGCCCCTTTGGACCATCCCAAAGTGTCACCAAAGGAAGGCTTTGGGTACAAGTGAACTCCCCAGGGGAGGCTTTACGGAGCCCCACATGCAACTGGACCCTGCGGGTTCGATTTTTCAGAGCAACCCTAAATATATCCCTAGCCGGAATGGGAGAAGACTGAAAACACGGGCCCAAGAAAACGCGTTGCAAGCCTCTTTGGACCATCCCAAAGTGTCACCAAAGGAAGGCCTTGGGTACATCTGAAGTTCAAAGGGGAGCCTTTACGCAGCCCCACATGCAACTGGACCCTCCGGGTTCGCTGTTTCCGAGCATCCCTAAACATAGCCCTTGCCGGCATCGATGGCGACTGAAAAATCCGTCCCCAGGAAATGAGTTCCGAGCCCTTTTCGCCAACCAAAAGTGCCCCCAAAGGAAGACTTTGGGTACAAGAGAACTCCCCAGGGGAGCCTTTACGCAGCCCCACATGCAACTGGACCCTCCGGGTTCGCTGTTTCCGAGCAACCCTAAACATAGCCCTAGCCGGCATCGAAGACGACTGAAAAATCAGGCCCCAGGAAATGCGTTGCGAGCCCCTTTGGACCATCCAAAAGTGTCAACAAAGGAAGGCCTTGGGTACATCTGAAGTTCCCAGGGGAGCCTTTACGCAGCCCCACATGCAACTGGACCCTACGGGTTCGCTGTTTTCGAGCATCCCTAAACATAGCCCTAGCCGGCATCGAAGACGACTGAAAAATCAGGCGCCAGGAAACGCGTTGCGAGCCCCTTTGGACCATCCAAAAGTGTCACAAAAGGAAGGCTTTGGGTACAAGTGAACTCCCCAGGGGAGCCTTTATGCAGCCCCACATGCAACTGGACCCTCCGGGTTCGCTGTTTCCGAGCAACCCTAAACGTAGCCCTAGCAGTCATCGTAGACGAGTGAAAAATCCGGCCCCAGGAAATGCGTTGCGAGCCCCTTTGGACCATTCAAAAGTGCCCCCAAAGGAAGGCTTTGGGTACAAGAGAACTCCCCAGGGGAGCCTTTACGCAGCCCCACATGCAACTGGACCCTCCGGGTTCGCTGTTCCCGAGCATCCCTAAACATAGCCCTAGCCGGCATCGAAGACGACTGAAAAATCAGGCCCCAGGAAATGCGTTGCGAGCCCTTTTCGCCCATCCAAAAGTGCCCCAAAAGGAAGGCTTTGGGTACAAGAGAACTCCCCAGGGGAGCCTTTACGCAGCCCCACATGCAACTGGACCCTCCGGGTTCTCTGTTTCCGAGCAACCCTAAATATATCCCTAGCCGGCATGGAAGAAGACTGAAAACACGGGCCCCAGAAAACGCGTTGCAAGCCCCTTTGGACCATCCCAAAGTGTCACCAAAGGAAGGCTTTGGGTACAAGTGAAATCCCCAGGGGAGACTTTACGCAGCCCCACATGCAACTGGACCCTGCGGGTTCGATTTTTCAGAGCAACCCTAAATATATCCCTAGCCGGCATGGGAGAAGACTGAAAACCCGGGTCCCAGAAAATGCGTTGCAAGCCCCTTTGGACCATCCAAAAGTGTCACCAAAGGAAGGCTTTGGGTACAAGTGAACTCCCCGGGGGAGCCTTTACGCAGCCCCACATGCAACTGGACCCTCCGGGTTCGCTGTTTCCGAGCAACCCTATACGTAGCCCTAGCAGTCATCTTGGACGAGTGAAAAATCCGGCCCCAGGAAATGCGTTGCGAGCCCCTTTGGACCATCCAAAAGTGTCAGCAAAGGAAGGCCTTGGGTACATCTGAAGTTCCCAGGGGAGCCTTTACGCAGCCCCACATGCAACTGGACCCTCCGGGTTCGCTGTTTCCGAGCATCCCTAAACATAGCCCTAGCCAGCATCGAAGACGACTGAAAAATCAGGCCCCAGGAAACGCTTTGCAAGCCCTTTTCGCCCATCCAAAACTGCCCCCAAAGGAAGACTTTGGTTACAAGAGAACTCCCCAGGGGAGCCTTTACGCAGCCCCACATGCAACTGGAACCTCCGGGTTCTCTGTTCCTTAGCAAACCTAAACGTATCCCTAGCCGTCTTGGGAGATGAGTGAAAAATCAGGCCCCAGGAAATGCGTTGCGATCCCTTTTCGCCCATCCAAAAGTGCCTCCAAATGAAGGCTTTGGGTGCAAGTGAACTCCCCAGGGGAGCCTTTACGCAGCCCCACATGCAACTGCACCCTCCGGGTTCGCTGTTTCCGAGCATCCCTAAACATATCCCTAGGCGGCATCGAAGACGTCTGAAAAATCAGGCCCCAGGAAATGCATTGCGAGCCCTTTTCGCCCATCCAAAAGTGCCCCCAAAGGAAGGCTTTGGGTACAAGAGAACTCCCCAGGGGAGCCTTTACGCAGCCCCACATGCAACTGGACCCTGCGGGTTCGATTTTTCAGAGCAACCCTAAATATATCCCTAGCCGGCATGGGAGAAGACTGAAAACCCGGGTCCAAGAAAAAGCGTTGCAAGCCCCTTTGGACCATCCCAAAGTGTCACCAAAGGAAGGCTTTGGGTACAAGTGAACTCCCCAGGGGAGCCTTTACGCAGCCCCACATGCAACTGGACCATCCGAGTTCGCTGTTTCCGAGCATCCCTAAACATAGCCCTAGCCGGCATCGAAGACGACTGAAAAATCAGGCCCCAGGAAATGCGTTCCGAGCCCCTTTGGACCATCCAAAAGTGCCCCCAAAGGAAGGCTTTGGGTACAAGAGAACTCCCCAGGGGAGCCTTTACGCAGCCCCACATGCAACTGGACCCTTCGGGTTCGCTGTTTCCGAGCATCCCTAAATATATCCCTAGGCAGCATGGGAGAAGACTGAAAACACGGGCCCCAGAAAACGCGTTGCAAGCCCCTTTGGACCATCCCAAAGTGTCACCAAAGGAAGGCTTTGGGTACAAGTGAACTCCCCAGGGGAGCCTTTACGCAGCCCCACATGCAACTGGACCCTCCAGGTTCGCTTTTTCTGAGCAATCCTAAATGTAGCCCTAGCAGTCATCGTAGACGAGTGAAAAATACGGCCCCAGGAAATGCGTTGCGAGCCCCTTTGGACCATCCAAAAGTGTCACCAAGGGAAGGCTTTGGGTACATTTGAAGTTCCCAGGGGAGCCTTTACGCAGCCCCACATGCAACTGGACCCTCCGGGTTCGCTGTTTTCGAGCATCCCTAAACATAGCCATAGCCGGCATCGAAGACGACTGAAAAATCAGGCCCCAGGAAATGCGTTGCAAGCTCCTTTGGACCATCCAAAAGTGTCACCAAAGGAAGGCTTTGGGTACAAGAGAACTCCCCAGGGGAGCCTTTACGCAGCCCCACATGCAACTGGACCCTCCGGGTTCGCTGTTTCCGAGCATCCCTAAACATAGCCCTAGCCGGCATCGAATACGACTGAAAAATCAGGCCCCAGGAAATGCGTTTCGAGCCATTTTCGCCCATCCAAAAGTGCCCCCAAAGGAAGGCTTTGGGTACAAGAGAACTCCCCAGGGGATCTTTTACGCAGCCCCACATGCAACTGGACCCACCGGGTTCGCTGTTTCCGAGCAACCCTATATATATCCCTAGCCGGCATGGGAGAAGACTGAAAACACAATCCCCAGGAAACGAGTTGGAAGCCCCTTTGGACCATCCCAAAGTGTCACCAAAGGAAGGCTTTGGGTACAAGTGAACTCCCCAGGGGAGCCTTTACGCAGCCCCACATGCAACTGGACCCTCCGGGTTCGCTGTTTCCGAGCAACCCTAAACGTAGCCCTAGCAGTCATCGTAGACGAGTGAAAAATCAGGCCCCAGGAAATGCGTTCAGATCCCCTTTGGACCATCCAAAAGTGCCACCAAAGGAAGGCTTTGGGTACAAGTGAACTCCCCAGGGGAGCCTTTACGCAGCCCCACATGCAACTAGACCCTCCGGGTTCGCTGTTCCCGAGCATCCCTAAACATAGCCCTAGCCGGCATCGAAGACAACTGAAAAATCAGGCCCCAGGATACGCGTTGCGAGCCCTTTTCGCCCATCCATAAGTGCCCCCAAAGGAAGGCTTTGGGTACAAGAAAACTCCCCAGGGGAGCCTTTACGCAGTCCCACATGCAACTGGACCCTCCGGGTTCGCTGTTTCCGAGCAACCATAAACATATCCCTAGCTGACATGGGAGTAGACTGAAAAACCGAGCCTCAGGAAATGCTTTGCAAGCCCCTTTGGACCATCCAAAAGTGCCCCCAAAGGAAGGCTTTGGGTACAAGTGAACTCCCCAGGGGAGCCTTTACGCAGCCCCACATGCAACTGGACCCTCCGGGTTCGCTGTTTCCGAGCAACCCTAAACATAGCCCTAGCCGGCATCGAAGACGTCTGAAAAATCAGGCCCCAGGAAATGCGTTCCGAGTCCTTTTCGGCAATCCAAAAGTGCCCCCAAAAGAAAGGCTTTGGGTACAAGTGAACTCCCCAGGGGAGCCTTTATGCAGCCCCACATGCAACTGGACCCTCCGGGTTCGCTGTTTCCGAGCATCCCTAAACATAGCCCTAGCCGGCATCGAAGACGACTGAAAAATCAGGCCCCAGGAAATGCGTTGCGAGACCCTTTCGCCCATCCAAAAGTGCCCCCAAAGGAAGGCTTTGGGTACAACTAAACTTCCCAGGGGAGCCTTTACTCAGCCCCACATGCAACTGTACCCTCCGTATTCGCTCTTTCACATCAACCCAAATATATCCCTGGCCTGCATTGCAGACGACTGAAAACTCATGTCATAGAAAACGAGTTTGAGCCCCTTTCGCCCATCTAAAAATGCCCCCAAAGAAAGATTTTGGGTACATCTGAACTCCCCACGGAAGCCTTTTTGCTGTCCAACATGCAACTGGACCCTCCTTATTCGCTCTTTCACAGCAAGGCTAAATATATCCCTAGCCGGCATCGGATACGACTGAAAAATCGGGCCAAAGAAAACGCGTTACAAGCCCCTTTCGCCCATCAAAAAGTGCCCTCAAAGGAAGGCTTTGGGTACAAATGAACTCCCCAGGGGAGACTGTACGCACCGCAAATGCAGCTGGACACTCCGTATTCTCCCTTACAAAGAAAGCCTAAATATAACCCTGACCTGCATGGCAGACGACTAAAACTCGGGCCCCAGAAAACGCGTTACAAGTCCCTTTCGCCCATCCAAACGTGTCCCCAAATGAAGGCTTTAGGTACAAGTGAACTCCCCAGGGGAGCCTTTATGCAGCCCCACATGCAACTGGACCCTCCGGGTTCACTCTTTCACCGCAAGCCTAAATATATGCCTGGCCGGCATGGGAGACGACAGAAAAATCGGGACAAAGAAAATGCATTTCAAACCCCATTCGCCCATCCAAAAGAGCCCCCAAAGAAAGGCTTTGGGTACAACTGAGCTCCCCAGGAGAGCGTTTACGCAGCCCCACATGCAACTGGACCCTCCGTGTTCGCTGTTTCCGAGCAAACCTAAATAGAGCCCAAGCCGGCATCGGAGACGACTGAAAAATCGGGCCCCAGAAAACGCGTTCCGAGCTCCTTTCACCCATCTAAAAGTACCCCCAAAGGAAGGTTTTTAATACAATTGAACTCCCCAGGGGAGCCTTTATGCAGCCCCACATGCAACTGAACCCTCCTTATTCGCTCTTTCACAGTAAGCCTAAATATATCCCTAGCCGCAATGGGAGAAGACTGAAAAAGCGATCCTCAGAAAACGCGTTTTTAGACCGTTTCTCCCATTCAAAAGAGCCCCCAAAGGAAGTTTTTTGGGTACAAGTGAACTCCCCAGGAGAGACTTTTTGCAGTCCTACATGCAACTGGACTCTCCTTATTCGCTCTTTCACAGCAAGCCTAAATATAGCCCTAGCCGCAATGGGAGAAGACTGAAAAAGCGATCCTCAGAAAACGCATTGCGAGTCCCTTTGGACCATCCAAAAGTGCCCCAAAAGGAAGGCTTTGGGTACATCTGAACTCCCCAGGGGAGCCTTTATGCAGCCCCACATGCAACTGGACCCTCCGTATTCGCTCTTTCACAGCAGCCCTAAATATATCCCTGGCCTGCATGGCAGACGACTGAAAATTCGGGCCCCAGAAAACGCCTTACAAGCCCCTTTCGCCCATCCAAAAGTGCCCCCAAAGGAAGGCTTTGGGTACAACTGAACCCCCCAGGGGAGCCTTTTTGCAGCCCCACATGCAACTGGACCCTCCTTATTCCCAATTTCACAGCAAGCATAAATATATCCCTAGACGGCATCGGAGACGACTGAAAACTCGGGCCCCAGAAAATGCGTTCCGAGCTCCTTTTGCCCATCCAAAAGTGCCCCCAAAGGAAGGCTTTGGGTACAAGTGGCTTTTGGGTACAACTCCCTAGGGAAGCCTTTACGCAGCCCCACGTGCAACTGGACTCTCCGTATTCGTTCTTTCACAGCAACCCTAAATACAGCCCTGGCCCGCATGTCAGACGACTGAAAACTCATGGCCCAGAAAACTCGTTCCGAGCTCCTTTTGCCCATCCAAAGGTGCCCCCAAAGGAAGGCTTTGGGTACAATTGAACTCCCCGGGGAGCCTTTCTGCAGTCCCACATGCAACTGGACCCTCCGTGTTCGTTTTTTCCGAGCGACCATAAATATAGCCCCAGCCGGCATCGGAGACGACTGAAAACTAATGCCCCAGAAAACCCATAACAAGCCCCCTTTGCCCATCCAAAAGTGCCCCCAAAGGAAGGCTTTCAGTACAACTGAACTCCCCGGCGAGCCTTTACGCAGCCCCACATGCAACTGGGCCCTCCGTATTCGTTCTTTCACAGCAACCCTAAATACAGCCGTGGCCCGCATGGCAGAAGACTGAAAACTCATGCCCCAGAAAACGCGTTCCGAGCTCCTTTCGCCCATCCAAAAGAGCCCCCAAAGGAAGCCTTTGGGTACAGGTGAACTCCCTAGGGGAGTCTTTAAACATCCCCACATGCAACTGGACCCTCAGTGTACGCTGTTTCTGAGCAACCATATATATAGCCCAAGCCGGCATTGGAGACGAATGAATACTCGGGCCCCAGAAAACGCGTTACAAGTCCGTTTCGCCCATCCAAAAGTGCCCCCAAATTAAGGCTTTGGGTAAACGTGAACTCCCCAGGGGAGCCTTTACACAGCCACACATGCAACTGGACCCTCCGGGTTCACTATTTCACCGCAAACCTAAGTATAGCCCTAGTTGTCATGGGAGACGACTGAAAAAGCGGGCCTCAAAAAATGCATTGCAAGTCCCTTTGGACCATCCAAAAGTGCCCCCAAAGGAAGGCTTTGGGTACAAGTGAACTCCCCAAGAGAGCCTGTACACACCCCAAATGCAGCTGGACACTCCGTATTCTCCCTTACAAAGAAAGCCTAATATAACCCTGACCTGCATTGCAGACGACTAAAAACTCGGGCCCCAGAAAACGCGTTTCGAGCCCTTTTCGCCCATCAAAAAGTGCCCCCAAAGGTAGGCTTTAAGTAAAAGTGAACTCCCCAGGGGAGCCTTTATGCAGCCCCACATGCAACTGGACCCTCCGGGTTCACTCTTTCACCGCAACCCTAAATATAGCCCTAGCCGGCATGGGAGACGACAGAAATATCGGGACAAAGAAAATGCGTTACAAACCCAAATCGCCCATCCAAAAGAGCCCGCAAAGAAAGGCTTTGGGTACAAGTGAACTCCGCAGGGGAGACTTTACGCAGCCCCACATGCAACTGGACCCTCCGAATTCGCTGTTTCTGACTAACCCTAAATATATCCAAAGCCGGCATCGGAGACGAATGAATACTCGGGCCCCAGAAAACGAGTTATAAGACCCTATAGCCCATCCAAAAGTGCCCCCAAAGAAAGGCTTTGGGTACAAGTGAAGTCCCCAGGGGAGCCTTTATGAAGCCCCAAATGCAACTAGACCCTCCGTGTTCGCTATTTCCGAGCAACCCTAAATATAGCCCTAGCCAGCATCAGAGACAAATGAACACTTAGGCAACAGAAAACGCGTTACAGACCCCTTTCGCCCATCCAAAAGTGCCCCAAAGGAAGGCTTCGGGTACAAGTGAACTCCCCAGGGGAGCCTTTACGCAGCTCCAAATGCAGCTAGACCCTCCATGTACGCTCTTTCCGAGCAACCCTAAATATATCCCAAGCCGGCATCGGAGACGACTGAAAAATCGGGCCCCAGAAAACGCGTTACAAGTCCTTTTCGCCCATCCAAAAGTGCCCCCAAACAAACGATTTGGGTCCATCTGAACACCCCAGGGGAGCCTTTACACATCCCCAAATGCAGCTGGACCCGCCATATTCTCTCTTTCACGGAAACCCAAAATATAACCCTGACCCGCATTGCAGACGACTGAAAACTCATGCCATAGAAATGCGTTTGAGTCCCTTTCGCCCATCCAAAAGTGCCCCCAAAGGAAGGCTTTGGGTACATGTGAACTCCCCAGGGGAGCCTTTATGCAGACCCACATGCAACTGGACCCTCCGTATTCACTCTTTCACATCAACCATAAATATAGACCTTGGCCGCATTGCAGACGACTTAAAACTTATGCCAAAAAAATGCGTTTGAGTCCCTTTCGCCCAACCAAAAGTGCCCCTAAAGGAAGGCTTTGGGTAAAAGCGACCTCCCCACGGGAGCCTTTATGCAGTCCCACATTTAACTGGACCCTCTGAACTCACTGTTTCCCAACAACCCTAAATAGAACTCTGGCTGGCGTCAGAGACGACTCTAAAATCAGGCCAAAGAAAACGCATTACAAGACCCTTTCGCCCATCCCAAAGTGTACCCAAAGAAAGGCATTGGGTACAACAGAGCTCCCCAGGAGAGCTTTTACGCAGCCCCACATGCAACTGGACCCTCCGTGTTCGCTGTTTCTGAGCAACCCTAAATATAGCCCTAGCTGGCATCGGAGACGAATGAATACTCGGGCCGCAGAAAACGCATTTCGAGCCCCTTTCGCCCATCCAAAAGTGCCCCCAGAGGAACTCTTTGGGTTCAAGTGAACTCCCCAGGGGAGCCTTTACGCAGCCCCTAATGCAGCTGGACCCTCCATGTACGCTCTTTCCGAGATACCCTAAACATAGCCCAAGCCGGCATCGGAGACGACTGAAAAATCGGGCCCCAGAAAACGCGTTACAAGTCTGTTTCGCCCATCCAAAAGTGTCCCAAGACGAAGGCTTTGGGTAGATCTGAACTCCCCAGGGGAGCCTTTACGCAGCCCCAAATGCAGCTGGACCCTCCGAATTGTCTCTTTCACAGAAATCCTAAATATATCCCTGACCGGCATGGCAGATGACTTAAAACTCATGCCCCAGAAAACGCGTTTCGAGCCCCTTTCGCCCATCCAAAAGTGCCCCCAAAGGAAGGCTTTGGGTACATGTGAACTCCCCAGGGGCGCCTATACGTAGACCCACATGCAACTGGACCCTCCGTGTTCGTTTTTTCCGAGCAACACTAAATATATCCCTAGCAGGCATGGGAGACGACTGAAAACTCGGGCCCCAGAAAACGCGTTACAAGCCCCTTTCGCCCATACAAACGTGCCCCCAGAGGAAGGCTTTGGGTACAAGTGAACTCCCCAGGGGAGCCTTTACGCAGCCCGACATGCAACAGGACCCTCCGTGTTCGCTGTTTCCGAGGAACCCTAAGTATAACCCAAGCCAGCATTGGAGAAGAATGAAAATTTAGGCAACAGAAAACGCATTACAGGCCCCTTTCGCCTATCCAAAAGTGCACCAAAAGAAGGCTTTGGGTACAAGTGAACTCTCCAGGGGAGCCTTTTTGCAGCCCCACATGCAACTGGACCCTCCGGGTTCACTCTTTCACCGCAAATCTCAGAATAGCCCTAGTTGTCATGGGAGACGACTGAAAAAGCGGGCCTCAAAAAACGCATTGCAAGTCCCTTTGGACCATCCAAAAGTGCCCCCAAAGGAAGGCTTTGGGTACAAGTGAACTCCCCATGGGAGCCTTTACGCAGCCACACATGCAACTGGACCCTCCGGGTTCACTCTTTCACCACAACCCTAAATATAGCCCAAGCCGGCATCGGAGAGAAATGAATACTCGGGACCCAGAAAACGAGTTACAAGACCCTATTGCACATCCAAAAGTGCCCCCAAAGAAAGGCTTTGGGTACAAGTGAAGTCCACAGGGGAGCCTTTAAGCAGCCCCACATGCAACTGGACCCTCCGTGTTCGCTGTTTCCGAGCAACCCTAAATATAGTCCCAGCCGGCATCGGAGACGAATGAACACTTAGGCAACAGAAAATGTGTTACAAGCCCCTTTCGCCCATCAAAAAGTGCCCTCAAAGGAAGGCTTTGGGTACAAGTGAACTCCCCAGGGGAGCCTGTACGCACCGCAAATGCAGCTGGACACTCCGTATTCTCCCTTACAAAGAAAGCCTAAATATAACTGTGACCTGCATGGCAGACGACTAAAACTCGGGCCCCAGAAAACGCGTTACAAGTCCCTTTCGCCCATCCAAACGTGTCCCCAAATGAAGGCTTTGGGTACAAGTGAACTCCCCAGGGGAGCCTTTATGCAGCCCCACATGCAACTGGACCCTCCGGGTTCACTCTTTCACCGCAAGCCTAAATATATGCCTGGCCGGCATGGGAGACGACAGAAAAATCGGGACAAAGAAAATGCATTTCAAACCCCATTCGCCCATCCAAAAGAGCCCCCAAAGAAAGGCTTTGGGTACAACTGAGCTCCCCAGGAGAGCGTTTACGCAGCCCCACATGCAACTGGACCCTCCGTGTTCGCTGTTTCCGAGCAACCCTAAATAGAGCCCAAGCCGGCATCGGAGACGACTGAAAAATCGGGCCCCAGAAAACGCGTTACAAGTCCCTTTCGCCCATCCAAACGTGCCCCCAAATGAAGGCTTTGGGTACATCTGAACTCCCCAGGGGAGCCTTTACACAACCCCAAATGCAGCTTGACCCTCCGTATTGTCTCTTTCACAGAAATCCTAAATATAACCCTGACCGGCATGGCAGATGACTTAAAACTCATGCCCCAGAAAACGCTTTTCGAGCCCCTTTCGCCCATTCAAATGTGCCCCCAAAGGAAGGCTTTGGGTACAAGTGAACTCCCCAGGGGCGCCTTTACGCAGCCCCACATGCAACTGGACCCTCCGTATTCGCTCTTTCACAGCAACCCTAAATATAGCCCTGGCCCCCATTGCAGATGACTGAAAACTCATGCCATAGAAATGCGTTTGAGCCCTTTTCGCCTATCAAAAAGAATCCCCAAAGGAAGGCTTTGGTTACAAGTGCACTCCCCAGGGGAGCCTTTTTGCAGTCCCACAAGCAACTGGACCCTCCGAATTCGCTGTTTCCCAACAACAGTAAATAGATCTCTGGTTGGCATCAGAGAAGACTCTAAAATAGGACCAAAGAAAATGAGTTACAAGACCCTTTCGCCCACCCAAAAAGGCCCCCAAAGAAAGGCTTTGGGTACAACACAGCTCCCCAGGGGAGCCTTTACGCAGCCCGACATGCAACAGGACCCTCCATGCTCGCTGTTTCCGAGCAACCCTAAATATAGCCCTAGCCAGCATTGGAGACGAATGAAAACTTAGGCAACAGAAAACACGTTACAGGCCCCTTTCGCCCATCCAAAAGTGCCCCCAAAGAAAGATTTTGGGTACATCTGAACTCCCCTCGGGAGCCTTTTTGCAGTCCCACATGCAACTGGACCCTCCTTATTCGCTGTTTCACAGCAAGGCTAAATATATCCCTATACGGCATCGGAGACGACTGATAAATCGGTCCAAAGAAAACGCTAACAAGACCCTTTTACACATTCAAAAGTGCCCCAAGAGGAAGGCCTCGGGTACAAGTGATGTCCACACGGGACCCTTTATGCAGCCCCACATGCAACTGGACCCTCCGAATTCGCTGTTTCCGAACAACCCTAAATATAGTCCTAGGCGGCATCAGAGACGACTGAAAAATCGGGCCAAAGAAAACGCGTTACAAGCCCCTATTACCCATCCAAAAGTGTCCCCAAAGGAAGGCTTTGGGCACAAGTGAACTCCCCAGGGGAGCCTGTACGCACCCCAAATGCAGCTGGACACTCCGTATTCTCCCTTACACAGAAAGTCTAAATATAATCCTGACCCGCATGGCAGACGACTAAAAATTCGGGCCCCAGAAAACGCGTTTCGAGCCATTTTCTCCCATCCAAAAGCGCCCCCAAAGGTAGGCTTTGGGTACAAGTGAACTCCCCAGGGGAGCCTCTATGCAGCCCCACATGCAAAAGGACCATCCGGGTTCACTCTTTCACCACAAGCCTAAGTATATCCCTAGCCGGCAAGGGAGACAACTGAAAAATCGGGCCAAAGAAAATGCGTTACAAACCCCATTCGCCCATCCAAAAGAGCCCCCAAAGGAAGGCTTTGGGTACAACTGAACTCCCCAGGGGAGTCTTTTCGCAGCCCCACATGCAACTGGACCCTCCGTCTTTGCTGTTTACGAGCAACCCTAAATATATCCCTAGCCAGCATGGCAGAAGACTGAAAACTCGGGCCCCAGAAAAAGCGTTACAAGACCCTACCGCCCATCCAAAAGTGCCCCCAGAGGAAGGCTTTGGGTATATCTGAACTCCCCAGGGGAGCCTTTACGCAGCCCCTAATGCAGCTGGACACTCCGTATTGTCTCTCTCTTTCACAGAAATCCTAAATATAACCCTGGCCCGCATTGCAGACGACTGAAAACTCATTCAATAGATATCCGTTTGAGTCCCTTTCGCCAAACCAAAAGTGCCCCCAAAGAAAGATTTTGGGTACATCTGAACTCCTCACGGGAGCCTTTTTGCAGTCCCACATGCAACTGGACCCTCCTTATTCGCTCTTTCACAGCAAGGCTAAATATATCCATAGCCGGCATCGGAGAAGACTGAAGAATCAGGCCAAAGAAAACGCGTTACAAGCCCCTTTCGCCCATCCAAAAGTGCCCCCAAAGGAAGGCTTTGGGTAAAAGTGAACTCCCCAGGGGAGCCTTTACGCAGTCCCACATGCAACTGGACCCTCCGAATTCGCTGTTTCCCAACAACCCTAAATAGAGCTCTGGCTGGAGTCAGAGACGACTCTAAAATCAGGCCAAAGAAAACGCATTACAAGACACTTTCGCCCATCCAAAAGTGCCCCTAAAGAATGGCTTTAAGTACAACTGAGCTCCCCAGGAGAGCTTTTACGCAGCCCCACATGCAACTGGACCCTCCGTGTTCGCTGTTTCCGAGCAACCCTACATAGAGCCCTAGCCAGCATCGGAGACGAATGAACACTTAGGCAAGAGAAAACGAATTACAGGCCCCTTTCGCCCATCCAAAAGTGCCCCAAAGGAAGGCTTTGGGTACAAGTGAACTCCCCAGGGGCACCTTTACGCAGACCCACATGCAACTGGACCCTCCGTGTTCGCTCTTTCCGAGCAACCCTAAATATAGCCCTAGCCAGCATTGGAGACGAATGAAAACTTAGGCAACAGAAAACACGTTACAGGCCCCTTTCGCCCATCCAAAAGTGCCCCCAAAGGAAGGCTTTGAGTACAAGTGAACTCCCCAGGGGAGCCTTTTCGCAATCCCACATGCAACTGGACCCTCCGAATTCGCTGTTTCCCAACAACCGTAAATAGAGCTCTGGCTGGCATCAGATACGACTCTAAAATCGGGCCAAAGAAAATGAGTTACAAGACCCTTTCGCCCACCCAAAAAGGCCCCCAAAGAAAGGCTTTGGGTACAACAGAGATCCCCAGGGGAGCCTTTACGCAGCCCGACATGCAACAGGACCCTCCGTGTTCGCTCTTTCCGAGCAACCCTAAATATAGCCCTAGCCAGCATTGGAGACGAATGAAAACTTAGGCAACAGAAAACACGTTACAGGCCCCTTTCGCCCATCCAAAAGTGCCCCAAAAGAAGGCTTTGGGTACAAGTGAACTCCCCAGGGGAGCCTTTACGCAGCCCCACATGCAACTGGACCCTCCAGGTTCACTCTTTCACCGCAAACCTAAGTATAACCCTAGTTGTCATGGGAGACGACTGAAAAAGCAGGCCTCAAAAACTGCCTTGCAAGTCCTTTTGGACCATCCAAAAGTGCCCCCAAAGGAAGGCTTTGGGTACAAGTGAACTCCCCACGGGAGCCTTTACGCAGCCCCACAAGCAACTAGACCCTCCTTACTCGCTCTTTCACAGAAAGCCTAAATATATACCTAGCCGTCATGAGAAACGACTGAAAAATCGGGCCAAAGAAAATGCATTATAAACGCCTTTCGCCCATCCAAAAGTGCCCCCAAAGGAAGGCTTTGGGTACAAGTGAACTCCCCAGGAGAGCCTTTACGCAGCCCCCCATGCAGCTGGACCCTCCGTGTACGCTCTTTCCGAGCAACCCTAAACATAGCCCTAGCCGGCATTGGAGACAACTGAAAAATCGGGCCCCAGAAAACGCGTTTCGAACCCTTTTCGCCCATCCAAAAGTGCCCCCAAATGAAGGCTTTGGGTACAACTGAACTCCCCAGGAGAGCCTTTACGCAGCCCCACATGCAACTGGACCCTCCGGATTCACTCTATCACCGCAAGCCTAAATACAACCCTGGCCGTCATGGGAGAAGACTGAAAACTCGGGCCCAAAAAAATGCGTTATAAGCCCCTTTCGCCCATCCAAAAGTGCCCCCAAAGGAAGGCTTTGGGTACAAGTGAACTCCCCAGGGGAGACTTTTTGCAGTCCTACATGCAACTGGACACTCCGGGTTCGCTCTTTCCCAACAACTCTCAATACAGCCATGACCGGCATCGGAGAGGACTGAAAAATCGGGCCAAAGAAGACACATTACAAGCCTCTTTCGCCCATCCAAAAGTGCCCCCAGAGGAACGCATTGGGTACAAGTGAACTCCCCAGGGGAGCCTTTTTGCAGTCCTACATGCAACTGGACCCTCCGAATTCGCTGTTTCCCAACAACCGTAAATAGAACTCTGGCTGGCATCAGAGACGACTCTAAAATCGGGCCAAAGAAAACGCGTTACAAGACCCTTTCGCCCATCCAAAAGTGCTCCCAAAGAAAGGCTTTGGATACAACAGAGCTCCCCAGGGGAGCCTTTACGCAGCCCCACATGCAACAGGACCCTCCGTGTTTGCTGTTTCCAAGCAACCCTTAATATAGCCCTAGCAAGCATCGGAGACGAATGAACACATAGGCAACAGAAAACGCGTTACAGACCCATTTCAACCATCCAAAAGTGCCCCAAAGGAAGGCTTTGGGTACAAGTGAACTCCCCAAGAGAGCCTTTACGCAGCCCCACATGCACCTGGACCCTCCTTATTTGCTCTTTCTCAGCAAGCCTAAATATATCCCTAGCCGTCATGGGAGAAGACTGAAAAATCGGGCTAAAGAAAATGCGTTAAAAACCCCTTTCGCCCATCCAAAAGTGCCCCCAAATGAAGGCTTTGGGTACAAGTGAACTCCCCAGGGGAGCCTTTACGCAGCCCCACATGCAACTGG
Organism: Anas platyrhynchos; assembly: GCF_047663525.1. Lineage (NCBI taxonomy): Eukaryota > Metazoa > Chordata > Aves > Anseriformes > Anatidae > Anas > Anas platyrhynchos. The sequence goes on along the minus strand of NC_092608.1, from coordinate 8,444,280 downwards.
ACCCTCCGTGTTCGCTGTTTCCGAGCAACCCTAAATATACCTCTAGCAAGCTTCGGAGACAACTGAAAAATTGGACAAAAGAAAACGCGTTACAAGCCCCTTTCACCCAACAAAAGTGCACCAAAGGAAGGCTTTCGGTACATCTGAACTCCCCAGGGGAGCCTTTATGCAGCCCCTAATGCGGTTGGGCCCTCAGGGTTCGATCTTTCCCAACAACCCTCAATACAGCCGTGACCGGCATCCGAGAGGACTGAAAAATCGGGCCAAAGAAAACGCGTTACAAGCCCCTTTAGCCCATCCAAAAGTGCCCCGAAAGGAAGGCTTTGGGTACAAGTGAACTCCCCTGGGGAGCCTTTTCGCAGCCCCTAGTGCAGCTGGACCCGCCGTATTCTCTCTTTCACCGAAACCCTAAATATATACCTGGCCCGCATGGAAGACGACTGAAAACTCGGGCCAAAGAAAACGCGTTTCGAGCCACATTCGCCCATCCAAAAGTGCCCCCAAAGGAAGGCTTTGGGTACAACTGAACTCCCCAGGGGAGCCTTTTTGCAGTCCTACATGCAACTGGGCCCTCTGGGTTCGCTCTTTCCCAACAACACTCAATACAGCTGTGACCGGCATCGGAGAGGACTGAAAAATCGGGCCAAAGAAAACGCTTTACAAGACCCTTTCGCCCATCCAAAAGTGCCCCCAGAGGAAAGCATTGGGTACAATTGAAGTCCACAGGGGAGCCTTTTTGCAGTCCCACATGCAACTGGACCCTCCTTATTCACTCTTTCACAGCAATCCTAAATATAGCCCTAGCCGGCATGGGAGACGACTGAAAATCGGGCCCCAGAAAACGCGTTACAAATCCCATTCGCCCATCCAAAAGTGCCCCCAAAGGAAGGCTTTGAGTACAAGTGAACTCCCCAGGGGAGCCTTTTCGCAATCCCACATGCAACTGGACCCTCCGAATTCGCTGTTTCCCAACAACCGTAAATAGAGCTCTGGCTGGCATCAGATACGACTCTAAAATCGGGCCAAAGAAAATGAGTTACAAGACCCTTTCGCCCACCCAAAAAGGCCCCCAAAGAAAGGCTTTGGGTACAACAGAGATCCCCAGGGGAGCCTTTACGCAGCCCGACATGCAACAGGACCCTCCGTGTTCGCTCTTTCCGAGCAACCCTAAATATAGCCCTAGCCAGCATTGGAGACGAATGAAAACTTAGGCAACAGAAAACACGTTACAGGCCCCTTTCGCCCATCCAAAAGTGCCCCAAAAGAAGGCTTTGGGTACAAGTGAACTCCCCAGGGGAGCCTTTACGCAGCCCCACATGCAACTGGACCCTCCAGGTTCACTCTTTCACCGCAAACCTAAGTATAACCCTAGTTGTCATGGGAGACGACTGAAAAAGCAGGCCTCAAAAACTGCCTTGCAAGTCCTTTTGGACCATCCAAAAGTGCCCCCAAAGGAAGGCTTTGGGTACAAGTGAACTCCCCACGGGAGCCTTTACGCAGCCCCACAAGCAACTAGACCCTCCTTACTCGCTCTTTCACAGAAAGCCTAAATATATACCTAGCCGTCATGAGAAACGACTGAAAAATCGGGCCAAAGAAAATGCATTATAAACGCCTTTCGCCCATCCAAAAGTGCCCCCAAAGGAAGGCTTTGGGTACAAGTGAACTCCCCAGGAGAGCCTTTACGCAGCCCCCCATGCAGCTGGACCCTCCGTGTACGCTCTTTCCGAGCAACCCTAAACATAGCCCTAGCCAGCATTGGAGACGAATGAAAAATCGGGCCCCAGAAAACGCGTTACAAGACCCTTTCGCCCATCCAAAAGAGCCCCCAAAGGAACGCTTTGGGTACATCTGAACTCCCCAGGGGAGCCTTTACGCAGACCCACATGCAACTGGACCCTCCGTGTTCGTTTTTTCCGAGCAACACTAAATGTATCCATAGCCGGCATGGGAGACGACTGAAAACTCGGGCCCCAGAAAACGCGTTTCGAACCCTTTTCGCCCATCCAAAAGTGCCCCCAAATGAAGGCTTTGGGTACAACTGAACTCCCCAGGAGAGCCTTTACGCAGCCCCACATGCAACTGGACCCTCCGGCTTCACTCTATCACCGCAAGCCTAAATACAACCCTGGCCGTCATGGGAGAAGACTGAAAACTCGGGCCCAAAAAAATGCGTTATAAACCCCTTTCGCCCATCCAAAAGTGCCCCCAAAGGAAGGCTTTGGGTACAAGTGAACTCCCCAGGGGAGACTTTTTGCAGTCCTACATGCAACTGGACACTCCGGGTTCGCTCTTTCCCAACAACTCTCAATACAGCCATGACCGGCATCGGAGAGGACTGAAAAATCGGGCCAAAGAAGACACATTACAAGCCTCTTTCGCCCATCCAAAAGTGCCCCCAGAGGAACGCATTGGGTACAAGTGAACTCCCCAGGGGAGCCTTTTTGCAGTCCTACATGCAACTGGACCCTCCGAATTCGCTGTTTCCCAACAACCGTAAATAGAACTCTGGCTGGCATCAGAGACGACTCTAAAATCGGGCCAAAGAAAACGTGTTACAAGACCCTTTCGCCCATCCAAAAGTGCTCCCAAAGAAAGGCTTTGGATACAACAGAGCTCCCCAGGGGAGCCTTTACGCAGCCCCACATGCAACAGGACCCTCCGTGTTCGCTGTTTCCAAGCAACCATTAATATAGCCCTAGCAAGCATCGGAGACGAATGAACACATAGGCAACAGAAAACGCGTTACAGACCCATTTCAACCATCCAAAAGTGCCCCAAAGGAAGGCTTTGGGTACAAGTGAACTCCCCAAGAGAGCCTTTACGCAGCCCCACATGCACCTGGACCCTCCTTATTTGCTCTTTCTCAGCAAGCCTAAATATATCCCTAGCCGTCATGGGAGAAGACTGAAAAATCGGGCTAAAGAAAATGCGTTAAAAACCCCTTTCGCCCATCCAAAAGTGCCCCCAAATGAAGGCTTTGGGTACAAGTGAACTCCCCAGGGGAGCCTTTACGCAGCCCCACATGCAACTGGACCCTCCGTGTTCGCTGTTTCCGAGCAACCCTAAATATACCTCTAGCAAGCTTCGGAGACAACTGAAAAATTGGACAAAAGAAAACGCGTTACAAGCCCCTTTCACCCAACAAAAGTGCACCAAAGGAAGGCTTTCGGTACATCTGAACTCCCCAGGGGAGCCTTTATGCAGCCCCTAATGCGGTTGGGCCCTCAGGGTTCGATCTTTCCCAACAACCCTCAATACAGCCGTGACCGGCATCCGAGAGGACTGAAAAATCGGGCCAAAGAAAACGCGTTACAAGCCCCTTTAGCCCATCCAAAAGTGCCCCGAAAGGAAGGCTTTGGGTACAAGTGAACTCCCCTGGGGAGCCTTTTCGCAGCCCCTAGTGCAGCTGGACCCGCCGTATTCTCTCTTTCACCGAAACCCTAAATATATACCTGGCCCGCATGGAAGACGACTGAAAACTCGGGCCAAAGAAAACGCGTTTCGAGCCACATTCGCCCATCCAAAAGTGCCCCCAAAGGAAGGCTTTGGGTACAACTGAACTCCCCAGGGGAGCCTTTTTGCAGTCCTACATGCAACTGGGCCCTCTGGGTTCGCTCTTTCCCAACAACACTCAATACAGCTGTGACCGGCATCGGAGAGGACTGAAAAATCGGGCCAAAGAAAACGCTTTACAAGACCCTTTCGCCCATCCAAAAGTGCCCCCAGAGGAAGGCATTGGGTACAATTGAAGTCCACAGGGGAGCCTTTTTGCAGTCCCACATGCAACTGGACCCTCCTTATTCACTCTTTCACAGCAATCCTAAATATAGCCCTAGCCGGCATGGGAGACGACTGAAAATCGGGCCCCAGAAAACGCGTTACAAATCCCATTCGCCCATCCAAAAGTGCCCCCAAAGGAAGGCTTTGAGTACAAGTGAACTCCCCAGGGGAGCCTTTACGCAGCCCCACATGCAACTGGACCCTCCGTGTTCGCTCTTTCACAGCAACCCTATATATAGCCCTGGCCCGCATTGCAGACTGCTGTAAACTCATGCCATAGAAATGCGTTTGAGTCCCTTTCGCCCATCCAAAACTGCCCCCAAAGAAAGACATAGGGTACATCTGAACTCCCCACGGGAGCCTTTTTGCAGTCCCACATGCAACTGAACCCTCCTTATTCACTCTTTCACAGCAAGGCTAAATATATCCGTAGCCGGCATCAGAGAAGACTGAAAAATCAGGCCAAAGAAAACGCGTTACAATCCCCTTTCGCCCATCCAAAAGAGCCCCCAAAGGAAGGCTTTGGGTACAAGTGAACTCCCCAGGGGAGCCTTTACGCAGCCCCACATGCAACTGGACCCTCCGGGTTCACTGTTTCCGAGCAACCCTAAATATAGCTCTAGCAGACATCGGAGACGACTGAAAAATTGGACCAAATAAAACGCGTTACAAGCCCCTTTCGCTCATCCAAAAGTGCTCCCAAAGGAAGGCTTTGGGTACAAGTGAGCGCTTCAGGGGAGCCTTTACGCAGCCCCTAATGCAGCTCGACCCGCCGTATTCTCTCTTTCACAGAAACTCTAAATATATACCTGGCCCGCATGGCAGACGACTGAAAACTCAGGCCCCAGAAAACGCGTTTCGAGCCACTTTCGCCCATTGAAAAGTGCCCCCAAAGGAAGGCTTTGGGTACAACTAAACTCCCCAGGGGAGCCTTTACGCAGCCCCACATGCAACTGGACCCTCCGTATTCGCTCTTTCACAGCAACCCTAAATATAGCCCTGGCCCGCATTGCAGACGGCTGAAAACTCATTCCATAGAAATGAGTTTGAGTCCCTTTCGCCCATCCAAAAGTGCCCCCAAAAAAAGATTTAGGGTACATCTGAACTCCCCACGGGAGCCTTTTTGCAGTCCCACATGCAACTGGACCCTCCGTATTCTCTCTTTCACAGAAACCCTAAAAATAACCCTGGCCCGCATGGCAGAAGAATGAAAACTCATGCCCCATAAAACGCGTTTCGAGACACTTTCGCCCATCCAAAAATGTCCCCAAAGGAAGGCTTTGGGTACAAGTGAACTCCCCAGGGGAGCTATTACGCAGCCCCACATGCAACTGGACCCTCCGTGTTCGCTGTTTCTGAGCAACCCTAAATATAGCCCTAGCTGGCATCGGAGACGAATGAATACTCGGGCCGCAGAAAACGCATTTCGAGCCCCTTTCGCCCATCCAAAAGTGCCCCCAGAGGAACTCTTTGGGTTCAAGTGAACTCCCCAGGGGAGCTTTTATGCAGCCCAACATGCATCTGGACCCTCCGTGTACGCTCTTTCCGAGCAACCCTAAACATAGCCAAAGCCGGCATCGGAGACGACTGAAAAATCGGGCCCCAGAAAACGCGTTACAAGTCCTTTTCGCCCATCCAAAAGTGCCCCCAAACAAACGATTTGGGTCCATCTGAACACCCCAGGGGAGCCTTTACACATCCCCAAATGCAGCTGGACCCGCCATATTCTCTCTTTCACGGAAACCCAAAATATAACCCTGACCCGCATTGCAGACGACTGAAAACTCATGCCATAGAAATGCGTTTGAGTCCCTTTCGCCCATCCAAAAGTGCCCCCAAAGGAAGGCTTTGGGTACATGTGAACTCCCCAGGGGAGCCTTTATGCAGACCCACATGCAACTGGACCCTCCGTGTTTGTTTTTTCCGAGCAACACTAAATGTATCCCTAGCCGGCATGGGAGACGACTGAAAACTCGAGCCCAAGAAAACGCGTTACAAGCCCCTTTCTCCCATCCAAAAGTGCCCCCAAAAAAAGGCTTTGGGTACAAGTGAACTCCCCAGGGGAGCATTTTTGCAGTCCCACATGCAACTGGACCGTCCGAGTTCGCTGTTTTCCAACAACCCTAAATAGAACTCTGGCTGGCATCAGAGACGACTCTAAAATCGGGCCAAAGAAAGCGCGTTACAAGACCCTTTCACCCATCCAAAAGTGCCCCCAAAGAAAGGCTTTGGGTACAACAGAGCTCCACAGGGGAGCCTTTACGCAGCCCCACATGCAACAGGACCCTCCGTGTTCGCTGTTTCCAAGCAACCCTAAATATAGCCCTAGCCAGCATCGGAGACGAATGAAAATTTAGGCAACAGAAAACGCGTTACAGGCCCCTTTCGCCCATCCAAAAGTGCCCCAAAGGAAGGCTTTGGGTACAAGTGAACTCCCCAGGGGAGCGTTTACGCAGCCCCACATGCAACTGGACCCTCCGTATTCTCTCTTTCAAAGAAAACCTAAATATAGACCTGGCCCGCATGGCAGACGACTGAAAACTCAGGCCCCAGAAAACGCGTTTCGAGCCACTTTCGCCCATTGAAAAGTGCCCCCAAAGGAAGGCTTTGGGTACAACTAAACTCCCCAGGGGAGCCTTTACGCAGCCCCACATGCAACTGGACCCTCCGTGTTCGCTCTTTCACAGCAACCCTAAATATAGCCCTGGCCCGCATTGCAGACGGCTGAAAACTCATGCCATAGAAATGCGTTTGAGTCCCTTTCGCCCATCCAAAACTGCCCCCAAAGAAAGATTTAGGGTACATCTGAAGTCCCCACGGGAGCCTTTTTGCAGTCCCACATGCAACTGGACCCTCCTTATTCACTCTTTCACAGCAAGGCTAAATATATCCGTACCCGGCATAGGAGAAGACTGAAAAATCAGGCCAAAGAAAACGCGTTACAATCCCCTTTCGCCCATCCAAAAGAGCCCCCAAAGGAAGGCTTTGGGTACAAGTGAACTCCCCAGGGGAGCCTTTACGCAGCCCCACATGCAACTGGACCCTCCGGGTTCACTGTTTCCGAGCAACCATAAATATATAGCCCTAGCAGACATCGGAGACGACTGAAAAATTGGACCAAATAAAACGCGTTACAAGCCCCTTTCGCTCAACCAAAAGTGCTCCCAAAGGAAGGCTTTGGGTACAAGTGAGCGCTTCAGGGGAGCTTTTACGCAGCCCCTAATGCAGCTCGACCCGCCGTATTCTCTCTTTCACAGAAACTCTAAATATATACCTGGCCCGCATGGCAGACGACTGAAAACTCGGGCCCCAGAAAACGCGTTTCGAGCCACTTTCGCCCATTGAAAAGTGCCCCCAAGGAAGGTTGTGGGTACAAGTAAACTCCCCAGGGGAGCCTTTACGCAGCCCCATATGCAACTGGACCCTCCGTATTCGCTCTTTCACATCAACCCTAAATATAGCCCTGGCCCGCATTGCAGACGACTGAAAACTCATGCCACAGAAAATGAGTTTGAGCCCCTTTCGCCCATCCAAAAGTGCCCCCAAAAAAAGATTTAGGGTACATCTGAACTCCCCACGGGAGCCTTTTTGCAGTCCCACATGCAACTGGACCCTCCGTATTCTCTCTTTCACAGAAACCCTAAAAATAACCCTGGCCCGCATGGCAGAAGAATGAAAACTCATGCCCCATAAAACGCGTTTCGAGACACTTTCGCCCATCCAAAAATGTCCCCAAAGGAAGGCTTTGGGTACAAGTGAACTCCCCAGGGGAGCTATTACGCAGCCCCACATGCAACTGGACCCTCCGTGTTCGCTGTTTCTGAGCAACCCTAAATATAGCCCTAGCTGGCATCGGAGACGAATGAATACGCGGGCCGCAGAAAACGCATTTCGAGCCCCTTTCGCCCATCCAAAAGTGCCCCCAGAGGAACTCTTTGGGTTCAAGTGAACTCCCCAGGGGAGCTTTTACGCAGCCCAACATGCATCTAGACCCTCCGTGTACGCTCTTTCCGAGCAACCCTAAACATAGCCAAAGCCGGCATCGAGGACGACTGAAAAATCGGGCCCCAGAAAACGCGTTACAAGTCCTTTTCGCCCATTCAAAAGTGCCCCCAAAGGAATGCTTTGGGTACATCTGAACTCCCCAGGGGAGCCTTTACACATCCCCAAATGCAGCTGGACCCTCCATATTCTCTCTTTCACGGAAACCCAAAATATAACCCTGACCCGCATTGCAGACGATTGAAAATTCATGCCATAGAAATGCGTTTGAGTCCCTTTCGCCCATCCAAAAGTGCCCCCAAAGGAAGGCTTTGGGTACATGTGAACTCCCCAGGGAAGCCTTTATGCAGACCCACATGCAACTGGACCCTCCGTGTTTGTTTTTTCCGAGCAACACTAAATGTATCCCTAGCCGGCATGGGAGACAACTGAAAACTCAGGCCCCAGAAAACGCGTTACAAGCCCCTTTCGCCCATCCAAAAGTGCCCCCAAAGGAAGGCTTTGGGTACAAGTGAACACCCCAGGGGAGCCTTTACGCAGCCCCTACTGCAGCTGGACCCGCCGTATTCTCTCTTTCAAAGAAAACCTAAATATAGACCTGGCCCGCATGGCAGACGACTGAAAACTCGGGCCCAAGAAAACGGGTTTCGAGCCACTTTCGCCCATCCAAAAATGTCCCCAAAGGATGCTTTGGGTACAATTGAACTCCCCAGGGGTGCCTTTTTGCAGTCCTACATGCAACTGGACCCTCTGGGTTCGCTCTTTCCCAACAACACTCAATACAGCCGTGACCGGCATCGGAGAGGACTGAAAAATCGAGCCAAAAAAAACGCTTTACAAGACCCTTTCGCCCATCCAAAAGTGCCCCCAAAGGAAGGCTTTGGGTACAACTGGACTCCCCAGGGGAGCCTTTACGCAGCCCCTAATGCAGCTGGACCCTCAGTATTCACTCTTTCACATCAACCCTAAATATAGCCCTGCCCCGCATGGCAGAAGAATGAAAACTCATGCCATAGAAATGCGTTTGAGTCCCTTTCGCCCATCCAAAAGTGCCCCCAAAGGAAGATTTTCGGTACATCTGAACTCCCCAGGGGAGCCTTTTTGCAGTCCCACATGCAACTGGACCCTCCTTATTCGCTCTTTCACAGCAAGGCTAAAAATATCCATAGCCGGCATCGGAGACGACTGAAAAATCGGGCCAAAGAAAACGCGCTACAAGACACTTTCGCCCATCCAAAAGTGCCCCCAAAGGAAGGCTTTGGGTACAAGTGAACTCCCCAGGGGAGCCTTTATGCAGCCCCAAATGCAGCTGGACCCTCCGTATTCTCTCTTTCACAGAAAGACTAAATATAACCCTGATCCGCATGGCAGACGACTAAAAACTCGGGCCCCAGAAAACGCGTTTCGAGCCCTTTTCCCCCATCCAAAAGTGCCCCCAAAGGTAGGCTTTGGGTACAACTAAACTCCCCAGGGGTGCCTTTTTGCAGTCCCACATGCAACTGGACCCTCTGAATTCGCTCTTTCACAGCAAGCCTAAATATAGCCCTAGCCAGCATGGGAGACGAGTGAAAATAAGGGCCAAAGAAAATGCATTACAAACCTGATTCGCCCATCCAGAAGTGCAACCAGAGGAAGGCTTTGGGTACATCTGAACTTCCCAGGGGAGCCTTTACGCAGCCACACATGCAACTGGACCCTCCTTATTCGCTCTTTCACAGCAAGCATAAATATAACCCTAGCCGGCATCGGAGACGACTGAAAAATCGTGCCAAAGAGAATGCGTTACAAACACCATTCGCCCATCCAAAAGTGCCCCCAAAGGAAGGCTTTGGGTACATCTGAACTCCCCAGGGGAGCCTTTACGCAGCTCCACATGCAACTGGACCCTCCGTATTTGCTCTTTCAGAGAAACCCTAAATAGAGACCTCGCCCTCATGGTAGACGACTGAAAACGTTGGTTCCAGAAAACGCGTTTCGAGCCCCTTTCGCCTATCCAAAAGAGCCCCCAAAGGAAGGCTTTGAGTACAACTAAACTCCCCAGGGGAGCCTTTACGCAGCCCCACATGCAACTGGACCCTCCGTATTCGCTCTTTCACATCAATCCAAATATAGCCCTGGAACTCATTGCAGACAACAGAAAACTCGTGCCATAGAAAACGTGTTTGAGTCCCTTTCGCCCATCCAAAAGTGCCCCCAAAGAAAGATTTTGGGTACATCTGAACTCCCCACGGGAGCCTTTTTGCAGTCCCACATGCAACTGGACCCTCCTTATTCGCTCTTTCACAGCAAGGCTAAAAATATCCGTAGCCGGCATCGGAGACGACTGAAAACTCGGGCCAAAGAAAACGCGTTACGAGCCCCTTTTGCCCATCCAAACGAGCCCCCAAAGGAAGGCTTTGGGTACAAGTGAACTCCCCAGGGGAGCCTTTTTGCAGTCCCACATGCAACTGGACCCTCCGAATTCGCTGTTTCCCAACAACCCTAAATAGAGCTCTGGCTGGCATCAGAGACGACTCTAAAATCGGGCCAAAGAAAACGCGTTTCGAGCCACTTTCGCCCATCTAAAAGTGCCCATAAAGAAAGGCTTTGGGTACAACACAGCTCCCCAGGGGAGCCTTTACGCAGCCCTACAAGCAACTGGACCCTCCGTGTTCGCTGTTTCCGAGCAATCCTAAATATATCCCTAGCCAGCTTCGGAGACTAATTAAAACTTAGAGAACAGAAAACGCGTTACAAGCCCCTTTCGCCCATCCAAAAGTGCCCCCAAAGAAAGGCGTTGGGTACATCTGAACTCCCCTGGGAGCCTTTTTGAAGTCCCACATGCAACTGGACCCTCCTTATTCACTCTTTCACAGCAAGGCTAAATATAGCCCTAGCCGGCATCGGAGACGACTGAAAAATCGGGCCAAAGAAGACGCGTTACAAGCCCCTTTCACCCATCCAAAAGTGCCCCCAAAGGTAGGCTTTGTGTACAACTGAACTCCCCAGGGGAGCCTTTATGCAGCCCCACATGCAACTGGACCCTCCGGATTCACTCTATCACCGCAAGCTTAAATAAAACCCTGGCCGCCATGGGAGAAGACTGAAAACTCGGGCCCACAAAAATGCATTATAAGCCCCTTTCGCCCATCCAAAAGTGCCCCCAAAGGAAGGCTTTGGGTACAAGTGAACTCCCCAGGGGAGCCTTTTTGCAGTCCTACATGCAACTGGACCCTCCGTGTTCGCTCTTTCCCAACAACCCTCAATACAGCCGTGACCGGCATCGGAGAGGACTGAAAAATCGGGCCAAAGAAGACGCGTTACAAGCCCCTTTCGCCCATCCAAAAGTGCCCCCAGAGGAAGGCATTGGGTACAAGTGAACTCCCCACGGGAGCCTTTTTTCAGTCCCACATACAACTGGACCCTCCTTATTCTCTCTTTCACAGCAAGGCTAAATATATCCGTAGCCGGCATTGGAGACGACTGAAAAATCGGGCCAAAGAAAACGCGTTACAAGCCCCTTTCGCCCATCCAAAAAAGCCCCCAAAGGAAGGATTTGGGTACAAGTGAACTCCCCAGGGGAGCATTCATGCAGTCCCAAATGCAGCTTGACCCTCCGAATTCGCTGTTTCCCAACAACCCTAAATAGAGCTCTGGCTGGCATCAGAGATGACTCTAAAATCAGGCAAAGAAAACGCGTTACAAGCCCCTTTCGCCAATCCTAAAGTGCCCCAAAGGAAGGCTTTGGGTACAACTGAGCTCTCCAGGAGTGCTTTTACGCAACCCCACATGCAACAGGACCCTCCGGGTTCTCTCTTTCACAGCAACCCTAAAAAGTGTCCTGGCCGTCATGGGAGAAGACTGAAAACTCGGGCCCACGAAAATGCTTATAAGCCCCTTTCGCCCCTTCAAAAGTGCCCCCAAAGGAAGGCTTTGGGTACAACTGAACTCCCCAGGGGAGCCTTTACGCAGCCCCACATGCAACTGGACCCTCCGTATTCGCTCTTTCACATCAACCCTAAATATAGCCCTGGCCCGCATTGCAGACGACTGAAAACTCATGCCATAGAAAACGCGTTTGAGCCCCTTTCGCCCATCCAAAAGTGCCCCCAAAGAAAGATTTTGGGTATATCTGAACTCCCGAGGGGAGCCTTTATGCAACCCCAGGAGCAACTGGACCCTCCTTATTCGCTGTTTCCGAGCAACCCTAAATATAGCCCTAGCCGTCAGCGGAGACGACTGAAAAATCGGGCCAAAGAAAATGCGTTACAAGACCTTTTCGCCCATAAAAATGTGCCCCCAAAGAAAGATTTAGGGTACATCTGAACTCCCCAGGGGAGCCTTTACGCAGTCCCACATGCAACTGGACACTCGGTATTCTCTCTTTCACAGAAAGCATAAATATATCCCTGACCCTCATGGCAGACGACTAAAAACTCGGGCCCCAGAAAACGCGTTTCGAGCCCTTTTCGCCCATCCAAAAGTGCCCCCAAAGGTAGGCTTTGGGTACAAGTGAACTCCCCAGGGGAGCCTTTACGCAGCCCCACATGCAACTGGACCCTCCGGGTTCACTCTTTCACCGCAAGCCTAAATACAGCCCTGGTCGTCATGGGAGAAGACTGAAAACTCGGGCCCACAAAACTGCATTATAAGCCCCTTTCGCCCATCCAAAAGTGTCCCCAAAGGAAGGCTTTGGGTACAACTGAACTCCCCAGGGGAGCCTTTACGCAGCCCCACATTCAACTGGACCCTCCGTATTCGCTCTTTCACATCAACCCTAAATATAGCCCTGGCCCGCATTGCAGACGACTGAAAACTCATGCCATAGAAAACGCGTTAGAGCCCCTTTCGCCCATCCAAAAGTGCCCCCAAAGAAAGATTTTGGGTACATCTGAACTCCCCACGGGAGCCTTTTTGAAGTCCCACATGCAACTGGACCCTCCGTATTCACTCTTTCACAGCAAGGCTAAATATATCCCTAGCTGGCATCCGAGAGGACTGAAAACTCGGGCCCACAAAAATGCATTATAAGCCCCTTTTGCCCATCCAAAAGTGTCCCCAGAGGAAGGCTTTGGGTACAACTGAACTCCTCAGGGGAGCCTTTACGCAGCCCCACATGCAGCTGGACCCTCCGTGTTTCCTGTTTCTGAGCAACCCTAAATATAGCCCTAGCGGGCATGGGAGAAGACTGAAAAATCGGGCCAAAGAAAACGCGTTACAAGACCTTTTCGCCCATAAAAAAGTGCCCCCAAAGGAAGGCTTTGGGTACATCTGAACTCCCCAGGGGAGCCTGTACGCAGTCCCAAATGCAGCTGGACACTCCGTATTCTCTCTTTCACAGAAAGACTAAATATAACCCTGACCCGCATGGCAGACAACTAAAAACTCGGGCTCCAGAAAATGCATTTCGAGCCTTTTTCGCCCATCCAAAAGTGCCCCCAAAGGTAGGCTTTGGGTACAAGTGAACTCCCCAGGGGAGCTTTTACGCAGCCCCACATGCAACTGGACCCTCCGGGTTCACTCTTTCACCGCAAGCCTAAATACAGCCCTGGCCGTCATGGGAGAAGACTGAAAATTCGGGCCCACAAAACTGCGTTATAAGCCCCTTTCGCCCATCCAAAAGTGCCCCCAAAGGAAGGCTTTGGGTACAAGTGAACTCCCCAGGGGAGCCTTTTTGCAGTCCCACATGCAACTGGACCCTCCGTATTCTCTCTTTCACAGAAATCCTAAATAGAACTCTGGCTGGCATCAGAGACGACTCTAAAATCGGGCCAAAGAAAACGCGTTACAAGACCCTTTCGCAAATCCAAAAGTGTTCCAAAGGAAGGCTTTGGGTACAACTGAGCTCCCCAGGGGAGCCTTTACGCAGCTCCACATGCAACTGGACCCTCCGGGTTCGCTCTTTCACCGCAAACCTAAGTATAGCCTTGTTGTCATGGGAGACGACTAAAAAAGCGGGCCTCAAAAAACGCATGGCAAGTCCCTTTGGACCATCCAAAAGTGCCCCCAAAGGAAGGCTTTGGGTACAAGTGAACTCCCAAGGGGAGCCTTTACGCAGCCCGTAATGCAGATGGACCCGCCGTATTCTCTCTTTCACAGAAACCCTAAAGATAGACCTGGCCCGCAGGGCAGACGACTGAAAACTCGGGCCCCAGAAAACGCGTTTCGAGCCACTTTCGCCCATCCAAAAGTGCCCCCAAAGGAAGGCTTTGTGTACAGCTAAACTCCCCAGGGGAGCCTTTACGCAGCCCCACATGCAACTGGACCCTCCGTATTCGCTCTTTCACATCAACCCTAAATATAGCCCTGGCCCGCATTGCAGACGACTGAAAACTCATGCCATAGAAAACGCGTTAGAGCCCCTTTCGCCCATCCAAAAGTGCCCCCAAAGAAAGATTTAGGGTACATCTGAACTCCCCTGGGAGCCTTTTTTGCAGTCCCACATGCAACTGGACCCTCCTTATTCACTCTTTCACAGCAAGGCTAAAAATATCCCTAACCGTCATCGGAGTCGACTGAAAAATCGGGCCAAAGAAAACGCGTTACAAGCCCCTTTCGCCCATCCAAAAGTGCCCCCAAAGGAAGGCTTTGGGTACAAGTGAACTCCCCAGGGGAGCCTTCACGCACCCCACATGCAACTGGACCCTCTGTCTTCGCTCTTTCTGAGCAACACAAAACATAGCCCTCCCTGGAATCAGAAAGGCATTCAAAATATGGCCCCAGACGGATACGTTTGCTTTTATAGTGCAATGGCTTCAGAAGCAAAAGGGGAAAAAACACTTTCTCTGGGAGCTGGAGAAGGTGTCATTATCACAGGAGAGGTTTCTAAATGGCATATCTTTGCGAGTGTTCTTGTAGTCCGGAGGTTTTTGTTTATTTGTTTACCTTTGGAAGGTTTTACTCTTAATCTTCACGTCCTTCAGCAGAAGTGAGAAATGTGATTTTATTTTGTGCAGTGTCGCGGACCCTCCGAAATCTACTGGGAATGATGAATACCTCACACAGTACCAATGTGATGACGGTGGAGACAAGGAGAAACCAAGAAGATCAAAAGAACGTGACCTCATTTCAAAAGAAAATGTTTTGTACGGCAAAGAGACTTCTGAGCCTGGTGAGAAATTGTGGCAAACTTCCCCTCTTAAGTGTGACACTGAATGTAGCTCTAAAAAGCTTTCCTCCTCAGCTATTGCAGAGAGATGCCAAGGTAGAAAGGACAAGACTAAAAACACTGAGAAAGAGCATTACCAAAGCAAGAGGGAGCATGCTCCTAGTGAAGAGAAGGAGAGTCAAAAAGCAGGTCCTTCCAGCAAGAGGAGGTGTTCTCAGAGCGTGGAAGTTGTTGAGCAAAAGCGTCACAAGCAGGAGCGCTGGGAGGGAAGCAGGTGCAGATCTTTCCCTGGTGAAAGAAACAGCCCTGAGAATGGCAGAAGAGCAGTCAAATATTCAAGGTACAGATCTGGCAGCGGAGGAAGATCAGAACAAGGTAGCAATAGATATTAGCGATCCAAAGGGGAAAGAAGTTGGAGCAGAGAAAGATACTATCGAGATGAAGCACGGAGATGGGAAAGATGTAGCTATTACGATGATTACTATTCACCTCATGCGACAGGAGACAGTAGAGAGAGAAAGTTCTCTCACGGCGATGCAGCCTTTGACAAATGGACTGCAACTTACTACGGCAGGTCACATAAGCATTATCATTACAAAAGTGGATGGCCTCACGGTTCCCGCTTGAGAGATGAAGATGTATGTCGCTTTAGCACACCCCGAGCAGACTTGCATCGTTGCTCGGTATCTCAGCAACATTCTGGAAGACATTCTCGTGAAAGACATACGCTTCCACCTGTGTCAGCTCATTTGGAGAACCGTCGCCAGAAAAATGAAACAGAAGAAAACAGAAAAAGAAAATACACCCGTGCAGAAGGTAGTGAAAGTGAAATAGAAAGGAAAGACAGAAAGATAGAAAAGGAGCTTTTAGGTGGTGAAAAAAATGCAAAAATATCACAAGTTCTAGAAGAAAAAGAAGTCTAAGGATAAACATGGAGAGAAGGATTCCAAGTAAGCAAGGATTCCAGCATACTCCGCATTTTTTATCCTAATTCTTTTTTGGGTGTTTCTCATGTATTTTTTTTTTTTCTCCTTTTATTTTCTTCTCCTTTTTTCTTCTTCTTTTTTTTTTTTTTTTTTTTTTTTTTTTTTTTTTCTGGTAGTTTCTAAGTTACTTAGATAGCATCAGCTGGCTGGGGATCATGTTGTTAGGTTGATCGGTGAAGATAGGAAAGCTATTGCTGAATTGTGTCAGAGCACTAGCTTTGGACCACATAGTTGGAAACACATCCGTACAGCATTCTGGATTAGGTTAAAAGTTTTTTTTCTGCTTGCACGTATTCCAGAGCTAGCCATTGGTAATGATCTGTGTACAACCAGGACCTATGGTCCTTCAATCTGAGGGCTTAAGTTTGCTACATCTAAAGTAAGTTGTGTGTGCACAAAGCACCACAAAATAGCTGACATGCTGCAAATCATCACCTGTGGTAAAATAAATAAAGTTTCATATAGGCAACAAGTGCCACATCTTTTTTTCTCTTTTAAACTTGCATGTTTCTTTCAGACTTCACGATTTGTGTTTCTGTGCGCTCCACTTTGACAATGCCAATCACAAGCGTAAAAAAAGAAGAAAAAGGAGAAGAAAAAGAAAAAAAAGAGAAACAGCAGGAAAGTGAAAGGCTCCTTGGAACACTTAGATCCTCGTTTCCAGAAGATAACGCGGGAGAAGAAGGAAGAATCCCGTCCTCCAGATGGCTCTTCATGTGAGCAATGCAGAAGTGAGAGCAGTAAACAACCTTACAAGGAAGGGAAGCCTTCCAGTGCAGGCGAAAGCAAGAAATACAGCTCCGTCTCATCCAACGAGTGTATTAAAGGTAAGCGGGCGCAGTGTGTTTGAGGAATTCCTTTTCTATTAATGTAGAGATTATTTCAAACAGTCTTGAAGTGCTTGGTGACTTAACAGTCTGCTGGATATTAAAAAAAAAAGTTGATGGACTTTTTCTTTCCGTTTTTAAATGACCACTAGGAAAGAAGGCCTGAAATAAAGAGGTGAAAGGCAAATAGTTTTCATTTGGTGTGATGATTAAGTGTCAAACAAGAGGAAGAGTTGCAAGATCCCTTCTTAAATTCAGTCCAGCCAAGTAGGAAAAGTAAATGTGGACAGCTGTATCTTCGCAAAGAAGATAGTAGGGAGCAAGGAGGTTTAGCAGTCAAGATGGTAGGTGATGCCATGAGGCTTACAGGCTAGTAATGTTCTAGTGAAACCCAGCCTTCCTAAAGAAGCCCGCCTGAATAATTCCTGTGAATAACAGACTCTGTTCAGCTATTTCCTAACATAGAAACGGTGCTGACTGCTTCTTCAGAGTAACATAAGTTAGTGATACTACTGAAATAGTTGTGGTTCAGATGTAGATCTGATTTCTCCTAAGCATGCTGAATTCACAGCTGTTGATCCTCCAGAGGAGACTTTGCAATTGAACACCTGGAGAATAAGGAAATTTCCCACTGCTGTTCTCCTCTCCTCTTGTTTTGTTTTGTTTTGTTTTGTTTTCCTAGTAGCATAGGCTTAAGACTCTGAGGAAACGGGCTGCTTTTTTTTCATTTCCAACACTGGCTGTTCCTCCTGAGCCCCGCCTTCTATTTTTGCAGTCACAGGATATGTGAATGTAAATTCTTGGGAGAGAGGTAGAAAACTCTGTTTCAACTGGTGTTTTTTTCGGCTATGTGGGGAGACCAAATAGGGTGGTTTTGAATCTTCTGGCTCTTATTCAGAGCAGCAGCATGTGGAGGGAGACAGATGCGTGTGCTTTTTTAGTGCAACGGCTTCAGAAGCAAGAGGGGAGAAAGCACTTTCTCTGGGAGCTGGAGAAGGTTTCCTAGTCGCAGGAGAGGTTTCTAAATGGCATATCTTTGCGAGTGTTTCTGTAGTCCGGAGGTTTTTGTTTATTTGTTTACCTTTGGAAGGTTTTACTCTTAATCTTCACGTCCTTCAGCAGAAGTGAGAAATGTGATTTTATTTTGTGCAGTGTCGCGGACCCTCCGAAATCTACTGGGAATGATGAATACCTCGCACAGTACCAATGTGATGACGGTGGAGACAAGGAGAAACCAAAAAGATCAAAAGAACGTGACCTCATTTCAAAAGAAAACGTTTTGTACGGCAAAGAGTCTTCTGAGCCTGGTGAGAAATTGCGGCAAACTTCCTCTCTCAAGTGTGACACTGAATGTAGCTCTAAAAAGCTTTCCTCCTCAGCTATTGCAGAGAGATGCCAAGGTAGAAAGGACAAGACTAAAAACACTGAGAAAGAGCATTACCAAAGCAAGAGGGAACATGCTCCTAGTGAAGAGAAGGAGAGTCAAAAAGCAGGTCCTTCCAGCAAGAGGAGGTGTTCTCGAGCGTGGAAGTTGTTGAGCAAAAGCGTCACAAGCAGGAGCGCTGGGAGGGAAGCAGGTGCAGATCTTTCCCTGGTGAAAGAAACAGCCCTGAGAATGGCAGAAGAGCAGTCAAATATTCAAGGTACAGATCTGGCAGCGGAGGAAGATCAGAACAAGGTAGCAATAGATATTAGCGATCCAAAGGGGAAAGAAGTTGGAGCAGAGAAAGATACTATCGAGATGAAGCACGGAGATGGGAAAGATGTAGCTATTACGATGATTACTATTCACCTCATGTGACAGGAGACAGTAGAGAGAGAAAGTCCTCTCACGGCGATGCAGCCTTTGACAAATGGACTGCAACTTACTACGGCAGGTCACATAAGCATTATCATTACAAAAGTGGATGGCCTCACGGTTCCCGCTTGAGAGATGAAGATGTATGTCGCTTTAGCACACCCCGAGC
The DNA here is from genome assembly GCF_047663525.1 of Anas platyrhynchos. Taxonomy (NCBI): domain Eukaryota; kingdom Metazoa; phylum Chordata; class Aves; order Anseriformes; family Anatidae; genus Anas; species Anas platyrhynchos. The sequence goes on along the minus strand of NC_092608.1, from coordinate 8,425,628 downwards.
AGACTTGCATCGTTGCTCGGTATCTCAGCAACATTCTGGAAGACATTCTCGTGAAAGACATACGCTTCCACCTGTGTCAGCTCATTTGGAGAACCGTCGCCAGAAAAATGAAACAGAAGAAAACAGAAAAAGAAAATACACCCGTGCAGAAGGTAGTGAAAGTGAAATAGAAAGGAAAGACAGAAAGATAGAAAAGGAGCTTTTAGGTGGTGAAAAAAATGCAAAAATATCACAAGTTCTAGAAGAAAAAGAAGTCTAAGGATAAACATGGAGAGAAGGATTCCAAGTAAGCAAGGATTCCAGCATACTCCGCATTTTTTATCCTAATTCTTTTTTGGGTGTTTCTCATGTATTTTTTTTTTTCTCCTTTTATTTTCTTCTCCTTTTTTCTTCTTCTTTTTTTTTTTTTTTTTTTTTTTTTTTTTTTTCTGGTAGTTTCTAAGTTACTTAGATAGCATCAGCTGGCTGGGGATCATGTTGTTAGGTTGATCGGTGAAGATAGGAAAGCTATTGCTGAATTGTGTCAGAGCACTAGCTTTGGACCACATAGTTGGAAACACATCCGTACAGCATTCTGGATTAGGTTAAAAGTTTTTTTTCTGCTTGCACGTATTCCAGAGCTAGCCATTGGTAATGATCTGTGTACAACCAGGACCTATGGTCCTTCAATCTGAGGGCTTAAGTTTGCTACATCTAAAGTAAGTTGCGTGTGCACAAAGCACCACAAAATAGCTGACATGCTGCAAATCATCACCTGTGGTAAAATAAATAAAGTTTCATATAGGCAACAAGTGCCACATCTTTTTTTCTCTTTTAAACTTGCATGTTTCTTTCAGACTTCACGATTTGTGTTTCTGTGCGCTCCACTTTGACAATGCCAATCACAAGCGTAAAAAAAGAAGAAAAAGGAGAAGAAAAAGAAAAAAAAGAGAAACAGCAGGAAAGTGAAAGGCTCCTTGGAACACTTAGATCCTCGTTTCCAGAAGATAACGCGGGAGAAGAAGGAAGAATCCCGTCCTCCAGATGGCTCTTCATGTGAGCAATGCAGAAGTGAGAGCAGTAAACAACCTTACAAGGAAGGGAAGCCTTCCAGTGCAGGCGAAAGCAAGAAATACAGCTCCGTCTCATCCAACGAGTGTATTAAAGGTAAGCGGGCGCAGTGTGTTTGAGGAATTCCTTTTCTATTAATGTAGAGATTATTTCAAACAGTCTTGAAGTGCTTGGTGACTTAACAGTCTGCTGGATATTAAAAAAAAAAGTTGATGGACTTTTTCTTTCCGTTTTTAAATGACCACTAGGAAAGAAGGCCTGAAATAAAGAGGTGAAAGGCAAATAGTTTTCATTTGGTGTGATGATTAAGTGTCAAACAAGAGGAAGAGTTGCAAGATCCCTTCTTAAATTCAGTCCAGCCAAGTAGGAAAAGTAAATGTGGACAGCTGTATCTTCGCAAAGAAGATAGTAGGGAGCAAGGAGGTTTAGCAGTCAAGATGGTAGGTGATGCCATGAGGCTTACAGGCTAGTAATGTTCTAGTGAAACCCAGCCTTCCTAAAGAAGCCCGCCTGAATAATTCCTGTGAATAACAGACTCTGTTCAGCTATTTCCTAACATAGAAACGGTGCTGACTGCTTCTTCAGAGTAACATAAGTTAGTGATACTACTGAAATAGTTGTGGTTCAGATGTAGATCTGATTTCTCCTAAGCATGCTGAATTCACAGCTGTTGATCCTCCAGAGGAGACTTTGCAATTGAACACCTGGAGAATAAGGAAATTTCCCACTGCTGTTCTCCTCTCCTCTTGTTTTGTTTTGTTTTGTTTTGTTTTCCTAGTAGCATAGGCTTAAGACTCTGAGGAAACGGGCTGCTTTTTTTTCATTTCCAACACTGGCTGTTCCTCCTGAGCCCCGCCTTCTATTTTTGCAGTCACAGGATATGTGAATGTAAATTCTTGGGAGAGAGGTAGAAAACTCTGTTTCAACTGGTGTTTTTTTCGGCTATGTGGGGAGACCAAATAGGGTGGTTTTGAATCTTCTGGCTCTTATTCAGTGCAGCAGCATGTGGAGGGAGACAGATGCGTGTGCTTTTTTAGTGCAACGGCTTCAGAAGCAAGAGGGGAGAAAGCACTTTCTCTGGGAGCTGGAGAAGGTTTCCTAGTCGCAGGAGAGGTTTCTAAATGGCATATCTTTGCGAGTGTTTCTGTAGTCCGGAGGTTTTTGTTTATTTGTTTACCTTTGGAAGGTTTTACTCTTAATCTTCACGTCCTTCAGCAGAAGTGAGAAATGTGATTTTATTTTGTGCAGTGTCGCGGACCCTCCAAAATCTACTGGAAACGATGAATACCTCGCACAGTACCAATGTGATGACGGTGGAGACAAGGAGAAACCAAAAAGATCAAAAGAACGTGACCTCATTTCAAAAGAAAACGTTTTGTACGGCAAAGAGTCTTCTGAGCCTGGTGAGAAATTGCGGCAAACTTCCTCTCTCAAGTTTGGCACTATATGTAGCTCTAAAAAGCTTTCCTCCTCAGCTATTGCAGAGAGATGCCAAGGTAGAAAGGACAAGACTAAAAACACTGAGAAAGAGCATTACCAAAGCAAGAGGGAACATGCTCCTAGTGAAGAGAAGGAGAGTCAAAAAGCAGGTCTTTCCAGCAAGAGAAGGATCAACTTGAATACAAAGAATACAAACCTGAGCTCCTGATTGGCTTCATGCTGAACTCTGTGCTGTTCTTGTCCTAACCTTGGTTTCTCCATAGATACTATGGTTTAAATCCAAATAGAATCATGTGATGAGGAAGATCTCACTGCAACAAATTCAACATCTAAAATCAAAGTTTACATTTTCCGTGATTTTCTTCCTGAGCAGAAGTGTGGAGTACTCCTTTTCTATTAATGTAGAGATTATTTCAAACAGTCTTGAAGTGCTTGATGACTTACCAGTCTGCAGGTTTATTATCAAATCCAAAAAAAAAACGACTTGTTAGACTATTTTTTTCCCAGTTTTGCATGATAGGAAAGAATGCCTGAAATAAAGAGGTGAAAGGCAAATAGTTTTCATTTGGTGTGATGATTAAGTGTCAAACAAGAGGAAGAGTTGCAAGATCCCTTCTTAAATTCAGTCCAGCCAAGTAGGAAAAGTGAATGTGGACAGCTGTATCTTCGCAAAGAAGATAGTAGGGAGCAAGGAGGTTTAGCAGTCAAGATGGAAGGTGATGCCATGAGGCTTACAGGCTAGTAATGTTCTAGTGAAACCCAGCCTTCCTAAAGAAGCCCGCCTGAATAATTCCTGTGAATAACAGACTCTGTTCAGCTATTTCCTAACATAGAAACGGTGCTGACTGCTTCTTCAGAGTAACATAAGTTAGTGATACTACTGAAATAGTTGTGGTTCAGATGTAGATCTGATTTCTCCTAAGCATGCTGAATTCACAGCTGTTGATCCTCCAGAGGAGACTTTGCAATTGAACACCTGGAGAATAGGTAAATTTCCCGCTGTTGTTCTCCTCTCCTCTTGTTTTGTTTTGTTTTTTTCCCAGTAGCATAGGCTTAAGACTCTGAAGAAACGGGCTGCTTTTTTTCATTTCCAACACTGGCTGTTCCTCCTGTAGAGATTACATCAAACAGTCTTGAAGTGCTTGATGACTTACCAGTCTGCAGATTTATTATCAAACCAAAAAAAACCCCGACTTGGTAGAGTATTTTTTTCCCAGTTTTGAATGACTACTAGGGAGAAGGTCGTTCCGGCATCAAGAAAGACATTTGGAATGTAACAAAATTTACTGAACCAGTAAATAAAAACTATATTTTTCTATTAGTTCCATTGTTTCAACTCTTGTGACGCTTATGGATGGCATAGATAACAGAGGGGAGATCGTGGTAATCGGAGCTACCAACAGACTGGATTCTATAGATCCTGCTTTACGAAGACCAGGACGCTTTGGCAGAGAGTTCCTCTTCAACTTGCCAAATAAAGAGGTGAGAACTTAAATTGAATGTTAGTGCTACCATGGCAAAGTCCAACTTTATAGGAAAAAAAAATAATTGACAACTTGAACAAAAGAGTGATATGTGGAGACACTGCATTGTTCCATGGAGGGCAAATCTGGTACTGGATATATATGGTCAGTATGATACCACCAAGTAGTTAGTTTTATAATCAAACCTTTCATTCCCAAAGTTGTACCTGTTTGCTTAATTATTTAGTCCACTTGGGCGTTTTCATCATGAAGTTGTGTTTTTGGTCTCAATCCTTCACTTATGAATGAATAGGGGACATGTTTGCATTTGATTGTGCCCCGGATCAGTGGTAGTAGTTTGAGTCTGTGGTGTAAATGCCTGAAGTAACTAGGAAAATAGAACTAACATTCACATTTTTAAGGAAAAGGTACAGCTTTGAAGAGGCTTCCAGGGTAGGGCATAACTGCATTATCTGAGCGTTCCCTAGGCTCCCAACCTTAGATGCTATCGCGCTGGGGAAACTTGGTGTGCTAGCTCTAAGGAACACCACGGAGCGTGGAGTGGAGTGGAGACACCACGGCTAGGCTCTGTAATCAGGTGGGACCTCGATTGTTCTTGTGCACAAAGCTGCACTTTTTGCCACCCTAAGCCAAAGACCTGTCATTTTTTGACAAATGCTGTACCCTAGTGTACTTTTTGCTCATTATAATATCATTATAATACCAAAACACACCTCCATCCCAAAAGCTACCCGCCTCCAAGGTGCGACCACCCCTCACTGAGCATGCGCTCTGAATTTCTCGGAGCCTATTACTTTAAACGGAGACGAGCAAACTTTACACCAATCATAACTAAGATATGCTTGACTAGAGCCACTCAAGCTCCACCTAAAAGATAGAAAATAATATAAATTGGCCCAAGAGAGAGGGGATGTCAGGGAAGATACCATCGCCAGAGGAGATACCATCCCGAGGACATACAACATCCTTAGGACCTCCTGACTCCTGGGATCAGTCGATGGGCTGAGCCTCTCTTCCCCCCCCATTGGGACGCCTTTGGGTGAGATCTGAATACTTGCTTATAATCTTTTAACGTGTTTATTTCTAGGCTGCGCACCTGTAACACCTACAACACCTATAACATCTGTAACATCTATAACATCTAACACACCTGTAACATCTATAACATCTATAACATCTGTAACACCCACAACACCTATAACACCTGTATAACATCTGTAACACCTATAACACCTGTGTGTTTCATGCATACTAGCTTGCTTTTGCAGACAGTCACTATCGCTGGCAATCCAAAAGAACCTGATTATCTGTTGCTGTAATAAACCATACTTGATTGCATTGTGATAGCTCTCATTAATGCAACTAGGGTGAGGGTGGTTATCCGTGATAGTTCAGTGTTCTGAATCTAACCAGACCCCCAGACAGTTAATGCATTTTTGGTGAATGTCTGAACGGACCCCCAGGTGGTTAATACGTTTTTGGTGAATGTCTGAGCGGACCCCCAGGCGGTTATTACATTTTTGGTGAATGTCCGAACGGACCCCTAGACCGTTAATGCGTTTTTGGTGAATGTCTGACTGGACCCCCCGGCGGTTAATGTGTTTTTGGTGAATGTCCGACTGGTTCAGTACTCTGAATCCAACCGGGCCCGTAACGGTTAATCAGCTACACCCCTTTAACGCGACAGAGTCATAATTATTTTCTTCTTTATAGTAATTGTAGCAATTTGAAGCATTGTGCCAGAAGTGCTTTCTGTGAATTTACTGCCTGAAAAGCAAATGTGATGAAGTAATGAGACTGTCACAATGAAAGCTTGCTAAGTTTTAGAGAAGTTTTTTGGACAACAAAGAAATGTTTCTGGATAAATTTTTCATTACAGTATTTTCCTCTGGGTCATTAGGTCTCGTAGTTTGGAAACTTGTTATTGAAGCTATAAATGCCTTTTCTTTCATTGTAGGTTCCTAGAAAAAGTTCAGTATAACAAATAAGAAATACTCAATTTCCTGGTTGAAAATGCAGAGTGTATATTAAATAACTGTAAAATACTTTAAAGTTGAGCAAGTAAGAAAAGGGCATTAATAGATGAGGGGTTTTGAGGGAGGACTGTTTGTTTGTTTGTTTGTTTGTTTGCTTTTTGGTTTGTTTGTTTCTTGTTGGTATTTTTAAGGAAAACTTGGGACAAGCTAAAATGCAATGATTTTGCTTCCAGGCTAGAAAAGAAATTTTCAAGATTCATACTCGTGACTGGACCCCTAAGCCACCGGACATGTTGCTTGATGAACTAGCTGAGAAATGCATTGGTAAGACTGAAACCAAAATGGATTCTTGCTTGTGAGCAAGTTGTAAAGAACCTTAGCTTGTACCAGGCAGTACCCAAGCTCTTGTGCCTTGCTGCACAACTAGTCAACGAGGCAGCTGGCACACCTTCATAGCAATCAGAGTTAGATGCTTTCATCTATTTACTCTTTGTTGTCATTCCTCTTGTTGTCTGAGAACGTTAAATGGTTCTGGGGCATCTTCCTCAAGAGTATAGTTTTTGATGAGGAGTCTGCTTCAGCTGCATAAGCGCAGGATATCAGACAGTGCGCAACATGAAACTTCCCTGCAGAGCAGTAGCACTTTGAATTCCCTGTTAACCTGTTTGGTTTTGGCATTACAAATTCTTTAAATGTTGCATGTTGTAAACCTGGGCCTTGACTGATGTAACGTTTGATTTTTGTTTGTTAGGATACTGTGGTGCAGATATCAAATCTTTATGTACTGAAGCTGCGCTGTGCTCTCTACACCGATGCTATCCTCAGATTTATGCAAGTAGGGAGAAGTTGCTACTAGACGTTAATTCTATTAAAATAAAAGCAAAGGACTTTTTCATGGCTGTGAAGAAGGTTGTTCCGGTCATACAGGATCGTGGCTTCACCCGGACAAGCACTATCACCCATTTTCAAGCCACTTTTTAAAAGATCAGTGGCGAATATTTTACAAGTTGTGCAGAAGATCTTCCCACATGCACAGCTTGCACTAAAGGAGGACCGACAGCAAGGTATAACCACAGCATCCACTTCTTTATAATTCTGCTAAAGCAAAAACTTGTGGTTTGTGCAATCAACTTAAACCTTTCAGACATAATGATGGTAGAATTTTATTATTTGCATGTGCATGTCTTTCTTTTGGGCATATCTGGAAGATAACGCATAGGTTTTATTCTGGATTCGAAACTGAAATGCCAAATGGAAGCTCTGAATGACTCAATACACAGTAAAGGATGATGCATTCTATACTGAAGCATCTTGCTTCTGACGGCAGCTAAGATAATTAGCATTTGTAGAGGTTGACTTGAGGTTTGAAGTATAAGGCACCTATTTTTCTTTAAAAAATAAAAACTCAGATATTTGGAGGGGAAGCATTTCTAGGTCAATGTTTCTAATTCCTTTCTGAAGAATGTCAGGACCAGGATACAAGTATAACTGGTCTAAGCTAAATATTGTTTTAGCTATCATCGTTTTTAACCAGTCTCCTAATTTAAATGTTTGTGGATTGTACTATACATGTGCACGTGAGATCAATTAGCACTGATATTTACTAGATGAATGGAATTCTGTGGCCATCACATCCTTAATCCCCGTGCTTTCATTGTGGGAACCTCCTCCAGAAAGAAATGGTCTTTTTTTTTTTTTTTTTTTTTTTTTTTAGCTATTTGGCAACTGCAGAAATTGTTTGTAATCTCCTTTATTCTAAGGGGGAGAAAAAAATCACCATTTTTTAATGTGCGGGGATGTTTGCTTCTGTCTGAAAATCCCCTTTTCTTCTAGACAAAACCACAAACAATCTGGATGTTGTACATGTCCACATTTTCCATACCGAATTTTACAGTGACGATGTTGCTAGCAGCTCATGAAGCTGGGCGGTGTTGCTAATAAACATCTCTTTGTGGAAAGAAATGCTGCTCATCTCCCTGGGATCCAGAAAGTAGTTCTCATTGCCTCCTAAGACTGTGTACTCCCAGTAGATGGCTCTGTATCAGACTGCATGTCGGCTACTTTTTGTAGCCTTCTTCTAAATTATATTAGTAAGGCAACCAAGGTTTGGGGCTTCTGTTTATTTTGTTTTCACACGGACATACACAACTTGTGCCGTTGCAGTATGTGCAATAAAAGCATTAACATTCACAAAACACTTCATTTGCACGCTGATGTGGTTTTAACTAGAAAAAATAAACAGATCTGGTGTTTTTACTTTTAGGCAGGAAATCCATTTTATTGTTTGGCATCACTACCTTAAAATATTTTTACCTTTAGTGGAAACATTTGAGAGCCATACAAGTAAGGACAGACATGTTACACGACTGAATACTGATGTGTCTCATAAGAGGGACATTTCCTTTCTTTGTTATGCGAAGATTGTGGCTGTGGCCATATAGCTACGGTGTCTAGCCACTGCCTGAATATATCCTTCCCATCTTCTGACTAGAGTTCTTCGAATACTGGTAATCTGAAAGGGTGCACAGAGAAATTCCTTATGTGAAAGGATGCTTGCCACTCTGTTTCATTTCATGGGGCAGTCAGGTGGCTATGTAGCTATGTATTAACAGGTTATTCTACGTGTTTTAGTTTTCTTACCCAAGCTTTCCTTTTCACTAGCTGATCCGAAATGCTCAGAAGACAGCACCAAGCATAATTTATGTCCCAGATATCCATTTATGGTGGGACAACGTTGGACCCGCCTTGAAACTTACTTTTCTAACTCTACTACGTAACATTCCAGCATTTTCACCAGTTTTGCTGCTTGCTACGTCTGATGTACGTCACTCAGATCTCCCAGAAGAGGTATTTGTCAATACTTTTCTTACTATTTCTTCAGTGTCTTGTAATTTATGAATGCTTTCAGCATCAAAATGCTGTGCTTTCTTAAATGCATACTGTTATTACTCAGGCACCCTAACAAATCACTTAAAATTTGCTTAGAGAAAAAGAATACTGTGAAAGCATCTGCTTAAGGTTTTTTCTGAGTCAAGCAAGTGACTTTCACCCCCTTCTCACGCATGCAAATAATAAATTAATACAATAATTCCGGTGGCTACAAAGTGGTTCAGTCAAGAATATGCAGTGCTTGAAATGACAAGAGGATGTTTTTACTGAAGAGATTTCTTCTGACAGTCTGCCATTCCATGCTATGTTGGGTAAACTGCTAATAATGCAATTTAATAGAGAATTGAAACATTTTGATTAAAAAAAAAAAAATCAGTTTCTTTCTTCATATAGGCCAAAGCTTTCCAAGCTGGAAAGCTGAGTTCCAATTTCTGCTAAAGTAACTTTGGAATGGAATTCTAGTTGTATTCCTAAATAAACTGTAGTAAAAGTACATGCAGAACTTCATTGACTTCTGAGAGTTTACATTAAGGGAAGGTGCCCAAAACAGGAACACGCTGTTCTCATTCTGATTATTTTGTCTCAGTTATTGGGGGAAGAGAACGGGTCTTACCTAGACGTGTTTATTATCAACTGCTTTGAAAGTGCTTGAGTTCCCACAGAAGTTTTTGTACAGGTTCTAAATTCCTTCTAAAATAAGTAGTGAAATTCCTTACCTACCTTTTAATACTAGAAATTGAAAATGGAGGAAGACGTAGAGGTACTAGCTACTTCAGACACCTTTTGGTAGAGAAATAAAAACTCAGCAAAAAGCCCTCACTTGTCTGCTGAAGCCTTTCTCTTCCCTCTATAGCCATAAAGGTTCTACGTAAAGGATGCAGCAAGGCAAGTAAATACAAAGGAAGCGATGTTGGATGTGGTGAAAGGCATTACTTTATCAGTGTAGCGTACAATCCCTTCAGCGAGCTTTAATTCTACAGGTGATTCTTAAAGGTGATATTTGAATTTGCCGTGCCAGCCTGTGAAAATGTAGCCTTTTAAGGCCAGGAAGATAACTTTTTTCAGGTTGTGTTCTTCAGGTTATTATTCATTTTAAAAGGTACTCGTCTTTTTGGAATAGAAGATGAGTTTTTGTGGCCTTAAATCTGAAATGTCTTTCCTCCTTCTGCTTTAGATCCAAAAATTATTTAATAAGGAATTTGGAGAAGTGTGCAATATTGAGTTGCCTGGTAGGGCAGAGAGAGCAGCTTTTTTTGAGGACCTAATTCTAAATCAAGTGGCTAAGCCTCCTGTAAAGAAAACAGGTGAGGAGGATATAAGAAGTACATCTAAAACTTCCCTATCGAAGTTACCAGCTCTTTGGGATTTGCTTTGGTGGTCATTTTCTGCCAGTAATTTGTCATATGCTTGTATTTGAGTACTGTAAATTGGCTAATTTTTCCTGATTAATTGAAGTTGATCGGACATTGGAAGTCCTGCCTGTAGCACCACCAGCTGAGCCTCAGAAGCCACAAGAGGAAGAAGTAGGGATGCTGGAGGAGGAAGAGGAGGATACCTTGCGTGAACTTAGAATTTTCTTGAGGGACGTTACTCACAGACTTGCCACTGACAGACGTTTCGGGGAATTTGCAAAGCCCGTTGACCCACAGAAGGTAAACTAGTGCTGATCTGTGTGTGTCTGTAACTTCTCAGTGTTTGTATTTCTCAGCGTTTTGGGGAAGGTTCAACTTTGTTTTTAGGGCTGCACTATTAGGATTTTGCAAGAAGCAGAGGCAGTGCTTTTACTTCTGCTGACTCTCAAACGTCTCTCATCGGATTATTCGCTGAAAGCCCTGGTTTCATTCTAAAAAGCCAGTCCAAATGCCAACACAGTCTGCTCGTGAAAAGGCTTTGATATGTAGGCATGTCACAGCACTGAAAAGCACAGAGATCTTTCCTTATAATTACAAACAGTACTTACAGGACTACTTTAATGAAGTCTAAAGCCCTTTATTGGACTGTCAGTTCCTGTGGGAACAGGAATAGGAGCAGCAGTTTGTAAAAATAAGTTTTGAGATCCTGTTCTCTGTTTCATCTGGAACTCCTCAATAGGAATCAACCATAAGTGCAGTGCATTTTCTTTTTCCTCCAATTGGCTGCTTAGATCCCTTTTTCTCCTTAATTGATTAGATAAGCCTAAGCTAGGGGCGTATATTTCAAAGACAGGTGTAACTTGATTATACCTGCGGATAGCGGGTATTGCGGATACCCTCCTCAACCTCTTTTTTTTTTTTTTTGATTTTTTTGATTACCTCCTCCTCCTCACGTTCTTTTTTTTCTGTATTTGTGATTTTTTTATACAACCTACTCCTCCTCATCCTGTTTTATCTTTTTGTATTTGTGATATTTGTGGCCACCTCCTCCTTGTCATCCTCTTTTATTTTTGTATTTGTGATTTTTTTATACAACCTCCTCTTCTTTATCCACTTTTTTTTTGTTGTATTTGTGATTTTTTTGGCCATCTCCTCCTCCTCAAGCTCTTTTTTTTTTTTGTATTTGTTATTTTTTTTAACCACCACCTCCTCCTCCTCCTCTTTTTTTTTTTTTGTATTGGTGATTTTTTTGGCAACGTCTTCCTCCTCCTCCTCTTTCTTTTTTGGTATTTGTGATTTTTTTATATAATCTCCTCCTCATCATCCTCTTTTATTTTTGTATTTGTGATTTTTTTGGACACCTCCTTCTCCTCATCCTCTTTTTTTTTGTATTAGTGCCTTTTTGGCCACAACCTCTTCCTCTAGATGCTCTTTATTTTTTGGATTTGCGATTTTTTTGACCACATCCTCCTCCTCAACCTCTTTTTATTTTTTTGTATTTGTGATTTTTTTTGGCCAGCTCCTCCTCCTCCTCTTTTTTTTTTTTTGTATTTCTGATTTTCTTTGCCACCTCCTCCTCCTCATCATCTTTTTCTTTTTTGGTATTGGTGATTTTTTTTGCCACCTCCTCCTCATCATCATCTTTATTTTTGTATTTGTGATTTTTTTCCAACCTCCTCCTCAACCTCTTTTTTTTTTTGTATTTGTGATATTTTTGCCCACCACCTCGTCCTTCTCATCCTCTTATTTTTTATATTTGTGATTTTTGTGGCCACATCCTCCTCCTCATTTTCATTTTTTTTTTGTATTTGTGATTTTTTTTTGGCCACCTCCTCCTCCACTTCCTCGTTTGTTTTGTATTTGTGATTTTTTTGGCCACCTCGTCGTCTTCATCCTCTTTTTTTTTTGTATTTGTGATTTTTTTGGCCCCCTCCTCCTTCTCCTCCTCTTTTTTTTTTTTGTATTTGTGATTTCTTTTGGCCACCTCCTCCTCCACTTCCTCTTTTGTTTTGTATTTGTGATTTTTTTTGGCCACCTCCTCCTCCTCATCCTCTTTTATTTTTGTATTTGTGATTTTTTTGGACACCTCCTTCTCCTCATCCTCTTTTTTTTTTGTATTAGTGACTTTTTGGCCACAACCTCTTCCTCTAGATGCTCTTTTTTTTTTTGAATTTGCGATTTTTTTGGCCACAACCTCCTCCTCCACATCCTCTTTTTATTTTTTTGTATTTGTGATTTTTTTGGCCAGCTCCTCTTCCTCTTTTTTTTTTTTTTTTTTTGTATTTCTGACTTTTTGGCCACCACCTCACCACCTCCTCCTCCTGTTGCTCTTTTTTTATTTGTATTTGTGATTTTTTTGGCCACTTCCTCCTCCTCCTTCTCTTTTTTTTTTTTTTTTTTTTGTATTTCTGACTTTTTTGGACACCTCCTCCTCCTCCTCTTTTTTTTCTATTTTTATTATTTTTTTGGCCCCCTCCTCCTCATCATCCTCTTTTTTTTTTTGTATTTGTGAATTTTTTTGCCACCTCCTCCTCCTCATCCTCTTTTTTTTCTATATTTGTGTTGTTTTTGGCAACCTCCTCCTCCTCTTTTTTTTTTTTTGTATTGGTGAATTTTTTGGCAACCTCCTCATCCTTGTATTTTTTTTGTATTTGTGAATTTTTTCGCCACCTCCTCCTCCTCATCTTTTTTATTTTTGTATTTGTGACTTATTTATAAAACCTCCTCATCCTCTTTTTTTTTTTTTTTGTATTTGTGATTTTTGTGGCCACATCCTCCTCCTCATCATCTTTCTTTTTCATATTTGTGGTTTTTTTTGGCCACCTCCTTCTCCTCTTTTTTTTTTTTTGTATTTGTGATTTTTTGTCCACCTCCTCCTCCTCCTCTACTTCTTTTGTATTTGTGATTTTTTTGGCCACATCCTCCTCCTCATCCTGTTTTTATTTTTTATTTGTGATTTTTTTTGGCAACCACCTCCTCCACCTCCTCTTTTTTTTTTGTTTTTGTGATTTTTTTGCCACCTCCTTCTCCTCCTGTTTTTATTTTGTATTTGTGATTTTTTTGGCCTCCTCCTCCTCCTCCTCCTCTTCTTATTTTATATTTGTGATTTTTTTGGCCACATCCTCCTCCTTTTTTTTTTTTTTTTTTTTTGGATTCGTGACTTTTTTTGCCGCCACTTCCTCCTCCTCCTCTTTGTTTTTGATTCGTGACTCTTTTGGCTGCCTCCTCCTCCTCGTTCTTTTATTTTTTTGGATTCGTTAATTTGTTGGACGCCTCCTCCTCCTCTTTTCTTTTTTGTATTTGAGATTTTTCTGGCCAGCTCCTCTTCCTCCTCCTCCTCCTCTTTTCTCTTTTGTATTCGTGATTTTTTTGGCCACCTCCTCCTCCTCTTTTTTTTTTTTTATTCATGAAAAAAAGAAAAAGGAGGATGAGAAGGAGGTGGCCAAAATTGATCACAAATCCAAAAAGAAAAGAAGGAGGATGAGGCCAAAACATCACAAATACTAAAAGAAATAGTAGGAGGAGGAGGAGGCAAAAAAAATCACCAATACAAAAAAAGAAATGAGCATGAGGAGGAGGAGGTGATCAAAAAAATCACAAATACAAGAAAAAAAAAAGGATGAGGAGGAAGAGGAGGCCAAAAAAATCACAAATACAGAAAAATAGAGGAGAAAGAGGACGTGGTGGCCAAAAAAATCACGAATACAAATAAGAGGATGAGGAGGCGGAGGGGGCAAAAAAATAACAAATACAAAAAAAAAAAAAAAAAAGAGGAGGATGAGGAGGAGGGGGTGGCCAAAAAAATCACAAATACAAAAAAAAAGAGGAGGAGGAGGAGGAGGTGGACAAAAAAATAACAAATACCAAAAAAAAAAAAAAAAGGAGGAGTAGGTGGCCAAAAAAATCTCAAATAGCAAAAAAAAGAGCATGAGGAGGAGGAGGTGGCCAAAAAATTAAAAAAAAAAAAAGAGCATGAGAAAGAGAAGGTGGTCAAAAAAAACACAAACACATAAAGAAAGATCATGAGGAGCAGGAGGTGGCCAAAAAAATCACAAATACAAAAAAAAAAAAGAGCAGGAGGAGGAGGAGGAGGCCAAAAAAATTCAAAATAGAAAAATTAGAGAAGGAGGAGGAGGAGGAGGCCAATAAAATCACAAGTACAAAAAAAAAAAAAGAGGAGGAGGAGGAAGAGGTGGCCAAAAAAATCACAAACACACACACAAAAAAAAAAAGAGCATGAGGAGGTGGCCAAACAAAATCACTAATACAAGAAAAAAAGGATGATGAGGAGGAGGTGGTGGCCAGAAAAATCACAAGTACAAAAAAAAAAAAAGAGGAGGAGGAGGAAGAGGTGGCCAAAAATATCACAAACACAAAAAAAAAAAAAGACGAGGAGGACGAAGAGGCCAAAAAAATCACTGATAGTACTTCACATCCTGTGCATCTGCCAACATCTGCATCTTATGGTTGCCTCCCCTACTTAAGAGAGGATGCTGGAGTGCTGTGTGAAACACTCAGATCTTACGTAAACAAAGCAAGACCTTACCTTTTGCATTCAAAGGTGTGCCCAGTATGTTCAGCTAAAACAACTTCTACCCTACAGCGTTTTGTTGAAAGTTCCAACTTCTGTCTCAGTTTCATGTACACCAAATTTTCCAGCAGGATTTCCAGGCCAGTGTTGTCTGTCTGTGATAGACTGCTTTGCTAGATCATCATTCACTGCTCCCTCTGCCAGGCACAGGCCTTTTTGTCTTAATCCCTTGTACGAAAACTTGCAGAGGTATATTTGCCCATTTGCAGGTAGCTTGTGCTCCTCTTGCAGCGACGGTGTACTTAACCCAGTATTTGTCCACGAATGATAACCCCTGTGCTTAGGCAAGGAGTTAAAAGTTTAAACAGCAAAAATCCCATGGCTTGCTGTAGCTGAGCAAACCTCCTCCTCCTTGGCCTCCTCCTCCACCACCTTCTCCTCCTCCTCTTTTTTTGTTTTTATTCCTTTTTATTTTGGCTTCCACTTCCACCACCTCCTCCTCCTCCTATCTCCCCTGTCCAACGCTCTGGCTCCCACTGCCCCCCTTTGGCCCATTTATAGGGAGGAGCAGCCACATCCCCGATTGATGACAAGCCATTTGCATAATAGCTAACAATCGCTACCCAGGCAACCAGGCCACAAGCAACGCATCACACAGCATCATCAAGTTGCTAGGAGCAGCCAGCTGCTACCTTACAGGGCTACTGTGCCATGGTCCTGTGGGATGACAAATGGAACTAGAATTAGGAGCAGTGGTCAACGCTCACCACCAGAGAGGCTGTTTTGTTTTGGAGTCCTCCGCCTCTTCCTCCTCGACCACCTCCTCTTCCACCTCCTTCTCCTCCTCCACCTTCTACTCCTTCTCTTTTGTTTTTATTTGGCTGCCTCCTCCACCACCTCCTACTCCTCCTCCACCTCCTCCTTTTTTTTTTTTCTTTTTTGCCACCTCTTCCTCCTCTAGTATTCTACTATTTCTCCACCACCTTCTTCTCGTCTTCCACCTCCATCGTGTCCCTCTGCCTATCCCTTGCTTGCCTCCTCTTTTGTCACCACTCCTACTCATGCCGCCACCTCCTCAATCTTCTCCGCCACCTCCTCCTCCGCCAACTCCTCCGCTGCCCCCTTCCTCTCTTACTCCCCCTTTTCCACCTATGCTTCTTCCTCATCCTCCTCCTTTTCTGTTTCCACCTTCTCCCATCTCCCCTCTCCAATGCTCTGGCTCCCACTGCCCCCCTTTGGCCCTTTTATAGGGAGGAGCAGCCACACCCCTGATTGATGACAAGCCATTTGCATAATAGCTAACAATCGCTACCCAGGCAACAAGCAACGCATCACAGAGTGTCATCAAGACGATAGGAGCCACCAGCTGCTACCTTACAGGGCCACGGTGCCATGGTCCTGTGGGGTGACAAATGGAACTAGAATTAGGAGCGGTGGGCAGCGCTCACAGCCATAGCCTCCCAGAGAAGCCGCCTTGGCACACCTGGTTCGTGGCAACTCCTCCTGACATTTCTGGGCTCACGATCATTGCTACCAGCATGCCTTAGCAAGGAGCATGCAGAGGAAGTTGGCCAGGAAGCTTCTGCCGAGGTGGAGGAGGCTGTGGAGGAGGAATAGTCAGTGGGGCTGGAGAAGGAGAAGGAGGAAGAGGCAGTGGAGGTGGAGGAGGTGTTGGAGGTGCAAGAGGCAGGGAAGGAGGAGAGGGAGCAGGAAAATGAGAAATAGGATTAGCAGGCGGGGGACGAGGAGGATGCGGTAGACAAGGAGGAGGCAGTGGACAAGAAAAAGGCCGTGGACGATGAGGAGGAAGTGGAGGAGGAGGACGTGGTGGAGGTATCATAGAATCATTATTGTTGGAGGAGACCTTCACATTTGTCCGGTCTAGTCATCACTGTACTACCAATGTCACCCAATAAACCATGTTCCTAAGCACCAGCTCCAACCTTGCCTTGAACACTGTTCCTCTGGGGCCTCCTCCACAGGTTGCAGCCTCCTCTAGGGCAGATCCACCTGTTCCAACGTGGGCTCCTCCACGGGGGGGCTGCAGCGTGGGGATCTGCTCCACGGGGGACCCATGGGCTGCAGGGGGACAGCCTGCTCCACCAGGGGCCTCTCCCTGCACAGGCCGCAGGGGAACTGCTGCTGTGAGCCTGGAGCACCTCCGGCCTCCTGCTGCATGGCCCTTGGCGGCTGCACAGAGCTTTCCCACTCCTCCCTGAGCCAGACGCTGCTGGGCAGCAGCTTTTGTTCCCTTTCTTAGATGGGCTCTCCCCCAGGCGCAAACATCATCCTTTTGCTCTGCGTTCTGGGCAGCAGCGGGTGGGTCCCTCCTGGAAGGAGCCTCCTGGAAGCGGCCCTGAGCTCCCATGGGGCAGCTGCTGCATTCTCCTCACAGAGGACAGCCCTGCAGCCCCCACTCCCACAGCCTGGCCACGCAAACCCAAGCCAAGACACCGAGCGAGCCTCCCTGATTGCCAGGCAGCAGCTGGCTCAGCCTGGGACCCCAGGCCAGTGCCCACAAGACTCTCCTGGGCCTTCCAAAGCAAGCCTTGTGGGGACGGAGCACCCACAAAGAACGGACTCACACAACAGGACTCCTTGCCAACACCGCCTCACAGACACCTGGGCCTTGAGCGGGTAGCTCCCCTTGAGCGAGCTCATTTCCTTCCCAGGAGCTGAAATGTGCCGTTTCGGGGGCATTTGGGGGCTACAGCGTGCTGCTAAGAGGGATGTTGGAGCTCCTGCAGGGCAGTGCTTGCACTAAGGCAAGGCCTTTTCTGCATCTTCTACTGCCCTGCAAGCGAGGATGCTTGGGGCACACAAGAAGCTGGCAGGGGACACAGCTGCAGGGATTGCAGGGATTCCTAAAGTCATAGCCAAATACAACAAATAGAGGAGGACGTGGTGCTTCCGAGAGAAAGGAGCTCGCATTTCTCTCATCCCCCTGAGACAGCCACTGGGTGATGATGGTGCCAAGTGTCTTGAAAGAGACCTTGCTTTCTCAGGCCCAGGTGTCCAGCTGCACACCAAAGCCGTCCCTGGCTCCCAGGCGCAGTTGCCAGGCCCAAGGCTGAGCTCCTCTGCGAACCCCCAGCCCAGCAGACCTTGCTCCTGGCGTTGTGGAGCAGCCATTTCACGGGAGCCTTTTCTCCTGGCAGTCAGCTTAGCGCCGTAAGCTCTGCCAGCGGGACGCCTGAGAGCCGTGGGAGCTCAGCAGAGAGTCACTGTCAGCCTTGGAGCTCACAAAGGTGGGTGGCCACAAGTGCCCTGAGCGTCCAGCTCGCATTGAGGACTGCTGCTGGCACTCGAGGCGTGGAGGTCGGCATGGTGCAATGGGAGACGCCACTGTCCTGCTGGTGGGACAAGAGACACTGATGTGCTGCTGCTGCAGGAGGAGACTTGAAGGTGCTGCTGCTTCGAGGTGCTGAGGAGCGGGCAGCCTCCATGCCGGTGGCTGAGCTGAGCATGCTCCTGTTCATTAGCGCTCTCCCCTTCCTTTCTTTTTCTGAAGGTGGAGAGAGAGAAACGCACAGATCTCTTTCTTTCCCGGTAAGAAATGGAAGAGCCTTGAATCTACATATTGGCCAGATTCTGCCTGGCGCCCTTGGGACTGGGGGTCTGTCTTGATCTGTAATAAAGAGCAATCGTCAGCACAGCAAATCCCCGTGACCTTGTGTCTATCAGCATCGTCCAAATCCCTCTTGTGATCTCTCCATAGCTGTGGGGTGGCCAAGCTGTGTGTTGGATGGTGAAACTGGGAAATGCTTGGGATGGGGAATGCTGAGTGCGCCGAGAAATCCATGCTGGGATGGGAAGGCTTCCTTGGGGTAGAAAGCCATTGGGCTAGGAAATTAGAGAGATGGGAAATGTTCCCGGGGTTTGAAAGCATTGGGAAGCAAAAGCATTGGGATGGGCAATCGCTCCTGGGATGGGAAAGCATTGGGATGGCAAGTCTTTAATGGGGTGGGTAACATTCCCTGGGGAAGGAAATACTTGGAAAAGTCATCCAAGAGAGGGGAATTCTTTGGGACGAGATCTCTTTGGATGAAGAAACGCTTCGTGTTGATGGGAAATCTTTTGTATGGGAATCTGTTCTCATGTGAACTTGTCAGGATGGGAAATGACCATGAGGATGAAAGCTGGTACTAGGGTGGGAAATGCTCAGGACGGGCAAGAGGTGGTGTGGAAGCGTCGTGGGCATGTGTCCTGGTTTCAGTTAGCACAGAATTAATTTTCTTCCTAGTAGCTGGTGGAATGCTGTGTTTTGGCTTAGGATGAGAAGAGTGCTGATAACACCCCGATGCTTTAATTGTTGCAGAGCAGTGCTTATACTAAGCCAAGGACATCTCAGCCTTTTGCTCTGTCCTGCCAACGGGCAGGCTGGGGGTGCAGTAAGAGCTGGGAGGGGACAGACCCAGGACAGGTGACCCAAACTAGCCAAAGGGGTATTCCATACCATCTGACGTCATGCTAAACAATATATAGGGGTGGCTAGCTGGGGGAAGGGGGCCAGACTGCTCGGGGTGAGGCTGGGCATCGGTCAGCGGGTGGTGAGCAATTGCATTGTGCATCACTTGTTTGTACATACTATTACTTTCGTATTATCACCATTGTATCATTATTATTATTATTGTTATTATTATTTTTGTTATTATTATTTTTCCTGTCTTATTAAACTGTCTTTATCTCAACTCACGGGCTTCACTCTCCATTTCTCTCCCCCGTCCCAGAGAGGGAGGGGGGAGGGTGAGCGAACGGCTGCGTGGTGTTTAGCTGCCGGCCGGGTTAAACCACGACAGCCTTTTTGGCGCCCAACGTGGGGCCCGAAAGGTTGACATAACGGCAGATCTGATCAGAGTGTGTTAAACTAAAATTGGTGTAAGGATTAGACCTGCTTAATAGTCACTTGTCATAATGCTGATTGCTTTAATCTCAACTCTGCTGCGCCTGTTTTCCAAATTGAGTATTATAGTACATTATTTTCCGTATTTTCTCTCTGTCGTGTTGTTTATCCTCTCCGGGCCCTGGTTTCAGATCATTATGGTACTGAGTATTATAGCAATGGCTTATGAGACGATAAGATATCTGGTCATGACTCTAACTTGGTATTTATACTCAGTAACATCGTGGACTCTGTACTTTGGAAACAGTATCTTGGAAACTATTAGCAATTATACCTATTGTTTTTCTCCATTAGAGAGTCAATCTGTGGAGGGAAAAGGGGAAGATAATTTTTCTTACTTGATTACTCTCCCTTTCTCCTTCACCACCCCTGTATCCTCCTGGATCACTCTGCCTTCCTCCTTCACCACCCTCTTATCCCCTGAGCTTGTCAAAATAGCTCTCCAAGATATTGAATATTATTGGGATACTCAGAATACCATAGTCTTGTTGTTCTGCCTCATGAATGCACTTCAGATTCTGCTTAAAGTTAAACAACTACTTGGGAAGCTCATCCGGAGATCTGCCCGGAGGCAGGATAGTTGTGGGTGGCAGGGAGTATGGGTGGATATGGGCAGGCATCTAGAGCAGTTGGCACCCCCAGTGTGTTGGAAATTCACCCCTGAGCAATGGCAAAATCCTCAAAAACTGGCAGAATGCTTGAAAAAAAGGTGTCATGATGCTGGCAGTTCCAAAGTAACACAAATCATTGTAACGTGCTGGGGCCTGGCTCATGCCTATCGAGCTGCCATTGATACTGCTATCAACTTAGTGACAGACCCTGCGGCCACTCCAAGCCCTGTGACAGATCCAACGGCCACTGTGACCCCTACGGTGGACTCAGCAGCCGCTCCAGATCCGGTTCCTGCAGCCGCTCCAGATCCGGTTCCTGCAGCCGCTCCAGTCCCAGCTCCTGCAGCCACTCCAGATCCGGTTCCTGCAGCCGCTCCAGCTCCAGTTCCTGCAGCCGCTCCAGTTCCAGCTCCTGCAGCCACTCCAGTTCCAGCTCCTGCAGCCACTCCAGCTCCAGTTCCTGCAGCCGCTCCAGTTACAGCTCCTGAAGCCGCTCCAGCTCCGGTTCCTGCAGCCGCTCCAATTACAGCTCCTGAAGCCGCTCCAGCTCCAGCTCCTGCCGCTACTCCAATCCCAGCTCCTGCAGCCGCTCCAGCTCCAGCTCCTGCAACCGCTCCAGCTCCAGCTCCTGCCGCTACTCCAGTCCCAGCTCCTGCAACTGCTCCAGCTCCAGCTCCTGCAGCCGCTCCAGCTCCTGTGGCCGTGTCAGAGAAACAATCTGTAGCAGTGCAAGTTGACCCTGCAGAGGGTATTCCAATCCCTGTAACGGGGTCAGGGAAACGAGCTGTAGCAGTGCAAGTCGACCCTGCAGAGGGTATTCCAACCCCTGTAACGGGGTCAGAGAAACGAGCAGTAGCAGTGCAAGCTGCCCCTGTAGAGAAGGTGAAAATATGGTATAGAAATTCAGGTCGTTTAGAACGCAGAGAGTCTTCTGCCAATCCAGGTAAGGCTTCTGCCAAAACTAGGTATAAAGATGATGAAGATGACGACGACGCTGGGCCATCAAGGATTCAGGAGGAGGAAGATGAGGATGCCGAAAAATCAACAGTAACTACCCGAAGCCTAAACGAGCGCGAGCTACGAGATATGTGAAAAGATTTTGGTCGCTGTATAGGTGAGCAGCTTGTCACCTGGCTGCTCCGGTGCTGGGACTCTGGAGCCAATTGTGTGGAATTAGACGGCAGGGAAGCCAGACGGTTGGGATCCCTTGCTCGAGACGCCGGCATTGACAAAGCAATTGCAGATGGAGCACAACCCACCAGCCTCTGGAGGCGTCTCCTCTCAGCTGTGAGGGAAAGGTATCCCTTCAAGGAAGAACTTTTATGTTTACCAGGCAAGTGGACCACTATGGAGAAGGGAATACAGTACCTGAGGGAATTAGCCGTACGGGAAGTGATTTATGAGGATCCAGACCTCAGACAAACATCCAAAGACCCAGATGAAGTCAAGTGTACACGACCCATGTGGCGGAAGTTTGTACGGAGTGCACCATCATCATATGCCAGCTCATTGGCAATAATGGCCTGGAAAGAGGATGAGGAACCCACAGTGGATGAAGCGGCTAAACAACTCCGGCAGTACGAAGAAAGTCTCTCCTCTTCCTTACAGGCCTGCGTCTCAGCTGTGGAGAAACTTTCTGAAGAGGTCCACCAACTTAAAGAGAATCTATCTTCCCCCCAACCTGAACCAACCAGTGTCCAACGACCGAAAGAGAACACCTGGGAGAAAACACTTTCTGAAAAGTTTCACCAACTTGAAGAGAAATTATTCTCCTCCGTACCTGTACAAAGCAGTGTCCCAGCTGTCAGGGGCAGGCGTTCACCCACACAAGGAAGACGATATGGTGGGTACTCACCCCGTGCCACCCTGTGGTTTTACTTACGAGACCATGGAGAGGACATGAGAAAATGGGATGGAAAATCTACCGCGACCCTAGAGGCACGGGTACGTGAGTTGCAAAAGAAAACAATCAGGAAAAAGGGATTCTCTGAAAAGTTTGCTGCTCGAACTTCCAGCAGACAGTCCTTCAAACACAGAACCGAGGAAGATTCTGACCAGGATTAGGGGGGCCCTGCCTCCAGCCAGGGGGAGGAAAGGGACAATCGAGTTTATTGGACTGTGTGGATTCGATGGCCTGGCACATCACGCGCACAGAGGTATAAGGCTTTAGTAGACACCGGTGCACAATGTACTATAATGCCATCGAGCTATAAAGGACCAGAGCCCATCTATATTTGTGGAGTGACAGGGGGATCTCAGCAGTTGACTGTATTGGAGGCTGAAGTGAGTCTGACTGGGAATGAGTGGGAAAAGCACCGCATTGTGACTGGCCCGGATGCTCCATGTATCCTTGGCATAGACTATCTTAGAAGAGGATATTGCAAGGACCCAAAAGGGTTCCGGTGGGCTTTAGGTATAGCTGCCTTAGAGACAGAGGGCATTAAACAATTATCTACCTTGCCTGGTCTCTCAGAGGACCCCTCTGTTGTGGGGTTGCTGAGGGTCGAAGAACAGCAAGTGCCAATCGCTACCACAACTGTGCACCGGCGGCAATATCGCACTAACCGAGACTCCCTGATCCCCATCCATAAGCTAATTCGTCAATTGGAGAGCCAAGGAGTGATCAGCAAGACCCATTCACCTTTCAATAGTCCCATATGGCCAGTGAGAAAGTCTAATGGCGAGTGGAGACTAACAGTGGACTATCGCGGCCTGAACGAAGTCACGCCACCACTGAGTGCTGCAGTGCCGGACATGCTGGAACTTCAGTATGAACTTGAATCGAAGGCAGCCAAGTGGTACGCCACAATTGATATCGCTAATGCATTTTTCTCCATCCCTCTAGCAGCAGAGTGCAGGCCACAATTTGCCTTCACTTGGAGGGGAGTCCAATATACTTGGAATAGGCTGCCCCAGGGGTGGAAACACAGCCCTACCATTTGTCATGGGCTGATCCAGTCTGCGCTAGAGCAGGGGGAAGCTCCTGAACACCTGCAGTACATCGATGACATTATTGTGTGGGGTGACACAGCAGAGGAAGTTTTTGAGAAAGGGAAGAAAATAGTCCAAATCCTTCTGAAAGCCGGTTTTGCCATAAAACAAAATAAAGTCAAAGGACCTGCACGAGAGATCCAGTTTTTAGGAATAAAATGGCAAGATGGACGTCGTCAAATCCCAACGGATGTGATCAACAAAATAACAGCTATGTCTCCACCAACTAACAAAAAAGAAACACAGACTTTCCTAGGTGTTGTGGGGTTTTGGAGAATGCACATCCCAAATTACAGTCTGATTGTAAACCCGCTCTACCAAGTAACCCGTAAGAAGAATGAGTTTGAATGGGGCCCTGAACAACGACAAGCCTTTGAACAAATCAAGCAGGAAATAGTCCATGCAGTAGCCCTTGGGCCAGTTCGAACAGGACCAGATGTAAAGAATGTGCTCTACACTGCAGCCGGGGAGAACGGCCCCACCTGGAGCCTCTGGCAGAAAGAACCTGGGGAAACTCGAGGTCAGCCCCTGGGGTTTTGGAGTCGGGGATACAGAGGATCTGAGGCCCACTATACTCCAACTGAAAAGGAGATATTGGCAGCATATGAAGGAGTTCGATCTGCTTCGGAGGTGGTCGGTACTGAAGCGCAGCTCCTCCTAGCACCCCGATTGCCGGTACTAGGCTGGATGTTCAAGGGAAGGGTCCCCTCTACGCATCATGCAACTGATGCTACATGGAGCAAGTGGGTTGCACTGATTACTCAGCGGGCTCGAATAGGAAACCCCAGTCGCCCAGGAATATTGGAAGTGATCATGGACTGGCCAGAAGGCAAATACTTTGGGATATCATCAGAGGAGGAGGTGGGTCGTGCTGAAGAAGCCCCACTGTACAACCAATTGCCAGAGAATGAAAAGAAATATGCCCTGTTCACTGATGGGTCCTGTCGTATTGTGGGGAAGCATCGGAGATGGAAGGCTGCTGTATGGAGTCCTACGCGACGAGTTGCAGAAGCTGCTGAGGGAGAAGGTGAATCGAGTCAGTTTGCAGAAGTGAAAGCCATTCAGCTGGCTTTAGACATTGCTGAACGAGAAAAATGGCCAGTTCTCTATCTCTACACCGATTCATGGATGGTAGCAAATGCCCTGTGGGGATGGTTACAGCAATGGAAGCAAAACAACTGGCAGCGTAGGGGCAAACCCATCTGGGCTGCTGCATTGTGGCAAGATATTGCTGCTCGGGTAGAGAACCTGGCTGTGAAAGTACGCCACATAGATGCTCATGTGCCCAAGAATCGGGCTACTGAAGAACATCAAAACAACCAGCAGGTGGATCAGGCTGCTAAGATTGAAGTAGCTCAGGTGGACCTGGATTGGCAGTATAAAGGTGAATTATTTGTAGCCCGATGGGCCCATGACACCTCAGGCCATCAAGGTAGAGACGCAACATACAGATGGGCTCGTGATCAAGGGGTGGACCTGACCATGGACGCTATAGCACAGGTTATTCATGACTGTGAAACATGTGCTGCAATCAAGCGAGCCAAACGGTCAAAGCCTCTTTGGTATGGAGGACGATGGCTGAAATATAAATATGGAGAGGCCTGGCAGATTGATTACATCACACTCCCTCAAACTCGCAATGGCAAGCGCCACGTACTTACAATGGTGGAAGCAACCACCGGATGGCTGGAAACATATCCGGTGCCTCATGCCACCGCCCAGAACACCATCCTGGGCCTTGAAAAGCAAGTCCTATGGCGACATGGCACCCCAGAAAGAATAGAATCAGACAATGGGACTCACTTTCGAAACAACCTTATAGACACTTGGGCCAAAGAACATGGTATTGAAAGGGTGTATCACATCCCCTATCATGCACCAGCCTCCGGGAAAGTTGAACGATACAATGGCCTGTTAAAGACTACCTTGAAAGCAATGGGCGCTGGGACGTTCAAAAACTGGGATACGCATTTGGCAAAGGCCACCTGGTTAGTCAATACTAGGGGATCTACCAACCGAGCTGGACCTGCCCAATCAAACCTGTTACGTACTGTAGATGGGGATAAAGTTCCTGTAGTGCATGTAAAAAATATGCTGGGTAAAACAGTCTGGGCTACTCCTGCCTCAGGAAAAGGCAAACCTATTCGTGGAATTGTTTTCGCTCAGGGACCTGGATACACTTGGTGGGTGATGCAAAAGAACGGAGAGGTGCGGTGTGTACCTCAAGGAGATTTAATATTGGGTGAGAATAGCCCATGAACTGAATTGTACCATGTTAAATAGTATATTATACTGTATGTTATCACTACCATGATTACTATAGGTGACTAATTAGAATGTATGGAAAAGAGTGTAACCTGAGCATGACATAAATGGTATGGAATAAGGGGTGGATAGATGTCCTGGTTTCAGTTAGCACAGAATTAATTTTCTTCCTAGTAGCTGGTGGAATGCTGTGTTTTGGCTTAGGATGAGAGGAGTGCTGATAACACCCCGATGCTTTAATTGTTGCAGAGCAGTGCTTATACTAAGCCAAGGACATCTCAGCCTTTTGCTCTGTCCTGCCAACGGGCAGGCTGGGGGTGCAGTAAGAGCTGGGAGGGGACAGACCCAGGACAGGTGACCCAAACTAGCCAAAGGGGTATTCCATACCATCTGACGTCATGCTAAACAATATATAGGGGTGGCTAGCTGGGGGGAGGGGGCCGGACTGCTCGGGGTGAGGCTGGGCATCGGTCAGCGGGTGGTGAGCAATTGCATTGTGCATCACTTGTTTGTACATACTATTACTTTCGTATTATCACCATTGTATCATTATTATTATTATTGTTATTATTATTTTTGTTATTATTATTTTCCTGTCTTATTAAACTGTCTTTATCTCAACTCACAGGCTTCACTCTCCATTTCCCTCCCCCGTCCCAGAGAGGGAGGGGGGAGGGTGAGCGAACGGCTGCGTGGTGTTTAGCTGCCGGCCGGGTTAAACCACGACAGCATGGCAAGTGCTGCATGGGAGGGCAAGCCTGCTGGGGATGGCCAAGTCTTGCGCTGGGCAGCCTGCTTGGCTCCAAAGCCTGCAGTCCTCCCCAAGATGTCAGCGAGGGGCTGGTCAGCCATTGGGATGGAACCGCCGTTGCGCGGGTTCCCCAAGCAACCGCCCCACACTCTCCAGCCACCATGGCAGGTCCAGCAGCCGGCTCCCGCTCCTCCCGGGGCTGCGGCCCTGCTGGCGAGCCCAGCGCCCCAGAGCTCAGCCCAGCGCCCTTTTTCCCACAGAGGGTTTCCCCAGACGGCTTCTGCGGGTCGCGCAGACGCAAAACTCCCCCTTCGTCGTTGCAGCCGTGCCGCCAACGGTGGCTGCCTGGCCCCTGCCCGCAAGAGAACCCTGCCCCAGCCTCCCTTGGCTCCCCTCAAGAGGCCCCCCGACCCTGACTGGCTCCCTGCCCGCAGGAGACCCCTGCCCAAGCCTCCCTCGGCTCCCGTCCAGAGCCCCCCCGACCCTGACTTCCTCACTGCCCTCAGGAGAGCCCTGCCCAAGCCTCGCTTGAGTCCCCTCCAGAGCCTCCCCGACCCTGCCCGCAGGAGACCCCTGCCCCAGCCTCCCTTGGCTCCCCTCAAGAGGACTCAACTTCTCCCAGCCCTGAGGAGAGCCCTGCCCAGTCCCCTTCGCAGTCCCCTTCAGAGCCCCCCGCCTGCCCCTGCGCCCACCGGCACCAAGTGGGGGACCAAGCGCCCCGCGCCCACTGGCACCCCCAGCACAGCGCAGAGCTCCCAGCACAGGAGGCCGACGACAGACAAGACCCCTGGCAAGGAGAAGACGCTGCTGCTGGTCCAGGCTGGCCAAGGCCCCAAGACGCTGCGCCAGGGTAAGACAGGTGGCCACAGCTCGCTGGCTGGCAGCAGCAGCCAAGCGGGCAGTGGCAGGCAGCAGCCGGTGAGCGACAGCACCAGGGCGCCCAGCAAGAGAGGGCGAAGCCCGGGGACTGCTGGGGGGCTAGGAGCAGGGCGCAGCCTCTTTGCAGAACGCTGCTGCTGCCGGAGCCCCTCCCCATGAAGCCTCGTGCCTGTGCCCGTGCCGTGCGGCCCCAGGACAGGCTCCGGCCCCAAGCCAGCGGGGCCAAGACGCTGCAGCGCCAGCAGCCGGGGACAAAGACCCCCAGCGAGACTTTGCAGCTGCTGGGGGCCAGGGCCAAGGCGCTGGGGCCAGTGCGCCAGCCGCCCTGTGTGCAGCCGCAGCCCACCTCCAGCGGCCCCAGCAGCATGCCCAGGGCCCGGCCGACGCTGCCAGGCTGCAGTGCTGTGCCCGCTGCCCCCCAGCCCCCAGCTGGCCACAAGGCCCAGGCGCTGCCAGCACCACCAGGCAGCACGGCGCCAGTATGGAGAGCTCCCCTAGAGCCGGCGCCCAGAGCGCTGGGCCTGCCAGCCACGGGGAGCCAAGCGCAGAGTCTGGCTCTGCCCACGCAGCCGTGCACGCTGCAGCGTCCGGCACAGCCCCACGTGGACTACGTGCCCTGCGTGGGGCCCTGGACGGGCCGCGATGCGGTGCCCACGCCGCTGGAGGAGCAGGAGGAGTCGGTGCCCATCACGCCGCAGCAGCATCCAGAGCGGGAGCGCCTGAAGAAGTTGGCCCAGGAGGAGCGGCAGCAGGAGGCCCACCAGATGAAGATCGGCCCCGTGAAATTCTTCGTGCAGCGGCAGAAGGACCACACCATAGCCTACTATTACGGCTACCCGTGACCGACCTCAGGCTTCTCCTCAACGGCCTCCGCAGCACCCAGGCCCTCTCAGCACGCAAGCACAGAGACCTCTGCAGGCACCTGCTCCAGCTTCAGCCACACTCCTCAGCCCTTGCCCCTCTCGCTTGCCCTCTCCCCTCTTTCGTGCTGGACCTACGCACTGCTTGCCACTCTCAGGGATGGGCAACGGCAAATGCCAATGGCAAATGCGCGCGCGCCTCACCCAGGAAGGTGGCAATGGCAAGCTGGGGAGATGCTGGCAGCAGCTGGGCTGGGAAAGCTTGCCCATGGCAACTGCTGCTTGGGACACCAAAGGGCTGAGAGACAAGACTTAGTTCTTCTTTCGGGGCATTGCTCTTCTTTCCTGCCTTCTGGATTAAATTCCTCTCCTTACGTGGTCACTCAGCAAGGATTCTGTCTGCAGCACTTCTTGCGCTGGGATGCCGAGGGGATAAGAACTGGGAGGTTTTTGGGATAGCAGATGATCAGTGGGATGGGAAGTGATGATGGGGATAGCAAATCATTGGAATGGGAAAAATGGGTTTTCTTTTTATTAAATTTAATTTTTTAAATTTTCATTTAATTTGTTGGTTTTATTATTTATTTCATTAAATCCACTTTATTGACTGTGTTGTACAGTATGGCATTGTTTTATTATTATAAAATTATAAGTATTAGTATTTATTAGTATTAAATAGTTGTATATATTAATATATTATAAATTATAAATATCATTATTTATTATTTTGTTTGTTTTTATTCCTTTTCTGCCCTATTAAACTCTCTTTATCACAACACACTGGTTTGGATTTTATTTTTCCTTCCGAGTCGTTCTGGATTCACTCCAGATGGGGTACATTAGCGAACGCCTGTGTGCTTCAGATCCAAGGTCACCTTTGCCCTCAACTCAAGATACATATTTGCATCTGTTGTTGTGAAACAAAATTAACAACAGGAACAATAAAGTTACCTACTTGCTAGCAGCAGCTCTACCTTTGCTGGGGTTTGCTCTGTGCATTTTGAAGACCATTCCATGCTCTTCAGCCCCTTCAGGAGGAAATGGATGGTTCTAGGAAAATGCGTCTTGACCTGATGCTAAGCTGTGACGCAGCCTGCAGCCCCTGCAAGCCCTGGGATTGTACCTGCAGCCCCTCCAACAACTCTGATGTTCCCTGCATCAACTTCAACCACTGAGGTGGGACCTGAGGCCCCTCAAAGCCTTGTCACTCACCCTGCAGCCCCTCCAGCCCCTGGCATGTTCCCTGCAGCCCCTCCAAGCCTGGCACAGGCCCTAAGAGCTGGCTCTGGGGACGACCCCGTTGCTGTCTCAGGCGCCAATACACACAAGGGGAAGGAATGCATGCAGAAGTCATCTCGTTTCAGAAGGGCAGAAAGTCCTCCCAAGAAGGGGAAGGAGCAAGAGGAAGGCGAGGCAGCCTACCCCAAGGTAGGGCCATCCCAGGGAACAGGAGACTGTTGGAAAGGAGAGCAGAGAGAAAAGCAGCAGCAAGCAGGTGATCCCCATCCCTGGGCAAACTGCAAGCCATGGGACAAGATTGCAGCTGTCCTCCAGGCGAGCACATTGTCAGCTGGCTGCTGCGCTGCTGGGATAGCAGCTGCGGGAGCCTGGCAGCAGAGGGCAGGGAAGCCAAGCAGCTGGGATCCTTCTCTGGGGAAGGGGGCACTGAGAAAGAGCTTGCAAACGGGGCACAAAATTCTCAACTCAAACTTGAAGACTTAAAAACCAGTCACAGATCTTTGAATTCAAAAGTCACATACAAACAAAAAGGCCATCTATGTTAATGGTAACTAGATGAAAAAAAAACTAGCCAAAATTGAATCCTGTCCCTCAGACTTCATAACTGACTGGGGGAAAAATAGCTCAAGGATGTTAATAAGCCTAAGTGAAATGCCACAAACTGCTAAGGGAAGCAAAAGACCCAAGGAAACAGACTTTTTGGTACATTAGGAAAAAAAGGAATCCTAACAACAGTACAAAGTCCATCATTTGACAGAAATTCTTCAGTAGGGAGAAATTTACAAAAGGCAGAACAGTTCGAAAGCCAGCTCTAACAGTCTCCAGCAACACGTGGACATGCAGCGATAAACACTGTCTTTCCAGTAACAACCATCAGAGATAAATTACAACAATTAAGGCTAGCCACCAGAACACTGGATGCAGCTGAAGCACGCACAGGTCACCAAGGGCTTTGCGAGAGAGGAGAGAATCCAGAAGAGTCATAAGAAACATTAAAAGAGTAGGAAAGCACACCTTGCAAAGAGAATGCGTGCCCTACCTCAAATGCATGCCCTACCTCAAACTGTTATGTCCCAAACTTGTCTTTGTTAAACAATCACAGTGCACAAGTACATTACCAAAATGCAAAGGGCTTCTCAGCTGAGCAAAGCTATGAGAACTTTGTATGAAGTATGAAATTTTCTAGTTGTAATGTAATGAGCTAACTGTGGCTCCACAGTTAAAGATGCATTAGGATACCAGGTTTTCAACATCATCTTTAAGTGCATAAGAAGAAACACATTTTTGCCTCAGTGATTTTTTTTGCTCTTCTTTGCCTGGAGACGCAACGAAAGCTTCCTGTTTTCCACTGAACACAGACATCTCTTCACAGTAGGTTTTCAAAGACAGTGCTAACACAGCTCTTTGTTCCTTTATGTACATGTACCGAAATGCAGAAGATCAGGTGCCAGGCATAAGTCAATCTTGGAAAAAGCTGTCATCCCTAACACACTGACAGAAACATCAGCATTGAGTTGTACCTGGCTCATGATTTGCCAGTGTTTGCCTAGAAAGCTCCGTGTTTTATATGGCATAGATAGATCTTGCAACAGTTTAGAAAAGGAGCAAATACACTGGTTCGTATTCATACTGGTGCCTCAGTGGTGGAAGATGCCTATTAGACTGGCCTAGAAACCTGAAGTGATGTGCTCAGGTATGCTAGCTAGGGTTCTAAAAACTCAGCCCTGCAGAATGCAGTCACAGGAGAAAGATGACAATGTAGTTATAACAGATGAGGAAAGAAGCTAGGAAGCAGAAATGGATATTTTTATGCTCTTTTGAGCACCTCAGAAGTTATTTCCAGTTGTCTTGTCTGTGATTCCTCAACTTCATGTTTATTAGAGAAAGGATTTTTCAAAAAGTGGTCTTAGAGAACAAGATAAGCAAACCAAATGCACAATCCCAATAAGAATGTCCAGCATACAGCTAGATAAAAACATCATACGATGGGTGAACAATTGGCTGACAGGTAGGGCTCAAAGGGTTATGGTAAATGGGGCTACATCGGGCTGGTGGCCAGTAACCAGTGGGGTCCCCCAGGGCTCCATTTTATGGCCAGTTCTTTTCAATGCTTTTATAAACAATTTGGATGTAGGGCTAGAAGGTGTTTTGAGCAAATTTGCTGATGATCCTAACCTGGGAGGGGCTGTTGACTCTGTTGAGGGTGGAAAGGCCTTGCAGAGAGGCCTTTACCAGTTTAAAAGAGCTTTCAAAACGAACCATTTTCTTGTGGATAACTTAAGCTTAATATCCTTTGCGAAAAGATATAGCAAAACCTTTCACATAAACTTAGTGTTTCATGAAAAAAACAAAACAACAACAACAAAAAACTTTCAATTCAATTGGTCAGGGGAGCAGTCAAGCTTGACATTATACACCCCAGAATTAAAATCTGGTTAGTTTTTCTCCCATCTCTATACCTTGCTATATATATTTATTAGGAGCTCTGTCCAAAAAAGACCAAGACTCACTATAGCAAAGCTTAGAACCCCCCTTATTGCTGTTGACCTTCATCGTATTGCTGTTCCTAGCAATCTAGCATCCATCCAGCTGAGATGTAACAAGACTTAAACCCTAAAGAGAGCCAGCCTGGTCTGTTGTAGTGATTTTTATAGCTTTTCCTCTGGGAGGCTTCAGAAAGAAATCAGAATAGAAAGCCTTTCAACTTACTGTTTTATTTTACAGAGATCATTGCCTAAGTTTAATAAAACTTTACTGCCTCTTAGGATTTTCCCATGCATTTATTTGCACACAGTGCTCCCCAAGCTGAAATGTAATGTAAGGAGCTACCAGCTGACCCAAGCACATCAGTCAGTTCTGACTGCCTTGGTTTGAGCTCTGGCCAAAGGCACACGGGGACTGGGACAGTTCAGACAGTGCAGAGGGTGGGCTGCCTGGGCAGCCCTGCACACGCAGCCCAGTTCTGGAAGCAAGCCCCCAGATAAAACACCATTCCCTGACACAAATGGAGTGCAACTTCAGTCCACAAAATATGAGGGGAACAGAGAAAGAAATCGGCAATGACATCATTCTGGAAAATGGCGCCAAGCTTATCTGAGGAAAGCTAAACTCCAGACTGAAAGAAGAATACTTAAGAGAATGCCAGTATTGACAGTAGAGAGGAAAAAAAATGTAATAACTCGGGAAATCTTTGTACATATAGATATGCATTTGTTTGTTGACATCTCTGCAACAAGCACAGTACCATTGACTTGTACATGTATTATTTCTTATATGCTCGTCTTTAATCTTCACTTGTCTCATACAAGGGCACAGCCAAAGCAGGAAAAATGGCCATTGTGAACTCTGACCATCCTCCACTCCTACAAAGGCATCCCAATTCAGTGAGACAGCAGACACGGAGAAGCACTATGTTAACTGCAGCAAGCTGCTAGCAGAGCAGGAGAACTAGCTCGTATCAACTCTACAAGGACGAAGAAGCACAATCAAGAAGTAAAATTCAGTAGATGCAAGTGGCTAAACCAGAACGACAAGGAAACTGGAGGAAGGAATTTTGTGAAGTGTTATAAGTTCACAAAGTTCACCCGTAACGGGGATCCACTTGTCGGTTACAACCTTGTGGCCCATATCCCACTTGTAAAAATTTATCCCAACCAGCCCGGAGCGTCCAGTCCGTAGCAATGGTTTCACACCCCCGGTATGCATAATAATACGCGTTTGGGCAATTACAGTACCCCTTTCCCGGGTTAGAACTTGGGCAGAAATAAAATCCTGATCGGTTAAAGCATGGCTGCACTGACACCAGGTCACATAATGTGATGCGGAAACTGGGAGCACCCGCTGTTGTTGTTTGCTGGATGACAAATTGATCCTCCCATCTGATCAAGCTCGATTTAAAAGGCTGGTGGGGATGCACAGACCCATAGCTGACCAAAACGATGATACTGACTCCCATGTATCGTAGGAGGTGGTCGGAGCCCATATCTCCAGGGTGTTTTTAAATTGTCGGCCCCTCAGTCACCCATTGTTTTCACTTCTTTGCCTCGCTTGTCAGTTACAGTGAACTACAAGGTGTCAGTTCTTCTTGGCAGCAGCAGTGTTCTTCAGGGGAACCTACTAGGGAGCCTTTGAAACAGGGCCTCCTCCCCTTCCCACGATACACAGATAATATACAATACTTATCGAGTCCGTCTTAGTGTCAGCTTCAAGTCGTCAGGGCCTGGAGCCGCCTCCCATTTACCTTCCCAGATTGGTCCTTTCACACGGCTGGCATGCGTCCATCCTTTGTATGCAGTTCAAATAGCCATTTCTGTGGTAAGCAAAACAACATAGGTGCCTTCCCATCGTGGTGTTAAAGAAGTCTCTTTCCAAGTCTTAATTAGAACCTTGTCCCCAGGTTTTATCTTATGAATTGCTATGTCTAACGGAGGGCATTGTGCTACCAAACCTGTTGCTCGGAGCTCCCTCTGTCGGTTCATTAATTGTATTAAATAAGGTCTTAACTGGTCATGCCGTAATTGAGGGTGGTCGAATGGCAGTTCCAAATCATAGGGCATACCATATAACATTTCAAAGGGAGAAATTCCCACATCAGTTCGGGGCTGAGTTCGTATGTTAGCAGCGCAAGAGGTAAGCATTTTACCCAAGAAGCCTTAGTTTCCAGCATAAGTTTTGTTAGTTGTTTTTTGTTTGTTTGTTTGTTTAATTTCACCATTCATTTGCTCTACCTTTCCAGCACTTTGGCGATGCCGCAGAGTGTGGTATTCCCAACTTGTTCCTAGAGCTTTCATAGTCTCTCGAGACACTTTGGAGACAAAATGAGGGCCTCGGTCAGAGTCAATTGTTTCTATAATTCCGTATCTAGGAATAATATTCTCAATTCCCGATTCAACCAGATTTTAGTATTTACTTAACCGATCATAATTTTGGAGATGATTATGGTCTCAGTGGGGTCGGTCAGGGGAATGTAATTGTCCACAATTCCGTGAGCGTTCCCATCGACAATCTGAGCTCCCACATGAACTCAGGTTGTTTTAAGAGTTAACTGCTTTTCTGTTTCCATAACAACTCTCTCTCGACCCATCATGATCCCTTTGCCCCAGAGGACTAACACCCCTGATTTTAAGATCTCAGCCTCAGGCTAATGGCAGAGCTATTAACATTCCTACATCCTCTTTCCCTGCTCATTCAACTTCGAATACCTTTAACACTTTCAACAACCCTTTTAACACTTCCTTTATCTTTCCCTAGCCTTTACTTTTCTAATGTCAATATCAAAGGCTCAGTCAGGGGCCAACTTAATTCCATACCTTTTCCCTCTAAGATGCTGAAACAACATCAATATACAACATTTCATCCTGTTTTCCTTCTCTCCACAAAACCAACATTGACTGTAATATGGTGTTATAATTAATAGTTCCATTAAGGGGCCACTCCTCTCCGTCCTCTAGTTTATAAAGTGGCCACCACTGATGACAATATTTGATAAGAGTTCTTTTACTCTCTGTACCCCATCACCCACTATATCCCTCCAATGTGTTAGTATAGATCCTAGGGGGCTTTTCCGCGGGATTTCTTTGCTTTGACCTTCTATTGTAATCTACAGTGGTTAATATTCCACCGTTTTCCTAGGAGCTCTCTACTAGTCAATCCCAATCCTTCCAAAATACACAATATATAGATACACAAGTAAAATCAGACCACTGTAAATTAACTGCCTGTAGACAACTACACTATATTTACCAGGTCGTCTCTGTCCCTCTGGTGGTCATGAAGATGAAGGCTGTAGTCTTCCTCGGCATTGTGGTTCAATTTCTTTTTTTTATTTGGTCATGTTGGCCCAGTGTGAGACAGGAAGGCAGGATGTTGATACACTAGTTTAGCAACTTATCAGGAGATGGTTACATGAGCTTTGCAGCACTGTCTTTGAACAAAAGAGGCAACTGAGATGCAGAAGGAGAGAAGGGGAGGGGGGTTCTCTTTTTTGTTACATTAAGCAAAAGAATTTTCATAGTGTCTAGCCAAGCATTATACAGCTCCTTACTTCAGCAGGGAGCTTTAGCAACTCCCGCTCCTCAAACAGAACTCCTTGTTTTTATAATACAAAAGACAATGAACATTTATGGTGTGTTACATGAGGTATTTTGTATTTTGAAAGTTACTTTCCTCCTACTATGGGAAGCACTCAACAATTGCTTCTAAAAGGTTAGCTGTTAGGTGTCTCTAAGCAAGTAAGCAGATGTGTGTCAGTCCAAACAGATAACTCTGTTTAGGCGGGGAGCTCTGGTGCCAAGTCCCTACACAGATGACTCAGGAAGGTTCAGCACAGAAAAAGGTTTAGTATTATAGTTAGCGTTATGTTTAGGTTTGTTTGGAAAGAGAAGGCGCGGAGTCCTGCTGTGTGTGGGGCTGCATAAAGGCTCCCCAGGGGAGTTCAGGTGTACCCTAAGGCTTCCGTTGGGAGCACTTTTTGATGGGAGAAAGTGGCACCATACATGTTTTTTAGGGTCCTAATTAGGGTTAGGTTTAGTGTTACATTTAGGGTTGTTTGGAAAGAGGGAAGGCGCAGAGTCCTGTTGTGTGTGAGATTGCATAAAGGCTCCCCAAGGGAGTTCAGGTGTACCCAAAGGTACCTGATGTCCCACATTAGGCACTCCTCAGAAAGTGATCTCTGTTTAAACCTGCTTGCTTTTAGGAAGAGTAGAACTTGATGATAAGCTCAAAATGAAGGAAAACAATGTAAAACCTCCATGGGAGACTGCATGAAAGGTGAAGAGGATTTTGTCTGATGTCCTTTCCAAGATAACCCTGTCCATTCCTCCCCACATGCATGCAGGCACCCACACATGTGCCCAAGTGGTCTGGCCAGGATCACTTCTGTGCAACGGAGGACATGGGATGTCAGCCAGGGATCTCATCTCCTGGACTGGGGATGACAAACTGACTTTTATACCCTTTGGTATACAACAGTGAATGCAAGTTGATTTCCCATGACCTTGCTTACTTTAGCCCACACAGATTGTGGGACATGTTGCTGCCCACTGCTTTAATTTGTGTTTTTCTGTGTCTTCATTTTGGATGTTTATGGCTACAGAATTCTTTATTCTGGACAGGTTTTTCCCAGGACAAGCCCAAACAGAAGCTTTTATGCCCTCGAAATACGTTTTCCTCTGCCATGGGCTGCTCCCCAGAAGAGGGCAGAGACTGCTTTTGCAGGAGTGACATGAAGGAAGAAAGGGCATCCCTTCAGCATCTTGCTCAGACACCATTTGTTACAGAGGCCAACAACTGACATTTGTTTTCATAGTATTCATGAAAAGCTTTATCATCCATTAGTGTTTGGCACCAGCCCTGGTGTCTGGTGGTGAGTAACCCAGGTCTCATTGGGCAGCCTGCAAGGCAGAAATAGGGTGGCACCATGAACACAGATATGTAACTAGAAAAACAAGACCACTTTAATGCTACCCAAGAAAGGAGCTATGTTCTCCAGGAGGATTAGTGGGAGTGCAGTTCAGCCTGTGCTAGGCAGGGGGAATTACGTGCTCACCTATATCTGCTGAGGCTCTGACCTTTTGTCTACATGGGGACGGTTGGGTCTGGCTTGACAGATGGCCTTGCAGCAAGCTGCCAGAACCACGTGTCTCTTCAGGCTGGATTCCTGTAATGAAGCCTGACAGCACCACTCAGACCTGCTCTCCTGCTTAGCATTATGTTAATGAGGAGGCAGGTGAAAAAACCACCTATATCTTATTTGCCCATTCCAGAGATAAACAAACAACCCATTAACAGGAGCAAGCAGAGTTTGGAAAGGTGGTTGCAGAGCAATGTGTAATAGGCTTATTAACACTGCACCAGAGCAGAAAGGCCAGAGCATCAGCTGCTGCACCAGGGCTCAAGCAGGGAGCCTGCCCTGAGCCAGACAGACCTTGATGCCATGCAGCAGGTATCTCCTGGTACTATGTCACCCCCCTATCATTTCCAAGAGACAGAGAGGAGACTGTTGCTTCCTCCTGAAAGATAAATGCCTCCAGATTGTAGCCACTCGACAGGTCCACTGAAATTCATCAGTTCTGACTTGAAATGAAAGCTGTAATAAATCTTCCTTTTGAATAGGAGATCAAAGGCAGATCATTAGAGCTCTTGGATTACCCTGTGAGAGAGCACTTCCATCAGCTGCTACACTGCCTGGTCCCCCGTGTCCAGAATGGTCCTTTCAATGGTGGTGTTTTGACTCTAGAGAAAAGGACAATTTCCCTCTGAAGAGGCCTGGGCTGTGACCTTATCCTCTGCTCACCTCTCCCCGGCCTGCTTTCAGAGAGGTTGCTCTGCACAGCTTGTGGCCACATCCCTGGCAGCCCTGGCACTGGTGGCCCTGGTGAATGCCGTTGCACAGCATGGAGGTGACAGTGCTCCCATGGGGCAGAGGAGCTCACTGCTGGACCAGCCCTGAGGATCACCTGTTCCCCACATTGTGAGAACCTTCCACATATTTGTCACAGGCAAGAAAAGTCTTCCCCAGGTTCTGGGGATGGTCAGTTGCCCTCCTTTGATCAAAGATAGAGTTCATACAGACCCCAGCAATGTGTAGTGGGACCAAGTGTCTATATTAGTCCTGCCTCTGGAGAGGCATATAAGGATATATAAGGATATAATGCTGATTTCCACTCTGACCAAGGTGAGTCTTAGTGAAGGGTTTGGTGACTTGTGCCCACTAGAGATCAAGAGCAATCCCTATCTATTCCTCTTCAAACATTTGCTGGTAGCAGCCTGCGATAGGGCCACAGTTTTCATAGGCAGGACAAGGAAAGATGCCCCTCTTTCCTAAACCTGTGTGAGCTAATCCCTACTCTCTGGGGACCCCTGGCCTTCCTCCTCCTTCTCTCATTTCAACCTCAGTAATGGTCTCCATGGTGCCACATCCAAGCTGGCATTTGCTTGTAGGTGCAGGGGAAAAATCATGTAACAGGAGCAAAAGGCAAGCAGAGTGCTGGCAGTGACATCCTATCAGACATACAGCTGCTTGTCCACTCTTCCTGGCTCCTAGGTCCTGCCAGGAATTATGCTCTCCCAGCCTAACACTGATTTGGTGAGACAGTTGTTCCTGAGCCAGCTAGAGGGATGCTGGTCATCCCACTTCCCAGTACCAGGGACATACTCTGTCCCTGCCTGTTTCTCCTGGGCTGTCACTGTTTGAACAGCCTCAGCAGGTCGACGTATGATGGATGTGGCATGAGGGACACCCCTTGTGCTTGCCCCAGCCCAGGGAAGTCACATCACCAGGCAGCTGCTTGGAAGGAGGTGTTGAAACAACACCTGGCTCTGAAGGTGGCTGGAGTCTATCCACCGGGAGCACTCAGAACTTACCGAAAGGAAAGGGGGAAAAAATACAGCCTGGTCAGATGCACAGCAAAGG
This sequence comes from Anas platyrhynchos, assembly GCF_047663525.1. Lineage (NCBI taxonomy): Eukaryota > Metazoa > Chordata > Aves > Anseriformes > Anatidae > Anas > Anas platyrhynchos. Next base: position 8,386,995 of record NC_092608.1, on the reverse strand, counting down.
GACTGTGATCCCCAAGAAGCCACCAGTGAATTCTTGGTGTGATGCTCAGATTTGAGGGGATCCCTGTGCGCACACGTGTGCTTCTGTGTGTACAATATGATAAAAGCCAGTGACATTTCCAGAGCTGCAGCTCAACAGCTAGAGATGCAATTTGAAAGATCATGTACATTGTTTAATTTCTCTAATGGTGCAAGGTGAGTTGTTTTTCTCCAATGCCTAGGATGGCACTGATGGATTTTCACTACAACAGGCTGACAAAGACCAGCTGAAACTCACCACCGCAGGTTGAACCCACAGCTTGGCTCCAAGCATGGGAGCTGCAGAGCTGGGCTGGGCTCACAGAGGGGTGGGGTTTATCTCCCTGCAAAATGTATTGCAGGAGACAGAGTGAGTTATATTCCTGGGGAGAGATTTTTCCGCTGCTAGGCAAACTCAGACCAGGTTTGCTGACCTTAGCTCTGAACTGAGGGACCATAATAAGTCCATTAGCTTCAGAGGAGTTATCCCAAGCACACAACTCAATCTACGATACCTAATCTTACAGAGGACTAAACATGGAGAGGATGTAGCTGTGGAAGTGAGTGAGAGAACATTGGCCTTATTGCAGAGAGGATGTGGCTGTGATGTGAAAATACACAGAGGGTGGAAGCAGGGTCCTGTGGGACTCGTTTCACCATTTGAAACGCGTGCAGCTGCCCCTCTGTCCAGGATGTGGCATCCTGCAATATCACTTTAAAGGATGTCCAGAGACAGGGTAGATGTGACGGAGATGTCATATGACAGGGAGAGTCCCACAGATCAGGTGTCCTGTGATGTGGGGTACCCCAAGATTTGGAACAGCCACAACTCTAGGTTTCTTCAAAATACAGTATGCTCCCCAACATGGGACGTCTTGCATCTGCAAGTGTTGATAGAGGATGCCTTCAGCATTGTCACTGAGGCTTGCCTTTTATTAGGCTCCAGACCAGCTGCAGAGAAGGGTCAGCAGCTGGAAGGGGCAGGATAGAAAGCAACAAAAAGGGAACCCAGTGCTGGGGTTGTGTTATCCCGAAAGGGATACAGGCAAAAGAAAGCTTGGATGCACAACAGGGCTAACAGCTTGGTTTCCTCAGCCTGTAAGGAATTCACTGTGAAGCCAAGAACAAGTCTTACCTGTCCTCATCCTCCTGTACTGCTGAAGTAGTCCCAAGCCAACACAAAGCTCCTGCCATCCTAGTGCTGTTCGCTGCTAAAAAGGAAAAGCTCTCTCCTACCACTGAGGAGAAATGGATGAATAAGAATGGTTCATTTATTTGGACTTTCAACAAAACTTTTGACAGGATGCTGTCAAAGGAGGATATGAAATCATACAACCCACTCTGGTTATGCACAAGGACACCAGAACTTTTGTGTGTTTAATAGTTCTACTGAGATGTGGCAGATAGCAGAGGATTATCTGGGTTAGTCAAAGAGAGATGCTGTGAGGAGCTGCAGAAGGATTTCACTGCTGACAGAAACCGGTGTCACTGCAAGGGAAACGTGGTGTTGATAAATGGAAGTTCATGCATGGCACAGGTATCAGACCTACTCCTGTGTATTACCGAACTTGATACGATCTGTAACCACACTCAAAGAAGCCCTACCTGTCACTGGACAGCTCAGTCACAGCAACTGCTGAATGCTCAGGAACAAAACATACAATGTAAGGTTTGATGTGCAATGGGCTAAATGAACGTAACATTATTACAGCATTAACTGTCAGCTGATAGAGCCCCACTCCAAATTCTCTCTTGGACTTTGCAGGCTTGTGGTGGTTTGACTCAGGTGGGTGGCTGAGCTCCACCACAACTGCTCTCTCACTCCCCCTCCTCAAAGAGGAACAGGAAGAAAATACAATGAAAAGGGCTCAAGGGTTGAGATAAGGACAGGGAGATCACACAGTAATTATTGAGACAGGCAAAACAGACTCAGCACAGGGAGATAGTAAGATTTATTGCCTATTACTAACAAAGTAAAGAAGTGAGAAACAAAGGAAAAAAAAAAAAAACAAAAGCACCTTCCCCCCCCCATCCACCCTCTTCCACCTCCTCCCCGAGTGGCGCAGGGGAACAGGGGTTATGGTCAGGCTACAGCGCATCTTCTCCACTGCCCCTACTCAGTCACTCTCCTCCCCTGTGCTGTGGGGTCCCTCCCACGGGATGCAGTCCTTCCTGAACTAATCCAGCGTGGGCTGCCCACAGGCAGCAGCTCTTCCAGAACTGCTCCAGATATGGGTCCATACCATGGGGTCCATCCCTCAGGAGCAAACTGCTCCAACCTGGGTCCCCAACAGGCAGCAGTTCCTGCTGGTTCACCTGCTCCTGCGTGGGCTCCTCTCCACGGGCTACAGGTCCGGCCTGGAATCTGCTCCGGCAGGGGTCTTCCACAGGCAGCAGCCTCCATCAGTGCAGGGCCACCTGCTCCACCATGGTCTCCTCCACGGGCTGCAGCGTGGAACCCTGCTCCACCGTGGTACTCCATGGGCTGCAGGGGGACAGCCTGCTTCACCATGGTCCTCACCACAGGCTGCAGGGGAACTTGTGCTGTGTGCCTGGAGCACCTCTCCCCCTCCTTCTTCACTCACCTTGGCATCTGTAAGGCTGTTCCTCACTCCTCTCACTCTCCCAGCTGCTGTGTGGTGCAACATTTGTTCTCTTGTCTTAAATATGCTCTCACAGAGATGCAAAACAACATCACTTATTGGCTCGGCTCTGGTCAGTAGTGGGGCCCTTACCAAACATGGGGCAGCTTCTAGATCCTTCTCACAGAAACCACTCCTATGGCCCTGTGCTACCAAAACCTTGCCACGTAAACCCACTACAGGCTGGAAAAAGAAAAAGCAGCACAAATTGGCTCCAGGAAACTGTCCACACATTTTTAATTGCCAAGGGATCCTTCCAGATCACGAACTTGTAGGGGTTGGAAGGGACTTGAAGAGATCATCATGTCCAACCCCCAAGAGGGTTGGGTATCTCAGATATCCCACCCACCTTCCATCTTCCCTGCACACAGCCTTCCCCACAACAAACTATCTTGCTGGCACAAAAGCTCCTACTTGTCCAACTCTGCCCGGTGGCTGCAAGCACCCAGCAGAAGCAGCTGCTAGAGAACTCCGGTCTGTTAATCTCCTGCACCCCTGGAGCTCTGGGCTGCTTGATAAATCAGGCATTGCTCACTGCAGGGTCACAGGGTGCAAGACAGGGTGCATCTGGATCCCTACAAGTCCATGGGTCTGGATGGGATTCATCCCCGGATGCTGAAAGAGCTGGCGGACGTCATCGCGGAACCTCTCTCAATTATTTTTCAACGATCCTGGGAATCTGGAGAGGTCCCGGTAGACTGGAAGCTGGCAAATGTTGTGCTGATTTTCAAGAAGGGTCAGAAAGAAGACCCTAGCAATTACAGGCCTGTCAGTCTCACGTCAGTGCCTGGTAAAATCATGGAGAAGATGGTTCTCGAACTTATTGAGGCGCACCTGGGGGACAAAGCAGTCATTGGTCCCAGCCAGCATGGGTTTGTGAAGGGTAGGTCCTGCCTAACTAACCTGATTTCCTTTTATGATAAGATCACCCGTATGGTGGACCAAGGGAAACCAGCTGATGTGATTTTTTTGGACTTCAGCAAGGCTTTTGACACGGTTTCCCATAGGATCCTACTGGACAAAATGTCCACCATACAGCTAAATAAAAACATCATACGATGGGTGAGCAATTGGCTAACGGGCAGGGCCCAAAGGGTTATGGTAAATGGGGCTGCATCAGGCTGGCGGGCGGTCACTAGTGGGGTCCCTCAAGGCTCCATTTTAGGGCCGGTACTTTTCAATATTGTTATAAACGATCTGGATGTAGGAATAGAAGGTATTTTGAGCAAGTTTGCTGATGACACCAAACTTGGAGGAGTTGTGGACTCGAATGAGGGTGGAAAGGCCTTGCAGAGGAATCTGGATAGGTTGGAGAGCTGGGCGATCGCCAACCGCATGAAGTTCAATAAGAGCAAGTGCCGGGTCCTGCACCTGGGACGGGGAAACCCTGGCTGCACGTACAGACTGGGCGATGAGACGCTGGAGAGCAGCCTAGAAGAGAGGGATCTGGGGGTCGTGGTAGACAGCAAGTTGAATATGAGCCGGCAGTGTGCCCTGGCAGCCAGGAGGGCCAACCGTGTCCTGGGGTGCATCAAGCACGGCATCGCTAGTAGGTCAAGGGAGGTGATTGTCCCGCTCTACTCTGCGCTGGTGCGGCCTCACCTCGAGTACTGTGTGCAGTTCTGGGCATCACAGTATAAAAAGGACATGAAACTGTTGGAGAGTGTCCAGAGGAGGGCTATGAAGATGGTGAAAGGCCTGGAGGGGAAGACGTACGAGGAACGGCTGAGGGCACTGGGCCTGTTCAGCCTGGAGAAGAGGAGGCTGAGGGGAGACCTCATCGCAGTCTACAACTTCCTCGTAAGGGGGTGTCGAGAGGCAGGAGACCTTTTCTCCATTAACACCAGTGACAGGACCCGCGGGAACGGGGTTAAGCTGAGGCAGGGGAAATTTAGGCTTGACATCAGAAGGGGGTTCTTCACAGAGAGGGTGGTTGCACACTGGAACAGGCTCCCCAGGGAAGTGGTCACTGCACCAAGCCCGTCTGAATTTAAGAAGAGATTGGACTGTGCACTTAGTCACATGGTCTGAACTTTTGGGTAGACCTGTGCGGTGTCAAGAGTTGGACTTGATGATCCTTAAGGGTCCCTTCCAACTCAGGATATTCTATGATTCTATGATTCTATGGGGCAGGGATCACCACTCAGTATGTAAATATTGCAGTGGCAGAGTTCAACCTTTTGGCATTAGGGAAAGGAAGATAAATGCTATCAGTCCCCTCTGAGCCACAGGAACCCTGCATCTACTAATTGCATTTCATAATGGATTCAGCAAACACTAATTAACAGATTATGTTTTAGGAAACTGCAGATGAAAAGGCTTTATGAAATTTATTCTTAAAGGGACCAGTGTGCTGCAACAAATTCGTTACATCATCCTGGCACCAAAGAGGCAAGCTTTACTTCAGGTATCCAAATGCATTTTACAAAGCAATGTCCTGTGTGCCACGAGAACAGCTATCTGCAGTCACTCAGACAGAAATACCTCATTAGCAACAGTCCCTTGGTAACTGTATTAAACACCCAAGCAACAAGGGGCCCTAGCTTACAGGCACAGCACCTTCTTCTTCCTTGGATGTAGCATCTTCATCACCTCCTCCCTGAATTAGAGAAAGGGTGGAAGGTCTCAGGGCTGTTGTCTGCTCAGAATGAGGATGTGGTTGCCCAGCCCGTGCTCTGACCCTTCTTTGTAATACACAGTCACCTCTGAAGTGTGGATGAGATTAGACCTGCACTGCACAAGGTACTACCTAAATGGCTGCAGAGCCATTTAACCCAATTCCCAAAGACGACTCCACTCAAGTAGAAAAGCCCAAACAGCATCTCTGCACTAGGGGACTTTTCCAGCTGACTCAGTGGCAGCAAGACGATAAAGGGAAGAGAAACAGACAAAACAAGCAGCCCTTCCTCACCCTGCAGAGTAACTGGCATCTGTGAGAATATCGCTGACCCAGACATAAAAAAACTCCCTTTCTTCTACTCTAGATTCTCAGGACATCTTTTTATTTGGTTTCACAAGCCCACCCTACCTCAACTTTATTTAGGCTGCACTAGTCTCCTCCTTTCCACCCTGCTCAGGGCAGTGGAGGACCATACATGAAGAAAACCCATTTCCCATCTTCCTTCCTGCTGCTTTATTTGTCATGAGCTGGGACTGATGGCTGGTCCCATTCACCCAAGCTGGCAGCTGCTGACTGCAGGGACAGTGAGACTTCCCAGGTCCTTATGAAAGTCTACAAACCTTTCCTGTGGCCATGCTGTGCTTGCTACATGCCATCCAGACTTGCTTTTCCACAGAAACCAAGAATGTCCCAGCTAGAGCACCATGACTAGGTATGTCTCCTGAACTAGTCCAGTGGATACCAGGTGCCACACGTGGGCACCCACTGCTCACTCTCCTTTGGTTTCTTCACAAATCAGAGTGGCTTTGTCATCAAACAAGTCCTCCATAGTCACTGTCACCAGCTCTGAGCCAGCTTGGCTAACCTGGGATTCAGGCAATGTCACAAAGACTTGGGAGACAGTGACATGGGCTTCATCAAAAGAGATGATGTGTTCTGCTGCTCCTTCCTCTGATGTCTGAATCACCTGTGTAGAAGACAAAATGGAGTGAGACACCTACAGCATCACTTTTTTTACAGTCGCTTTGCCACACACATCTCTCCTTCTTTCCTGGCCTTGCTCCAGCACTAACATTTAGCTTCACACCAAAGAACTGCAATTACAATAGGTGTGAGACTAATGGTAAACTCTAAGCCACACACACTGATGATGCAAAAGAGAAAACAGAACAATTTAATCTCTATCCAAAAAATTGCTATAATTTAGCTCCATAAGCAGTCATAGACAATAAACACACTATGATTATACACTAGAGGAATGCCAGCCCAAGGGATCTTACAAACTAGGCTTCCTTATCCAAGGAGCTATTATCCACTGATGGCTGAGGTCTTAAGAGAAAGAGTCTGGGTTCAGGCCTAGCATTTGGCCTCCAAGAAAACAGCTATCATCTCATGGGGTATGTCATCTAGCTTTTAATAGTCTCTGAGTAACCAGGCACCTCTGCACACACTGTCAGTCCCTCTCCCTCGGCTCCCAAAAAACAGTTTATGAATGTGAGTTGCAGCCTGCGAAGAAGAAGGCACAGAGGTAAAGAAAGGGACAGTGATGTGATGACTTGCATCCAGCTAGGCTGGAGTCTTTTCTTGCAGTCATAGGGATCTTCTATGTCTGGTGACCAGGGATACAACAAAAACACAAGAGACAAAGCAAGGAAGAAAGAAATGGAGAGGAGAATTCATAGAGGGATAAAATAGAAGGTAAAGTAGTGCTTGTTACTTCTTAAGTGAAAAATAATACCTAGGTTTCAGCCTACACGTCGCTACTGCCACTCACTTACAGGTTCCTTTGGTGGATTGATGGTGGCCTGTGGTGTGTTGGAAGCCACCCCAACGTTTCCTTTGGAATAATCCTACCTACAGCATCAAACCACTAAATGGTCTTGCTTTTCTTGGAGGAAAATCCCACCACGAGACACCCAGCCAGTCTGTGGACACTAACAACACCCACACAAGTTGCAGGGACAGGTCTGCCATGACCCTGCAGAAGCTGTGCTTCACAGGTTGGGCTGCCTAAGCCAGGGAGATGGCCAGTCACACTCACTGTGAAAGGTGCGGAGGTGGATGGAGAGCCCATTGGTTTGGCAAAAGCCTTTCCCACACTCCCGGCAGACATATGGCTTGTCCCCCATGTGGGTCCAGATGTGGCATGAGAGCTCAATGGACTGGGCAAACACAACATCACAGTACTGGCATGCGTACATCTTTCCTGCAGGGACATCCAAAGTGAAAACCTGTGCCTAACAGGGGACAGGACCTCTGCCAGGACAATGCCTAATTTCAAGGGAGAGGAAAAAGACTGTAGACTGCACAGGCTTTCCTGGGGTAGCCAGATCAACTCAACATCAGGTCAAAAAGATCCTAGAGGCCCTGGAGAAAACCACACCTGCACAGGGAGTATCAAATTACTAGAGACCTCAAGCATCTGGAGATATTACACACTGGCATGTCTCATATTCAAAATGAATTGCCCTACTGCATCACATACATGCAACACTGTAATGCCTGGGCATATTTATTACAGTGATGCATCCTCTGCACCCGTGAGCTGAAAGAGGCATGTCTGAGCCCTGTCTGTGGAAGGGGCTGAGTGCCAGGACAGGAGAAACACTGACATGAAACACTACGTGAAATTCAGTCAGAGGGACAAATGGGAAAGAGCAGGTGAACCAGACAGAGGCAACCACATCACTGTTTAGATCTGAAGGGACAGAGCAATAGTAAAACAAGGAAAAGCAGAGAAAGAGAGAAATCCCCTTAACAGAGGGCAATCTTCTCACTGGGTGGCTAGTGGGAGAACCTGGGAAAGGGGGATGGAGCAGTAGCAGAACTGGGAATGAGTAGGGACACCAGCCAAAAACATGCAGGTGAAGGAGCTGGGAGAATGGCCAGCAGCCCACGGCTCTCCCAAGAGATGGAGAAAAAGGCCAGCAGCCAGGAGGCAGATGGAGAAGCAGGGCAGAAAGGGGTGAATGGAGCATGCTGAGCCTCATGCCCCTGGGGACAGGCTCCTGCGGGGAAGGCTCACCCTCAGAGTGCTTCTTCTTGGTATGGTAGGCAAGGGCCGAGGTCTACATAAAGGTCACCAGACAGTGCTTGCACATGAAGGGCCAGTCCCCTGTGTGCAGCCACAGGTGGTTCTTCAACATGGAGTTGGCCGCGAACTTGGCTCCGCACTCCTTGTAGGAGAAGGGCTTCTCATCAAAATGCTCCGTCAGCTTGTGGTACTGCATCTCTGGGGACATGGACAGGACAGCAGGGCAGTACCAGTGCCCAGCACAGGAACCCAGTGACAGCTTCTGACAGCTAGGCACCTCACGCAGCTTCATCCCAGCCCACCTGGGCACCACGAGCTGGCCACAATGAGGGTGAAGAGACTTAACTCCTCTTATCGGTCCTGCTGTGCCAGCCACAGAATTGGAACAGCTCAGTTATTTTTGGAGGCTTTTAAATTTGCCAGTAGCCCCACTTTTCCTTGATGATCCAAGTGGAAAACCAATTAGGGAAGAACTAATCAGAAAGTAGTTGTGTTCAGTGGGGAAGGAGAAAGAATCTGAGCTGCATTTCCTGCATGTGGCACTCACAGAGCTGCAGGGTGGAGGAGATTTCAGACTATCACTTTATTGTTTTGTTCAGGCTTCTTCACAGTATGTGCACAGGGCTCCAGAATAAATACCCCCTTTTCCCATCCTGTTATCACCAACCCTACCTGAGGCATGAGCAAACTCTCGGCCACAGATGTCACATGACACAGGGAGCCGCCTAGTCTTTTTCTTGGCTATCCCCACTGCTCCATGGATCTCCAGCTGATGTTTCTCCAGCTCCTTCTTTGTGGATTTCACTTCAGTGCACTCCTTACACGGGATTTGCTTTCCTCTGGCCACCTGACAACGTTTCACGTGCACCTTTAAGCGGCAGTAGAAGTGGAAGCTTTTATCACAAGCTTTGCAGATAAAGCTCTTCTTGGAAGAAGCTTTCTCTCGTGGTTCCTTTGGCTCCTTGGTCCCAGCACCTCCTGCCCTGTCCTCTTTGTTGCCCAGAGCTTCAACTTGGGACTCACTGTTCACCTTCCACTTCCTGATACCAGGATCCTCTCCACTTCCTTCTGTCAAGAGCCCTGTGTACAAAACAGCAACTGTTTCAGTGGTGACCAGCAGGACTGAACACCAGACCCCCGGTTCCTCATCTCCTGAATTCTCCCATGCAGGGCGTCACCCCTACACAGCAGGAATGGGCATGAATGGACACACTGGAGACACCACATTGGTGGCACATGGCTCTGCCCAAAAGCAGTTGTGGCAATGCATGGTACGAGGCACGAAGAAGCAGTCCTTTAACTTTTCCACCCACACGTACTAGGGGCTGGGTTAGGTGACAAGAGCAACAACCAGATTTTCCAAAGAGCTTGGTCCTCACCTGGTGAGAACAGGAACAACTGTTGCTTCTAAGAGTCTGCCTCTTGCTCAAACACATGAAGTTATGGCCGTGCTTAAACATTTGAAGATCTGAGTATCTGATGATACTGCCTCACTAACTCTGCCATTGAGAGTGGATATACAGCCATTCATTACAAGAAACCTCAGGAACACTTCCCAAACACAAACTCTTTGAAGGAGAACACAATCTTGCTACAACCTTTTTGAGTCTTCTGGTTAGGGGCCTGAGGTATTTTAAATCACATTCACTTCTTACAAACTCTGATGCTTTTCTGCGTCCCTGTAACACCATCATCCCAAAAAGCAATAGCAGGAAAACTCACCTACAATCTCAGTCTACAGAAAAGGGAATACACATATGGAAGAAATCACAATACAAACAGATATATTTGGCTTCTTTTGTTATAATGAGAACCATGCATTGTGTGGCCATGGAAACCACTGCAGACTTCTTTTGCCAATGCACAGGAAGTTCACCCTGTATTTGAAAAACTTCATTTCTGCCTTCCTCACTACGGGAAGAGCTCAGAAAAGTTTTCTCCCTGCATGGTGATATCACCCCGAATTTCCAACCAACTAGAAACCAGTTGACATAATTCCAATGCACACTGATTCAGAAATCTGAAGATGTCAAGCAGTGACCCACTAACCCCTGAATATATCAAGGGAGAAAAACAGACCATAAGGTTGTTTTCCAGTTTGCCCTCCTCTGTCAAAACAGCACTATGCACCCTTTACCTCCAATGTCTCTTTGAACATTCCTGTGACCAACACAGTCAGTTTTACTGATCTAACAAATAAGAATCTTTAAACCTCCCAGAAATATTGAACATTGAAAAGAGATAAATGCACATGAAGATACCAGCTTTAAGGAAACCAGAACTGGATATGTCTAGAAGTGCTATGGCAGCAGGAGTGTAACCTGTGTCAGACTGAAGCAAACAAGAGTTTTGCCACAGACTCCAGTGGGCTACAAGCCAGCCCCTGGCCCTCCTGCTCTTATGCCTGTGATGCATTGTTCAGGATTACAAGGGATGTCAGCATGCTAAAGCTGTCAGAAGCACCTCAGAAGTGACTTCAGAGTCACACCAATCTTCAAGACACCCTCTTACCTTTTAGGGTGCGTGACCTTACACGAATGTAGCATGCCAGAACCAAAACTGCCTTGGCCATGCCCTGGCAGACCCTCCGGGGGGCTTACAGATCCAGAGAGCCTGTGTACATCAGCAATGCCTGAGACAGGAACTGCTGACTGTGCAGTCCTCTGGGACTCTGACACTTTTCTCCTTGTGCTCTCTGATGGCAAAGACATTCAGCACTGGAAGAAAAATCCTGCTGTTAATTACAGCATATTTCACAGCAAGTTCTCTTTCATAAGTAGTCTGCTGAGTTTGTCATTCTGGTGGCTGACTGGAGTACATGACCCCAGAAGCAAAGACCCTCTTGATGTATGACCATTCTGTCTCCCATTTCTTAGCTTAAGCTGGAAGAAAAACCCACCTACATTTTGCATGTGCCAGTGAGCACATGAAGGTCATTCAAATGTTTTCTGACATGCACGGAGCCATGTACAAAACTTATACAGGAGAGCATGGAAGTTTACTTGCAGACCCTCCAATTTAACAATTGCAATGGCTGATTCAGGCCTAAGTTAAATGCCAACTGTCTTTTTTAAACACAGCATTATGCAGACAAAAACCCTCTTGTCTGGAGTTCTTGACACATCTCTTAGATCTGAAAATTACACATATTTTTACAAACAAGATGTCCCAAGAAGTGACTCTACAGAGACCTGAAAAGCAGCTATCTAGTGAAGAGATTGTGGAGCTGGCTGGAACAGACAAACCTTGTCCTTTTAAACACCAGCTGCCAATAGTAAAAGCAACCCAGCTACAGAAGAGACCTGAGGAAAAAAAAAAAATAGACTTCACAGTGTACCTCCGCCAGAGAAGTGTCCTGGTTTCAGTTAGCACAGAATTAATTTTCTTCCTAGTAGCTGGTGGAATGCTGTGTTTTGGCTTAGGATGAGAAGAGTGCTGATAACACCCCGATGCTTTAATTGTTGCAGAGCAGTGCTTATACTAAGCCAAGGACATCTCAGCCTTTTGCTCTGTCCTGCCAACAGGCAGGCTGGGGGTGCAGTAAGAGCTGGGAGGGGACAGACCCAGGACAGGTGACCCAAACTAGCCAAAGGGGTATTCCATACCATCTGACGTCATGCTAAACAATATATAGGGGTGGCTAGCTGGGGGGAGGGGGCCGGACTGCTCGGGGTGAGGCTGGGCATCGGTCAGCGGGTGGTGAGCAATTGCATTGTGCATCACTTGTTTGTACATATTATTATTATTTCCCTATTATCACCATATTATTATTATTGTTATTATTGTTATTATTGTTATTATTATTTTGTTATTATTATTTTTCCTGTCTTATTAAACTGTCTTTATCTCAACTCACGGGCTTCACTTTCCATTTCTCTCCCCCGTCCCAGAGAGGGAGGGGGGAGGGTGAGCGAACGGCTGCGTGGTGTTTAGCTGCCGGCCGGGTTAAACCACGACAGAAGCCAACCTATTACTTTGATGATGCTGAGTGCAGCATCAAAGGATGAAGCTTCCTCCACAGAAAGTCCTGATGATTGTCATGTGGTTCAGCTCACCTACATTAGGTATTAGAAATATTTTTTCTTTCTCTCTGTGATAGAGATGTAAAAAACCCCGTAGCTTTCAAATGGAAATGCAAACCGCATGCGTCTCCATGGGGTACATATGTTCTTCAGAAATGTGAGATTTCCTCTGTTTTTAGTGGAAGCTCACATCTCTCAACCATGAGGCTCTCAGTTGTCATTCACATTTCATGCTATGAGCCACATGGTTGTTGATCCATAACTGCAATCTGCAACATTCAGGGCTGGTAAGCTGTGATACCAGAGTTAAGGAGACTAGTGTAAAAATTAAGGTAAGGAAGTTCATTGTAAAAGATCAATAGAATGCCAAAGAGAGACTGGTAACTGGCAACTCTTCTCTGTTTGATTCATACAAAAACATTTTTGCCAAATAAATACCATTTTTCCAGGGCTCTTATTTTTCATGTTGCTTCTTGCTTGATTTTGTCTCAACCTCTCACAGAATCACAGAATTTCTAGGTTGGCAGAGACCTCAAGATCATCGAGTCCAACCTCTAACCTAAAACAAACAGTCCCCACTAAACCATATCCCTAAGCTCTACATCTAAACGTCTTTTAAAGACTTCCAGGGATGGTGACTCCACCACTTCCCTGGGCAGCCTGTTCCCTTGGCTTGAAGCCCTGCAAAGACACTAACAGCAGTCTGCTCTCTGATATCAGGGCCAGAGAAACAGGCATTTGCCAGAGCGATTCTGCTGACTCCCCTCTGCAAGGTATCAAACAGCTAAGGTGGTCTGCATGTTCAAAGACACATGCAATTTTTGTTGGCTTACATCCTCTAGAATGTTAGGAAGAAATTCTTCACTCAGAAAGTGGTGAGGCACTGGAACAGGTTACCCAGAGAGGCTGTGGATGCCCCATCCCTGAAGTTGTTCAAGACCAGGTTGGACGAGGCCCTGGGCAACCTGATCTAGGGGTGACATCCCTGCCCATGACAGGGGGGTTGGAACTGGATGATCTTTAAGGTCCCTTCCAACCCAAGCCTTTCTATGATTTTATGATCTCATGGTTAGACATGGTCAAGAGAAGTGTAGCAGATGACCACAGTTTCATCAGGGAACAGAGAAGGAATGGCAGGTAAGAAGGAATCAACTTTATTCTGGAAATTTTCATCAGAGCCGTGACCAGGCAAGAAAGCCAACTGGATTGGCAGCAGCTCTTCTGGCATTGTAAGAGGAAACCTAAATCTGAACTGAGCATGAATAATGGATCTACAGTATAGGACATCTCTCCAGAGACGATTAAGGCTAAAGAAGTCAATACGTAGGAGGAAGTTGAGGAAGAGGAGCAGGATGTGTGACCTTCCGAGCCCTATGGCTGGAGCAGTAAACCCAGTCCTTGATTTCTTCTATGCATGCACTGCTCTGAGCCACCCAATCCCATCTACCACCCTAATAATCTTTCCCTATTGCTCAAGAATGAGACAAGCTAATGAATGGCTGCTCTCTCTCTACCCCTTCCTGGCACAGAGGGAACATTTCCTTTGCTTGTTACTGACAAACATGAAACAATGGCAAGTATCAAAGCCAGGAGGCTTATGTTCATTCATAAAGACCAATCATGGCTCTGACGTAAATTTTCAAACCAACCAATTACACTTCCTATCCCTAAAAAAAAGACAAGAGTTTACTAAAAGACATTTACTCTAACTAGACTGAGCTGAACTGGTGTCTGTGCTTGGATAAAAAACACACCGTGTACATCCATCAGGCTATGCAGCCCCAAAAATCTGTACCTGGATGAACTGGGAAACATAATGGCATAAAAACATAGTGAGAAAACAGAATAAGCAAGTCACATTTGCATTCAAGAGAATGCAAACCTGCAGTTACTTTTCTAGTTCTCTCATCTTTTCCATTAAAGCACCAAATCCTGTTAAGCATTCTTCCTTCAAATGACAGATGCAGAGGCACAATTCAGCTCAGCTGGAAAGCATCCCACAGCTCAGGGCAGGGTCTCACACATGGTTATTGCTATGCATTTGTTTCTGGAGTTCAGGAAATTACCTTTGTCAAATTGGTACGGTATGCAACATTTCCCTACTGCTGTGGGACTCTCCTAGGGGATCATTTGCTTTGTGAAGTGTATATATAGCGAAACCAAATTAAGGCATGGTGAGACAATTAACTCAGAAAATAGTCTGGGGCTACAAACTGCACCATCACTGTCATCCTTCACAAGATCAGTGCACTCAGATGTGAGCTTTTCACAATCAGCCTGTGAAGTATCCACATATATACAAAGTCAACAGATTATAATGCAATTCCAAATTCACATAGATCCAACAGTATGCAACAAGAAGAATCAAAGACACCCAACAAGTATGGATAAAAATTCTGAGAAATAGCCTAACATAGATACAAACAATGTAAATGAGTTGTTTAAATGTCTCCAGAGCAAAGGCTAGCATGGAGAATTGCAAGCACACTTAAAGAATACCAGTCAGTTAGTCTCCACAACTCTCAAGAAGCAGACACGTTTGTCTGATGTGCTTTAGCAGCAGGAGAAATTTGCACTCCAAGGCATTTATCCAGAGATCACCCCTGGGAATTCTCCTGCAAGTACAACCCCAACATTAGAAAGCAGTTCTGTGAAACAATCTCAGACCACCAGGATACTGAGGTCCACTACAACTCAAACTACCAGTACTGTTTGTAAACGACCACTGAAGGACGAAAGCCTGTGCATTTCTTACCCACATGCCCTAGCTCCTGCATCACTGGCTGCAGGTCTGGGAAAAGCTCCATAACAAAAGCATATTCTCCACCGGTCCTGTCTCTCAGCACTACATTACAGGACAGGCAAGGGCTACTATTAGCAGCTCAAATCATTCCCTCCCTCTTCATTTTCATGATAAGAAACATTTGTGCTTCTGTTTGTTCAAGCTGCAATTTGAGGAGATTCAACTCTATGTAATTAAACAACGCTCCTCCTCGGAATGGGTATTACCTCTAGATAATTAACCATGTTGGGAGTCTGGTGTTTCAAGAAAGCAATCATGCTTAACAAATAACAAAGCAAACTGCCTGTCAGGAATGTTTGCTACAGAAGAAATGATCAGCATTAATAGAAAGCAAAACTGCACTCATAAACAATCATTTGCATTTCATTGCATACTAGTTTAGCTTTTAATTTTCAAGTGACTTCAGAGCCAGGGAAATTTGCCACTCTGAATTGCTCAGACTTGTGCCTAAACCCACTCCAACTTGAAAGGCTGAGGACCCCAAGTCCCGGCACCACCAGCAGGCAACAAAAAAAAAAAAAAAAAAAAAGAAAGAAGAAGGGGACTAGCTATCTGTGACAAAGATGTCTACTGGGGACACTAAGTATGGGACACCCATTAGCACACAGCTCCAGCCAAGAGACCACAAGTTAATAATCATGATCTGCAGAAACACTACCTGGATCTAGGGGAAGACCAAAGCCCAACTAAGTTTCCCTTGCACTGAGCAGATTAAAGCCTCAGAACCACATTGCCACTTTTAACGTTAATGGAAATTACAGGGCAAGAGGCTAATTGAGTAAAACTTACTTATCTCTCTAGTAGTTCCCACAGGAGGGCAAAATGGTGATGATAAGATAACCCTCAGAAATCATGTTCATATGTCAAAAGATAAGATCTGGAAAAAGCCCACAATCTCCGTCAACCACAAAGAAATTCACAAAGACGGCAGCCAGGTAGGTCATTGCCTACATTCAATGTCAAGACATCTGTCAGTTTGAGGAAGCTTTAGATACTTTCTTTCAAAGACAGCCAACATATGTACCATGAGTTAATGCTGCCAACGGACCAGATTTTGGCAAAGATGCTTTCCCTCATGAAGAGTTTATTATTTGAAAATTGTTTTGTTTATTATGGGGAAGCATGCTGCTGCATTTAAGTGACTCAAACACAAAAAAGTAACTTGACACTAGCAGGAAGAGTCCTCCTGTTTTCCAGATATGATAGCCTAGTTTCAGTGTCAAACTCAAGGAAAGACAGCAACAGGCTTCTGCCTAACACTGCTCATTTCATTGCAAAGCAGCAGGCCTCTTTCTGGCATAGTAATCTCACCCCAGTGTTCCAAATCTGAATTTTGTCTGCATAAAATGGCCATCCCATTCCCTGGTAAGAAATTAAAAGAGCACACACAAGTCCATACAAGCAACCAGACTTTCTGGCAATTCCCTCAACCGAGATCCCATATATCTGAAGGTAGTGCACCCATCATACCTTTGTCATCAGAGACATTTGCTGCTACCACCAGGCTGTCTAGCAGAAGGTGGAGACCAGGGAATGATGCCTTCACAGCCCCCAGAAGTTTGACCAAACTTTCAGCTTTCAGGGTTTTCTTTTCTTCCACCTTCTTGAGCAGATTGTGGATGGCTTCCCTCTGCGAGCTGCCTTCACAGCAATCCAAAACTGCCTGTGACAAAGAAAGAGACAGGAAACTGCAAGTGCTTCCAACAGACTCTTAGACCTGAATAGCTCTAATGAAACAGGGACGGTATCACAGTGCTAAGTACAAATCCATATTCACTGCTTCCCTTAATTTGATTAACTGGGAGATGTTACAGGATGCCAGTTGCAGAAGCATTTAAACACATCCTGAAATATCAGAACACAAACCAGCAGTGTGCCTAGGTAGTCCAGTGCAATGGCATCCTGCTTCACAAATGGCATGGCCAGGGGGACTAGAGAAGTGGCTGTGGCGCTTAGGGATGTGCTCAGTGTTAGGCTGATGGTTGGAGTTGATCTTAAGAGTCTCTTCCAACCTAAATGAGTCTATGACTCTAAGCAATTATCCCCTTGTACGCAGCACTGGTGAGACTGTGTCTTGAATACTGTGTTCAGTTTTGGGCCCTTCTCTACAAGGGCATCAAGTTGCTCAAGAGTATGCAGAGAAGAGCAACAAAGCTCATGAAGGGACTAGAGAACAAGAGATAAGAGGGGTGGCTGAGGGCACCAGATCCATGCTGTGCAAAGGGAAATCACACTGTGAGGCTACTCCATTGTGGGAAAGGAACTTGCAAGTGGCTTCACGCTGTTTCACATGTCCCTGAATTAGAGATAATGAGGAAACAAGTGGTAGAAACAAAAACTTGAGCAAGGTTGAGATAAAGTAAACTGGCTACAGTGTTAAAGATGAGCTTTGGGCAGTGGCCAATTGCTGGCTGGCTCAAGGCATGTGTCTGAGGGTCTCTAACCAATTGCATGACAGATTTGGGCGCGTGGACGGTGCGTGGGGCTATGGGGAAAGTATATGTAGAAGTGAAAAAGGGCAATAAAGGTCTCCTGTTCAAGAGCCATCAGGAGTCCGTGTCTTGCATCCCTTCACCCCATCACTTGGCAAACCATGTGGAAAGACAGCGCCTTACAGACACATATGTACACCCCTCACCCACAAAAAGCTTTCTTTCTCACAGATTTGTTACCCACTTCTCCAAAGCGGTCAGGAATCCCTCTTCTGCTGCCTCCAGGAACTCTATGAGGGGGCTGAGCTGTGTTACGCTCTGGATCAGCTCCTCTCTGCATCCCAGCAAACGAGCAGTCAGCATCTCTCCCTCTTTCGTGCTCTCTGGGGGGAAAGGGATTCAGAAATACAAGAGAAAAAACAAATCAGTCTGAAGGGACTGACAGGCTCCTGAAGCAAGTGAGACTTTGTGTAAGATATAAGTGAATAGCAAAGCTCATCCCAAGCACAAACAGCAGAGAAAAACTACTTTACAAGTCTCTTTAAACTCTGTGAAAGGAAAACGTCTCATTTATCTAACAGAGCACAAAGACATAAAGCAAGCTGGAGGTTAACACCAGGTTTGCAAAGCCACTACTTTGTGTCAAAGTCCACTAAGAAAGGAGCTTTCAATCCTGAAGCTCAGCTGTGCTCTGGCCCACGTTGGTTTTGCAGCCTTCGATCCAACCCTCCAGGCAACAATGGAGAGAGCCCTGAGCTGCCTGCAACCCACAGCTGTGGAACAGAAACACTCCAGAATCTTAGCCAGCATGTAATAAGCCTCCTGTATCTAAGTAAGGATACAAGGACTGAACAAATGCTGGAGCACTACAGCCTGCCAGGGGGACGTGACCAGGTTGCTGAAGGTGCTTTGTCTGTATGGCTACCCACTCACTTTGCCATAACTGTGCCCAGTTCTCTACCTGTTTGCTGCAGAGCTTCTCCACTGTCCTGTTCCTTCTCCAGCAAGGCTGCTCTCAGGTTGGGATTCACATCTTGAAACAGCTTCAGTAAGGACACAAGGGTCTGTGCATCCAGGGGCTGCGCATCCTTCACTTTGCCCAACAGCTTTGTGAACACCAACTGTTCCCCTGCCTCTGCCAGACAGGCAACCAGAGCCTACAAGAGAACAGAAAGGCTCAGGGGAGGTTTAACAACACAGCCAACCATCTGATACAAGCAAAAAGCAGAAGAATCCTGAGGGTTTTGTTGAGGGGAGGAAAAAAATAGACAAAACACAGAAACCCATATACACATGCACACCAACAGAGGTTGAGCTCACTGAGGCCCTGTCTGCATTGAATTCAGCCCCAGGAGATGTCTAGGCTGTGGCCACCTGGTCATGAGCCCCAGCAAGGAGGGCAAAAAGCCATGCCTGCCAGCTCTTCTACTTTCAGTGAGCTCTGCCAATGGGAGCTGGTGAATGGCCCCGTTCCAGCACCAAACACACCTCTTCAGACCAGGGCTCTCCTAACAGTAAAATACCAATAACTAACCGACCTAATAAAACATACTGTAAACACTTATTTAAGAAGCCCATGACTAGAGCAGAGAATATAAGACTTCAGTGCAGAACAAGGAGAGCACTTGCATAGAAAGCAAAGAGCATTTTAGGTGGGACTTTTAGTAATTCCCATTCCCAAATCACAATGGAGTCACATCTCCTAGCTTTGGGCGCAAGCTTTGGAGATTAGGCACACAAGTGCTGTCTGTTGTGGGCTCTCAGCACACCTGGTTATCAAGCTCAGAGCTCCAAAATCTACTCCAGTGACCCAAAATAGGAACCAGAATGTGTATGTGCAGTTATGGAAATGAATGAAAAGAAAAAAGCTGGAACTCTTGCTTCCATTTCTCTGGAGCCCTTTAATGATGTAAATATTGTCCCTAAAGATACACACTCCACAGCTCTCCACAAGGGATAACAGCCTTTCAGAGCAGGCATTCTTTATTAGAGACTCCAGGGATGCTGTAAGTACCTTTGAAGTGGAGAACTTAGCCCAGTTCCTAAGATAACGGCCATTTTCTGCTGTCATTGTCATTTTTATTTCTATGATAAAAAGACTGAATGTAATTGCTTAAGGACACACCATGGAGATGGTGGACTTTCTTTTCCTGGCAGGTGTAAATGCTCATATTTTAGGGCAGCATGACAATGCAATAACCTATTACAATGAGTGTTCACAGAAGGGGAGCTGCAGGACTCCCACTAACAACATTTTTCCTGCCAGACAGAGAGACATGGACATGAAGGGCTCTGTTACAGAGGGAAAAAAAAAAAAAAAAAAAAAAAAAAAAGATGTAACAGATGTGCCAAAGAACAAGCTTAAAGGTATTTTTTAATCCAAGCATCCATTTTTAATAAGACTTGATAACCAGATCATGTTTGTTCTCAAGGTTTGTATGTCTGGTCCCTTGTGGTGCAATTGCCTAAAGTAGCTAGGAAAATAAAACTAACATTCACATTTTAAAGAAAATGTACAGCATTGAAGAGGCTTTCAGGGTAGGGTGTAGCTACATTACCTGAGCATTCCCTAGGCGTCCAACATTAGATGCTATCACAGTGGGGGAACCTGGTGTGCTGGCTCTAAGGAACCATACATAGCACAGAGTGGACTGGAGACACCACAGCAAGGCTCTGTGACCTGGTGAGGACTCGATTGTTCTTGTGCACATCAAGACCAATAAACCACACTTTTGCTATCCTGAGTCAAGGACCTGTCATGTTTTGACAAATGCTGTACTCTAGCGCACCTTTGCTCATTATAATACCAAAACACACCTCCATCCCAAAAGCTACACACCTCCAAGGCACAACCACCCCTCACTGAGCATGTAATCTGTATTTCTCAGAGCCTATACCTTTAAATGGAGACAGGAAAACTTTTCACCAATCATGCTTTTCAAGCTCCACCTAAAAATAGAAAATAATATAAATTGGCCTAAGAGAGAGAGGATGTCAGGGAAGATAGTATCCTGAGGACCTCCTGACTCTTGGAATCAGTCAACAGGCTGAGCTTCTCTTCCTCCTTCATTGGGATGCCTTTGGGTGAGATCTGAACGCTTGGTTATACCATGCGTCTCCACAGAAACTTAGAAATCTCTTTAGAGTCTTTGTGCCTTTTACCATGTTAATTTCCAGGCTGCACACCTGTGTATTTCATGCATGCTAGCTTGCTTTTGCAGACAGTAAGTTATCACTGGCAATCCAAAGAACTTGTGTACCTGTTGCGGTAATAAATTGCACTTAGCTGCATTGTTCCTAGCTGTGATAGTTCTCATTGAACACGGCTAGAATAAGGGCAGTTACATGTTATTGGTGAATCCATGACTGTGGTAGTTCAGTGCTCTGAATTCAACTAAACCCATATTGGTTAATGCATTATTGGTGAATCTGATTGTGATAGGTCAGTACCTTAATCTGACCAGACCCATAATAGTTAATTAGCCACACCCCTTAACACAACACCCCTACTAGATGAGACTGATCCTGCAAAATATCTCAAATCTAACATTCCTAAAAGTGCTCAGCACCTTGCCAAATACATGTTTTTAATATGTATGAAATGTAACTTGCACTGCTGTAACTTCTTATTGTTTTTGTTTTTTTTTTTTTTAATTAAAATCAGCACAGCATTACTACCCAGAGATCCACTTAACATCCCTTCCACAGTGCATGGTTTTCATTAATGGAAATGAATTTTCAGAAACTGAAAGGCTCTGTTAGTTATAGTGTGTTTCTGGAAGACCTTTCCTCAGACACATTGCTCAGTGGGAGCAACAGCCTTTTACCATTATTTTGAAAGAGTGCACAGTGCATTTAAGACTTACTTTGATGCAAAAACAGTTCCTAAAGAACCTGGAAGAACTGGAAAAATAGTGATATTAAGCTGGAATCCCAGCTTCCATTCAGTAGTAAGGTGCCCACATGTTATAGCCTTATCTATTAGGCTTTCACTGCTTAGGACACTTGCAAAACCCTTCATGGCCAAATCGGCACAAAGCAGCATGCAGTCAGCTTCCAGACTGGGGCAAGAGACAGTCTGGGGCAGTTTCCCTGGGGGCAGGCAAACCAAGTCACTAAGAACTGACTTCAGCTTGAGTTGTACCACCAAATGGCATCAAAGTCCACTGAGAAATTCAGCCCTGACTATAGGTATCAGTTGTGGTGCCTGCAACGCCCCAGCTACTCACAGTCTTACCAGTACCTCAATGATCACACACCATGAGAATGTCCCTCACAGCCTACAAAGCAGAGCAGAGCAGATGGTCCACAGCAAGCTACCACCATGGGCTCAGGAAGTCTGTTTTGGGATCTCATGTGTCAGTCACTGCCGTGCTGATACAGTTCCCGAAGCAAATACCACAAACAGGAGTGTCAGAACTCTCCTACCAGGCCCTGAAGATGCCTTCGGGCAGGACATATACTTCCTTACCTACACGCATGAGCAGCTTGCTCTTACAGATGCTTCTCAAGGGTGTCATTCAGGTGAGCACAATTTGCCCTTCAAACAACAAAGCAGATTCCCCATGAAAAGATTTGTTGGACAGGGCCCAAACTATTCTAGCCCTTAGCAGGGTAGAGGAGAAAATACTTGTATTATTTTTCCAATAAACATACCTACCTCCCTTTGAGAGGCATCAATTTCTCTGCACTCTTCTAGTCTTCTCAGAACAGCGTAGGCATCAGAAAGGGCCTCAGAGAAAACACTTTCATATCGAAGAAAGAAATCCAGTTTACAGCTTTTGCTTTCTGCTGCTGTGTGAGAGAAACAAGATGAGTTATTTGCTAATTGAAGGGATTCTCAAAAAGCATGATGTGATTGAAAAGCATCAATTTGTAACCAACACATTGGCTGCAATATGAAAACTGTGACTCACAAATCTGTTCTAAAGATATCATGCAGCCCGGAGGAAAAGAATGCAAAGATAGCTTCCTGAATGAAAAGATAGCTTCCTGACGCAGCTGGTTAGTGAGCCTACCAGGGGTGGCGCCCCACTAGACCTTCTCTTCACAAACAGAGAAGGACTGGTGGAGGACGTGATTGTCGGGAGCTGTCTTGGGCAGAGTGACCACGAAATGGTGGAGTTCTCTATTGTTGGTGAGGCCAGGAAGGGGACCAGTAAAACCGCTGTATTGGACTTCTGGAGGGCTGACTTTGTGCTCCTGAGGACACTGGTTGGGAGAGTCCCTTAGGAGGCGGTTAAAAAGGGCAGAGGGGTCCAGGAAGGCTGGGCACTCTTCAAAAGGGAAATCTTAATGGCGCAGGAGCGGTCTGTCCCCACGTGTCCAAAGACGAGCTGGCGGGGAAGAAGACCAGCCTGGCTCAACAGAGAATTGTGGCTTGAGCTTAGGAGAAAAAAGAGGGTTTATAATCTTTGGAAAAGTGGACAGGCCACTAGGGAGGACTATAAGGATGTTGCAAGGCTGTGCAGGGACAAAATTAGAAAGGTCAAAGCTCATCTGGAGCTCAGTCTGGCTACTGCCGTTAAAGATAACAGAAAATGTTTTTATAAATACATCAACACAAAAAGGAGGACTAAGGAGAATCTCCATCCTTTACTGGATGCGGGGGGAAACTTAGTTATAAGAGATGAGGAAAAGGTGGAGGTTCTCAATGCCTTCTTCGCCTCAGTCTTTAGCGGCAATACCGGTTGTTCTCTGGATACCCAGTACCCTGAGCTGGTGGAAGGGGATGGGGAGCAGGATGTGGCCCTCACTATCCACGAAGAACTGGTTGGTGACCTGCTACGGCACTTGGATGTGCACAAGTCGATGGGGCCGGATGGGATCCACCCAAGGGTACTGAGAGAACTGGCAGAGGAGCTGGCCAAGCCGCTTACCATCATTTATCAACAGTCCTGGCTATCGGGGGAGCTAAAGGTCCAGGTAAAGAAAAAACAAAGGATGCTACTAGCAAAAGGAAGCAAAAATCACGTTTTCAGCTTACAGCCCCTAGTAGTTTATTACACTGCAGTTTAGTGGTTACAGCAAGAAGAGGCTCCACTCTTAACTGAGAAAATTTCAGCAAAATTCATCAACTTACCCAACTAAAGCTGCAGAGTCCAGACACTGTTCAAACAAATATTTCAGAAAGAGCTTAAGTGTGAAAATTAACTGCCAGGAGTTCCAAAAAGGAGAAAAACTCCCAGACATGACTCCTACCACAGAGCTCTAAGATGTGAGTGCTCTTCAGATCAAGCACTGCAGTGCCACACACTTGCACCCAAGAACTAAAGGAACCAATGCAGGAAGACCTGCTCGGACTATTAAATGCAGAGGAGAATGTGAAGTGTCGGTTTTGACCTACAAAGCACTAAGCAGTTTGGGAGCAGTTAAGTTTCTCCCCACATCAATGCTAAGATCAGCAGAAGCATCTGAGCAGTGAAGATAGATGACTGCTTGCAGCCTGGGTTTGTCAGCACCTCCTTTCTTAGCACACCACAGTCCTAATACATTGACTTACAAGGGACATGATGTGGTCCACATCTTCCCCTCAGGCTTTAATTTCTAGGAGGACAAGTAGACAGGGAAGACTGGGATCACAGAATCATAGACTATCCAGAGTCACAACTCAGAATCATCCCACAAAGATCATTGAGTCTAACTCTTGGTTCTGCACAGGACCGCACAAAAAAATCAAACTCTATGTCTAGGACCATTGTCCAAACACGTCTAGAACTCCATCAGGCTCAGTGCTGTGACCACTGCCCTGGGGAGCCTATTCCAGTGCCCAAACACCTTCTCAGTGAAGAACCTTTTCCTAACACCAAGCCTGAACCTCCCCTGTCACTGCTCCATGCCATTCCCTCAGGTCCTGTCACTGTCCACAGAGAGCAGAGTTCAGCGCCTGCCCCTCCACTGCCCTCATGAGGGAGCTGCAGGCCACCATGAGGCCTCCCCTTGGCCTGAACAAACCCAGGGACCTCAGCCACTCCTCAAACATCTCCCAGTGTAGACCCTTCACCATCTCTGTAGCCTCCTGTGGACACTCTTTAATAGTTTATTGTACTTTTTATACTGTGGTGCCCAAAACCATACACAGTACTGGTGTGTCCCACACCAGCGCAGAGCAGGACAGTCACTTCTCTCAACCAGACAGCAGGCATCTGACCTCTCGGCTGCTACAAAATGATTAATTCTTGGGCAGAGAGAGTCATTGCTGACCGAGTCTCCCAAAAGGCAAATGTTTAAAACGTTGGGAGGCCCCCAAAATAGGTTATCCCCATATTATATCCTGCTTCTTTTTGAGCTGTAAGGTTTCTGCTATCCAGATTCAACAGATCAAAAAGCTTTACATGGCACTAGGTTCACCAAAAGTGAATTGAAATTTAGGACTAAACACTTCAGCAATTAGATGTTACAAAGATTGGTGACCACCCTTCCCTCATAGATATGAGGCTGTCATGATACTCTCAATCCTTTACAAAGACACTATCAGCAGCACTGCAAGAATGTTATTGCCACCTCAGCTTTTGCAAAAGGATCCTGTATGCAGCTTGCTGCCCTAATTAGTGGCTGTTACAACGAGCTGACCAACACACCTGCTGATCTTAATAAAATAATGGCCAAACCTACTTTCTGCATTGATTAGTAAGATATCTTACTTACCCGGCCAGAGAGATACCGTGATCAGGCAGGTGGCTTTCCCAGGAAAAGGCTCATCCCCTGCACTCCGGGTGGGCTGTCCCTGAGACTCCTCCAAATGTGGGAAACCCAAATGCATGATTTGTGGTAGTGTGGGACTCCATTTGCACTCTTTTTATCAGAGGGCAGGAGCACTTCTCCTATGAAGAAAGGCTGAGAGAGCTGGGGCTGTTCAGCCTAGAGAAGGGAAGGGTCAGTCAGAAGTGATCTTATTGCAGCTTTTCAGTACTTAAAGAGAGCTTATAAAAAGGATAGAGAACAACTCAGTCAGATAATGACAGGACAAGGGGAAATGGTTTTAAACTAAGAGGGGAGATTTAGATCATAGGTTAGGAGGAAATTCTTCACTCAGAGGGTGGTGAGGCACTGGAACAGGTTGCCCAGAGAAACTGTGGATGCCCCATCCCTGGAGGTGATCAGGACCAGGTTGGACAAGGCTCTGGGCAACCTGATCCACTGGTGGCATCCCTGCCTAGGGCAGGGGAGTGGAACTGGTTGATCTTTAAGGTTCCTTCCAACCTAGGCCATTCTGTGATTGTAAGATTCAATGATCTCAGTGACCAACATGAGGATGTATTCCACATCTGTTAATTCTTGTTTGACATACACTTGGAACAGGCTTTTTTCACTTAAAAAAAAAAAAAAGAAAGAAAGAAAAGATTGCTGCAATGTCGAGATATTAAGCAATACCATAACACCACTTTTTAAACGTACAAACCCACAGCCTTGTGCTCCCTCTGCTGACACACTTGGCTACCAACTCAGCTCAGCACACACTATAATGCAACACACACACACAACAAAGCCTACGACATCCAATGCAAAAGTACAGAAGATGATGACCTTAGAAGAAGGGTTATTAGGAAGCCAGAAAATTATATACCGCAATTCAATTTTCTTACCTCTCACACCAAAAGTAATACTGTCTTTGAAGAGTTGAAAGAGGTTGAGAGGTCATTACCATTCTCTGGGGCGCTCCAAAGGGCCAGAGCAGGCAGAATTCCCAGAAGATAATGTAAAATCCTGTATAAGGAACTCACGAGCACATCAATTTGTTTTTCGATCTATTTAATTTTAGTTCAGAGCATTAGTGCAGACAGGTAAGAGGAAAACAAGCAACACTTTAACTAAATTCAGTGCTCCCTGGTCTCTAAAGGCAGCAGAATATGCATCACAAAAACAAGCAACATTTTGGCTATCTGCGCTGATAATTTAAATGGAAATATGATACACTGAAAAACAAATAGATGTGCTACAGTTCTTAACAGCAAGTTTTCCGTTACCCTTCAAAGCAAGGGTTGTTGCCATTCATTCCTGGAATAGGGCTACTCCAATGAGATAAGGAAATCACGAAGGGGAAGAGTATCACAAACCCAAAGCAATGGTCCAAGTTCTGACCAGAAGGCAGCAGAATTCTGCTGCCTTACCTTATCTTTGGGTCAATATATCAGGTTGCCATCCTTTCCACCAGAGGAAATTACTCAAGACTCACCTGTAAGCCTGTCTCTCTCTGGGGAGAAGGGTTTTATCAACCAGGACCCACCACAGCACATTTCATTTCCATAACACATCTAACCCAGCCTGTGAACAGGCTGATTCTGACTCTGCAGCCTTGCTTCTCCCTTCCACCCATCTCCTCTGCAACAGTTCTCCTAAACTGGTGATCGCAAGAGAAACTGGAACAGACCACTGATTTCTTGACACAACGCAAACTTACTTATTTGTCCCTCAATGAGTTGGTATCATTTCAATGAACAGACTTAATTAGTGGTGATACAGCTCCAATGAAAAGGATATGAATCTGCTGTTACAAAAGCCAACAAAGATAATTTCCTTTCTCGCCTGCCTTAGAAGTCTTTTGGGGAATGTTCACAACTTCTGTTCAAGAAGGGAACACAACTCCAATAGCCAATAAGTGCATATGATGAGAAACAGCTTTGCAGGACATCAGTAGCATTCAGCTCACAAGTAGAGCTGAAATTCTGGTGGAAACATCTTTGCTTCTAAGTATTTGTAATGAAAGACAAGAGCCCTGACATATTTGTCATGGGAGCAATGTAATCAATGTTTTGCCTTCAACAGAATGGACATGCAATTTTAAGTGACAGGGAAAGTGATCATTCAAATTTGGTGACACACTGAACAGCTACGTTAATCTTGATTTAATGCAATACTCCTGCATAGGATCCATCACCCAGGCAGGACTACAGCAGCAAAGTAAAGGGCAGCCCGTAGGCTCCCTTCAGCCTGCTTGGGTTGGCTACAAAGGTCACACAGCCTCAGAGGGGCCTTCGTGAAGCAGAGCACAGACATTCCTTTGCCCCCGTCCCCCACGAGCAGGGGCCTGGGACCAAACTGCCCCATACAGGGCAGACCCCGGCCTCAGCAGGGCCCCCCACACTGAGGTGTGGGAGACGGGACAGTGAGGCCGGGCCGGCCGGGAGCGCTGCAGATGGCAACTCCCCCCGCCCCACTTAGCAGGGCAGTGTCCCCTCAACCCCGGCTCCCCCGCGGAGGTGGGCTGCCCCTCCCTCCGTGGTGGTGGGCCGCCATCTTGAGGCAGCAGCGGGCCGACTCCCGCGGCATGTGACGGAGGATTGGCGGGGTGGGAAGAGAGGTGGCTGTGGGCCACCTGCCTTCCACATTGACGGGGGGGAGGCCTGGGTCCCTGTGGGCCTCACAGAGGAAAGGTCAATGAGTGCTCTGCAGGCAGGCCCTGCAGGGAGAGGGGGGCACAGGACCGTATAGTCCTGGCAGTGCGTCCAGGTCCTCGTGCTCTGCCCTCAGCCCAGTTGCCAACCCTTCACTTCACAGCACACGGCTGGTGTGGTTTATGCCTGCTCTGTCCCAGTGACCGTCTCAGCTCCCCTAGTCCTGCACCTCTCCTGAGGGCAGTGCCACCAGGCAGGATCCAGCACCGCAGCAGGAAACTCACCTGGCTCAGCAGATCTGCAGAGGCTGAGCCAGAGGGGTCGCATACGGTCCCAGCTGTGACTCCACAGGTGTCAGGCTGACCCAAGGAAACACAAGGGACAAAGTCACTGAAAACTCAGTGCTTCTCAAGGCCATGCATGTCCTCAGTGCACATGTGCTGTACACTGGCCTACATACAGCAGGATGTGGGGTGAGAACACACTGTCTTCACTGAGCGTGTGGGCTCTCAACCTACTCTTGGGTCAGAGGAGATGAGACCTCAATTTGTATTTGTGTGGAGCTGCACTGGCATACCAGGGTTGCCCTTTGTTCCTCTCAAAGAGTCTGGCCTTGGTTTACGTTCCCTGTCCATCAGTAACTTGACCCAGCTCATAGCTCAAACAGGGCCTCAGGGTGCACTTAGCTTGAGCAAGTTCTGAGAGCTTCCAGATGTCCCCAGTAAGACAGGATGGAGGAGAGGACTGGGTTACCTGCCAGTGTTGTACTGTGGGGCCGTGCCTAAGCTGAGCAGCCTGTGAGAGTCACTCAAATATGCAGTTGCTGAGCCTGGTGCACTGAGAAGCAGGTGTCTGCTCTTCCAAGTGGCCTTCGTCCTGACAGGTGGGAGCTGGCTTTGGAGGTGTTATATATGGAGTGGTAATTCGTGTCGAGAAAATGGTTGATATTAATAAAGAAGGGGGAGATTTGGTAATGTGGCCATGGGGGTTGGAAAGCCCCATGGTTGAGATAACATTAGACTCTTAACAATGAGGCCATCAGGAATATAAAATAGTTTAGAGGGAACAAAGAAGGGTGATTCAGGACACTCCATGCAGTCTCTGGTTTCTCGTTCTCCAGATGGTTCTCTTGTTCTCCAGCCATTAAGGCATGGATGTTTCTGGGTGTTTGCTGTTGTTACATTCAATGTTGTTTGACCAATGAAAAGTTGTTTTGAAAAGAACTGCTGTGGAGAGAAGGGTATAAGAGGGGAGCCTGCCCTCAAGAAAGAAGAAGAAAAAAGAAGAAAAGAGAAAAAAGAAAAAGGCAGCACGATGAAGTTACATAAATAAAGAAGCAGGAAAGAAGAAGTGAAGAGGAACAGGCTGGCAGAATGGAGACCAGGACGGGAACAGGCACTTTGATTGCCTCATGAAGATAGGTTCGGACAAACTCAGCAGACTGCTCAGAGAAGCTCGTACAGAAAGTCGCTGGAAACAGGCACACTGGAGCTGGAGAGAAGCTCGAGCTGAGAGAAGTGGACCTGTGCACACAACTGCCTCTCGCTGGTAAGCAGTTGCGCATTATGGGGAATCATACGTCCTTAGGAACAAAGACTGTCCTGGTAACCTTACAGCTTATTCTCCTTATTACCAATTGGACAGTTTATGAGCCTGAAATATGGGACCAAACTTAGGTCAAGGTGTGGGACTCTGCAACTAAAAACGACAAGGTTGCAGTGGGATTGCTCGGCATCTGGCGAGCAGTCTCTGAGGCCTTAAAGAGCCATGTGGGACCACAGTCAGAAACGTGTGGTTTGCCAGACAGTGAGGGAGCTGCGGGCTCCTTTACTGATCCCACTGCTACGCCATGGGCCCCTCTGCTGCTACAGCCATCCAATGCCTTTGCTGTTACGCCCCCTGTTGACCTGAATGTGCCTTTTGACCCAGGCCTCATTGGCCTTGAAAAGGAGATGGATATGCTTTTCTTCGATCCGGGAAGAACAGGATACATAAGGCCTGAAGACTGAGTTGCTTGACAACTTAAAGTGAGACATATTGTTCAAAAGGAATGGAAAATGGAGACTGTTAAGTCATGGAACTGAAAGGATTGTTTGTTACCTTTCCTGATTGTACATATGTATAGGCATACTCAGGTTTAGTATGTAAAGCAATGTTCTGTATATTTAGAATGTTTGATGTTTGTGTGTGCATGTTGGTGGAGCGTAGACTCCCCGCACACACAGCACTGTTTACTTGCCTTTTTATACCTTTTAGAAATATTTGTTTTATAAATAGTACAAAATTCAGATTGAGTTGAGACCTCATTTATAACACAGGTGACTCCTTGCCACAGCCTCCCTGTGTGAGGGCAGTATCGTTTGCAATAATTAAGTATAACCTGCTATAGGTCTGCCCTGAACTGGTTCTTACTTCAACTAAAGCAAAGCCTTCAGGAAAGAAATGGGACCCCACCAGAGCAGTGCTGTCAGATCTCATTGTGGACAAGGAATGGGCCAATGAGTTACCTTAAACAGCAGAAGGCCACAGAGTGGCCCCGCTAGCCTCACTAAAGCACAGCTGCTCACTGATCACACCCTGCCTGCACAGGAGACCCACCAGCCAACAAAGATGTAATACCTTTCCTGTTTGCGACACTGTGGATTCTTAATCAACCATTACATAGTACCGACTTGCACACCTGAAAACTGCTGGTTCCTCTGCACACATCTCTAACAGTGCTCTCAGAAAGTTTTGTCTGATGTGTCATTGTGGAAGCAAAAGAGTTTGGCCATACTTTGCACGAAAAAAAAAAAAATGAAGAGGGAAAAAATGAAAAGGAGTGCGAAAAATCGCCAAACAGTGCAGGGAGTAACAAGTTCAGGTATTGAATAATATTGAAACAGTACTGAACAATACCTGAACAAGTTCTGGAAGCTGGCAATGCACTGCCATCTAATTGATGGATTGAGGGGAAGACCTAATATTAGCCAATATATGCATATATGCAAATATATGCCAATATTTGCATAAGCCAGTGTTAATTTTTGGATAAATGCATGGGGCAAGGGGATAATATCCTCGGCTGTGTAGCTTTGATACCAGGCTATGTGTTACCTGGTAAAGAGCAGTAGGCGGGCAGGGACAGGGGTTATGGGTGCTGTCTACTGTCAAGCTGTCTCTGCCGGGATGTGAATGAAATTCTGGTGCTGGCATGTGGTCAAACAGATCATCTTGTAAACAAATGGATATTAATTAGAAACCCATAATGACATGATGAGACCTGCTCGGTTCTGGGGCCTCTACATACTGCCAGGGAAATGTTTTTGGCTGGGATCATCAGCCATGAATGGCACAGCCAACTGTTCTGGCCATTAGAATACAAATGGCATCACTACAGCAGATTTCAAGGTCACTTCTGGAGGATACAGAAAAGGCAGGCTTGGCTGTTTCCTTGCAGTGCTACAAAGAGAGATTCCTGCTCAGACTGCAGTCCTTTGCCAGTCTCATGCAATAAGTTGTTTTGTTAGAGCTGTCAATTCCAGCTCCGCCAGTAGCATGATAAAAAAAAAAAGACTTCTTATTTATAAACTGAAGAGGTATCTGTGAAAAAGCACTGAACCTAGGTCTGCTTATTTTTATCCACAGACCAGTGGTGATCAGAGCAAGTTGATGCTGATGTGCTCACAGGTCCCTAGTAGCTCTCACTCCATGGCTGCTGACCTGAAGATGATAAAGGTGTGTCAGATGAAAAACCTGCTCCCCGTCTGCTGCAGTGAGGGGCTGGCACTTGCCAGGCACCATTGTTGTGGTTTAACCTGGCCGGCAGCTAAACACCACACAGCCGTTCGCTCACCCTTCCCCCTCCCTCTCTGGGATGGGGGAGAGAAATGGAAAGTGAAGCCCGTGAGTTGAGATAAAGACAGTTTAATAAGACAAGAAAATAATAATAACAATAATAATAATAACAATAATAATAATACGATGATGATAATAGTACTACTACTAATAATATGTACAAACAAGGGATGCACAATGCAATTGCTCACCACCCGCTGACCAATGCCCAGCCTAACCCCGAGTAGTCCAGCCCCCCTCCCCCGGCTAGCCACCCCTATCTATTGTTTAGCATGATGTCAGATGGTATGGAATACCCCTTTGGCTAGTTTGGGTGACCTGTCCTGGGTCTGTCCCCTCCCAGCTCTTGCTGCACCCCCAGCCTGCCTGTTGGCAGGACAGAGCAAGAAGCTGAGACGTCCTTGGCTTAGTATAAACTCTGCTCTGCAACAATTAAAACATCGGGGTGTTATCAGCACTCTTCCCATCCTAAGCCAAAACATAGCGTTCTATCAGCTACTAGGAAGAAAATTAACTCTGTTCTAACTGATACCAGGACAACCATCCATGAGACAAAGGGCAGCAGGCACTGCCCAGCACACCAGGCATCACAACATCACTGCCGTCATCTGAGGCCATGATGAACCAGAGAAGAGTAAGAGCTGTACATTGTAGGTAGGTGCGTTCTCTGGAACAGCAAAACCTTTCATGCAAAGTCTATGATGACACAGAAGAGCCCTGATATTGCTGATACTATGAGAACTGGCACTAAACAGGGGTCTGGTGAGGGATAGGTTTTTGGCGTTTTGTCTGTGGGCCTGTCTGTATAGCGTCTGCTTTGTGCTCCAGTACTTCCAGAAAACATCTTGAGCAGGTGTGGGAGGCAGGGAGCAGTGCCTCGGGATAGCAGTTTTTCACCAAGATTACAGAGAGGAGAAAGCTGAACACCCATCACTACCCATATCACGGCACTGCAGCAACAGATGACAAAGGGATGGCTCTTTGCTGAAACCAGCTCTGGATCCTCTGGAGCTGAAATTCATGTTTGCTTGGTAGTATCTGATTCAAGGTGGACTGGCAGGATGATGGCAGCCTGCTGAGAGAGCAGCTACAGTTTTCTGCCTTGGTGGTGATACATGGTGTATGGAGACAACAGCTGTAGCATGATGGAAGAGAACAGTGAGTATCTCTGAAACCAGACAGGGTTTTCACAAGGGATGAAGGAAGATGGTCTGAGGGGACAGTCCCATGATATTCAGGCTGCAGGTACAAAAGCCAACTAGAAGTTCTCTTCCCCATCTGCCTATTTCTGTCCCCTCTGCTGCTTGAGTGAACTGGTCTGGGGGCATTGCAAATCAAACTGATGTCATAATCCAGACTAAGAATAACCTCCCCAAATGAGGAAAAGGTGAGGAAACAGGAGACAGCAGTGTCCCAATGTACCTGTGTCAGTTCCCATCACAGTAACACCCTGTTGTCTCTTGTCCAGCAAGCAGTGCTGAGTGGTGAGGTACCACAGGAGTTTTACTTCCCCAAAGTGTAGGGGCATAGGATAAAGCTCCACCAGGTGCCATGCAAGGGAGCCTTCATGGGAAGACCTGACCATGGTGATGTGTTTTTAAGTGCACCATCCAGTCAGGGATCAGTTAGGTGTCACAGGACAGTGGTTCCAACTCCCCCTGGCTACCTGGGAGCAGGCAGAGGTTCCACAGATCAGAACAGGTATATCTTTTGTTCCCTGAAAGCTCCACTTGCTAAGGCACAGTTCACTGGAATAGCACAACCCAGGAATGGGTGTACTGCCTCACCTTGCTGTGCCAAATCTGTCTTCACACATTGGAAGGTCCATGGCAGGGAGACATGGGGTGAAACAACCTCCCCTCCAAAGCAGGGAATCTGTCACTAAAACTCAGCCCTCTCCTCTCCAGCAGTTATGTCTTCCAGAGGGACAGATCCAGGATATGAGGCTCAGTGGGATTTCTCCAGTGGCCACATCCAAACCATGCTTTTTTCACAAATTTTGACGTGCACCTTTTTCAGGCAGCACAGCCCACAAATCTGCGTTGGCCTCTCAGGTCTCTTAGAGCATCTCTTGGTGACAGCTGGGCTGTCATATCATGCAATTCTCCCCACAGAGGGGAACAACAATGAGACAGAGATGCAGCCATTTCGGCTTAGCTCAGGCAGGGACAGCAGTGAGAACAGGTTTCTGTGACATGAGTGCAAGCTCAACGCTGTGCAACTGCATCTTCCCCCTCCTAGCTCATACATAATCTCTCCTGTGCAGTGGAGCCTGGATGGCAGCAAGCTTTATCCCTTGCTTGTGGCTTCTACTTTGAGCGCTTGAGGGCACTGTTGGAATTTGGAAAGAGGCAGATGTCAGGGATGAAAGATCTGTTTCCAGTCATACCATGCAGAGGCACATCAGTTTGCAAGGACTGTGGCTTCCACTGGAAACCTTCCTGTTCAGAGGGGAATATAACTTTGGCATGAGTGTACTGTCTCAGGCAAAAACTGATTCTTCAGAAAATACACTGTGTTCAGTTTTGGGCCCCTTGCTACAAGAAGGACATTGAGGTGCTTGAGCGAGTCCAGAGAAGGGCAACGAAGCTGGTGAGGGGCCTGGAGAACAAGTCCTACAAGGTGTGGCTGAGGGAGCTGGGCTTGTTCTTCTGCCTGGAGAAGAGGAGGCTCAGGGGCAACCTTATCACACTCTATAGGTACCTTAAAAGGAGGCTGTAGCGAGGTGGGGGTTGGTATATTCTCCCACGTGCCTGGTGACAGGATGAGGGGGAATGGGCTGAAGTTGTGCCAGGGGTGTTTTAGGTTGGATATTAGGAAGAACTTCCATACTGAGAGGGTTGTGAGGCATTGGAATGGGCTGCCCAGGGAAGTGGTGGAGTCACCATCCCTGGAGGTCTTTAAAAGACATTTAGAGGTAGAGCTTAGTGATATGTTTTAGTGGAGGACTTGTTAGTGTTAGGTCAGAGGTTGGACTAGGTGATCTTGGAGGTCTCTTCCAACCTAGATGATTCTGTGATTCTGTGATCAAGTAATTAAGACTTCTTCAACCTTCTTTTTTTCTGTAAGCATTTCTCCCTTCCATCTTTTTTAACCCCAGAGCTTCCCCTGAGGGTCAGATTTTAGGGAAAGGAGTCGGTTGTACAGTCAGTTCTTGGGAGGAAGTGGACCTTAAAAGGCAGCAAGTTTGATCACGTGGAAATATGCTTCACCTGCATATACACTATATGTTTCCTAAGTGCCGTTCATGCAAGGACTTGCAGCCTGTTCGTGTGCAAACACAGATCTGCTTCTGCTATCAGCCTCCAAGGGAGCCAGCAGAGCAGGCTGTGCTCCAGGGTCAATGCTTCGACGGCTCCAAAGGACTGCACACAGCACTCTGCTGAGAAGCTGTGCCAGAATAATTATTTACATGTGCTGGTATAAAGTAATTACTAATGGAGCAGAACACCATGCACAACCCCTCCAAGCTGTCCTGGAGGAGACACTGGGAGGTACTGAGCAAAGTGCACTCTCCGTGTACCAAACTCCACATTTCCTCCCACGTCAGTCCTTCCCGCTCTTCCCACGAGACCAGCTGTTTTGTGGCAGAGTAGTCTCTGTCACCCCTTTTGGCTCTATCCTCTTGCTTTTGCCAGCACAACCCGAGGTTGTGCTCAGAGTCTGTAAGTTGCACTGTTATTCCAGGTAAATCACACACAAAACTCAGTCTGATGAGGTCTTTTGGGGAAGACAACATTCATATTAAGAAGTTGGAACTGTAAAATTGATTTTTTATTATTTCACTTCTGTGTTTCTCCAACCAAACTGAATTTTCACTTAAGAGGTGGACCACTAGCACAACTTTGTGCGCCTAGACTAATTTCCTAATGCCTGCTTGTAGTTTCTGGTCCACCAGCTTCCTGGGCTTTGGGCTTCACTGTAATCTATTGCAATGATTTATAAGGGGGATAATCTCCTTGGCATTTGCCATGCCTGCTCCCTTCTGTGTGGTATGTAGGGGAAGATGTCTTGCATCCAGGAGGCTGGACTGCACCCACTCTGCTGAGTGTGATGGCCCACTGTCTGAGCAGAACATGCCAAGAACATAACCAAGAACATGCCATCAGACTTTGCAAAGAGCATCTTCAGCTTCTCCATCAGATATCTGACTGGAATCATCTCTAGAAAATCCAAATCCCAGGCTCTGCGGAAGATCACACACCTGTGATCTATTACTAAATGTGATCAGTTTTTTTCCTATCTTTTCACAAATAGGTCAGAGTTTCAGGAGGCTGCAGAGATTTCTTTCAGGATGGGGCACAGCCCTTATCTTTAGCTGGGCATCAGTATTCAGCCCTGGTGCCACTCCAGGCATGACTTCATTCTCAACTCAACATGCCTAGGCATCTGTCCATGATGTCAGCTCTTTAGTCCTACAGTATAGTATTAGTGCCTGGCCTCCTTTAATCAAAATCCCACCCTAAATGTAGCCCAGAACTCACCCCTCACGTGCTGGTAGGAGTTGCTGTTATCTGTCACACTGATTATTTGTCTTCTCACCAACATTGCAGTACAAATTACTGTCTCATCTCCAGTTCCTCCTTCTGTTGGGATCTTTGTAGCATCTCTTGAGCCTCTCCTTCTGGCCTTGCTGGTGCTCTAACAAGTTACAGAGTTATCTGCATGTGCAGCACAAGGTATGCCCAGATCAACCTACTTGTATTTGTGATCTCAGAGGTGATCTCCAAAGCCCCTCAATAGGGGCTTCTTCAGGGATCACTCAGTGTATGCACTGTGGTGAGCTGGTGCATTCAGTGCCTTCCAAAGGACACAGTCAGCAGCTTCTTCTCTATCTAAGCACAATTTCCTTCTTATCTGTGGATGCTCTGCTAGCAAAGGCTATGGCTCAGCAGGATCCCCGTTGCTTTGTCTGCAAGCCAGAGGCTGTGCTGGGCACTGGGTACAGAGCAGTCCCTCCCTCCAACATTGCTGGCCAGAGGCCACACACTTTTCTACCCATTCTATTCCCTTCTGTCTACTGCACAGCAATCAGCCACTGTGTCTCAACACCAGCAGCTACCACTTGTCAATCATTTCTCATAACTGTTAGTCTTGTGACATTTCCTTTTTGTTAGAGCTCCCTCTCTCGGCATCACCCCTACACATTCCTTGTTATTACCTCTGTAGGCCCATGCTGATGCAGACTTCTCTGCTACAGAATCAAGTATCTATTTCTTCTCCTATGTCTTGGCTTTGAGTAAAAAACTATATCTCTATACTCTTTTTTTTTTTTTCCTATTTTTTTTTTCTGGTGACAGCACTCATCAACACTTCTCTCAGCTGTTCTCGTGCTTCACACACCATTCCAGGGTTGAGGAGTCTATTCTTCCAGAAATCATATCCCCATTTAGATAATAAAGGGGTTTTCTTTCATTTTCATGTCTTTATCCTGGTGGCCAGCCCTGCACACAGCCTGTTTTACCTTCCATACATGTACATGGGTTTGTCCGTGATTCAGCATCCTCAGTGGTCTGGGTCCCTACAGTTGTCCATTTGTTCTGTTTCTAGATGCTGATTTGTTTTCCTATTAATCTCCCTCCCTCCCTGCAACTCTCCCTAGACTGATTGCAGCCAACGCATTTCATGTATCACGTGCTGCATAATAACACAAGGGAAGGGGACTTCATGCCTGTAACCCGCTTCTCTGTAAGGGCTATTTCCAGAGGTGGCAGGTGCTGGCAGGGCTCCAGCCATGTGCTCGCATGCTGACTTAGCAGCTCTTCCTCCAAAGTGACCTCCGTGGCACATGTCCCTCTGCACGTCCCAACCCAGTTGTTGTATGGACCATGTTCCTGCTAGGGCAGAGACTCCTGCCAGTCCCTTTTTCAGCCCTCATCACACACAGGCTGCTGCATGCCAATGCCTGGTGCTGCCTGGAAGAGGAAAGCGTGCTCAGCTTTCCCACAACCACATTTTGCTTTCTTTGGTGGACAAGCAGAGCATGGAGACTCAAACAACCTTCTGCTGGTGCCAAATGCAGAGGTAGTGCCACAGTTTGGCTCATGGTCTTCTTTCCAGCTGGCAGGGTTGAACTGCAGAAAGAACGGCTTGGTGTTCTCTATTGCTTAGCCACACGGGTAAATCTGTGCCCTGTGCACCTGCCTGGGAAGAGTCCCATTTCCAGGCTTCACAGAGGAGGGTTTTTACTGGAGTGCCTCAAACACTTCAAAAGGGTCATTTCTCATGGACTGGGATCTGGCCCCTGGGATCAATGAAGGACCAGTGGGAGAGATCCTGCTGGTGGCATCTAACAAGGTGGGACCTACCCCTAGCTGATGCAGGCAGAGCAACCAGCTGCCCACATGCTATACCTTTGGTATCCTAGTCCAAATGCCTGACAGGACACTTGGGAAAGTGGTGTTGCACAGCAGTTTCTTTTATCAGGGAAAATTGGTTTACGGACTTGCTGGTAATCATCTCTCTATTATCATGCCACAGCTGCTTGTCCCTACCATGTGCTGACACACACAAGAGGCTAAAGACGAGCCTCTTCTCTGTGTGGGCAGGGCATGCTCCTGAAAAGAGGAAAGTTGATCTGTCTGGACACAGGAAAGTGGGGACAGTCACTGTTCAGCAGGGGTGCCCCATACTCCCTGTCTGCTGTCACAGAGGAGCCCAAGCCCTTACTGACACAGGAAATGACCCCCCCAGCTTACCACTAGCCAGTGGTAGTTGGCATCTTCAGCATGACTGGGTCAGCTCTGGCACTGAATTTCATTAAGAATTTGTTACGTTTTCATGTCAGGAAAATTCATCCATCGTGTGAGCTGCCCATCAACCTCCCTACACAGTCCAGCCATCTTCCTCCAGCCACTCCAGTCCCAATTAGCTCCCCTGGGGCACAGCTAACCTGACTGACACTACTAATGCTCAAAGACATGGCTGGGGCTGCAGCAACCCTGCCTGACAGCCCATTTCCCCTATAAATCACCAGGTCACAGAAGTTACGGCATTTATAAATATTGATCTTGTCTTTGGGGAAGCTAACCATTTTGGAGAGGGAGGCTTTTCTAAATAGCATTAAAAAGAGATGTCAGAGTTATTTTTGGCTCTGTCAACAGTGTGGGTTTGTGTGGCTGCCCTGCATGCAGGGCTGAGTACACCAGCCCAGTACTGCTGCCTGCTCCTGCTCCTCTCTCCCTTGGCACTTCAGCAGGGGCTTGGTGTCTTGGAGGTGTTTATTCTGGGGTCTCTCTGGGCAGGGAAGACCTGGAAAAGGTCCATCTGCCAGACAGCTCTTTGCAAGAGAAGTGATTTAGCCCTCTGACTGAAGGAGCCCTTTCCCCACACTCTGGGGGCAGGCTGTACAGTGCCACCCACCCATTCTCTCTGGGACTGGCTCCAGGCAGCAGGATGCTGCATGGCTGTATGCGATGTTCTGTCCTTGTGCATGGCATCTGTAGCTACAGTCACCCTCTGCAAAAACTACCACCATGTCCGCCTTGCACCTCCTCAGACTGTACCACCCAGGCATCTGTGCCATCTCAAAAATGGAGGGGAGACGCAAAAATAAGATGCCAAAAGGTTTCCAGAGCTTTGCAAAGCTCTAGAAAGTTTGTGGGTGGCTTGTGTGACCGAGATAGCGTTTCTACTCCAGCCCATGAATCGCTAAGGGCTGCTTTTGGAAGTTGTTTTAGTTAAGCTGCAAAAGAATGGCACGTGCTGGGACACTGCTCTTGTGTGGAGGGTCACTGGGTAGACACATCTGGATAGAAACCAGAAACCTTGATCTGGCCTGATCAGAATCACAGAATCCTCTGAGAAGGGACACACAAGGATCATTGAGTCCAACTCCTTGCTCCACACAGGACCACCCAAAAATTAGACCCTATGTCTGGGACTATTGTCCAAACACGTCTAGAACTCCATCAGGCTCAGTGCTGTGACCACTGCCCTGGGGAGCCTATTCCAGTGCCCAAACACCTTCTCAGTGAAGAACCTTTTCCTAACACCAAGCCTGAACCTCCCCTGTCACTGCTCCATGCTGTTCCCTCGGGTCCTGTCACTGTCCTCAGAGAGCAGAGCTCAGCATCCGCCCCTCCACTGCCCTCATGAAGGAGCTGCAGGCCACCATGAGGCCTCCCCTTGGCCTGTTCTGCTCTGGGCTGAACAAACCCAAGGACCTCAGCCACTCCTCATGTATCTCCCTATCTAGACCCTTCACCATCTTTGTAGCCTCCTGTGGGTGCTCTCTAATAGTTTTATGTCCTTCTTATATTGTGGTGCCCAGAACTGCACACAGTGCTCAAGGTGAGGCTGCACCAGCACAGAGCAGGACAATCAACCAGCTAGCAATGCCATGCCAGATGCACCCCCAGGTATGGTTGACCCTTTTGGCTGCCAGAACACACTGCTGGCTCAGATTCAACTTGGATGGACCAGAACACACACATTCCTTTCTGTGGCACCATTTTCCAGCCTCTCATCCCGAAGTGTGTACGTATAATCATGGTTGCCCCTTCTCATGTACAGAATCTGGCACTTGCTCTTGTTAAACTTCACACTGCTGGTGATTGCCTATCCCTCTACTCTGTCAAGATCACTCTGCAAAGCCTCTCCACACTTGAGGGAGGCAACAGGTTCTCCTAATTTAGTATCATCTGCAAATTTACTTAGTAGACATTAAGAGCCCTGCATCCAGGTCATTGATAAAACCACTGAAGAGAACTAGCCCCAAAATGGAACCCTGGGAATCCTCACTAGTGACTGGCCAGTCAGATGTAAGAAATGCCATACCATCTTTGGACAGAAATGTTCATCCATTGCATCACACAAGTCAGGAGGCAGCTATCTGTGCTGCCAGCTCTCCACTGTCATTCATTGCAGTGGCCCAACATAATTCCCCAACAGAGAACCCCACCACCTAGTGCAAAGCAACTAGGTAAGATCCAGCCTGCCATCCCTGCAGAGTACTGTGTGTCTGCTGCCACTGGGAGGACCATGAAGTGCATGGCATATACCACCACAGCTCTCCAGTGCTGCTGTAGCATGGGCTGGGCTGAGGAGACCTCATTCCTGTGTCTACTAGGGACATCTATGAGGTCAGTGCTGCTCTCCCTGACGCAGGGCAGGTCCTCTTCTTGGACCCAAAAGGAAGAGCTGGTTCTTGCACCTTTCAGCCAGCACAGGCCCCTGTGGGAGGACCATCATGCTGGAGGATTGTGCATCTCTCTGGACTAGTGTGTCTAACTTGGTCAGGGCTGCAGAAGAAACATGGAGAGACACAAGGATTAGCATGAGATGGTGTGAGATGCGCTTTGGAGCACAAAGCACACTGGAAATCATGAGGCAAGCCACTCTTACTAGTCAGCCAGAGCAAGCTCTGGGCTAGCTCATTCTGGTCTCACCTTTTCTAGTGAGCCCTGCAACTCACAGCTCCTTTTACCACATGAGCAAGGCTCTGCGTCTCTTCCCAAGGAAGGAGGCAAATTGCTCCATGTGTCCCCACGTGCC
Organism: Anas platyrhynchos; assembly: GCF_047663525.1. Classification (NCBI taxonomy): domain Eukaryota; kingdom Metazoa; phylum Chordata; class Aves; order Anseriformes; family Anatidae; genus Anas; species Anas platyrhynchos. Next base: position 8,345,759 of record NC_092608.1, on the reverse strand, counting down.
CTATTGCTGAAGTAGAAA